>NC_135897.1:57458504-58109894 GCF_964194155.1 Cetorhinus maximus | reverse complement strand
CCTTACAGATAATGTCCCAGACACCACCATCACCACCTGGTCTTGTCCCACTGGCAGGACAGGCCCAGCAGAGCTGGCAGCACAGTGACAATCGTGAGGGAGTTGCCCTCGGAGTCCTCAACATCAACTCCGGACCCCATGAGGTCTCATGGGATATCAGGTCAAACATGGACAAGGAAACCTCCTGCTGATTACCACATACCACCTTCCTGCAGCTGATGAATCAGTGCTCCTCTATATTGAACACCGCTTGCCGGAAGCACTGAATGTACTCTGGGTGGGGGACCTCAATGTCCATCACCAAGAGTGGCTCAGTAGCACAACTACTGACCGAGCCGACCAAGTCCTAAATGACATAGCTGCTAGACTGGGTCTTTGGCAGGTGTTGAGGGAACCAACAAGAGGGAAAAACATATTGACCTCATCCTTGCCAACCTGCTTGCCACAGATGCATCTGTCCATGACGGTATCGGTAGGAGTGACCACCACTTAGACATTGTGGGGGCGAAGTCCTGCCTTCACATTGAGGATTGTGTGTGTGACAATATCACCATGCTAAATGGGATGGATTTTGAACAGATCTAGCAACTCAACACCGGGCAACCTTGAGGCGCTATGGGCAGCAGCAGAATTGTACTCGAACCTCATGGTTCGTCATAATCTCCACTCTACCATTACTATCAAACCAGGGGGTCAACCTTGGTTCACTGAAGAGTGCAGGAGTGCATGCTAGAAGCAGCACTAGGCATACCTAAAAATGAGATGCCAACCTGGTGAAGCTATAACAACTTGCGTGCCAAACAGCAAGTGAGAGACAGGGCTAAGTGATCCTACAACCAACGGATCAGATCTAAGCTCTGCAGTCCTGTCACATCCAGTCGTGAATGGTGGTGGACAATTAAACAACTCACTGGAGGAGGCGGCTCCACAAATATCCCCATCCTCAACGATGGAGGAGCCCAGCGCATCAGTGCAAAAGATAAGGCTGAAGCATTTGCTACAGTCTTCAGCCAGAAGTGCCGAGTAGATGATCTATCTCGGCCTCCTCCGAAAGTCCCTATCTTCACAGATGCCAGTCTTCAGCCAATTCGATTCACTCCATGTGATATCAAGAAACAGCTGAAGGCACTGGATACTGGAAAGGTTATGGGCTCTGACAATATTCCGGAAATAGTGCTGAAGACTTGTGCTCCAGGACTTGCCACACCCCTTGCCAAACTGTTCCAGCACAGCTACAACACTGGCATCTACCCGGCTTTAGGTAAAATTGCCCAGGTATGTCCTGTACACAAAAAGGACAAATCCAACCCAGCCAATTATCACCCCATCATGTCTACTCCCGATCATCTGCAAAGTGATGGAAGGGCTATCAAGCGGCGCTTGCATAGGAATAACCTGCTCACTGACGCCCAGTTTGGGTTCCACCAGGGCCACTCAACTCCTTACCTCATTACAGCCTTGGTTCAAACATGGACAAAAGAGCTGAACTCCCAAGGTGGGGGGAGAGTGACTGTCCTTGACATCAAAGCTGCATTTGACCGGGTGTGGCATCAAGGGGCCCTAGCAAAACTGGAGTCAATGGGAATCGGGGGAAAACTCTCCACAGTTGGAGTCATACCTAGCACAAAGGAAGACGTTTGTAATTGTTGGAGGCCAATCATCTCAGTTCCAGGACATCACTGTAGGAGCTCCTTAGAGTAGTGTCCCAGACATAACTATCTTCAGCTGTTTCATCAATGCCCTTCCTTCCATCATAAGGTCAGAAGTGTTGATGTTCACTGGTAATTGAACAATGTTCAGTACCATTCGTGACTCCTCAGATACTGAAGCAGTCCATGTCCAAATGCAGCAAGACCTGGACAATATCCAGGGTTGGGTTGACAAGTGGCAAGTAACATCACGCCACAAGTGCCAAGCAATAACCATCCCCAACAAGAGAGAATCTAACCATCACCCCTTGGCATCCAATGGTATTACCATCGCTGAATCCCCCATTATCAACAACCTGGGTATTACCATTGACCAGAAATTGAACTGGACTAGCCATATAAATACTGTGGTACAAGAGCAGGTCAGAGGCTAGGAATCCTGCAGTGAGAAACTCACCTCCTGACTCTGAAAGCCTGTCTACCATCTACAAGGCACAAGTTAGGAACGTGATGGAATAGTCTCCATTTCCCTGGATGAGTGCAGCTCCCACAACACTCAAGAAGCTTGACACCGCCCAGGACAAAGCAGCCCGCTTGATTGGCACCTCTTCCACAAACATTCACTCCCTCCACCACCAACACATGGTGGCAGCAGTGCACACCATCTACACAATGTACTACAGAAACCCACCAAGACTCCATAGGCAGCACCTTCCAAACCCAAGACCACTACCATCTAGAAGGACAAGGGCAGCAGACAGATGGGAACACCAGCACCTGGAAGTTCCCCTCCAAGCCACTCACGACCCTGACTTGGAAATTTATCACCGTTCCTTCACTGTCGCTGGGTCAAAATCCTGGAAATCCTCCCTAACAGCACTGTGGATGTACTACTCCACGTAGACTGCAGCAGTTCAAGGCAGATCACCACTACCTTCTCAATGGTAATTAGGGATGGGCAATAAATTTTTCAATCTAATTGGTTCAGGAAATATATTGGTTCATTCAGGTGAAAGATGCTATTCTCACAGTGAGAGCTGATAACATCACAGCTTCAGCAACTTGCCACACAAAAAAGTAAAAAACCCAAATGTGCAAGGGCAAGTTTGACTAATGGCAGATGGTGTTAGATGTCCAGCTACAGCAAAATTTGGCCAACATCTTATATTTTTATAATAGCATGGAATTAAAATTACTTTTTTAAAATAAAGTTGAGTTCCTATTTCAAATACTGACTTGAGGGCAACATAAAGTAATTAACAGCTTATATATATTTAGGAATTGCATTAAAGCAAAATGAGAATTTTGAACAATTTCATAACTACTATGAGCTTTCCCTTCCTAAACCTTAGATTATTGTATTTTGTTTTGATTTGCATTCAATGGTAATATCAAACAAAGGTTTTAAAATTCACAAGTCATCTTTTACAAAGTTCTCAACGGGTGAGACATCAATTACTTAACTTTCCTAAATCATTCTGTTGCTACAGTATGAAATCAAAATAAGGCAACTGGTATAGCAAGATAATCAAGTTCACATAAAATGAAAGTCGAATCAAAATTATAGGAAAAAGGCTCATTTGGAGTATAATAAGGTGGTACAATTTTACACCATCTAGAGACAAAAATATGCAATCTCTTCTATCAGCAGTAATAAATGGAAGGGTTACACTCCAGTACACAGTTAAATACTTATCTTAAGTCCTTACCAAGAGCAACAATGGTTAACAAAGCGATCTCATTCCAACTTATCCAGGTCGAGAGAACAAGGTAACATTTCCATTTTTATTTGAAAATGTATCGTAAGTGCTGCCATGGTAGAAAAATAAGGAAAAAAAAGTTTATAGTCAAGACAGTACCCATTAAGAACACTGGGTTTTCATTCAAAGATAATAAAACGCTGTTGCCCAAATTAATAAAGCCATCTTGATATTTTGGAGGTCATTCTTTGTGATGCAAGTCTTCCAAGAACAGAATTCTATTACATCATAAAGCACAATATCAATGCTGCACAAAGTCACCCTCCAGCTAATGCTCAATATAACTAAATAACCAGCAGTTTACCAGAGAAATGAGAAGGCGTAGCATTAAAATTAGAAATTTGAATCTTGGCGCAGGCGTGCAGCATCAACAAATCAAAAGCAGTCTGATTCAGTTAGATGGCACTAAAAGGACAAGTGAGCAGCAGAATAGTGTACATGCAAGTTGCTGAAATTATTTTCTAAGCTACCAATGCTAAACCGACAAGTAGCAGAAAGCCAGCAAATAGCTTAAGTAGTTAAGTAGTTTCGGTCTTCCATTTTCCTCAAGGTAATGCATACAGTTAGAACTGACATTTTTAACAATATTTGTTTTATTTGTTTTTAGCATGTGAGCAGCACCAGCATTTATTGCCCAATCCTAATTGCGCTTGAGAAGGTGGCGGTGAGCTGGGCAATAAGGAATAGCCAATAAATGATGGCCTTACCAGTGGTGCTCACATGTCAAGAACAAATAAAACAAATATTGTGACAGCCTAGTATAAAATAACTGATGGGTTAGAATGCAACAAAAATTAAACAATTTTTTAAGCCTTTTTATAGCTTAATCCATTACAATTGTGGGCTAAGAATTAAGATTTATTTTAATGTCTCTGATGAGGACTGATATTTGCACCAGAGCCAATGGTGATGGTCAATAATTCTAGACTTCAGGTGCTGCCAATTAAATCATTCAGATCCTACATTACAACAGTGACTATACTTCAAAAGTATTTCATTGGCAGTAAAGTGCTGAGATGTTCAGTGGCCATGATATACAAAAACAAATCTTTATTTCCAGAAAATGCTGAATTTCATCTCTTTGGAAATTGTAATTTGACCGTGGCAAAAATATCCCTGGTCACTGCCAACCACAGCTTCAGCAGCAATTATGATGCAAGGGGGAAAAGGTTTTCATAGATTGAATCATAAAGTGGTTACAGCACAGAAGGAGGCCATTCAGCCTGTTGGCCTGTCTCAGTTCTCTGCAAGAACAAATTAGTTTGTCACACTCCCCAGTCCTTTCATCATGGTCCTACATGTTTTTCCCTTTTCTGGTGCTTATCCAAATCCCTTTGAAAACGCAATTGAATCTTCCCCTGCCACCCCTTCAAGCAGTGCATTCCAGATCACAACAAATCATTGGGTAAAAAAACCTTTCTACTTGCTGCCTTTGGTTCTTTTGGAATTGACCTTCAATAAGTGACCTCTGGCTCTCAACCTTCCCCAACAGGAATAGGTTCCCTCTATCTTTCATATATAGGCCCTTCCTGATCTTAAACAACTCCATCAAGTCATTTAAATAACAGGAAAAAGAGGAAGTTTTGGGGAAAGAAAAGGGGAGAATAGACAAATTAAGCACTTGCTTATGTAAATTTGAACAACAGATTACTGGCTCTGACACGCAGGCATGGGGTCCAAAATAAATTTCCTTCTTGAATTCTCACCTGCCCCAGGTTTGTGTAAGCATATTAGGGGGCATTGCCAATATAAGAAGAAAGAAACTTATAGGCCTGGAGCACCTGTTGGTCGTGCTAGTATTTCCAGTGCAATTCTCATACAACCAACAAAACCACATAAAAATTGAGGAATTTCAAGCACAAAATTAGATTCAACACAAACTTTGGCAACCTTTTGCGTCAGTTTATAAAACATAGCGCTGGAAGCCGGTCCAGCTCACAAAACTGGTCAAACCGCAAATCAAATTATTCACCATGGTGAGTTTCCACTAATCGCGCCTGTTCACAAGCCTTCAAAGAGGTTCTTAAGATTAAGCTTTTTTCTTAGGCGCAAGGGCACTATTAGGCAACTTTTAAAATCTTTCAAATGATAACTTTGAACAAAAACTGACACTGTACACCAATGAAACTAGGAAATGATTCTGTATATTTTTGAAGTTATTTTCAATTATTTAAAATCAGGCCACTCACAAGTGGTGAACTAGGCACATTAAAAATGCTCATTTTTTGTGACAGACCTATCTTTAGCTCTATCAATAAAACTGCACCAAGGCAATTAGGGATGGGCAATAAATGCTGGCATTGCCAGCGATGCCCACATCTTGTGGAAGAATTTTTAAAATGCCTCCTAAACCACTGATTACAAGTCTACTTCTGAGCTCTCTCCAATTTCTGTCCCTTTCTCTTTTCCTGCACACTATCCACTTTTCCTACTGTGAAAGTGGTCTGCAACATCTTACTTTATAAAACAAGTGGTATAACAACAGCTTGCATTTATATAGCAGCTTTAATGTAGTAAAACATCCCAAAGTGCTTCACAGAAACTTCATCAGACACAATTTGACACTATGCCACCTTAAGATATTAGGACAATTGAGGAAAAACTTGGTCAAAGAGGTGAAAAAGTTTAGGGAGGGAATTCCAGAGTTTAGGACCTAAAAGCTGAAGGCATTCCCACTAATGGAGGAGAAAAGAAAATCAAGGAAGTGGAAGAAGCCACAATGGGAAGAATCAAGATATCTTGGAGTACTGTAAGCCTGAAGGTGGTTACAAAAGTAATGGAGAATCATTACAGTAAACAGCTCTTCAATATATTCCTCATGGTATTTTACTTGAACTCTTTTTGGTTATCTCCTTTGCTCTGCATTTCAAATATTAACTTTACCTGCACAATTGCTCTGACTGCGTCTCACTCCCTTAACAGCTCATTTAGAGGTTTGTTTTCTTCAATCTTCCTATCAGTTCCTTTGTTTCTTTTCCATCTCTTGTTCCATTAATTTTTTTAGCTCATCAGCTGCATAAGCAGAAATCTCACCTCATTTTGCAGGTGATATAAAATGCTACTTCACTGATTGGAGTTTTCTTTGTCCTTGCTGTTTCTGTTTCAAAATACTTTCAAAAACCTCGAGCTGTCAAACTTGCTTCATGTTTTTAACCTTGTTTTTGCAACCAATACCAACTTGTTTTAACAAGTTGTGTTGAAAGCCCTGCTTATTCCACATTTTACTGAAAACAATTATCAATTTTCCTTAAGTGCATCCACCACATATGTGCATAGAATTCTGAAGAGGCACAAAATGTTCACATAACAATCTCTTGTCCTAAATTGAATTCCACTTCCCAAACACAGCATATTTTCACAAGAAGTCAATCCATTTCCAACTCTAAAGTTATAGCTGACACAAACTCTAACTCGGTTAAAGAAATCTGTATTAGCCAGGCAACTAAAATCAAAACGAAGGAGGAATTTCAGTTGTGAGGAAAATACTGAAGGTGCTTAAAAACAAAGAAAGCTCCGATCAATAAAGTCATATTTTATGTCGCCGTTAATTGCAGTGAAAACTATGTTCATTAATTGTCAATGTAGTTTCAAATCAATTAATATCAAATTATTTTCCTCACAGGACAAAAGCATAACTGCATTTTCAAGAGCTAGCACAGACGATGGGTCAAATGGCATCCTGCCATGCTGCAAATTTATAAGATTATATATTATGTACATTATCTATCTGTCAAAATCACCATTAAAAAAAAAATCAAAGGTATTATTTGCTGGGGAGCTTTTCCCAAAACCCAGTCTCAAAGTTTCAACATCAAACGTTTCTAAATTAGGTGCAGCCAAACCAGAACAAAGTCTCCCTCTTCTCTCTCTTAACAAAGTGTCTCGGCCACAGACTTGCACCACCCCATCCCCCTATCACCATCCTTCGTGAAGCTAATTAAAAATTGAGACTGTCCAAACTTATTTCACAATAGATGCTTGTATCTCATCAACTGGACTGGATTTGAACCCAGGTGCTAGAGGTGAAAGGCTACTGTCTAGCCACACAGTTCTCTAAAGATCAGTTATGCAAGAGAAAAAACAAAAACCGAGAAATGATTTTTAATTAGACTTTGCTCTTAAACACTGTGAAAACAAATTCCAAAGGACAACACAGCGAATCCTCAACATTGCACTGAAATAGTGTCTTAGATTATATCTTCAAATACTGCAGGAGGGGTTGAACTCCAGAACTTCTGTATAGAATTTTAACTGGTCATTTTTTCCATTGTTGTTTATGGGGCTTTGCTTTGTACAAATCTGCAGCCACATCTGTGTACATAACAACCTTACCCCACACAACAGTATAGCTCATCTAATTCTTTAATATCAACAGAGCTTCAAGTTATACAGTCTGTCAATAATCTGACAAACATCCTCAAAGCATCCTTGGTGTCCAATTATTTTCCTGCTGTGAAGTGCTTTGCGCACTGTTATGTATAAAACCTTACATAAAGGATTTTTAAAAAGTTGATGTTGCAAGTGGAGAGAGTTTTTTTTAGTGTAATGTACTTGATTCCTGTGGTTATTTTTTGAATTATTTTACTGGTCAGCCTAATGCAGTGTTAATATCCCTTATTCTTGCCCAGGTCAGAAAACACCAGTGAATTTAACAAACAAAAGAAAACCTTCTTTGTATGGCAAACATACTATCTTAGAAACTGAAAGTTGATGGATTTAGAGAAACCTTAACTGATAAGAACCTGCTTTTACAAGGTGAAGTTAAAGAAGTGGTCCATCCAAATCGAAAAGTTGGCTCATAGCAAAAACTTTTAATCACTAGTGTTGGGAGTGAGAAGTGCAAGAGGTTGACCTGGAGGTACAAAGTAATACTTGTGAGAAGTGCTGCAAGTCTACACACATTTCCTGAATCTTATTTATGTGTGCCTCCAATCCTCATAAAACAGAAATGGCCTAAGTGTAAAGAAACAAACATATAATGGAAAAGGGGACAGTCTCTAATCAAGAGTTGTCACAAAACCAGTTAAACACACTTATCAAGTCCTGAAGTGAGCAGAGATATTATAGCAGAAACCTAAAAGGAAAGATCTTATCAGATTCAAAATATTACGAAAAAGGAATGAGATGACAAGATGTCACAATAATGCAGATGTATTACATGTTATGCAGAAACACAGAATTACATAAGGGTTATAGGAATGAAATCAAAAACTTGATAGATTTAAAGGAGGTAACCGTTGAGAAGACAAAGGGGATTGACATAATTTGGATGACTCATCTGGTAAATGTAACTAATAGTTCCTGACAGCCATTCCAAATCAACACAAACCATAACGCTGTAACGTTTACTGTTTTGCATGACCTTAGACTGCAAGGGCTGGCAAAAGGGCGACAAATGACCGCAGAACCCAGAGGTTAGAGAAGTGCAATTCACATTAAATTCTGTCTTTGCTACTGGCCAGTGACACCTATTGGAAATGCAGGTGCCCGGACATTCTGCAAGGACAAGATTGGACTCGGTTTCAGTTCCCTCCCTTAACCGGGAAAAGGTGCCACGGGAAGAACCGAATGGCGAGCAGTAGGAAGAGGGTGGAGAAGCTGGAGTTCATGTGGGTGACAGTAGTTTGGACAAATGGAGTTTGTACCAGACTGGGCAGAGAGAGCCAACGGCTGCTGATATCAGGGGGGGGAGGCCGAGGGAAGCCTCGGGTGACAGCCGGAGACTCGCCCGGCTTAGCCAAGAGGAAGGGCGGCTCGGGCCGGGTTCTCTGCCCCGCCAGGGTGACCGGGCCACGCTTTCAGCTTTCTAGTTCCTGCAGGGAGATTCCTCCCCGGCGCGGAAGCCGGGCTTGGGCCCCACTCGCCCTTTACCCGGGGACACGCTACCGCCAAACCACTTCTTACCAACACCGAGCGCTGAATCCACCCGGAGCCTCATTCACAAGGACCAGGCCGACACTTCCGGCCCCGGTACAAAGTCCGGGTTGCAAACCCGCACCTGAACAGTAGGTCCCCCCACCCACTTCCTCCCTTCAGGATGTGGAGAAACTGAGACACAGAAAGGATGTAAATTCTGCTGCAATGTTTCACACATTCCCTTTAAACAACAGGACTTACGCTGTAAATATTTTAACCTGCCTATAATGTGAGAGAAATTTAGAACTTCAGTGTTCCTTATCCATAGCTGTCATGATGTGCAAATGTTAAAAGTGGAATTTGCTTTAATTTATTAAAAGAAATGAGATTTGTTTTAAGCATCTAGGTCTGAGCTTATTTTTGTTTTTAAGTGAGGTACACAATGGCTTATTAAGAATTACCTGAGAATGATAAGTCAGTAAAAAAAATTAACGACTTTGTAACTTCAGTTTATTCTCTCTTCCACCATGAATTTTGTGACACTTTCCTCTTGCATGACAGCAGTGAAGCTCAACACAAGCTTCAGGAACAGTATCTCTTCCCCCGCAGCACTTTGCCGCCCTCTAGTCTGAACAATGATTTTAGTAACTTTGGATATTAACTTATAACCTCTATGTTCTATCTGGGAGTAGCAATGTTATTTGTGATGCAGCGTGAATGTGTGGGGGGAAGAGAGGGTGGGTTAATGTTTCGCTGTGCAACTTTAAACAGGTCACTGTCAATAGGGGCAGAGGACCCATATAATTTGGCAGGATTTTATTTTGTCAATTTTCCCCTCTTTTCATACATTTTGGGTTGACCTTTTCCATTTCCTGTTGCAATGAATTGTTCCCAGAACTTCATCGCACTTTTAAACTCTCATGCTGGAGCTTCATGGAATGTAGTTCTCAGATCATACCATGTGCTGTGGACTGATACATTTAGTTTGATATACAGATTGTAGTGCAGTAGTGATTTTTTTTTTAACAACATTCACATTTTATTTTTCAGGTCCAATAAAGTCCAAATGAAGAAACTTGAAATATAAACAGTGCTGGAAAAATTCAGCAGGCCCAGCAGCACCCGTGGAGAGGAAAAACAGTCAATCCTTGATAATTGACTCAAAAGGTTAACAATTTCCTTCTCCACAGATGCTGCCAGACCCGCCGAGTCCCTCCAGCACTTTTTTCAGATTTCTGGCATCCGCCGTACAATGCTTTTATTTCAATAAAGAAACTTCTTAATGTCGTACTCTGGATACCTATGTACACACACACATGAATATATCATTCCTAAATCATATTGGAAGAATACAATGGCGTAAAATTCTCTTTCAAAAAAATATAACGCTGCCATATATCAATATAACTGTTCCAATCATTAACTTTGTTTTTTTTAAATTATGTCTAAACTAAAAGGTCACACAGGTAGACAAGTATGTTAGCGTAGCATAGAAATTGCGACCAAGAAATAAGACAAAGGATTGGGATGGCCAAAGATGTATTTCAAAAAATGAAAAAGATTATGATCAACTCAAAATGAGCCTTAAAAACAAAGCTGAGAATCCTGGAGTGCTAATCTCACTAATTTTGACATATGGAAGCCAGTGTTGGATGACCAATGAAGCAATGCAGAGAAGATTCAAGGCTACAGAGTTGCAGTTTTTAAGGAAAATAATGAAGAAATGTTGGACAAGTGACACTACCAATCTAGGGGTGCTAGTAAAACGTGAGACCAAAAGAACTCAAGAGACTAAGATGAGGAATTTACCCAGCCTATAGGCTCCGTGACTCTGGAAATCACTTTCTTGCTTCTGATCAGAGGGTGCTTTTCAACAGGTGCACTAAATTCAACCTTCAGTGACAACGTCTTCATCTAATGGTTTACTGAGGTCAGCTGCTTTGCTTCGCAACTGCTCAATTCCAGGATAGTAGGAGCATCTGTTTCAGTGACATAGAACATGCAGTTAACATCTTTTACTTTGTATGTCCTTCTGGTTTGGGTTACTCCGAGTTATCGAACTTCAGCTCCACCATATTCCTTCAGCATGATGTTGCTCAGTTTCAGAGCATCTTTCTTTGGATTTCTTTTGGAAATGGTTATTCATTTCAAATTTTCAGGAAAGAGCAGGATGATGTTACTCTGTGCTGTGATATCAAGCTTCAAATTCACATTTATGGTTGAGAACTTATTTCTCACCCTCTTCCTGATGCGAATGGTCGCGTGAATTTCTTTATTCTGGGAGCTGTCGCCTCCAGCCATTTCATTCAGTTGTATGGTTCCTATGTCTATTGTGCCCTCAAACTCATTGTCATCTTCCAGGCTATGGATGTTTTTTGGTTTCTTTTCTTTCTCATTCGCTCTGTTGCTTTGTCTCAGATAACTCGTTTACCATCTTTCTTTGTTCTGCACATCTTTTTCCAGTAATTAGGCTTTTCGCAAGCTCTGCCGTTTGATCCATACACAGGACATTTCCTTCTGTCTGTGAACTCATTTGATTTTCCATAGCTCATGCACATCTTTCTCTCGATCTGGTGTGCATTCTTATGAATGGAAACAAGACAAAAGGACTTTAGGAAAAAGCCGGTTAATGAGATTATTCCTGTGAAGATTCATAACATGAAATAGTTACTAACTACAAGTATCTAGGTATCAAAGTAGCTGATAAGTTGAATTGGAGGGAACATTGTACAGATCTGGGAGGGCAAGGGATATACACAATTATATGACCTCAGAAAATTAAAATTTTTTTGAGTAGATCCTCCAATCATAAAACTTTTCTTTACGACTGTAGTTGAGAGTGCTATCCTTTTTGAATGCCTTGCCTGGCACAGTTGTCTTAAGAAAGCAGACTCTTTAAGGGTACAAAGATTATTGAACCAGGCAGGAAGGGTATTTGATGAGCAGATCTTTCTTGATGAAATCTGCTCTTGAAAAATTTTGACGAAAGTAAAGAGTGTCACGAACAGGGAGAATCAACCCTCGTTTCAGTATGTTGCTAGTTGAGTTCTGGCTACAAATAGCTACAATCCCTCAGATGCAGGACAAATAGGCTCCTGATCTCATTTATGTCGTTGTCTATAGGAACTTTTAACAGGAGTATGATGTATGGATCAGGATATGCACTCAGGGTGGGACTCACTGGCTGATTATTTTAATGTATTGGAATAGCTTTTTTAAAATACACATTTAATTAAAGTTACATCTCTGTGATAAAGTAATTTTCTTTTATTGTTATTATTCATTTATATGTAATTTTTTTTAACAGAGTAATGTTACCTGGAATGAATTTCCATATGAATAATAACATGAAACTGAGTTGAATTGAATTTTGTTGCAGTTTCACTGCATCAACCCCGCAGCTTTTCTCTTGACATAACTGAAAGCTAGCCATTTGGATAGTCAGCATCTTCATCTGAAAATAAAACAGAAAGCGCTTGAAAAGATTGGCAGGTCTGGCAGCATCAGCGGAGAAAGAAACGGAGTTAATGTTTTGAGCTCAATATGATTCTTCTTCGGAACTTCTTCATCTGCCTACCCATGGCTTAATATGCTATGGCAGTGTCACATTGAGCATGTCCATTCCAATCACATGTTTTTGTACTTAAGGGTGTATAGAGCCTCAAATGTGCTGATTTGCCAACCTTTCATCTGTTTCCTTAAATTTACACTTGCTGGCTTCATTTCTCAATCTCAATAAGAAATTGTCAACAGGCTCACCTGGTTCCTGCGTCAGGCTTTGAAATTCATATCAGTGGATCCGATGGTTTGACTTTGGCTGGAGATGTGTGCTGAATTTCTCAAATATGTTGTCTGGGTTTTTTACTGTCTTCCTCACTCATCTTCCAACTATTAAATACGTTTAGTCATTTCTCTCTTGCCCACAAAAAGGTGTAACTGGCTCTTTCCTCTTCACTAGCGCCTTTTAGAAAACAACTGAATGTCAAATTTGCACTTTTGTTAAACTTCTCAAATGCCTCTACGACATCATCAGCCTACAATTTTTCCTGAGCTAGGGCTGTGTGTTCATTGCGGTGGCAGCCATTTCATTTTTGTACGATTCACTAAGTGTTTTTTCACTCTCTGGCACTAATTTGGGTTGATTTTCTCAATCTAATTGAGCATTACATCCATTTCAAATGTTTGGGTTTTACTCACAGCTACCTGTTGCCACCATGTTATGTCTTGTGGTTCCCAGAAGTTTGAGATAATCACACTTTTAAACTCTGGAGCTTCATTGAATTCATCAAATGTATTTCTCATATCACACCATGTGCTGCGTGCTGACACATTGTTAGTTCGATACATGTTGTAGTGAGTGACATGGTTTCTGTATACATATGCACAAACATGCAGTTCCTAAATCATATTGAAATAATGTCACAGTATAACAGCTGTCTTTCCGTTCTCTCAATTTTACATTGATCACACAATAAAGGAATAGGACAGAATAAGTGGGTCAATAAGTGAGTAGGAAAATATTTAGGGATAATCATTGACCAGGGTGGTTAAGTATATTGAAGGCTGAGATGGACAGATTTTTAATCAGTAAGGAATTCAAGGGTTATGGGGAAAAGGAAGGAAAGTGGAGTTGAGGATTATCATATCAGCCATGATTTCATTGAATGGCAGAGCAGACTCGATGGGCCGAGTGGCCTACTTCTGCTCCTACGTCTTATGGACCATCTCATAACAACAACAATAACTTAAATTTATATAGCACCTTTAACATAATAAAAATATCCCAAGGTGCCTCACAGGAGCATTATAAAAGAAAATATGACACTGAACCACATAGGAAGACATTGGGTCAGATGACCAAAAGCTTGTTCAAAGAGGTAGGTTTTAAGGAGTGTCTTAGAGGAGAAAGGGAAGTTAGGGAGGGGGAGGTGTGCAGGGACAGTATTCCAGACTTTAGGGCTAGGCAGCTGAAAGCATAGCCAGCAATGGTGGAGTGACTAAAATTGGGGAAGTTCAAGAGGCCAGAATTCGATGAGCACTGATGTCTCAGGGGGTTGTGGGTTTGGGAGGTGATTACAGAGAGAGGAAGGGATGAGGACATGGACGAATTTAAAAACAAGGATAAGAATTTTACTGTTACAAGATGTTGCTTGACCAGGAGCCAACCTAAGTCACTGAACACAGGGGTGAGAGATGAACGGGGCCTGGTTGCAAGTGGTAGAGGTTTCAATGGGGGAGCATTTTGCAAATAGTGATCATAACTCCATTAGATTCAAGGTTGTTATGGAAAAGGACAAGGATGGGCCAGAAATCAGGATTCTAAATTGGGAGAAGGCCGATTTTAATAAGATCAGATATGATTTGGCCAGAGTGGACTGGGAGCGGCTACTTTTAGGTAAATCTGCATCAGAGCAGTGGGACTCATTCAAGAAGGAAATAGGGAGAGTACAGGGCCAACGTATTCCAGTAATGATAAAGGGTGGGACCAACAAATCCAGGGAACCCTGGATGTCGAGGGATATACGGGATTGGATAAAGAGAAAAAGGAAGGCTTATGGCAGATACTGAGGGCTCAAAACAGTGGAAGCCCGAGAGGAGTATAGAATGTGTAGGGGGGAACTTAGAAAGGAAATGAGAAGAGCAAAAAGGGGGCATGAATAAAACATTGGCAAGTAAAATAAAGGAAAATCCAAAGTTATTTTACAAGTACATTAAGAGTAAAAGAATAACTAGGAAAAGAGTAGGGCCCATTAAGGACCATAGTGGTAACTTGTGTGTGGAGCCGGAAGACGTAAGTAGGGTTCTAAATGCATACTTCGTGTCGGTGTTCACAATCAGCGTTCACAAGTGAGAGAGACGATGTGGGTATGGAAATCAGGCAGAAGGTCTGTGATATAATTAAAGAAATTAGCATAGAAAGGGAGGAGGTTCTAAGTGGTCTTCCAGGCTTAAAAGTAGATAAATCTCCAGGCCCGGATGAAATATATCCCAGGCAAGTGAGGCAAGGGACAGCTAGAGTATTGCGTGCAGTTTTGAAACCTGCATTATAGGAAGGATGTGATTGCTCTAGCGAGAGTGCAGAGGAGATTTACCAGGATGTTGCCTGGGCTGGAGAGTTTTAGTTATGAGGAGAGATTGGATAGTCTGGGGTTATTTTCCCTGGAGCAGAGGAGATTGAGGGGGGACATGATTGAGGTGTATAAAATTATGAGGGGCATAGATAGGGTTGACAGGAAGGTGGAGAGATCAATAACCACGGGGCATAGATTTAAGGTAAGGGGGAGGAGGTTTAGAGGGGACGTGAGGAAGAATTTTTTCACCCAGAGGGGGGTGGGTGTTTGGAACTCAATGCCTGAAAGGGTGGTAGAGGAAGAAACCTTCATAATATTTCAGAAGTATTTGGAGGTGCACTTGCGATGCCATGGCATACAAGGCTATGGGCCTAGTGCTGGAAAATTGGATTAGAATAGTTAGGTACTTGTTTGACTGGCGCAGACTCAATGGGCCGAAGGGCCTTTTTCTGTGCTGTGGACCTCTATGACTCTATGACTCTAAGTTAGAATACAGGCAGGAAAGTTTGGATGACCTCAAATTTATGAAAGAGAATGCAAGAGACCAGCCAGAAATGCACTGGAATAGTCAAGTCTGGAGGTAACGAAAGCACATGTGAGAGTTTCAGTAGTAGATAAGCTGAGACAGGGTGAAGTCAAGTGATGCTATGGAGGTAGAAATATGTGGTTTTAGTGATGGCATAAGTATGAGGTGGGAAGCTCATCTTGTGGTAAAAAGAAGATTCCAAACAGACTGGTTATGTCTCAGACTGTTACCAAGGAGAGGGATGGAGTCAGTCTCTCGGAAACAGCGTTTGGAACAGGGACCAAAAACAATGTTTCAGGCTTTGCAATATTTCATTGGAGGAAATTTCTTCTCACTCAGTACTGGATGTATGATAAGCACTCAGCAACAGTGGAGTTGAGAGAGGTGGTTGTGAGGTACAGCTGGATGTCATCAGCGTACATGCGGAACCTAACACTATGCTTTCAATTATGTCACCGAGGGGCATCATGTAGATAAGAAATAGGAGAGGGGCAAGAATGGATCCTTGCAGGACACCAGAGCTAACAGTTCGGGAGCTGGAAGAGAAGCTATTGCAAGTGATTCTCTAGCTATGATTAGAAAGATACAAATGGAACCAAGTGACAGCAGTTCCATCTAGCTGGACAACAGTGGAGAGGCATTGGAGGAGGATGGGATGGTGGACAGTGTCAAAGGTTGCAGACAGGTCAAGGAGGACGAGAAGGGAATGTTTACCTTTGTCACAGTCATGTAGGATTTCATTTTTGACTCTGATAAGAGTTTTTTTGGTACTGTGGCTGTTGTAGTATAAAGGTCTGGCATAGAAATGGTTAGCGTGGGATTGGGTACAGTACCACCCACAGTGTAATGTAAAGGATCACATGTCCCGAGTCTGGAGAGCAGCCATACTGGACAGAGATGTGAGTAGAGGCAAGCATGGAGACAGGCCCTAGCTTAGACCTTATACTGTATATATGTATATTGTTACAAGTAGTTTACAAACACATAGTGTTAACCTATACAAGACTCTTCATGAGACCTACTGAACTACACACATCTTACAACAGCTGTAGCAGAAACCTGATTAGAGAGATTCAAACATGTAGTTCCAGCAAAGATGCGAACAGATTTGAGAGGCGACAACATGTTCATGGACTTTGGAGAGGAAAGGGAAATTGGAGATGGGGGATGGAGGGGTTTGTAGTTTGCAAGGTCAAGGGTTTTTTTTGATGGTGGTGGATTTAAAGACAGAGGGTAACACGTAAAGAGAGAACAGTTAACAATATCGGCTAATTTGGGGGCCAGGAGGGGGTGAAGTTGGATGGTCAGCAGTTCAGTAAGAATAGGAAGTGGGTCTCACGAGCAAGATGAGCTCAGTGAGGGCACGAAGAGAGATAGGAGGGAAGCTGGAGAAAGATGCAAGTTTGTTTTAGGGCAGTGGGGAACATTAACTCGGTTTCTCTCCAGAGATACTGTCTGACCTGCTCAGCATTTCCAGCATTTTCTATTTTATTTCAGATTTCCAGCATCTGCAATACTTTACTTTTGTATTCTCCTAGATGGTGTGAACTGGCGATATATTTCTTCCGCCAGCTACACACAGCCTCAATTATGATGCACAGCTCCTATTTATAAACCCGGGGGCGGAGGGGGTGGGGGGGAGCGGTGGGTGTGGTCTGGCTGTGGGGTGGGGAGGTCTCTGTGCCTCCTTTTATCTGGAACTGATACCACTTTCCAATAATTTATTGATGGAAATGTATGTGTGGGTTTCTGGTGATGATAGGATAAGACTTGGCTTCTAGCCCTCATTATCTGGGCTACTTAACCAAAATTACATTGTGACCATGGAATTGCATTGCAACAAGAGAGAATGCCTTCAACAGAGGAAATAATGTTGGGGGCGGCAAGAAATGTTGGTAAAGTTTGACATGACTGCAAAATAGGAGAATAGTTGTAACATAGTATTGAAATTTTTATTTATATATGCTACTGTATTTTAAATTAAAATGAAGTAACCAAAAGTGAATTAAAAGTGCTCAATACCAGGAGTCATTTAAAGTTTATTTGTTTTCAAGTGTTAATTAGCAATTAATTAAAAGAGGTGAATTGCTGTTCTCTGATTAGAAGTTTCTCTGCTGCAGCAGTTGGACCATTGCATAAATTAAGGCAGGATATAGCTCTGAGTCGTGAAAAACCAGTGAAGAATGAGAGGCCAGCACACTTGCTGGTAATATCGTTGTGAAATCCAGTTGGAGAGGAGGCTTTTTTTATATGTATTTAATTTTTGCATGGTGAGGAAGTGAAGTTTGATTTCTGTAAGAATTTGGCGCTAGTGGGAGTTGAAGCTAAAACTGTGTTATTCTTAGTTAGACACAAAGGAATGACATTGAAAGGAACACTCATCATTTATGCGGGGTGTGACATTCATGCCATCAAGGCTTGTGGTATCCAATGGCAGCACAAGTGCCTCAAAAGTGAAGCCCCTGGAACAGAGAAAAGTTTGTAATACTGTTCACGGTCTTGCTGCTCAGTCAAATTCAAAACTATTAACCTTGTGATGTCATCATTGTACAGCTACAGAGACAAAGGCCGATGGTCTGTGCTAGGGGTGGGGTATTAGATGGGGAGGAGAGGAATGAAGGTATGGAGGCCTAGAAGGGGCTGGGGAGGTTGGGGGTAATGATGGAAAGAGAAAGATGCAGCTGGGTTCATGGAATTGGGGAAGGGCATGGTGGAGTGTGGGCAGGGGCATGGTGGGTGTATGCAGGTGTGAGCGGGCATGGGGGGGTGGGGGGAGAGGGGAAAGGGGTTCAGAGGAAGGGGTCCATGGTGTCAACTGATGAGGCATACTGGGGGGGGCAAACTGAGGGAATTGTTGATAGGAAAGGATGGTGAAGGTTAAAGGGGGCAGTCAGAGCCAGAAGCGTGGGAGGGTGAGGGTCCTGTGACGATGGTTGAAGGCACGCTATGGGTTGTTGGACTGGACACAGAAGTAAAATCGGATTCTGGGGGTCAGCAGGATGAGGAGGGGGAATGTCTATTGTCACAGGGGTGGGCTCCTCGGGAAGGCAGGAGAAGCGGGCATCCACCTGCATGGGACAGCAGGTAATGGGGGAGGGTGACTGTGGGGAGGTCAAAAGTTACACCGGGGGGGTTAATGGTTATCGCTGGGGTGGGGGTGGGTGGGGGGGCGGGGGGGGGGGGGGCGGTGGCGGGGGGGCGGAGGGTGTGGGTCACGGGGGGAGGTTGAAGGGTTAGACTCCATCTGGCTGCTTGCAACTCTCTAGGACCTTGAGGTGGAGATCTTGAGATGCTGTATGGGAGTTGGGTCTTCAGGGGTGGGCGGAGTGGCAGGTCAGCTCAACTGGACAACTGAAGGGGAACCCCAGCTTGTAGTACTGACAATGCTAAAGCATTTCAACAGATAAGCGCGTGAAGTGCAAAGGCTCAGTGTGCGCGGGAGGCTTCTTGCCAAAGGCTCTCAGGGGCCCTGGCAAAGATCCTTTCCTACCTGCACATGCATGATTCCAGGAGACATAGACCCAGCCTGGGGTGTCCCCCTGAAGACGGTGGAGGGATGGAGGGGGCACAGGCTTAACGACTGTGAATTATAATTAAACTACATCAGACCTCATTGATGTACAAGTGTACTCTATTTACAAAAGTGTAATAACATTAACAGTTATTGTGCACCTGTGCGACCACATGTGAAATCTTAACTTCTTAAACCTTTGTTCCCTACCACTTCTTCTAGGTACTCCCCCGACATCCACAGCAGGGGTGGAGGCAGCCTGCTGACCAGCTTGCCCTGTTGTCTCAGATGACTTTGGCAGTCGTCCCCCGAGACCCAAGGCCTGGAGACCCAAGGCCTGGAGGGCCCCGGCTTACTTTGGCTGCCCTGGTGTGGAGCAGCTGCTCTCTGTGCAGTCAGAGGACGAAGTTGAAGAGGTCACAGGCAAGGGGAATTCCAAAGGACTGGACACCCTCAGCGAGTCCTGAGTGGAGGGCCCAGGGGTGTCCACCAGCTGCTCCTCCCCCCTTTGGGTGTTTGTAGGCCACTGCCTGACTCCTTGAGGAGAAGGGGCCTCTGGAGGGAGGTCGAGGTGCCCATCCTGCTCTCATGTATCCACGGCAAGATCTCACCCATGGCTAGAATGATGGAGTGCAGGTCTGCGCACATCTCTGACAGAAACTTGGCGTCCTGCTGGATGAGGTTCTCCATAGTACTTGCCAACCTCCCCATGGAGATCCATGCATGCACAGGTCAGAAACAATGATGTGCCATTCTGCTAAGGGCCTCTGACATCTCTGCCTGATGCTCCCCTGCCTCTCACTGCATCTCCAGTGTCTCGTACAGGACTGATCCCAGAGGCTCATCATCTGACTCGGATGTCGCAGATGCCTCTTCCCCAGCAGCCCTCCAAGTGCCAGCGAGCTTGGTTGACATTGTCTCCTCTTTCTGCGGACATGTGTCCATGTGGTGAGAACCAGAATGTGAGACCTTGCCTGAACTACATCTAATATCCATCAAGGTGTGTGTCTCTGGGCTTGGTGGAGGATGCAGGTGACTGATGTGACGGCTCTACAGGTGCACATTCTTCCTCCTCCCCAATGTCCCGGTCCTCTGTGGGCTGGAGGTACTGTTGGACAGGGCTTCCTCTTCTGGCCCTCCCCTCTTCTTGCTGGCACCTGTAAGTGAGGGAGGAGAGAGCGAGTGACTGCATGAGCTGCCTCCACCATGAAGTAATGCATGACGCTTAGATTTCTATGTGGCTACATTATGGGTGAACCCTTACTAGATGCGGGCCGCCCACCAACCCCTCCATCCACACAGGCTCGGTCTGGTTCCTCCCCTGCCAGCTTGGCTGCCTGCTCTTCAAGCTCTGAGGTTCCTCAGTTCAGGCGGGCCCGCTCCCATCTTCTCCCTCTCTCTTTCCTGTTGTGTCTCAACTTTTCCTGCACAAAGAGAGAAGATGGGGTTGAGAGCAACTGGGTTTCAGGTATCTTTCTCATGCTTCCACCCTTACAAATAACCCACTGGATTGTGTGCCATGTGATCGATGCACTGCAGGTTGTCCGCAAGGGTTCTGGGGCAGGACCCTCCACAGCGGTGAGCCCATACAGATAGAAGGATAAGGTGCATAGAAGCATGTCATTAGCGATGCTTGCTGGTGCCCTCAATGCCTAACTCCTTTCTCACCACCCCACCCCCTGCCGAGATACCATCTGATCTCTCTGTGTGGATGGGTCAGGGACCCACAGTGGCCTCTCCACCTGCAGACTAGATGAACTGCAGTGGGGCTATGAGGCATCATCTTATCACATTGAGTAGTTCTTTTGTGCATGGGCTACTGGATGGTGCCCTTGCAACTGAGGCCCATGTCTCCTCTACCATTCAGTGAGATGAGTATGAGCAGTTGAGTGTTCATTTACCCTGGCGGCACGGATGAGGTTATTCATCCATTTCTGGCACTGCAGGACCGTCCTCCGGTGGAGGCCTTGGGCACGGAACACACTGGCGACTTCCTCTCATACAGAGTTGGTCACACAGCTCGGCCTCCTCTTTCCATCCTCGGGGTACAGGATACCCCTCCTAGCCTCCACTGCATTAAGCAGCACGTCGAGGAGAATGTCGTTGAATCTGGGGGCTGGAGCTCCCTGTGATCTGGGGGCTGGAGCTCCCTGTGATCTGGGGGCTGGAGCTCCCTGTGATCTGGGGGCTGGAGCTCCCTGTGATCTGGGGGCTGGAGCTCCCTGTGATCTGGGGGCTGGAGCTCCCTGTGATCTGGGGGTTGGAGCTCCCTGTGATCTGGGGGCTGGAGCTCCCTGTGATCTGGGGGCTGGAGCTCCCTGTGATCTGGGGGCTGGAGCTCCCTGTGATCTGCGGGCCATCTCCTTCTTCCACGGCGTGTTCGCAACAAAGAAGTTGATGATTGGGTGCTTTTTAAATATGGCACCTGGATATGATGACGGGGCATGTATCATCCAGCTCGCCCTGCTGCATAAGATGTTGGGAAAACCCCGACTACATAATTAATGGGACCAGCAATGCACAATTCGGCGCAAATTCCCACCAGGCTCTGTGGCGGGTAACATTCCCAGTTCCCACCCTCGCCACGGGACTTAGGCCCGGGATGTAAAATCCCAGCCATAGCCTGTTGTTCATTACAGAATACCTTCATGTTCAATCTTTGCCTCTACCTTAAATCAATGTCAGCAGGGGAGGGATATAATTGCATGTGTGAGCACAAACAGTAAGTGTCTTTACATATCTTCCTAATGATAGTCAGATCACAATCAGAAGCAGTCACTGTGGTTGATTTTTTTTTGTTCTCTTTGTTTCTTAACCCAAGGACATTGATGTCAGCTACAGTTCCTAAACCCTGCTGCAGCTAAGGTCAACTAGCTCAACACAGGCCAAGGATCAAACTTATCTGAGAATGTTCAGTTAATTTTGTACCAACTTTGCCCCAAGACATTGCAAGTCTTTTATTCATTGTTATAAGTCATATTATCTATGCATTCAACTCTGCATGATACCAGACATTTTAACAGAGAAATTGAGGGACAAAGAGTACTTGGGCACACACTGTACATTGCTATTTTCAGTTAGTGACAAATTGAAGAGTGTATGAAGTTTCTGTTTGGAGTTGTTATCAGCAGCTGCGGCATTGTTATTTGTATAAATATTGGCCTTAATCCAAGTCCAAACCAAATATGCTTTATCATTCATTGTTATTAAACTTCCAATGAAAGCCAAAATGTTTACTAAATCTTCATGGAATATTATTTCTTCGCAAAATGTAAGATTACCTTGTGGTCTACCATGCAGCCAGCTTAACTTCTATATGGGAGTGCTGATGAAGCAGGATTAAAATTTGAAACTCATTTGTGATTCTAGAAATACTTAAGAACAAGATTTTAAACACCTGGTTGCATGCAACTACGTGTCTGGTTGGTACTGTGGAAGTTGAGGAATAGGGCTTTCCAGTTGTGGATTCATTTCAACACAGCTCCCAGCCTCTTTTTGGATGTTGGCACTTTCTCCTATTTGTCTTAAACCTCTCCTAAAACATATTTTTTTGGTTATTATCTCCACCCTTGCAATTCTCAAGGTTACTGTCTTTCTAATTGCAGTGCATCCTTCACCATTACTACTTTACTCCAACCAAAGTTAGTTTCACCAATTGGAGAGCTTCAGCATTAAAAGTCAGCCTCATGGTGGACACATTTCTTCACCAAAACTCTCACTCAGTTTAAGACAGCAGTTGGTGTCAAGTGGATCTGGTATGCAGCATTGGATTTCAACATGTGGAAATCAACTTTTGAGTTCAGTATTTTGCTTTCTGGATTTCAGGAAGGGATTTTTTTTTCTTGAAGCGTGAAAGCCAAAGAATGTCCTCAGCCCAAATATCTTCAGCTGCTTCATCAATGACCTTCCTTCCATCGTAAGGTCAGAAGTGGGGATGATCGCTGATGTTTGCACAATGTTTAGCACCATTCGCAACTCCTCAGATACTGAAGCAGTCCATGTTCAAATGCAGCAAAACCTGGACAATATCCAGGCTTGGGCTGACAAATGGCAAGTAACATGCATGCCACACAAGTGCCAGGCAATGACCATCTCCAACCAAAGAGAATTTAACCATTGCCCGTTGACATTCAGTGGTATTACCATCACTGAAACCCCCACTATCAACATCCTAGGGGTTACCATTGACCAGAACTGGACTGGACTAGCCATATAAATACTTTGGCTACAAGAGCAGATCAGAGGCTAGGAATCCTACGACGAGTAACTCACCTCCTGACTCCCCAAAGCCTGTCCACCATTTACAAGGCACAAGTCAGGAGTGTGATGGAATACTCTCTGCTTGCTTGGATGAGTGCAACTCCGACAACACTCAAGAAGCTCCACACCACCCAGGACAAGCAGCCTGCTTGATTGGCACCCCATCCACAAACATTCACTCCCTCGACCACCAACGCACAGTGGCAGCAGTGTGTACCATCTACAAGATACACTGCTGGAACTTATCAAGGCTCCTCAGACAGCACCTTCTAAACCCACAACTGCTACCATCTAGAAGGACAGGGCAGCAGATGCATGGGAACACCACCACCTGGAAGTTCCCCTCCAAGCCACACACCATCCTGACTTGGAAATGTATCGCCGTTCCTTCACTGCCACTGGGTCAAAATCCAGGAACTCCCTCTCTGACAGAACTGTGGCTGTACCTACATCACATGGACTGCAGTGGTTCAAGAAGGCAGCTCACCACCACCTTCTCAAGGGCAATTAAGGATGGGCAATAAATGCTGGCCTAGCCAGCGACGCCCACATCCCATGGATGAATTTAAAAAATGTTTCCCTTTCTGAAACCCAAAAAGCAAAATACTGACCTCAAAAGTTGACATTCCACATGTTCAAATCCAATGCCACATACCAGACTTACTTGACACCTACTGTTGTCTTAAACCAAGTGAGAGTTTTGGTAAAGAAATGTGCTTACCATGAGGCTGACTCCCCTTCTTGCAAACCTGTGGGTTGGGTAAGTCCCTACAAGGGAAGACTGTGCATTTTATACCCAGCAAACAAAACTTTAACTGTATGATATCTCAGTAGTTTGGTTTAGAAAATGATGATGGGTTTCCAGACATCAAGCTGACTAGAAATTAAAGTTACTGTCTTCGCCATTATTTGTGTTGCCTTCTTTGCAAACAATACTCTCAAACAGTTGTTAAAATTATTGTTCTTGTTACCGCTCATGCTAGTTATTCTATAACTTACAGATTTATGTTGCCAGCACAATCAGCAGCTTAGGCAAGTTTTTAAAAAGGTATTATCGAGACAATAACTTGGAGAGTTTGTTGAAATGACTGATGTGACTTCTACCATTCAACCCCAGCTTTTAAGAAATAGAACAACCTGTCCTTTGGCACTTAGCTAAAGTCCATAATGATCTTCAAAATGGACTCATTATTTGAAGTGGCAATTACTGTCAAAATTTAGGAGGAAACAAGTTGGTAATTTATTATGATATGCTACCATTCTACTTAAAAGTTGAATGTTAACAATGAATTTGCCTTTCATTGGGAAATAAATATACTATGAAGATTAGAAAACTCCAGTTCCAGTAATTAACTTCTAGTATTTCAATGCCCCAGAAAATTGTTATTAATGTCTGCAAAATAAAACATGTAGAATATGACAGTCATAACCCAACTTAGATTGACTAAAAAGTCAGGCCATTGGGTAAAAAAAAAGAGAATCAATAATCATAATTTTAATAATATTTACCTCTTGTGGTTTGACAAACCCACTGGTGCATCCTTTTCCAGTTTTTTCCTTTCCTTTTCTCCTAAAGGTGCTGACTTACACTGGGGTTTAGTTCCATGGACAATAGGTATCTGGAGCAAATGGAAACTTTTCATGTGCAAATCCAGAGAGTGAGCATTGGCAAGTTACTTAACTTTGGGTGATATTATAAAATCCAACAGCCACATCCATGTACTTTCCAGCAGAGCTCAGCAGCTAGAGCTTTGGTTGATTTCCCTTTCCTAGCTCAGGGCACTGAGTCCTCACCTGTACTTTTTTTTGCCTTTAGTCTCGACTATTCCAGTGCTTATGTGGACAGCCTCCCGTCTTCCACCCTCTGTAAATTGAGGTACCCAAAATCCTACTGCCCATATCCTGACTTGCACCAAGTTCCATTTGCCCATCATCCCCATTGGCTTCTGCTTCTCAACTTTAAAATTCTCACCTTAGGTGCTCAAGTTATTCTATTTCTTTATGGAATATTATTTGCAGATTCAAAAACACCTCAGGCACTAAATGTGCACCTACCAGTACTGGAGTAATTGTGCATGCAGATTACCACATCTCTACGTGGGCATCAGATGCGACCAATCTTCAGTATAACTATTTCACTGCACATGCAGTGACCAAGCTATGCCATCTGTTGTAGCCTGACCTACAGACCGGACCAACTGGGATAGTTGTCAATAGTTGTCAACTGTGACATTATGTTTTATGCCACAGGATCCTGCCAGTGCAGGGACATTTGGCTGAGGGTCAGTTCATCCTTGCATCCAGCAAGTGAAAGCCTATTTGACCTGGGAAATAGTTTCTGGGGAAGGAGGAGACACCAACTGGAAAGGGCTGCAGCCTTTTACTTCTGGTAGGCTTCTTGAATCCAGGAAAACCATGTAGCAATCAGAAATCTGCAATGACAACACCAAGGCATAAATGGACAGAAAGGATGTCTGCTCCATTTCTGTGTCGGTGTTAGTGATTAACCAGCAAACAATGTCACCCTGCATGTTAATGCCCAATATCTAGGAGGTACCCACATTTTAGCAACACCAAGCTTCTGTGATATCGAGTCAAGAAATATGCCGATTAGGTTGATCTTTTTCAAAGTTTTATGTATTTCTTGGCCTTCCCTATAATAATCCACGCCCTGAACAGAAATAGTAATCAACTGCTTCTCACACAATATGGCAATAGTTTCTCTATACCTATAGCAAACAGACAAGATTCCCTGTGGCATCGTAAATTCAGAAAATCATTCCCTATTTAATTTGCAGGAAGAAATTAAATGAAAACTCCATTGTCTCCAGGAGAATCCCTTTGAAAGCTTTTGAGTAGAGATTGTTAATATGGCAATCATCTTGTTAAAACCAATTGCTAATTAAACAGGTGATGGGCATTAATTATCCCAACTGAATAGAATAAAAAGGTACAGTTGGAACATTGTGTGGAAGCTACCAGCACTGAGGAGTTGTCTTGGAAATAAACCAGCTTTAACCAAAAGACCAGCCTGGATTAATTCTTCCACCACAACCTCTTATTGTTTGTAACAGATTTGTATGCCTTAAACAAAAACAAAAATACCTGGAAAAACTCAGCAGGTCTGAGAGCATCTGTGGAGAGGGATACAGTTGACGTTTTGAGTCCGTATGACCCTTCATCAGAACTAAGACATATAGAAATGAGATGAAATATAAGCTGGTAGAAGGGGGTGGGACAGGAGAGCTCGATAGGGGGCCAGTGATAGGTGGAGGCCAAGAAGAGAGTGCCAAAGATGTCATAGACAAAAGGGCAAAGGGGTGTTGGCAGTGGTGATATTATCTAAAGGATGTGCTAATGGGGACATTAAGGGAAGCAAGCTAGTGGCAGATGGCCCTAATATGGGTGGGGTGGGGGGAAGGGATCGAAATGGGCTAAAAGATGGAGATGAAACAATAGATCGAAATAAATTTAAAAATAGGAGGGAAAAGAAAAAAATATAGTTGTAAAAAAATTATAAATTTTGGAAAAAGGGGGATTGGAAAGGGGGTGGGGATGGAGGAGAGAGTTCATGATCTGAAATTGTTGAACTCAATATTAAGTCCGGAAGACTGTAAAGTGCCTAGTTGGAAGATGAGGTGCTGTCCCTCCAGTTTGTGTTGAGCTTCACTGGAACATTGCAGCAGGCCAAGGACATGTGGGCATGAGAGCAGGGTGATGCGTTGAAATGGCAAGCGACAGGGAGGTCTGGGTCATGCTTGCAGACAGACCAATGGTGTTGCCTTGCCCACTTCCAGCCTCCAGTTTGCCCTCTGTAACAAAGTATCCCCTGAGTCACAATAATGAATGCCATAGTACACATGTTCATATATACAGTTTCCACATATACACTTATTTTCTAATGGACATCAGTACTTTAGGGGCAGGATTTAATGCAGCCCACCATGATGGGAATTATGGTGGCCAGGCCCATGTCATCGTTGGAGAGGCCTCGTGTCAGTCTCCCAGTGGTGGCAAAACCTCCCCTGATTAATTCAGAGGGCAGAAGGGGCGGATGTGGTATTTCAGGCTGGTGGCAACAAGATGTCACGTAGGCTCATTAATGAGTCAATTGACAGCCATTATCCACGAGCCCACCACAACTTAGTGGTGGATTCAGGTTTAAGTAGAGGGGGCGTGGCTTTCCCACCCTCTTGGAAGGCCACCCAGCAAACCCTGTCGGGGTTGCCAGCGGCTCACGATCCCTATCCCGTCTTCACTCACCATTGGTCTGGGATACCATGATGATCATGAGCCTCTGGTGAGTGCATTACTGCTGCTGATGTGCCACTGCTGCTGATGTGAAGAGCTGCTGGCCTATATTGGCCTGCAGTTCTTGGACAGGACTTCTGCCACTGGGGTCCTCAATCATGGGAAAGCCCCAACTGTGCTCACTTAAGTGCCTGAAAGGCACTTGGTTCTGTCGGGCTCCCCCAACGGAGGATATAAGTATCTTTTGAACTTGGTGCAATTAAAAGAATGGATTTTACTTCATTTTTGGAGGACAGCCAGCAGATATTTAAAAGAAATGTCCAAACTTGCATTCAGCGTGAATGACTGCTTTTAAAGGATTAAGCAGGCACAGTGCATAATTGTTTCAAAGCACATTTGCATCAATGTTCCAAGGATTAGCTGCTAATGTTTTACTTCTGTTAATAAAACTTGGCTTATTTTTAGCTACTAAGCGAAAAGCCACAAACAATTATTATTAAGGCATTATTGACAATAAACAGTGCGTCAACCATGGCTTAGTTGGTAGCACTTTCGCCTCTGCGTTAGAAGGTTATGAGTTTTAATCCCACTCCAGGTCTTGAGCACAAAAATCAAGGCCCTAACTGCCCTCTTGGGTGGACATAAAGAGATCCCATGGCACTATTTTGAAGAAGAGCTGTGGAGTTATCCTTGGTGTCCTACCCAGTATTTATTCCTCAACCAATATCATAAAAATAGATTTTCTGGTCATATCATATTGCTGTGTGTGTGGGAGCTTCTTGTGTGCAACTTGGCTGCCATGTACCCTGCATTACAACACTGACTAGACTTCAAAAATGCTTCATTGGCTGCAAAAGCACTTTGAGGTACCTGGTGGTTGTGAAAGGCGCTATATAAATGCAAGTCAATTTTTTTTTTAACGGTTGTACACCTATCATTTGCCCTTACCTCCTGTTCTATTTTGGTCATTCCTGAGTCAATGTGGAAATTAATTGATTCTTACCATTCCACTTCACCAGTAAGGGAGGATTGTAATTGTAAAAAGATATTCTCTTTTTTTTTATTGTTACACAGAAAGGAATAATTAACACTTGAACAATAGAACTTGAATATGTCACTGCATGCCTAACCCAACTGTCTCTCATTAACCACTCTCTCCTGAATAGCAACTGTCTCAACTCATTTAAAAGGCACCTGCATCTGCACCTAAAGTACTGTAACCTGAAAGGCTATGGACCAGGTGCTTGGAGGTGGGATTAAAATGGGCGGCTAATTTCTTTTATTTTTTATTTCTTTTTCGGTCGGCGCAGACATGATGGGCTGAATGGCCTCTTTCTGTGCTGTAACATTTCTATGGGTCTATGGTTCTAAGACAAGATAAGTGTGATGAGAGGTTGACATTTTCTTAGGTTTCACAGAGTAAGGGCATTATTAAAAAAGAATAAAAGAACTATCTAATAGAATTTAGCAGTGTTTTCTCCCTTCTCCCCGTATGATCGTGCCTGGCCTATATTTGTTATAACCCATTGTGGCATGATTGAAGCAGGAACTCATCACATGGAATATGTAGGTTCAGAGCATGCCCCACACTCCATGTACAGTGTGCCACAGCATTCTGCAAAGTGACTTCAGCAAAACATTGGCTAAGACTGTAGCACTGAGCAAAAACATTGTGAGTGTATAACCATGAATCTCAGAAGGAATGGATGATACATACAAGAAGTTTAGAAATAAAGTAATCATATCTTATAGAACCAAATGTCAAGTTCTGTTGAAAGGTCATCAACCTGAAGCGTTAACTCTGTTTCTCCCTCCACAGATGCTGCCAGACCTGCTGAGTATTTCCAGCATTTTCTGTTTTATTTTAGATTTCCAGCTACTGCAACATTTTGATTTTGCATAAGGGTCAATGTTACTGTTCTAAGCATGCAACAAACAAGTTTTAAAATGTTAAACCTAACCTGAACTCCCTTCCTCCAATAATAATCAGTGGGCACCTATGGGAAAAATAATACACAGGGCGGAATGGTCCGTGCCTGCTGGCGTCGGGCATGCTCAGTAGCGTGAGTGGACAATATGGCAGGAAGGCCAAGAATCGGTTTCACGACATCATGAAACCAGTTTGTGATTGTCCGCTCAGCCTGTCGATGGCGAGCCACATTTCCTGCCATGGGGCGTTGGGAACCTCATTGTAATACATCTGTATATCATTTTAAGGCTAGTCCGCCGGACTCATCTCCCCATGCTGGATCATCCTCCACGTCGGTGTGATTGCACGCTGACGTGTTTCACAACTGCACATAAGTGACTTGCACCTGGCGAGCTGCACTTTGCTCAGAACTTCGAGGTTTGTTTGCCTACCTTGCTTTGGGCAGCACTGGCAATCATCAGCGCCAGGCTTCGCAGACAGCATGACAGCACTTTTAGGGGGTCTCATGGGCAGGTCTCTACCCAGCAGACCAGCCATATGGCGAGGGTGGCTTTTTAATGGCTGCAGAGCTCGTGCTTGCTTGAGGAAGGGGGAGAAGTGGCCTCAGGCAAGGGAAGAGGCTGCAGGGTGCGGGCTGTACTGAGGAAGGCGGGTATCCCACGGTTTGTGTGGGGACTCAAGTTGATCTGTGCAAGTGGCCTCAAGATGGTGAGAGCTGAGGAGGCAGTCTCCAGAGGAGATGAGGCCAGATGGAGATGTGAGGGTGTGTGTGAAAGAGTGAGTGGTGATGTCCCTTGAGTTGGCAGTGAGTCAGATGCCAGTGAATGTATAATGGGCTTGAGTGTGAGAGTTTAGAGTGATGACATTGTTGCCTTACCCTGATGGCACGAATGAGATCATTTATTCTCTTTCTGCATTGGATGGCCAACCTCTTCTGTGCAGCATTTGCATTGATCAACACTGCCATCGCCTACCAAGCTGGAGTGGTAATGTTGCGGCCCCTCCTGCGGTTAGAGCGGGGGGCAGAGAACATCACGGCGGGACTTCACAGTGCCCAAAAGGCGTTCGAGCGGTGCATCACTGAACTTGGAGGCTGCTGTCTTCTCGCCTTTCGGGATCATGTCTTATTTGCAGCAGTCCTGGGCTGGAAGCACTGAGAGGTGTGTGAGTAGCTGTACTTTAAAATTGGCACCTGGCGAGGTGACAGCATGGTGGGCAAATCGGAGCCCACCCGCCATGGAAATGGCAGCTTTCCCAGGAATGTATAATTAATGCGGTGGGTTTGGTATGATATGGCGTAAGAAGCCGCCATTGCGGCGGCAGGTAAAATGCCATTTTACCCACCCGTTACTGCACTTAGTGTAAATCTGGGATGATTCCACCCACAATGTTATCCAATATTTTAGTTTCCCACACTCAGCACGATTCTGTTTGCACTCAGCCTATTTTTAAATTGTCTTCCTTTGTTCTCTTCTTTAATTCAACCTCATTCTCATTCCACACCTATGATGTTTGCACATGATTTTCTTGAAGAACAAGTAAAGTTGATTACTGTGTTAAAATAGAAAATGCTGCAAACAGTCAGTGAGGCAGGCAGCTTCAGTGGAGTGAGGAAGGTGGGCTTAACATTTCAGGTCTATGACCTTTCATCAGATGATTGTATTGCTGGAGATTTTATTGCTGGATGCCCAGCATCTGCATCCAACCTTTAAATGGTTAAATTAGACTTCAAAAGTGATTGAGACAATAGTATAATGAACTGTGGGAAGCACTGCATTGTAAGCTAGAATCTGCTGTTGTTTCAGGTGTACAGCTGAAACCTAATGATCCCCTCATACTTTCATTCTACATAACGGCACTCATATCACTGAGTTTTCCCCAACTATCACCAAAACATGACTGTTCTCAAAGCAAGAAAGACTGAGAGAATGCTATACTGTATGGAACTATTCCAGTATTCAGCTGAATTGTTCAAGCACAAGTTAAAAGGCTTATGCTAATAAGTGAGGCGTAGACAGGAAGTAGCTCTTTCAATAAAATAATTCCAATGTTTTCAGGTTATGCAAGTGCTTCTTTGAAGTCATTTCATACTGCGCAAGACAAAAAAACGTGGGCACATGAAACAGGATTGCAGTTATTTCTAATGGAAGAAAATATTCTGAAAGATCACCATGATTTGCTTAATCCAGGAGAGGAAGGGGAACAGGTAAGTACATTTTTGAACAATATCTTTTGAAAGGTATGGAGTTTAATTCTGAGGTAACATATGTGACCTTAAATTTTCAGTAACTGTCAGCTTGCTGCCTGATTGAACAATCTTATTATAATTGCACACAATCCTCTTAAAGGTTACCGTAGAAGCTTAAATATTTTGTTTAGAATTGAGTCTAAAGCTGTCAAAGCTTGTTTGACACCTGAGTAGAAGGGCAAATTACAAATGTTGTAGTTCTAAATTTGAAGGAACAGATGACACCTAAAAGGAATGCTATCTGTTCTATGCTCTGTGCTGTGTGAGACAACAGGATTTCACCTGAAATATCATTTTCAGATCAGTTAATATTTCCTCCTAGACACAAGCAGGAAGAGGAAAAAAAAGATTGGGAAAATAAAAAGAAATAGAGAGGCTGTCAATTGGCTCCATGTCCTATGTTTGAAACCATATAGTTCATAAAGTTCCCAGTTCAGTATATGGTCTTTTAGTAGATTTGATCCAGAACAGTAATTAATGCTACAATTTGCCTCAGAGTTGAGGAATAAAGAATTATTAGGTGGCCATTTCCTCAGTGCTGTGCAGTTAGCCTTTTGAAAAGTTCATATGTGCAGATATAGGATAAGGATGATAATAATGTGCAGATATAGGATAAGGACGATAATATATATGATCAGACTTCACTGCCTTATACCTCCAACAGTCTTCTTATAGAGACATAGCCTTCAAATGTTAAAACCCCCACATGAGATATTGGTTGTCTGCCAGAATCTATGAAAATATATGTCACCTTCAAGAACAAAAGGAAAAAATTGGCAGGGCAGAGAGAATCAAAATAGAGCAAAAAGAGATTATGCATTCATTAAAATGTTTAAAAATCATTTCTGTACTCACAACAAGTGCTAAAATATTGTATTCATTTACGATGGCATCCTTAGATATAGAAGGGAGAGAGAAACAATCTATCTTAATTTCTATTCTGGTGAATTGTGTGCATTAGAACAATAGTGCAAAATCAATACATCGTTAACAAATGTTAGCAATGATTTACTGTTGTAAGGATAATATTTAAGAAAAATTATCTAAATTCAACTTTGACAAACACCACCAAAGTTGTATACAATTATTGCAAATATGAATAATTCATAACACGTAGAGCCTCATTAATGTGTCTTAATCTATCCTGCGTTGAGGCTTGCTTTTCCTGTGAAATTTTAGTCCATTTTAAATTTTGTTAATTGTTCTTATAGCAAGGATCATCTATTTTGAATTGATGCCATATAAATGATTAAAATAAATAAAACGCACATAAAGATATTTGAATGTAACCTTGCGGTTGTAAGCAACAGTGATGACAATACCACCAATTTCTGCCAGACAGTTATAGTCAGATCTGGGGCTTGGCTTTCAGAACTTCTTTGTATATTGAGAAAGGAACAAAATTGTCATTTAAGTTAAAGTCGTACAATATGTGGCATTTCAAATTTAGAAAGATTTACATGGCAATTAAAAACTCAAATGTTTCAAGATCTGCAAGAAAGAATCCAGTATTTTCAATAAGGTTGGGGATCAGCGTCAGGCAGGAATGCATTCCAGCTTAACTTTGTTGGAAGTATTCTTACTGTGGGACCAGAAGATTGAAGCCCATAGCAGAGCTCGAGTGCATAGTCTAGGTTGACACCCCAGTACAGCGATGACAATGCTGAGATCGAATCAGAGATTTTATTCTTTCAATGAAGCATTAAACCGAGGCCTATTTTTTGTTTGTTTTGCATGAATATTAAAGATTTCATGACACTACTTAAAAAAGCGGGAAGTTGCTTGGTCAAAAAACACAATGCTTCATGGTTTGATATGCTGGTATTTGGGTGATTGGGGGGAGGGGTGAGTGGTGCGGATGCGCAGGTATGTGTTACCATTTGCAGATGAACTCTACATGTGAGTTCTGTGACAGGCTAGTGATCTGTTCTGCCGGATTATTGTCAAGTGATGAATTTCATTTGGGAGTTAATTGTATTTATCTGGTGGGCATTAATCTGGAACACACCTGTGCTCACATATATAAAATCAGGCTGAAAGATGTAAAGGAATGCTTATAGGCATTGTTACGAGTGGTGAGGATGTCTGTCAGGGACTCTGCCTTTCTTTCCCAATCCTCGATTGATCATAACAGTGTTTTATTGTAATTTATAAGAATGAAGGTATTAATTCAGTGTCTGTACTTAACCATTTATGTGCTGATTGCAAATAATTCAGTCCAACAGGCTTTCTTGAGTTTAAACACAAAGGGGTTAGTTTTTATTGAGTTAAAAACCCACCCAGGTAAAGATATAAAAATATTTAAAAAGGTAAACCCTCATCCCGACTTTTGCAACACACTCACTCCTCACTCACACACATCACAAGCATGTAAAATTACAAGTCATACAATAGAGTAGGTTAACTTTTAGCTAAATTTAAGAGACGGTCTCTTTTAAACTGTAATTAGCTTTTTCCCCAAAAGTCAATGCTATTTTACCTTTGGTTTCCTTTGATTAAAATTTTCTTTCTATGATGGATTTCAAAATGTATCAAAGAGAGGGCCCTGAACTTGAGAGAGAAGAGAGAGAGATGGTGTTAGTAGTTCATTTGTAGGCTCATTTTCAGACTGCCAAAAGCAACCAGGGTGTTGTGAAAAAAGATATCAAAATGGTGATTCTGGTCACATGACCTTTCTCTAAATGATGAGTATTCCACAGAAGTTAATGTCTGAACAGACCTTGGCTATTGTAGTATGGCTTATGTGATTAATTTCTTTAATGTCCCTGCCATCACTCCTGAATAGACCATTCTTCCCTATGATTAATATTACACATACTCACATCACATCATCATGACAGTATAGAATGACTAGGCTCCAGTCTAGTCACCACCCGGCTATCTTAATTCTAAAAGCAAAGCTTTACATGGAATAGATAACATTAATGTAAAAGATACAGGTTGGAGGTCATATATTGTTTCCTGCTTACCCAACTGCAGGGAAAATTTGTTTTACATTTTTCAGTACCTCTGCATTTTGCAAACAGTAATTTTGTAGTTGATTGCATTATGCAAGGCTTTGAATTTTTACACTGCTCTGTCATCGTGGCAAAACTCTACACAAGAAAAGCAAGAAACCTCTTAATGTCCAGCATTATTAAGATGGTAATGTAAAGGATATGTCGAATGATGTATTCCTGTTGTTGATTATCATCTGAATACTGTGACCACTTGACCCTTCTGGGGCAAAATCCTGGAAGTGGTGGCAGAGGCTGGAGAACTTGCTAAACAGCTGCTTGCTACATTTCCACCCAAAATTATCAGAAAAAAAGTGGAAAGTCCAGGCAGAATGTCACAGGATATAAGGCAATAGGACTGAGTGGATTTAGGGTGAACTGGAATGAATTGTTAAGTTAATATCGCAAAATCGTTGCTTGGAAAGATGAAGTTACATTATGTACACTCTCAATTTCAAAAAATAAGAAAACAAAAAGATTGTATTTAAGGTATAGTTAGTCTGACAGGATATTGTCACAAGTTTTTGTAGTTTCAGGACAAAGTATGCTGCAATTTTATATCTTTTTAAATGAAGATGTTTGCTTACTTCCTAACAAAGGTACAGGGCATTGTCTTCAGCTCACATATAATGCTTTAATTCAAGAACCTATCACATGTTTGGCAGTGACAACACAGCTAGGTTTATTTACCATTTTATGTTAATCCTTTGAACTATTAAACATCATGCAAGCTGTATTTACTGGAAGTAAGATGTCTGCCTTGTTCATTTGCATTTATTTGCAAAAAATATTTGCAGTCATTAAAAGAAAGAACTTTCAAACCATTCTACACTCCAAGGGGTCAGTGTTTATGTAATGCCCGTGCCGGTCATAACCCTGAACCTGTGGTTTGAATGGATATAAGAGATCCCAAGGCATCATTCTAAGAACACAAGGTTGTTCTCCTCATGCATTGGCCAAATCCTAAATCAACAGCACCAAAACAGATTAACAGGTCATTCACCTTATGCTGTTTATGGAATCTTACACCGCAAAAAATGGGTGCTGCATTTGCCTCCATGACAAGTTAGTGTAAGTCTTCACTTTAAGTTGCCCTGCTAAACAACACTTAGTTTTAACGTCTTGAGGGTCTATTTTTCCGAACTGCGTCACCATTTTTGGTTTACATCAACTGCGATCTGCACCCCTCCCCACTGACTTCTGGGCCAGACGCTGCCATGTTCCGATGCTGCAGCCTCCCTCACCATCACCAGAGGCCGAGGCTGTTGGGGGAGAGCAAGGCCTGTGATGTGGGAGCAGGAGTGCAGGGCAGAGTCAGGAAGCTGCTGATCACGTGGTGAAGTGTGAGGAACCCAAGGCAGGGGTGGGGTCAAGGAATCGAGCCCTGAGCCCCATTCCTGCTCACCACCCCTTCTCCATCTGTGGCTGGGCTGGAGCTGGAGTGGGGGTGAGGATGAGGAGGATGGGGGTGAGACAGGGTGGGAAAAGAGAGAGAGAGACAGATGGATTGGGAAAGAAGAGAGAGAGAGAGAGGCAGAGTGGGAAAGGAGAGCAAGCAAAAACCTGAGCTGAGTTCCAGGAATGCTGTGGGTTAGACACAGAAGCTGTGCTACTTAGGGCTTGTTTGGGTGATTTATTGTTATCTAATTTGAATTTATACTGTATTTATGTTAAATTCATTGATTTCTTTTATTTTGCAAATTACTCCAGCTAGGAATGCACAGTGCTGCACATGTAGGGTGCAGTATTTCAACTTTTACATTGTTTTTTCCTGGCAAGAAATGTCTGAAGGAACCTAACTCCAGCTTTAACAGTGAGCAGAGGATTCACTTAAAGTCGTTTCACTTATAAGTCTTGACTTTCAGGAACGCAACCACAACTTTATGTGAGGAATACCTGTACTGCAATTCAAAGCAACTTGTAGGTGAAGCACTTTGGGATGTTCCTGAGAGTCATTGTGTAAATACAAATCTTTTTCACTTTAATATAAATTCCCCATGGAGAATAAATATTTAACATTATCATGTGAACAATCATAAATTAGAAATGAAGAAACAGAAGTACCCTCCAAATAAGTAAAGTAACATTGGAAATGTAAAGGTATTTTTTAAATGGCTTTTTCAAGTAATTGCTGATTGCTGGTAATTTTACTAGCTAAATAATGCAGCAATTGTTTTCTTTCCCAATGTGACACAATTACAATTGAAGTACTTTTAATTTGGTGGATAAGTGATCAGTGCATGTTGGATGTAGGAATACTTTTGTTCAGCTAGTCCATCATGTGAGATACAGCATTCATCATTGTAATAAACTTGGAATGCAGGATTAGATTCTTGTTAGAAACAGTAAACTTTATTTACCGACTCCAGATGAGGCTACATGCTTGTTCCCCGTGCTTAGGGCAGATTCTTCTATACAGTCACACGGTCCCTATAACAGTAAGAAATGATTTAACTTACAATCATTATAAATAATAAGCAGGGGCTTAAGCAGCCCAATTTAAAAGAAATCTACTCCTGGAAGAATTGCCTTGCCTTTTTAAAAAATATTACCACACTAATTCCTTAACCGAATGTAGAATTTAGCATAAGGCATTTTTTGGATTCATTTGCATTTTTAAAAAATCATTCATGGGATGTGGGCTTCGCTGGCTGGGCCAGCATTTATTGCCCATCCCTAGTTGCCCTTGAGAAGGTGGTGGTGAACTGCCTTCTTGAACCATTGCAGTCCATGTGGTGTAGGTACACCCACAGTGCTGTTAGGAAGGGAGTTCCAGGATTTTGACCCAGCGATAGTGGAGGAATGGTGATATATTTCCAAGTCAGGGTGGTGAGTGACTTGGAGGGGAACTTCCAGGTGGTGGCTTTCTCACCTATCTGCTGTCCTTGTCCTTCTAGACAATAGTGGTCATGGGTTTGGAAGGTGCTGCCAAGGGAACCTTGGTGAATTCTTGCAGTACATCTTGTAGATGGTAAACACTGCTGCTACTGTGCGTCAGTGGTGGAGGGAGTGAATGTTTGTGGTTGTGGTGCCAATCAAGTGGGTTGCTTTCTCCTGGATGGTTTCAAGCTTCTTGAGTGCTATTGGAGCTGCACTCATCCAGGCAAGTGGGGAGTATTCCAATCTTGCTCCTGACTTGTGCCTTGTAGATGGTGGACAGGCTTGGGGAGTCAGGAAGTGACCTACTTGTCCCAGAATTCCTAGCCTCTGACCTGCTCTTGTAGCCACTGTATTTATAAAGCAAGTCCAGTTCAGTTTCTGGTCAATGGTAACCCCCAGGATATTGATAGTGGGGGATTCAGCGATGGTAATGCCATTGAACATCAAGGGGCGATGGTTAGATTCTCTCTCGTTGGAGATGGTCATTGCCTGGCATTTTTGTGTCGCAAATGTTACTTGCCACATGTCAGCCCAACTCTGGATATTTTCCAGATCTTGTTGCATTTGGACATGGACTGCTTCAGTATCTAAGGAGTTGCAAATGGTGCTGAACATTGTGCAATCATCAGTAAACATCCCCACTTCTGACCTTATGATGGAAGGAAGGTCATTGATGAAGCAGCTGAAGATGGTTGGACCGAGGACGCTACCCTGAGGAACTCCTACAGTGATGTCCTGGAATTGAGATGACTGTTCTCCAACAATCACAGCCATCCTCCTTTATGCTAGGTATGACTCCAACCTGTGGAGAGTTTTCCCCCAATTCCCATTAATCTCCCTTGAGATCACATTCGGTCAAATGCTGCCTTGATGTCAAGGACAGTCACTCTCACCTCACCTCAGGAGTTCAGCTCTTTTGTCCATGTTTGAACCAAGGCTGCAATGAGGTCAGGAGCTGAGTGGCCCTGGGGGAACCCAAACTTGGTGTCAGTGAGCAGGTTATTGCTAAGCAAGTGCCACTTGATAGCACTGTTGATGACCTCTTCCATTACTTTACTGATGATTAAGAGTAGACTGATGGGGCACTAATTGGCCAGTTTGGATTTGTCCTGCTTTTTGTGTACTGGACATACCTGGGCAATTTCCCACATAGCTGGTAGATGTCAGTGTTGTAGCTGTACTGGAACAGCTAGGCTAGGGACGCGGCAAGTTCTGGAGCACAAGTCTTCAGTACTATTCATTTAATGTAAAAAAAGGGATTTCAGATTACAACTTGATTTCTGTGCAAAATATAAAAACAATGAAGTCTTACAAAATATTATAGAGTTGGTTTTAAATGTCCAAAATGGAACAATTTTTGAGCAAACTTACTAAAATGGGTTTAAATAAGGTAGTCTGCTCAATTGGAATCTGAAATTAAACATTTTTGGTGATAATTAAAGATGTAATAGTTTTCTCAGACCACCAACTTGTTTGGTGTGAAATTGGGATCTCTTGGTTGCTATGGGTGATGTTTGGGTATCCAAATGGCATCTGTTGTCATACACACTTCTGGGGCAAGCTGCTTTGAACCCCATACTGATGAGGGCATTAGTGCACTCATGGTGAATGGCCACTAAAAGTTTGCAGAGAAGACAGATCATGATGTCAATCACCATACAAAGCTGATCTGACATCAGGGTTACATTTTGATGTTCAAAGCTCCAGCTAACGCCCTCTCTTAACCTTGTACAGCTGAGCAAGTTTCAGGAACACACATTCAGCAGCAGAAAGGACCCCTCCACCAGTAATGTTTAAAGGGGTCATCAACTGTTCACAGATTAGTTGTTGGTTGATTTCATCCAGCAGTTAGTTTGATTTGATAATCGTTTGCTGCTTTCCATAGTTGTTTAAAATTGCAAAGGTCTAGAGGCAGTGGTCTGGCACGTTATCAAGGATTTTTTGTTGGCTTCAAGGCTACTGCACAAACCAGTTGTCCCAGACTTGAGTGTGCTAGCAACAGCATGATTTGGATAATGAGCAGAGGTCACACAGAGCACGGCAAGCTGCTGGAAAAGGAGGAGGAGGGGCAGAAGGGCTCTCAGCAAGCAATATCCGCTCAGGGTGTTCAGGAAGCAATTTTCCTACTTGAAGCACAATATTGCAAATGTGTGCAACATATATGCTTCAATAATGCTGTCCTTAGTGAAATCTGCTACCTGCTACAGGCACAACTGCAACCTCCAAGCAGAGTATGGGCAGCATTACCAGTGACTGTGAAACTGACCATGGAATGAACTTTTATGTATCTGGTTTCTTCCAGGCCAGAGCTAGTGATATTTGCAACACCTCTTTGGCACCCATGGTTTCATAAGGGAGGCCAATGAAGCTCTCTAATCAATGACAACTAATTAGTCTCTTTCCAGTGACCAGCAGGCAGTGTAAGCACATGTTTTCACTAAGATTGCAGGCTTCCCCATGGTATATGGTATCATTGGCTGCATCCACCTCATTTTTTGGGTGCCACATGTTAGCTTTATCCTAAATTGGAAATGAAGGGGATTCCACTCCCTCAGCATCCAGCTGGTGTATGACCATAAGCAATGAGTCCTGCAGGTCAATACCTGGTCGAGATACCTTCATTCTGTGCAGTCCAGTATGCCAGATGCATTTGAGCTACCACACCAAAGTGAATGATGGCTACTGGGTGTGAAAGTGTCTCTGTTGATCTCATGCCTGATGACTCTGGTGTCCAAAGCGGGCACACAAGCATTGCATGTGTACAATGAGAATCATGGTGTCAAAAAAATATGATAGACTAGACCATTACTGCGCTCAAAGAATGCTTCCACTTGCTGGCCTGCTCTGGAGGAGCCCTGCAGCACTCAGCAGAGCAGTGTCAATGCTCATGCTAGTCTGCTGCATGTTGCACAAACTCGCCAAAATGAGGCCATAATCCATATCACCAGCTATACAGCAAGGAGCTACGGAGCAGGAAGGTGAGGAGGAGGCAACCTAGACAGCCCCTTTCTGGCTGAGTTGTCCATGAGGCACTCATCCTCGTGTGATACCAGTAATCACCGCTCCAATTCTCCATTTATCAATAGTTCCATACTTTACTCCTGTCAGTGTCTTCTTGGCTGCCATGTAAAAATTAAAGCCATCACAAAATAAACATTTGAAACAAAATTTATAAATGAAATCATTCCATTTTGCATACAAAAGCTGATGAATCACCTTGTGCATTCACTTAATGCCTGTTTTCTGTGCGCCTTTGCTTATCTTAGTGCTCCTATGCAATGTCACCTCAGTGGCATGCTGCTGACTTTCAGTCAAGGAGACTGCAGGTGGCGTTGGAGGATGACATTGAGCAGATCTGGGCCGAAAAGCCCTAGCTACATGCTGCAGTATCTTGACATGAGTGGCAGCAGTCTGAGCCAGCAGACTGTAGGCATCAGAATGTCCAAGGATATTCATTTAGGAAGGATAGGCAAAAAGGGAAAGGAGGTGGTGGTGTGCTGATAATAGGGATGGGATCAGTACATTAGTAAGGGAGGATCTCAGATTGGAAGAACAAAGTATGGAATCTGGGTGGAACTAAGAAACAGCAAGGGGCAGCAGATATTGGTAGATGTTTATAGGCCACCAAACAGTAGTGTGGGGTATGGTACTAATCTAGAGATTAGAGAAGCATGCAGCATGGGCAATACAGTAATCATGGATGACTTCAATCTGCATATAGAAAGGGTAAACCTAATGAGCACTAAAGCTGTGGAAGATGAGTTTCTGGAGTATGTTAGGGATGGTTTTCTGGAGCAGTATGTTGAGGAACGGACAAGAGTATGGGCTATTTTAAACTAGTATTAAGTAACGAAAATGGCTAATTAATATAAAGGCAAAATATTGCAGATGCTGGAAATCTGAAACAAAAACAAAAAATGCTGGAAAAACTCAGCAGATCTGACAGCGTCTGTGGAGAGAAAGACAGAGTTAATGTTTCGAGTCCATATGACTGAGGAAGCGCTGAAGAAGAGTCATACGGACTCGAAACGTTAACTCTGTCTTTCTCTCCGCAGATGCTGTCAGACCTGTTGAGTAGGGGTAATTAATAATCTTGCTGTAAAATAACTTTTAGGGATGAGTGACCATAACGTGATAGAATTTTACATGATATTTGAAAGTGAGGTAATTCAAACTAAAGTCTGGATGTTAAATTTGAACAAAGGAAATTATGAAGATATAAGGGGCGGCAAATTGGCTGAGGTGGATTGGGAAAATACATTAAAAGGCATGATAGTACATAGGCAATGGATAGTCTTTAAAGAGTTATTACATAGTTTACAGCAGGCTTGTCCAATCTTTTCGCATGAGGGGCCACATTACAACATTTTTTGCACTCAAGAGGCTGATGAGCAAATTTTGGAAAGATAAGGTTTGGCAGAACATTAAACATAAATTTCAAAAAACACCTGAGGTATGAAAAGAAACAACTTGCTGAGCAAAAAGAACAATATCAAAGCAGTGAATTGATTAAAAAAAAAGTAATAAATGAAGATGAGTATTAGTGTGATTCGGCAGTGTGTGTGTGTGTCCGGCTTATTCCCAGTCTCAAGGTGCTCACTCACTCACTTCCACCCACTGTGAGAGTGGATGAAGGTGCATTTGGTGTGTAGGGGTGAGGGTGAATGAGAACCCTGAGCCAGGCTTTTGCACACATTCTCCCCCGTCACACACACTCCCCATCCCCCTCCCTCTCTCCCCCTCACTCTCCCTCTCTCCTCCTCACATTCTCTCTCTCTCTCTCTCTTTCTCCCTCACACATTCTCCCTCTCTTCCCTCACACACTCCATCTCACACTCTTTCTCTCCCCCTCACACTCTCTCAGTCTCCGCTCACTGACTCAGACACAGGTGGGCCCCACTCTGGCTCACCTGGGCCCTTCTCTGGCTCCCTTGCACACCACTCTGGCTTGCCTGGGCCCTGTTCTGGCTCCCTTGTGCCCTGCTTGAGCTCCCTCACACCCCACTCTCCATGTCCCGGAACTTACCTTAAAAACTTACCTTCCCACTGTTTGTTGCTCATCTAATCACAGGCTGCTTGCTCTCTGCATTGCTTTACAGCATTTTTCAAATATAGTTCAGTTGAATGTCCAACAAGTTTGGTGGGCAGTGTCTAGAGGCCTCAGAGGCCACAATGCAGCCTGAGCTGGACAAGCCTGATTTACAGCAATTATACATTCCTTCAAGGCACAAAAACCCAAAAAGAAAAGTCAGTCAACCGTAGCTAACAAAGGCAATTAAGGATTGTATAAGATTAAAATAAAAGGCCTATAAAGTTGCCAGAAATGTTAGTAAACCTGAGGATTAGGAGCATTTCAGAATGCAACAAAGGAGGACCATGAAACTGATAAAGAAAGGGGGAATAGAATATGAATAGAAAGTGGCAAAAAACATAAAAATGAACTTTAAAAACTTCTATAGGTATGTAAAAAGGAAATATTTGGCTAAGGCAAATGTGGATAGGTTACAGGCAGAGTCAGGAGAATTTATAATGGGGAATAGAGAAATGGCAGAGAAGCTAAATGATTACTTTGTGCCTGTCTTCACTGAGGAAGATGCAAGAAATCTCCTAGAATTAGAGATCCAAGGGACTAAGGAGAATGAAGAATTGAGGGAAATCAGTATTGGTAAGAAGGTTGCATTGCAGAAATTAATGGGACTGAAGATTGAAAGGTTCCTGGGACCTGATATTCTACACCCCAGAGTGTTGAAAGAGGTAGCTGTGGAGATAGTGGATGCATTAGTGATCATCTTCCAAAATGCTATAGATTCTGGAATGGTTCTTGCAGGTTGGAAGGTAGCAAATGTCACCACATTATTTAAGAAGGGAGGGAGAGAGAAAATAAGGAACTACAGACCTGTTAGCCTTACTTTAGTTGTAGGGAAAATGTTGGAATCTGTTACAAAGGATGTGATAAATGGACGCTTAGATATAATGATCTGATTGGGCATAGTCAATATGGATTTATGAATAGGAAATCATGTTTGATGAACCTGTTGGAGTTTGTTGAGGATGTTATTATCAGAATTGATAAAGGGGAGTCAGTGGACGTAGTGTACCTGGATTTTCAGAAGGCTTTCGTTAAAGTACCCCACAGGAGGTTAGTTAGCAAAATTGAAACACATGGGATAGGAGGTAATATACTGGCATGGATAAAGGATTGGTTAACAGGCAAAAAACAGAGAGGAGGAATAAACAGGTCATTCTTGCTTTGGCAGGCTGTGACTAGTGGGTTACCGCAAAGAACAGTACTTGGGCCCCACCTGTTCACAATATATATCAATGGTTTGGATGTGGGGACCAAATGTAATATTTCCAAGTTCGCAGATGACACAAAGCTAGGTGGGAATGTGTATTGTGAGGAAGATGCAAAGCGGGTTCAAGAGGATTTGGACAGACTTAGTGAATGGGCAAGAACATGGCAGATGGAATATAATATGGAAGAATGTGAGGTTATCCACTTGTAGAAGGAACAGATTGTCAGAGTATTTCTTAAATGGTGAGAGATTAGAAAGTGTAGATGTACAAAGAAACCTGGGCGTCCTTGCCAATAAATCACTGAAAGCTAGCATGTAGGTGCAGCAGGCAATTAGGGAGGCTAATGGAATGTTAGCCTTTATCGCAAGAGGATTTGAGTACAGGAGTGGCTAAGCCTTGCTTCAATTGTGTAGAACCTTGGTCAGACCACACCTGGAGTATTGTGTGCAGTTTTAGTCTCCTTATCTTAGGAAGGATATTATTGCCATAAAGGGAGTGCAACGAAGGTTCACCAGACTTTTTCCCGGGATGGTGGGACTGCCCTGAGAAGGAAGATTGAGGACCTGTTTTCCTTAGAGTTTCAAAGAATGAGAGGTGATCTCATTGAAGCCCACAAAATACTTAAAGAGATAGACAGGGTAGGTGCAGGTAAGATGTTTCCCCGGTGATAAAGCCTAACATTTCATTAGCCTCCCGAATTGCCTGCTGCACCTACATGTTAGCTTTTAGTGATTTATTGGCAAGGACACCCAGGTTTCTTTGTCATCTATACTTTCTAATCTCTCACCATTTAAGAAATACTCTGCACATCTGTTCCTTCTGCAAGTGGATAACCTCACATTCTTCCACATTATATTCCATCTGCCATGTTCTTGCCCATTCACTAAGTCTGTCCAAATCCTCTTGAACCTGCTTTGCATCTTCCTCACAGGGACACTATTTCAAAATAAGAGGGAATAAGCCACTTAGGACTGAGATGAGGAGAATTTTTTTTTCTCAGGGGGTTGTGATTCTTTGGAATTCTCTACCCCACAGGGCTGTGGAAGCTCAGTCAATTGTGTATGTTATAGCAGAAATTAACGGTCAATTAAAGGCCAGCCGTGGTGAAATGTGCACTGCAGCGCTGCCTGTGTGCCGAGCCTGTGTGGAGGTGGCCGAGCGCTGAAGTGTGCGCATGCGCAGGGGGTGCACGCATTAAAAGCTCCCTGAGGCACACAACTGCCTCAGGGAGCGAATAGTTTTGAAAAGAAAAAATAAAGAAGTTAGAAATGTTAATAACATGTCCCCTCATGCGACTCTGTTACATGAGCAAGGACATGTTAGAAATTAGTTTGAAATTTATTATTTTTTTAAATCACTGATCGAAACCTCATTCCGCCCGTGGATGAGGTTTTGCAAAAAACCTTTGGGTAGCAAGAAGTTTCATTTAATTAGATCTTTAATGGCCTTAATATACCTGTTAATTGTTGGCAGGTACGCTGCCCACTCCCACGCCAGCCCGCTGACTGAAATATTGCTCGCCCCACGCCATTGCGCGTCATTTTACGCTCATTTGGGTAGGGCGTGAGCCCACCTGACGAGCACAATATTCTGCCCATTGAACTGCATGATCAGCCATGGTTACATTGAATGACAGAGCAGGCATGATAGGCTGAATGGCCTACTCCTGCTTCTATGTTCTGGTGTTCCTAGAAAGAGCACAGGTGGACTGTGGGAGAATGAATGCTGCCTTCCTGAGTGAGGATTATAGGTTAGTAATCCATGGAGCCACTTCCACACCCCTGGGATGGCACCTCATCAACCCAAGTTTTTTTTTACTTTGTTCATGGGATGCGGGCATCACTGACAAGGCCAGCGTTTATTGCCCATCTTTAATTGGCCTTGAGAAGGTAATCTATTGGAGGACAGATTGCTGGACTCCTGTGAATGTCTGCTAGGCATTTTGCACACTGTAATCCACAGTCATGATGGCAACAGTCTGAGTGTGCAAGGTAGCAAGCTGACCTTGCATGGCAGCAGACTGAGTGTCCACAACTATAAACAGAGTTCTGGTGGAAGCTGATTGCGCTGCAGTGGAAGCTGAGACATTGGCCATCAGACACTATATCATGTTTGGGACCAAAAGAGTTCTGATGGAGTTGGCCACCATTTCCATACTGGAAGGAATGGGTTCCAAGCTTTGTGCCAAACCCTGTGGCAAGTTGATGCTGGTCTCCATGCTCTATAACATTGAAGGTAGGCACTCTGAAAGGCTTTCTAATGCTTCAAGCATTTTGTTGTTCATACTCATCAGTCTTTCTCTATAGGTTGCCCCATCAAAGTGCTCAGCTGAACCCTCTGCAGCAGAACTCATGCACAACCTCATCCTCTTGCACCTGCGCTAACTATTTCCCTTGCTCTGACTGCAGGTCACTCATGCTTGTTGTCTTGCCTCCATTCTTTCCTCTAAATTGTGCACAGTTTCAGTGTGTAAACTGGTGGATAGGATCGTGAGAGCAAATTACAGTTGGGTTTCTTCATCACTGTCCTGCGTATCTGAAAGGGGAAAGGCAAAAGGGGAAAGGATGTGGTGCGGGAAAGTAGAGTGCGGGGCTTACACCTTCTGCAACTTATAAATCAGGAGACAGTTTGAGATGAAGGGGAAGTGGGATAAGAACATAAGAAATAGGAGCAGGAGTAGGCCATATGGCCCTTCGAGCCTGCTAAACCATTTAATAAGATCATGGCTGATCCTTGATCACAACTCTACTTTCTTAACTGACTTCCCTAGAGACCAAAAAAGATGTATCCACTGGGTTGTGAGTTGATATTCCCACCAGTCTCAGTAGAAAAGGGTCTTCTGAATTTCCCATATAATTTCCTGGTGATTATCTTATACTGATAGCCTGTAGTTTTGTTCTTCCCTATAAGTGGAGACATTTCTTTTGTCTACCCTATCAAAGCTATTCATAATTTTGAGAATCTTTATTAAGTCACACCTAAGCCTTCTCTTTTCAAGAGAAAAGAGATTCAACCTGTTCATCTTTTCCTGATAGGTATAATGGGCTGGATTTTCATCCTCGAGGCGAGTAGTGGGAGTTGGGAAAATTCCCAGCTTCGCAAACCCACCTTGGGAGAAAATGGTTCTGGAGACGCAATCTTCATTTCTGGGGGGTGTGGGCTGCAGTCAGACCAACCAGCCCGGGAAAGGGTTCGGAGGCAGCCACGGGGGCTGCCGGGTGCTGAGACAGACCCGCCTTAGTGCTGTGGGACTTTGTCCCCGTAAAAATAAAAACGCAAAGGCCCTCACATCCCCTTATACCCCCCACACACTCCCCATACCCCATCCATGCCACCTCATGCCTCTCCACCCCATCCCCATACCCCTCATGCCAATCTATGGCTCTTCTATGCCCATTCACCCTCTATAAACTGCATAGAGGCAATGAATTCTATGGTGACAGTAAAAGAAAAGCTTTAATAAAACAATCATTCATTAATTACTTTCTATTTTCTTAAAAAAATTCCTTTTACTACCGGTCAGTAAAAGTGTCAATTATCCAGACCCTTTAAAGTATCAATAGCAGAAACTATAAGCACTTGAAACCTCCTAATCTTGTATAAATAAATATTGTGAAATTGATAGAAGAGATCAGAGACCAAGAGCTATCAATCAAGCAATATTTTCCCCAGGGCTCAGCTGTTTCAACAGACTAAACAATTTCTCAGATCTCAGCCAAGAATGCATAATATAGGGTTCATTGGTTCTTTCCAATGTACAGTGGGTGAATGGGCATGAAGTGCCATTGTTTGGCATGGGGATATGAGGGACTTGGGGGTGGGTAGTGGGGCATAGCCTGGCATTGGGGGCATAAGGAGGACCTTTTGAACTTAGCTTTCAAAAGGTTCCCTCATCCAGACTATAGTTCATGATACCTCTGAGGTGCTGTGAACCACAACACTTTGAAAAGCTATCCCGACTCCATGAAAATTGCAGAGGACTAGGACATGCCTTGCCCTGTAATGAAGCCAGCCAAGTCAGGAGTGGAGGGTGTGGGCTCACGACCTGAACCAGCCTGCATCCTTAAAAGGTATTCCTAAAACTCAGAAACCACAGGAATGGGGTTGGGAATCCTGGAATTGGGACCCACGTGCTTTTTTTAAAGGACTTCCAAGTCATCCTGACTTGGCGAAAATCCAGGCCAGCCTCTCAGTTCTAATGTCTAGGGTTGAGTAGGAGGATTAGCTATGACCATACCATCACCCTCAATGGTTTCAACCCCTGTTATCCTCACATAAAAAACACTGAGACTGACATCATATCATCAGATGCCCTCTTTGAGTGTTTATCTGCAATCCTTATTGTTGCAATTTAGCTGAGATGTTAACCTGTTTAAATAAATGGGTATTGTCTTTACTAAAATAACAGTGTAGAACTTCAGACAAGCATCTTAAACTGGTAGTTTATGGCATAATTCTATAACACAGCATGTACTATTCCATTGCTGACTGAGGAACAGAGTAATCAGTCACATTGAGGTTAACATTCTTATGTTTTTGGCAAGCTTTGTACTCACTGAAGTGAAATATGCATTGAGGTTGTAATTCTTTTCCATTTTGTCCATTGTTAGTACTGAGTACTCCTATGTCAAGTTGATAGGATTTAAATAGATAATGTTTCTTCTGCAAAAGTAAAATACAATGGATGCTGGAAACTTGAAATAAAAACAGAAAATGCTGAAAATGCTCAGCAGGTCTGGCAGCATCTGTGGAAAAAGAAACAGAAATAATGGACGGAATCTTGTGCTGCTCCCGGGAACATGAAGCAAGGCAGGAGGGGGAACTTAAATGTGCAGAAGGCCAAAACTCAGCTTCCCGACAGCGAGATGAAACTAAGGTATTAAGTTCAGGAAAGGTTGAGCTTTCCAATGGCCAGCATCATGAAGCCATTTTGCATGCACCTGGATGTCATCCATGCTCATTAAATGGCAATCTTGCCAGAATTAAGTGCACCTTTCAAATTAAGTTATCGGCGAGCGAGAAAAACGTGCCCTCACATTCATGACTGCATATAAGTTTGTGCAGCAGGCGAGAAGTTGGAGTGTGTAGCTGCTGTTTTTCCCCACTTCGGGGAGCTCTGTTCCACAAGAGGTGATGGTTGACATTGGGTGGCGGCATCCAAAAGGCAATTGGGCAGGGCTGTCCCAGGGAGGGAGGGAGGCTGCAGCCTAAGGGGCATGAGGCAGGGCTGTCAGAGGGAAGGAAGGAGGCGTGGAGGCAGGGAGAGAGGCTGTCTGAGGCAGGGAGGGAGGCATGGAGGCAGAAAGAGAGGCTGTCGGAGGCGGTGAGGGAGGCAGGGAGGGAAAGTGAGAGTGCAGGGAAGGGCCTAGCCTCATGCGTATGGCGGTCATGTTGTAGCAGCGGGATGGTTGTGGGGGGTGGGGGGGAGGCGGGTGGTGGGTGAGGGTCTTTCTGGGCAGGGCTATTCAAAGATATAGTCTGAAGGGGTGGGGTCAGTGCTGTCAATGGTGGGGTCCTAGGTGTTGAACTGAGGGTGCTTGGCAGTCACAGTGAGAAGGGCAAGTGGAATATGGTAAAATGGCAGGGTCGTAGTCGGGCATTGGCTGGTCTCATGGAGGATGTCACAGAAACAAATATGGCATGGATAAAGGGAGGGGTCAGTGTCAGGATGGACGTGGAAATGGTAATGGGTGCAGGCAGAGAGGGGAGAGAAGGCCTGTGGAGAGTGATGGTTATGTGGTCAAGGGTAACAGAGTGGAGAGGAATTGTTATACTCGGTGGGTCAAGGGTGATGGGGGGAGGCTGGTGGATGACAAGGGGAGAGTAGAAGGTGGTGGAGCAGGTCTGAAATTTGACGAGTACCATATCTAAAAGGTCTTCTTGGAAACACATTTGCTCTGAAAGTGCGATCCTTCAAAGTGGGGCTGAGAGACGTTTTAGGAGGGTGGAGTTAATGGTGAGCACAATTGGCCAACTAAAGGGACAACTTAATAATCATGAGTTAAAGGGATGAGAACCATGGTCAGGTATGTTCTCAACCCCATGGTCACCTTCCGAATAGGGTAGCATTGCTGCCTGACCCCTGGGTCTCATTCAGCCGAGATCCCAGCAAGGTCAGGAGAAAGAGGAGAAGATGTGCTGAGGGACAGCTCCTGCTGACCGAGGGGAGAAGGGCAGGAGGTAGTGGTAGCCCTATGATCTCTTGTAGCGGACACAGGGAGGAAACCGGACCATGCAGGGAACTTCGACCGTATGTAACTGCAGCTCACCAACCTTATTTAACCACAGTCTGTACGTTCACATACATGCACAGTAAATATAATTTAGACCTTATTACATTCGCCTATTACTCTGACCCCACCTGATACCTTACTATTTCCTACTCCACTGCTATCTGTCTCTCCTAATTCTCTGCCTTTTCACCTTTCACCTTGTCTTTTTCCTTGTAATATTACCTCCTAGTTCCCACATCCCTGCCAAATTAATTTAAATCCACCCTAAAAGCATTAGCAAATCGCCCTACAAGGACAAAAGCAAAATACTGCGGTTGCTGGAAATTTGAAATAAAAACAGAAAATGCTGGAAAAACTCAGCAGATCTGTCAACATCTGTGGAGAGAGAAACAGAGTCAACGTGTTGAGTCTGTATGACCTTTCTTCAGAGCCCCACAAGGACATTGGTCTTGATGCTGTTCAGGTGCAACATGTCCGGCCTCTACAGGCCCCACCTGCCCCAGAACTGGTCCCAGAAATCTAAAGCCCCCGCTTCCACATCATCTTTCCAGCCACACATTCATCTGCTTTATCCTCCTATTGTTATACTCACCAGCACATGTAATCTGGAGATTACTACCTTTGAGATCCTGCCTACTAGTTCTTTCCTAGTCTTGTTGCAGGACCTCATCCCTGTTTCCATTTATGTTTTGTTCTAGATATAGACCACAACTGTTGGCTGTTCACCCTCCCCTCCTCAGAATGCTCTGCATCTGCTTATTGACATCCTTGACCCTGACAGCTGGGATGCACCATACCACACTGGATTCACATCTACAGCTACAGAAACACCTGCCTGTTCCCCTAACTATTGCGTTTCCTATCACTATTAATTTCCTAATCTTGGGCTGGATTTTATGCAACCCCCTCCCCTCTGCCAATGGCAGGGTGGTGTTGGGAGGGTGTGGTTAACAGGCAAGGGAGGGGACAATAAAATGCCATGGTTACTGCGTCTGCCCATCTCTGCACTGGCCACAATATTACCAGTGGTGGGAGAGACCGAGCCAAGTGTTCAGCCCGGCTGCTGTCACTGCACAGGTTGCTGGTGGGCAAAGTGGATGCCTCCTTAATGGCCCTTGGGGCCTAACAGAAGCCTTCAAAAGCTCACCCCCCTCATTCCCCCCTCTCCTAGCCTGACTACCCTGGACCCCAGCCTCCTCACCCCCCCCTCCCCCCCCCACTCCTTGGGGCCTCCCAACCTGGCACTGGCAAGACCCCCAGTCGTACCTCTGGTCCTGGTTCCAGTGCAGCATGCCAACCTGCAGACTCCACTGCACTACTGGTAGTGGCCACTGCTCCAGGCAGCGCAGCTGGTACTGGAGTTACTGACCTCTGAGGCGGGACTTCCTGTTGCTGAGGTACTCAAGTGGGCCATTAAATGAGCAAACATTGGCAGGCTCACCGCCAGATTTTACTCATAGGAGCTGGACCACCGCCCCCAGTGTAAAATCAACTCCTTCCACCTGCAAACCTCCACTCTCCTCACTTCAGGTGCAACCTGGTCTGGTCTATACAGGTTCCATCTGCCGGTCCCAACTAACCTTTGAATCAGGTGATTACAGTCAGGGTGTTCCATAGATGTGATTTTAAGAGAAATCTTTCCTTTGTGGGATCTGGAGGAGCAGGAGTGATCCTCTGATACCTTGGCTCTGGGTTCTCCACCTCCTTTGCAGTAAGACTCTTGCAACATCCAGCCCCTAGACCCATCTCGCTGTCTGAGGTTTTCTCTTGTTGCTGGTGGGCAGTTAAAGGACAAGAAAAGTTTATTTACATCAGTACAAGAAAATTTATGGGTAAAAATAGCCCTTTGCCTGCTAAATTAAAGAGCTAGCTATTATTCCAGAAATTTTGATATGAAGTAATCAGAATGTAAATTTTACACTTTGGTGAAATGTAAGAACCGGATCTTGATATTAAAGAGCCAAGATTAAACTCCAAGCCAGAATCCAGGAGTGTGAGTCCAGATCATCCAATTTTCATCCTCTCACACTGGCCAACTGCCACTTTCATACATATTATGGCCATTAAGAAATCAATTGAACTACTTGTGAACGCTGCCCATCCAACCTTAAGGTTGGCGGGCAGGCAGAAAGCTCAAGTAGCCTTCGCGTTTTTCAGGAAACCACATCCATGAGCGGGATGAGGTTTCCTGAAGCTTTTATTAAATAAATAAATTCATTTCCATAAATATAAAAACATGTCCTCACTCATGTGATACATGTCACATGAGGGGACATGTTTAAATAAATAAATGTTTTAATCAATTCCTTAATTATTTTCATATCCATTCAATCTCCCTGAGGCATCTCCATGCATCAGGGAGATTGCTGTGCTCTTTCGCATACACGCGTGAAAGAGCGCAGGCCCTGACTCTTCCTCCTCCCCCCCGCACAGGGAGCGCCACTGGGCGGGCCTTAATTGGCCCTCCCGCGTAAAATGGCGGCGTGGACCCAATTGTGGGTGGCGATCGGCTCCGTGCACAGCCCCACTTGCTCCCACCCAGCCTGCCCACCATAGGAAAAGTCCTGCCCTTGGATTCTGGATTGGAGTTTAACCTTGGCTCTTTAATTTCAAGATCCAGTTCTTACATTTCACCAAAATGTAAAATTTACATTCTGATTGCTTCTTATCCAAAGTCTCTGGAATAATGGGCAGCTCTTTAATTTAGCAGGCAAAGGGCTATTTTTACCCGCAAACTTTCTTGTACTGACGTAAATAAACTTTCCTTGCCCTTTGACCTCAACCTTATGTTTTTAAAACGATCTTCAATATTTTGCTTTTATTAGCAGATTCAGTGGTTTATAATGAATAAATACGTCAAATTCTGTATTTACAACAAGGATTCCCAGGATGTTTTTGTGGGTATCTTGCAATTGGTTGTGGCTTATATTGTATGCCACTATATGCAAGTTGAGTTTTTTAGAAACCTGCCTTTACCTTGTGGTCATTTATGGAATTTGTTCATGATAGGTGCTTATATGTGTCCATCTCTGAATCAAGCTAACAATTTGTAACTTTCTCTCAGAGATAGGAATTAAATTCTAGTTGACAACAAGCTTCTACTTATTTATCGTAACTAATGGGTTTTTAAGGGACAACCAAACTTAAATACAGTTCCACTTTAGTGGCAGAGTTACATATTTCACCTTATATGTTGCAATGATCCTATCATGGCCTAGCCAGCAATGCCCACATCCCATAAATGAACTTTAAAAAACATTAGAAATCAGCAAGATATCCAACTTACCATAAGCATTACTATAGGTGAGCCATTGGTCTGCCCTGAAATTTATCTTATAATACAAAATATTGCAGAGTTTCTTCACTAATAGCAAGTACTGATGAACTATTATGCTTTCTATTCTGTAAAGGACATATTTGGTTATAAATCCAGTCGCTGCCGCAGTGTCCTGTTTATCATAGGATCTGTCCTAACATGTGGATTTCTGCTGCTTCTGTTTTACTGGAGGCCCGAATGGGATGTCTGGGCTAAGTGTATTCAGTGCACTCTGCAAGAAGCTGACATTGTCCTGCTTAGAACAACGGTAAGTGTTACCCTTATCTGTAATAAAATAGTAGGGGTTATAGAGCCCTTCCTACACTTTATGATGGGTTGGGAGAAAGGTACTTGCACCCATTGGATGCAAGTACCCCCACTGGACATCTGAGCTAGTTTTCAGTATTCTGCCAGCTGTGGCTGTTTGACATGATGCCCATAACCCTTCCAGATTGGAGGCAGGAACATTTCTACCAAACCAGTGGTCACTTGATCAGGAGAGGCAATAACAGGCTTGAAATTCTGCTACTGGCTTATTTAAGGCACTCACTGAAGATACATGAAATATCAACATCAACCATAAACCGCTATATAGAGGAGGTGACTAAAGCTCTGTATAGGAAGGCAAGCATGCACTCCAGTTGTGACCACCAGCAGCAACAAAGGCAGCCATTGTTATATAGGGCTATGAAGCACCACAACATGAGGGACACATTAAACTGTACACAGACAACACAGATGTGCACAAGTTGGCCATTTTATGGGAAGCACATGGGGGTTTAAGTCCAGAAATACAGTGATGATAGGTGACAGTCACCTCAGATTAAGTCATTTTTTTGTTTTACTTACTATTTCCAATGATTCTCCTTTATTGATAATTTTGATGCCTTTGGGCCGATTTTTGAGTGGAGCATAAATCAAATGGATAGGGGCAGGTTATGTGATGTATCTGCCTGAAGGAGCTGGTGTGGTGCCCTTACAATTTTCATGATCCAGCTGAATGTTCATTAATTTTCAGAGATGCCATCACATAGCACACTCCCTGTGGATATTTCACTGATTAGGAGGGTGGATGCTATTTATAGGGGAGAGGTGTTTCATTATGGGGGGCAGTGACCAGCATGGTTATGCAGCACAAGGCAAACTGAATTCCAACAGGGTGCTGAAGTTCTCTGATGTAATGGCAGAGATATTGATTGAGCAAGTGCTCAGCAGGACAGAGGTCCTCTTCTCATCTTCCCATCGGTGATGGGTGACAAGATAAAGCAATTGACAGGCATGGAGAGAATTTGCAAAAAATTTCAATGTTAACAACATTGTACCCAGGATCTCGCCTCAGTGCAGAGAAAAAAATAATGGTCTGATTGGGAAAACTAGGGTAGTTGCCCACTTTGACATCTTTCATATTCCCTGAAAGCCTACTTTAGGACCCTACTTTAACCTCAGAGTTATCAATCCTTCCCTACCTCACTTCCCATGCATCTCCTCAATACAGCATGGAAACCTTCACTGTGCATTCTTTCTGCTTAAACTCAAATCTTCAAAGTTTGCTGCTGCTCTCACAACTACTTCTCCTTCTTGGCCTTGCTTGCTGCTTCTTCCTGTCAACATGTACAGAAGGTTGATCTGCCTCATACATCATTAACACAGTTAAACAGGAACATATATATTCTCCCTTATAGGAGAAGCTGGCAGGCTACAGGAAATAGACTGCCAGAGCACGAGGAAAATGTTGCTATCAACATCACTGGGAAGAGCATTGAAACCGCATTGATGATGGCCAGGTTGGAAATCAAGCACAGTTCGGGAATATTTCCTTTCTTTTCTCTTTCTACTCTACTCTCAGTTCCATAGCACATCACACAATTAGCATGACAACCTAGTGATATATTGTACTGCCATTCATCATTGTCACCTAGCCATCCCATATGCTAACCCTTGTCCCTCTCTCTCTTTTCTAAGTTTGTCAGTTGACTTGGGCATTATCAGACAAACTGAAGAGGAGAGTTCTTCAGATGATCCTGTCAGTAACTCTTGTCCTTCCAAGTATTAGCATAGAAAATGGTACCTCAAGTGAAGTAGATCAAAGTTGGACAGGTCTTTCATGGATGATTCACCAAACACCAAGTGAAAAGGAACAGGCATGAGTGGAAAGAACAACAACTCTGCTAAAGAGAACAGAGATGCTGGGGTACAATTTCTGTGGGAGCTCTTCACTTTCCCATTGCAACTTGGAGGAAGAGCAGCAGAAGTCCTACAGAAATGTTGTAATTGGCTGTTTACTCCAATTATTTGGGGTTTCCACATACAACCTTCCTTCAAAATTATAGCAAAATATTGGAGATTGTTTCGTTGTGTGTTCAGGGTCTAGATGAGGTTCTTTGGAGCTTGTCTATTCTCCCAAAGTAAGCTGCTCAAGACTGTAGTTAGTTAAAATCATTAATCTTTATTAATGAATACATTGTATATATTGGGAACTCTGCACAAGGTTGGAACTTTTCCTCCCTCCAGATCTCTGTTACTCCATCATGTGATGTTACATCATCATTACACAAGCATCATATGCTTCTGATGTTAACTCTTTAGTTTACATCTCTCCCAAGTCTTTATCCCTAGCACAGTTACTCCTCCTATATTTCCCCAAAAGTCTCAGACTTCACAGGATTAGTCTCTGAGGTGCCTTGACCAATCTTCCTGGTCTCATTTGATCTCCTTCCGAGGTCAAGGATATTCTGTATTCACCCTCCTGTCGGTGTGAGCCTTCTTCTCCTGGGTGGCTGTAGAGCTTTGTCTTATTTCTTCTCCTTTCTCTTCAGGATCTGAGTAGTAAGCCCAAGTTTCTATTGGCTTCCAAGGATATTAACGTGCTCCAGTTTTTTCTTATGAAACCCTGGTCTGTCTCAATCCTGTACGATCGCAGTTGTGGAGTTCTTTCAATAATTGTGCCTTTTCTCTATTGTTCTCAGACCCGTACTCTCTCCCTGAGCTTCAGCACTGGTAACTCACGTACTCTGTGCCTATGGTTAAAGATATGAGCCTATTTGTTTCTCTGTTCTTCCTCATGCTGTTTTATCCTCTTATGGTCATTTAGGGTGATATTGGGTTTCAATTTCTTCTTGTGTTCTCCATGTCCTTCCCATCAATAACTCAGATAGTGATAAACCATTTTGTAGTGGTGAGGTTCGGTAATTCAGAAGAGCTAGGTTAAGGTCTTCATTCTTCTTCTGCAAACCTTTGATGGTTTGTACAACCTCTCCACCAGGCTGAGGATAATGAAATGAACTAGTTACGTTTACGAATCTGTTGTCCTTTGCAAAATTTTGGAATAACTCATTAGCAAATTGTGGCCCATTGTTGGACACAGCAATGTCCAGAATGCCATGTGGTGCATAGATTTTCTGCAGTGATTGAATTACTTCTTCCGCTGTGATGCTGTGAAATCTGATTACGTCAATCCACCTTGAGTAGTAATCAATGACAATAAATGTTCTCCCCTTAAAGTCAATATGTCCATTCCCAGGTGCTCCCATGGCTTAGATGGAAAAGTAGAAGGTGATAGTATTTTTTTTTGCTTTTAGCCGTTTACTGCACATGTAAGACAATTAGAAATCATTTCTTCTATAGAACAGATATTGCCTGGCCACCAAACTGATTGCTGGGCTCTCATGTGACATTTTGCTATCCTTAAATGGCCTTGGTGAAGTCTTTGCAGAATATCAAGCCAAAGTGCTCTCAAAAGTGTTAATTATTTAAGGTGAGATTTTTCACCCGTTCTCAGGAGAAGACCAGCCTTAGACAGCTGCTGGCCAATCCGAATGGCCGGCAGCTATGTAGTCCCAGCAGCGCCACCGTTAGCCATTGCTGGGACTAGCAGCCCCCAGTGCTAAGAAACCCAGGCTGACAAGTAAGTCCAGGATTGGGTGTTGTGGCAAAGGAGATAAGTGGGGGTGAGTGGGTGAGCGGGGGAGGGGGTGGAGGGCTAGGTTCAAGAGACTGGGATGGGAAGGTTAAAGGGGGGTGGGATGTTCTTGAGTGGGGTGCCTCTGATGGGCCAGGGGGCCCCAAAAGGAGGTAGCCCATGTGAAAAATACCAGAGGTGGCGGGATGAAGACCCCAAGTGACCATCAGGGCCTCAATAGGCACAAGGGCAGATGGGGCCACTCAACACCTCCTCCCGCCTCCTAAAATTTCAGACTGGTCTGGGGCAGGCATGTAGGTGGCAGGGAGATTACCCACATGATTTTATGTGCCCCATGGCTTCAGACCCACTGGTGGTGGGGCTTAAAATCTAGCCCATTAGCAATTTGCTCCCAGCTCCATTGATGGAATTTGGAATCATGATTAGACATTTACGAAATGAACACACACATTCAGTAATAATTTTTTTCCTTTCTTTGTTCAGGATGAATTTAAAATCTGGACTAAGAAGAAGGTAATGTGGATTCACTTGTCTTTAGTCAGTGACCCAGCAAGAGCTGAACAACAACATTCGCTTCTCTCTGATGAGACATCATTGCTGCACAGAATCATCATGAAACCTGATTTAAAAGTAAGAGTCGCCTTTCAAATTCTGCTTTCGTCTCAATAGTGTATTTTTTTGTAGTTAAAAATATGTCCGCAGCAACATTTCTGAAGCTCTTAATTTAATTGAAATGGAAGAGATTAGGAACATTTGTGGGTCTGGCAGCGTCTGTGGAGAGAGAAACAGAGTTAACATTTCAAGTCCGTATGACTCTTCTTCAGAAGTCTTCCGAAGAAGAGTCATATGGACTCAAAACGTGAACTCTGTTTCTCTCTCCATGGATGCTGCCAGACCTGCTGAGTTTTTCCAGCAGTTTCTGTTTTTATTTCAGATTTCCAGCATCTGCAGTATTTTGCTTTTATATCAGGAAGATTTGTATTTGATATTGTCTGTTTATATGATAAATTTCATTTTTCAAAATATTTTTATTCTCTTGACTGATCTTTATAGGTACGATATATTGAAATTAAAAAGATCAGGTACATCTGGGACCTTAATGAAAAGCAGTTTGTTAGAGCTGAGTAAGTTTTTGCAAATCCATCTGTCTTTCTGGAAGTTTATTAATTAATTAAATCAAATTAATTTTAAGCTTCTTCAAATGTATTCTTTAACTCATTACTTTATGCAGAGTACTGGAAGACAGCCATTCCTGTGCTGATATTTGTTATACATTTGGCTCTGGATTGACAACCACAGAAGAAACTATCAGGTAGTTAGTAAAAATAATAATTTGGCTTGATAATACATTCTGTTAATGTGTGTGTATGAGACAGAGAGAGAAAATGTTCTATTATTTGATTTTATGGCCAACTAACATTACCTGGTTGCGTTTCCATTTTTAGGGCTTGTAAGTATTGATTTTGCACATGTTGCCATAAATGTGAAGAGTAATTTTCCTTCTTTAAGTCAAGTATTTCTGAGAAGAGACTCCTGTATGTGATTTGTGCATAAGTTAAGAAACTCAAATATTATACACAAATGTTCTGCTGAAATTTTATAAACAAGTGTGTATGCAAAACAGAAACGAGTGAAAAACCACAAAAAGCTCCTCATTTAAAATGCTTTCAGAACAAGCTGCAGAATTCCAAACTTCTTGGGGGTTGAATTTTCACCCCAAAATAAGCAGAATCTGGATGGATGGGGTAGAAATCAGCGTGGATCCCGGTTCCACCAGGTCCCCACTTCTTTACCACTCATCAAAATTCCTTGATGATTTTGGGTGTGTGTATTGAAATGCTGTGCAAATGATGGAAGGATATCATGCAATAAAATTAAGTCATACAATGTAATGTCTTCCATTTTCATAAAAGCAAGAAAATCGGGTGCATACTTGTTCAGTAATATTAAGGGTGTTGGGGTTTTGAAAATTTTAAAGGCCAGAGATTACCTATTGCAATTGATCACAGAGTGATTGATTGTTGTTGAGAAACCATTTCTATTAAATTGTTCTCGGAACATAGGCCAAGTTTGAAAAATAATTGTTCTCATTGCTAGCTCTCCAATACTATGGCAACGTGCCAGAGCAAGTTTCTCCTTCCCCACCTGGGGCTAGCACTCCAAGCAAGCTTCAAATGACATTGGCATCTACACCATTTATGGAAATCAGGCTGCTGGTACCAGAACAGGACCGGAGGAAATTTGGGCACTTAACACTTTAGTTTTGGTTGTAAACATTTCACAATGCAGTACTGACAATTTATTAGGTTAGGACATTAACCTATGGGGACCCTGTTTGGCAGTGACCCAGCAGTGGTTTTCCCTAAATTGGCCAATTAATGGCCAGAGGGCCGACTCACTGTCAAATATAGTTCGGTAGGCGGACCCTCAAAGCTGGAGGGCCAGCTTGGAAGGAACAGCAGTATGCCATTGCAAGGAAGAGAAGGAGAGCGCTTCCAGCTTCCTTCTTAGCAACGTTTTAAGCTTATAAACTAAAAAATAGCTGCAGCTGCCAGGCCACCATGGGCAGCCTATGGCAGGTTGTTGGGGGGGGGGGGGGGGGGGGGGGGGGGGTGGGCCTCAAAGCCTCCTGGAGTACTGGTTCCTCTGTCTGCCATTGGGAGACTGCTTCCAGGCAGCTGGTCTAGTTTCTGATGCCTTGAGGCACAAACAGGCTGACTGGAAAAGGCTAGTCAGTTACTGATAATTGGCCTCAATAGGCCATTTACTCACCTCAATTGTTGCCCCTTTGCTTGTGGGCTTCTGACCCCAATTCTGCCTCCAGGAAAATGGGCCAGGGTGGGATAGTACCAACAAAGTGGCCCATTGGCCAGCGGCACAAATTTTCATGCCTGCCCACCTCCATACACACCTCCACATGGGAGCAAAATTCTGCTTATGTTTACAGGAACATTTACACAATATTTGGAACAATACTGACAATATTGCCCATTTCATTTCAACAATCACTAAGAATAGATTGTGTGCGAGGTGAAAAATCTGAGGTTGATTAGTAAGCCAGTGATGGGGCAGAGGAGAAGGAGCTTCACTCCTTACATGCTTTGACTGGTGACAAAAGCTTTTTAAAAAAATGTTCTAAAGCTTGCCAGTGACATCTCTCATCTTGATGAAAGCAGAAAAATAAACAGATGTATATTGTTTAGATATAATGGTCCCAAAAATCCATGTTGCAATTTGTGTCCCTGCTTTGTTTACTGGTATGGATGTAGTGCCAACCTGAGCTCATCAATAGTATCCTTCACTGTGGACGGGATAGAAAGCAGCGTGTGATCAAATTCACTCTCATTCTGCAGTTTAAAGTGCAACTCAGTAGTTGGTCCCAACATGGAAAATGGGCATAAGAGCCTGAAGCAGCTGTAAAAGGTTTATTGCCAGTGGTTAGGTCAGCTGTTGACAAGCCTGTGCTTCACTTAAACAAATTCAACTGATCTTGATAGAAATGGTGTATTTTATGTTTCCTTAAGCCAATCAACTCATCTGCCTGTGCATGTCGGTGAAGGGATGGGCATAGGAAAAAGGGCTTTCCACCCAAACAAGAAACTTTGGGGGATTGAATAAATGGGCAAAACAGTGATGGAAACGGACCCTGCCAATAATTTCAAGACCCATGTTAAGTTGCACTTTCATTGCACACCAAACTCACCACTGTAAATGCAGATTTTTGGGAACAATATTATTTATCTTCTTTTGGAAAAGTAAATTCTTAAAATTGCATTGTATGTCTTGTACATTTTTGCCCCTTGCTAAAGAAATGCAACAAAGCTTTAGACTTTTCAAGCATTGACATAAGATTTAAGCACTTCAGTGGTTTTGTTGTGAGTGCACACCCATAGCCCAGTGACCTGACTGGTCTCCAAGTTTTCTCTGATCACGGCTATATTCGTTATTGGCTGGAATACTGATTGTGGCTTCTACAATACTAACAGAAAGAGAAGACAGATTATTTTAGCCAGTACAAAAACAGAAATAGAAATACCTGGGAAAACTCAGCAGGTCTGGCAGCATCGGCGGAGAAGAGCACAGTTGATGTTTCGGGACTCAAAACGTCAACTGTGCTCTTCTCCGCCGATGCTGCCAGACTGAGTTTTTCCAGGTATTTCTGTTTCTGTTTTTGTTTTGGATTTCCAGCATCTGCAGTTTTTTGTTTTTATTTTAGCCAGTACCCAGAGGTGAAAAATTGGTGTTCCTACTCCCTGTAACATCCAATCCCCATGGACAGTTTGATTTAATTTTTAGCAAAATACTACAGATGCTGGAAAACTGAACTAAAAACATAAAACACTAGAAATACTCCACAGGTCAGGCACCATCTGTGGAGCGAGAAACAGGGTTGGGTTTTGCTGGGGGCGAAGTTTAACACACAGGAATCCTGGAGTACATGCTTCCTTCAGGTCCTGTCAAATTTAACGCTGATACCTGATTACAATATCTGGAATCCATTTCCTGGTTGCAACCAGCCATGTTGACAGGCTGACTGGGTGTCAGGCATGTAGGGCTGCAGAATCCATGAGGAATTGGTTATGGTTGGGTTGGGGTTCCTGGGGGAGGCTAGGGAGGATGCAGGTAGAATTGCAAAAATAATGCTGAGATATTCTGTATAAAAGAAATTGTGGTGCACTGGTAATACACAGATAGTTACTTTTACAGTTATAGAGAAGACTTCAGGAGGGCTGAGGAGAATTTCACAGGCCTGGCAGGACATGGGGTCAGTGGGTTGTCAGGGAGGAAATCGCAGGTCGTGGAAGACATCAGAAAGGCATTTGGTGGGGGGGTGGTTGGGGACATCTGGTCACAGGGGATGCTTACAGACTAGCTTGATGGGTGGGGGCTTGGACTTTTGTTCTTCCTGGCCCACAAGCATTATTGGAAAGGCACTCTTCTGTTCCATTGTATAGTCCTCACCTCCCTTCAGCTACTGGGTTTCATGAAGCTCGGGAAAACCAGCCAGCCAACATTAAAGATGGAATACAGATAAAATTTGGGGCATGTAGCCTTGGTTAAAACAGGAAGTGGATAGATTAGGATTAGGTTTGAAATTTTTTACATTTTAACTTTCCACCTGATCCATCCATTTTTTTTTAATTGTTCAAGCGGATGTTGCTGGCAACAACAGCATTTATTGCACATCCCTAATAACCCAGGGGCTTCCTTAGGCCATGTCAGAGGGCAGTTAAAAGCCAACACATTGTTGTGGGTCAGGGGTCACAGATAGGCTAGACCAGATAAGATCAACAGGTTTCCTTCCCAAAATGACATTAGTAAGCCAGATGGGTTTTTACAACACAAAAACAGAATTACCTGGAAAAACTCAGCAGGTCTGGCAGCATCAGCGGAGAAGAAATCAGTTAACGTTTCGAGCCTTCATGGCCCTTCGGCAGAACTGAAGCATAGTTAGAAGAAGGGAGAAATATGACAGTCCAGTAGTTTCATGGTCACCAATATTGATACTATCTTTTTAATTCCAGATTTAATTAATTAACTGAATTTACATTCTCCAGCTGCTGTGGTGGGATTTGAACTCATGACCCTGGATTATTAGTCCAGTAACATAATTACTATGTTTTGGGTTAAAATTACTCCCAATTTTTCAGGTCAATGACCTTTCATCAGAATTGACAAAAATTAGAGATATTTCAGATCATAACCATCGTTTCCATTTTTTCAAAGCCAGCAATGGTTCTGCTATTTCCATTTAAGCCTCCTCTAGGCTCATCTTTTGTTTATTTACTTGTCCCATTACCAGCCTTTTGTCTTAACCACCACCCGTTTGTCATGTAAACATCCCTGCCTTTCATCCTGCCACAGGCTTTCCCTTTTGTTCATTCCTCCCCACCTCTCCCTGCTTTTACCTGTCTCTGTACTTGCTTAAAGACTGTTTTAACTTTTGTAGGTCCTGTCAAAAGGCCATAGGCCTGAAACGTTAACTCTGTTCCTCTTGCAACAGATGTTAAGCATATTGGGCTTTTATTTATTTAACTTTTATTGGACAGAGGACAAACATTACATTTTATTCAATTGATGGTTGTATTTAAGTGTTTGCTTTAATTTTGAATATTGTTTTATTTTTCACATTGTGAGAATCTATATCCCTCATTTCATAAACAAAAAGATTTAGCAATGAAGTTATTTATGTACATTTCTATCATCATTATTGTATATTTAAATGGCAATGAAATGGAGATTGGTCCTCTTTCTAATAACCCTATAATGTTTAAATGCAGGAGGTTAATATTTGGACCTAATACAATTGAAATCCAAATTGCTCCCATTTGGAAGCTACTTTGTAAAGAGGTAAATTTCGTTTTATGTGGTTTTTAATAATTTTTCCCAATTTAAATGTAAACAGATAACTTTTATGGCTTTCTTTTTCTTTCTTTGTAGGTTTTAAATCCATTTTATACATTTCAAATATTTAGTGTGTGTCTGTGGCTTTCTGAGGATTACACAGAATATTCAGTCGCACTCATAATTATGTCACTCACTTCCATTGCCTTTTCTGTGTATGATGTGCGTCAGGTGAGTTTTAAAGCAGAGATAATATTTAAAGCTGTGCCTGGTGTTATCTTCATTAATATTTTACAATTCAACTGCCTGCTTTCTGATTCCAAACATGTCTGAACTTTTAAATCTTTCATTTGAAATTTGTTAAGAAAATGCATATTTAATTTGCACTTACACCTTCACTTCACCTTACACCATCTAACTGATGAATGCGATTTAATTTAATTGGAAAAGGTAATAGAGTAGGCAGATTAAATTCTTATGTCACTTTACTGTTTGCAGCAATCTATAAAGTTGTACAAACTTGTGGAAACTCACAATAACATGATGGTCACCGTCTGCAGAAAAGATGGAGGTGAGCAGTTTTCAATGCCTGAAGGCACAAGTTTGCGAACATTTCAAGATTTCAAAATACGATCATTTTGATAGTTAGAGCTGTATTTGGATGTTCAAATAATGGCTCGGTCTGGTTCGCTTTTACTTCACAATTCATCATTCATTCCTTCATCTTTCTTCCTTACTTGTATATTTTTGTTCATTGTGTAGGTTACCCCCTTCCCTGGATCAGCTACTTGACCCTTGTGGTTTGTAGGTCTACTCTGGATATCAATGACTTAATATACACTTTACTTGTGTTACCAGCAACACATTTATTAACCTAAGCCCCTTAGCATTTAAATTGATATCAATGTAAAAAATACTGATACACATACCTACTGGTGTATACTCACAAACCTTGGTTTCTTGCGAGACAGACAAGATCGGGTGGTCAAACCATCCCGTTCTGTAGCTCATGTTGATAACTGACCAGGCTATCGTCTCTTCCAGCTGCAGCCAAGAGTCTCCTGCATATTTGGTTCTTATACCTGTCTGTCGGACCTGCATACTATATTTGCAGTGATGTCACTTTCTCGTTGGCACAGTGCTTTCAGCCTTAAGTTACCCCCCCCCCCAATGATATGATGGGTCCTTGGGTCATCACAAGTGCCCGCATCCTGATTGCAGCATTCAAACCATGCTGGGCTGGTCCTTTGTTCCAGGGTTGTGTCTGTGTAGGTGCAGTTTGACTTATTTCTGTCTACATGCCTGGGCATGTTCTCTCTCTCTTCTGGTCATTGTCTGGGCATGTTCCCTCTCTTCTGGTCATTGTCTGTCCACAACCTAACCCTCTTCCTGTCAGCTCTCGGTCCAACAAGCAATCATTTTGTGTTATACTAAAAACACATTGTTCAATCTCTAATACTACACTCGATATGATTTTTACAAAGAAAACCAATACATAAGTTGTTTCAAAAAGATGGATCAAAGAAACAAACTACAAAAATATCACTATCAAAATATCAACATCTGTAATAGTAAATGCTTGACAAGTTCCATTCTGACAATTTCACCGTGATCTTGTTCTATCTGTATATTGCAAAAGTCAGTGGTTAAGTTACAGATGTTATTCTCTTCAATTACTGAATGAAACCACACTATCTGTTGTTTGACAACAATGTATAGGTTGCTGCTGTCAGGTTTATTAACACTTTCGTGTCCACAATTGAAATATTGATCCTTCCAATAAACTTCTCTTGGATGTGCCAATTCTTTGCCCAGCAATATGCCTAATAAAAGCTTCCAAGTATTATCCTGCAATGCACATCCTGATTTTTACAGGATCCTTCTCAATTTAGTACTAATGTATGGGCAGAAATGTCCTGCAAACTAATACCAAGTAGTTGGATCAGACTAACAAAATTAATTTCACTCTGAACCATTACAGTCTTGTAGTAGAGGAGACTTAAGACTTTCATTTATCAGATTAGAGGCGGAATCGTCCCAGATTTGTGCTACGTGTGGCAGCGGGCAGGAAAAAGAATGTTTTATCCATCAGCTACAATGGTGGCTTCTCACACCGTGTCGTCCCAATCTTGCAGCATTAATTATGCATTCCCGGGAAACACACTGTTTCAATGGTGGGCAGTCTCTCATTCACCTGCCACGCTATCATCTCGCTGCTTCATCACACTGGGCACCATATTTAAAGCATAGCCATGCACACAACTCTCAGTGCTTCCAGCCAAGGACTGCTGCATGGAAGACATGGCCCCAAAAGGCAAAAAGACTGCAGCACTCAGGTTCATTGACGTGTCCCTCCAGCACCTTTTGGATGCTGTGGAAGCTCGCTGTTAGGTCCTCTACTCCCGCTCTGGCCACAAGATGGGCAGCAACATCACCAATCCGGTTTGGGAGGCGGTGGTAATGATGGTCAGAGCCAACGCCCTGCAAAAGAGAACAACCACCCAATGCCACAAGAGGAAGAATGATCTCCTTCGTTCCACCAGGGTAAACTGCTCTTTTCATTACTCTCAGCTCACACACTCTCAAACCCAGCACACATCCATAGGTCCCTCACTCACTGCCAGTTCAAAGGACATCACCATTCATTCTCTCACACACACCTTCATTGTCCTCATCCCGTCCATGGGACCACTCAGCATGCACACATGTCAGGCATACTTATCATTTGTCCTGGCAGGTGCCCTGCTTGCACTCTCTCCATCTCTATTCATGCAGGACAAGCTGGCACACAACAACAGGGAGAGGTCACAGACCGGTGGAGGGATGCCTGAAATCAAGGTTCTCACAGACTTTGAAACAGAGCTATCCAGCTGGCTGGCAAGGATCTGGAGCATTCCTGTACTGATGGTGAGGTCAGCGCTGCTCTACAAAGTGAGGATCCAGCAGTGCAACATCCATCAGACAACCATGCTGTGAGTGATGTGTCCTGTTTCACAAGGCACTGCCATGCACTAATCATCTCTCATCTCCTTGCTTTTGCAGGCACATCTGGGAAACAGCTGAAGGATACCATGACCCAGGGCCTCCAATCAAGCCCAAAGAAACTTCTGAAGTGGAATCTGAACGCAGCTTCATTGAAGACCCATCACAGCGCTCACGCACACACCCCACCAGTGCAGAGACAGACAGCTCGGTGGGACCTAGCTTTAGAGTTGCCTTGGGATCACAATCTGGTGAGCGCATCACACTTTCTGATCCACAGCAGGCGGTGGCAGAGGCTTCCCAGGTGTCCAGCACTTGGAGGACTACTGGAGGCCTGAAATTCACTGAGTCCAGGTCAGATGACGAACCTCTGGACTCGGTCATGTCACAGTTTCTGGAGCTGCAAAGGCAAGCTCAGGAACATCAGGAAGGGATGTCCGCTGCACTCCTCAGATTGCAAGGCATGATGGAGGAGTCCACCTGTCTTCAGACTGAGGTGATGGCGCCTGCATGCCAATGCATCGAGGTCAACACTGGTCGGATGGTGGCCGTCATGGAGACCATGGTCCAGGGCATTGCTCCTGCACCGCTGAGTGGGCTGAACTCTATCATCGATACCATAGTTGGCCTCCAACAGTGTATACGCGAGAGGGGTGAGGGGCAGCCCAATCTCATTCCAGCCATCCCTTCTCTTCAAGGAGTCAGCCAGGAGCCATCAGGCACCCATAGGGAGGAAGATCAACAGGTGTACCCCCCAGGGCTACCCATCCAGGTGACTCTGGGAATGTCTGGTCCATCTAAATCCCCTCGTCCTCTGACCTCAGCAGCTCCAACTCCACAGGCCAAGGAGGGTGCCATTGCCACACAGCAGGCCCCTGAAAGCAGGCGGGGCCCTCCAGGTCTCGGCCCTGCAGAGGACGCCATCAAGGTCATCACAGACAGAGCGTAGCAGTCAGCAGGCTGCCTCCACCTCCGCTGGGGATGTCCGGGGAGCACCAAGATGTAGCGGCAGGGTTAGGAAAGTTAAGAAGATGTAGTTGCACAGCTTGGACAAGAGTGTTAATTGTGCATAATGTTCACGATTGTAAATAAGCTCCCAAGAATGTCTCCCTACCTATGTCACCTTGTTCTGATGAGCAATGTTCGTGTCACTCAGATGTGAAACCTTTCTGCACCAGGTAAAGACAAGTGTCTCAGTCCAGGGCCTCTTGCCTGTGCGTCGTGCAGCATTCAGACCAAAGTGATGGTCCGGCCTCACACTCCCTGGACACATTAGTGATGACTTGGTGCTTGTCATTGCTGCCAGAATGTCGTAGGCAGGCGTCACAGAGTTCTGTTATTCTCTCTCTGTGCTCTCAGCACCTTTTAAGCTGGTCATGGCCCCCATCTCTTCAGCATCTGTGACCAGTGATGCTGTGCTCCCAAAGGGGTCAGGTACTGAAGGTGGACAAAGGATCAGATGCTTTTAAAGTTTCATGGCTGCATCTCCATGATATGACCCTGATCACAGAGCGGAAGCAAGCTGCCCTCAGCCAGACAGGAGTCAGACATTGTCAGAGGCGATGTGAAGATCTATGGAGTGTCCTCACTGGATGTCGTCATCATCCTCCTGCAATTGAGCAACTGAGAGCTCCACTACATCCCCATGACAGGGGCATTATCACAGAGGTTGTGTGCTGCCATAAGCCAGACTGGAGCCAAACGTTCATAAATGCAATGGGAGGATCTATGGTGTCTCCTGAGTGCACCTGGCTTGTTTGGCCAGTGAGAGGGCCACATCGCCGTCATCATCGCCTTCTAGGACCTCCTCACCCTCATCACCATTGAAGTCTTCTTCATTGGAGGAGACCTCCAGCTCCTGCATCTCCTCCTCAGCCAGCTCCTCTCCCCGTTGTAGCACCAGGTTGTAAAGGGCGCAGCAGGCAATGACGATGCATGAACCCTCTGTGGACTATATTGCAGGGCTCCACCAGACTGGTCCAGGGACCAGAACCTCATTTTCAGCTTCCTGATAGTTTGCTCCACCGAGTTGCAGGATGAGCCTCATTACACCATCACTCTGCTGTAGTCTGAGACCGCCGCACGGGTGTCATCAGCCACAGCCTCTGTGGGTAGCCCTTGTCCCCAAGGAGCCACCTCTGCAGCCTCTGTGGGCCCTGGAAGATGTCAGGGATCTGTGACCAACTGAGAATGTAGGAGTCATGGGACATTCTCTGGAAACCGTGCGCAGACCTGCAGGATGCGTTTGTGGTGGTTGCACACCAGCTGCACATTTAGCGAATGGAACCGTTTGCAGTTGACATAGTTGACCGTTAGTTGCAATGGAGACCTGCGAGTGCAGTAGATCGAACCTTGCACCTGTGGGAAACCTGAGACCTAGGCAAATCCAATTGCTCTTGTATCCTGACTCTCTTGGTCCCAGGCGAAATGTTCAAATTGCGTGGCATCCGAGACTTCATGGATGTATTTATGGGTGGAGGCTTGTGATATCCCATGGAGGTCACCTGTGGAGCCCTGAATAGAGCCACTGGCGTAAATATTGAGCACCACGGTCACTTTCACAGCCACTGGCAGTGGATGCCCTCCATGTCCCGGTGGCACTAAATCCTGCAGTAGCTGGTAGATGTGACTGACCAGTTACCTAGACATGCGCAGTCTTCGGCAACACTGGTTCTTGGTCATCTGCAGGAATGAAAGACAACGTCTATAGACTGTGGGTCTAGCTAGCTATCGGCCAGCGACAGCTTTCTGTGGCTCTTCAGCGTATGTGGGAGCCCCAGCCATCCCTTGCTCCTGGAGGTGCTGCCCCTCCCTTAGCACAGCCAGACACCTCCGTTGCTCTCTTCCCCATCATCTCTGCTCACTGTATGTTATGAGGCTTACAGCTAGTTCACCAAGCTCCATGCTCCTGATGTACTCCTCCTGCAGGATGAAAGATAGAGATGTGTGGGTTATTTTGGATGTTCTAAGAACCTCCCTTGGTTAAGTCTGAAGGCCCCTTAACACATCCCAGAGAGTGCTGGCCAGAGTTTAGTGCACTGAATGGCTGCCGAAACACCAACCACCTCTGCCCCACTTCACCTGACCGATTGGCGGCAGCTTTTCCCACTGGACTGCATGCTGTACTCTTAGATCAGCTGCAGTCATCCTCCTAACCTACACTGCAAGGCTGCACTGTTAGCTTGAGCCATGGGGGATGCTGGTCCAAACCAGGATGATGACATTGCAAAGGGCTGTGAGCGCCTTCAACAGTGACTGCTTCATGGCCAGCTTTAGCAAGGAGATTGTGCAACATGCCCAGTCACCCAACTGTTCTGCAGCCCACTAAAACGCTCATTAGTTTTCAGTGTGTGCTCAAGGGGTGAAAAGCTCTGGAGCACTTGTGGCACTTTCATGCCTCTACATTGCTTGAGTGGGCAGATAAGCTAGAGGCCTGACTCCACCCATGTCAATGTTGTGTCTGAACAGTCTCAGCTGCAGAGGAATGGTCACTTTATAAAAAGCTTCCTTAATGCATGGCTGATTCTCTCCCCCCACATCCTGCACATGCTTGTGCACTACCTCCAATTATAGGGCAACCCTTGCCCCCCAGCTCCAATGCGCCTCAACTGCACGGCAGCCATTGCCCCCACCCCCAAGTCACTTCAACCATAGGGCAGCCCTTGCCCCCACCCCCAAGTCACTTTAACCGTAGGGCAGCCCTTGCTCCCACCCCCAAGTCACTTCAACCGTAGGGCAGCCCTTGCCCCCACCCCAAGTTGACTCAACCATAGGGTGGCCCTTGACCACCCACCTCCAACTTGCCTCAAGCTTGAAGTCCAACAGGTGACCCAGGAAAGCACTGTCTAACGTTACTGTGCACTCACCTCCGAGTTCCCCTCAAAGTGCAGCCTGCCAAGTGCATATATGCTGTTGTGAAACAACGTTGGCGTGCGGGTGGATGATCCAGCAGGGCGGGGGAGGGATGATCCTGGCGGGCTGACCTTATAATGAAATGCAGATGTATTACAATGAGGTTCCCGATGTCCGATGGCAGGAACCGCGGCCCATTGTCGACAGGCTGAGTGGGCGATTTTTGGTCTTCTCGCCAAATTGTCTGCTCACGCTGTCAAGCACGCCTGATGCCAGCAGGCATGGAAAATTCCTCCTTAGGCTTGAATCTATTTTCCTGAGGAGAAGGTGCTGTAACTTAGCCTACTACACTTGTGTTCTAGGAATTTGTTTAATTTTACCGTGATGGTGTAGTCGGGTAAGTAATTATAGCCTTGTTTTGGGTACATGTGAATCTGCCACTTCATAGATATTCCATATTCTCTCCAGTACAGCATCGACTCTCCATCTCATAAGTATTCCAAGCACCGTTGGGCAATTATTTAGTTGTGCAATAATGTGATCTAGAATAATAATATTTAAACCTCCCCATGTGACCTCATCGACATTTCTCAAATCTTATCGTCCTAACAAATGACTGAAAGACACTTCAAAATAAGGTCAGTTATGAAATAAGAAGCTAACTCATTTTACACCTTATAAATGAACACGCAGAATACTGTTTTCAGGAAAGCTCAATTTAATTCCTTTCGATCCTCATAGCATCAGAAGTAATAAAATATGCTGCTTTATCCCATTAACAAATGAAAATCACTTGACATACTGAGCAAAATTTTCTAGCCAGAGTGATGGGTTTGGAGGCAGGATGGAGTGGATGAAGGGCTGAGGAAAATGGAGAGCAGCCACATGGATTATCCCTCCAAAGCATTCCCACTGCTGAAGAGCTTTCCAAGGGATGGCTTGGGAATTGAATTGGCTGCCCACTTTATAGATGCCAGTAGCCAATTAAAATTATTTAGGTCAAAATTTGGGGTGATTTTGCAGCCTTGCTGGGATTTTGCCACTGGCGGAACAGCAGCCCACCCTGTGCAGAAGCAGCCAGGTCAATGGAGCCGGCCCACCTATAGTAGGCCAGGGAGCCATTGGAGCCAGACGGTCCATGGCACAAAAACGGGGCTGCGGGCCCAATAGGTCATACCTATGGCCAAAACAATTCCTCTACAGGAATTTCCCACTTCTCCAAGAGGCCTACTGACTTCAACCCTTATCATTTTTGATTTAGATCCAAGCCCCCGAGGGTGCCTCCATATTGAGGTGCCCTTGTGGTCTCCAACCTGCCACAGCAGCACTCACCTTTCCCTGCTGATGCTCCATAGCTGCTGGCCCTCTGAGTTGGCAACATCAAGAATCTCTCCAAGAACAGCAAGCTCCGATGTGATCAATTACGAGGCCTTCTCCCGGAACATTGCACTCCTGGTCTCACTGCCAACAATTCTGGGCGTGGAACCCCATTTGGCCCTGATGTCAGAATATTGAAGACTGCAGGAAAATCTAGAACACTAGTTCCATTTTCCACTCTGTTCCCATCAATCTGCAATGTTAACATCAGTATACTTGATAGCTGAAGAGGCTCCTCCTGGAGTTCAGTCAGTGCCTCATTAATAAATGTTAATCATGGTCCCACAGCCAGGGACACTGATAGCATTTTAACCTGCTCTAGAACCTTGCATCCACACATTCAGAAAGAGAAATTCTAGAAAAAGTAATAGAAATTAATGGACTAAATATAATGGCAGCACACTTGCAATTTCCTGATCTGTACTCCCCCAATCCAAACCTAGCCAATGAGAGTGCAGCTTTGTAACTTATCCTTAATTTTGTGAGACAAGCAAAAAATGCAGTCTGTAGCTCAGGAATTAAACTATGTTAAATGATGCAATGTAAGCCATGTCTCTATTTAGAATAAATTAAAGGCACAGGAAAAATGTACAACTATGCCTGTTGCATAGTTGGCTGAACAAATTAAAATTTCCTTGGACATAGTTGTCTATTGCTGGATCATTTCAAGACCTACCTGTCTGTATCCTTTACTCTAATAGCATTTTCTTTCACACCGGTTATCAGACAGTGACAAGCAGTAGATAATGTTTTCTATCAGTCTTCTAAGCGAGAGAGCGAGCAACTCCTCGCTAATAGCTCCTTTCATTAAATAGCCTCCCATCTTCAGCCTCTATCAGTCAATTGTATTATTTATTGATTATTTTTATTGATATTACTTCGGACATTGGTGCTGTAAACATGATTTTCTTCTAGGCTACATTTATACCATCTTACACATTCCTTCTCCTCTCTGCATCCTCAGTATATTGAAATATATTCATTGTATGGTTTCCCATGCTATCTCACTCTCTCCTAAGACTTCAAAAGCACAGAGCATCTTACCAGATTCAGCTTTTCCTCCCTCTTACAGGTTTATATTACCAGATTTAGTACCACTAAATTAATGTTATAATTTACTCGGAAGTGTACAGAGTACATAAACCGAAGTGGATTGAATAGTTTACAAATTGTTGCTTGTACTTACAGCATATGAGAAAGTCCCATCAAGTGAGCTGGCACCTGGTGATGTTTTTTTAGTTATGGGCAATAAGCAAATATTGTCCTGCGATGCCGTACTGATCCACGGGGGCTGCATTGTCAATGAGAGCATGCTTACAGGTAAGGAGCTTTTCCAAATATAAGCAAAATACTGAGGATGCTGGAAATCTGAAATAAAAACAGAAAATGATCAAAATCTCAGCAGGTCTGGCAGCATCTATGGAGAGATAAACAGAGTTAATGTTTTGACTCCATATGACTCTTGTTCAGAGCTGAAGAGAGGTGGAAGTGTGAAATAAAAACAGAAAATGCTGAAGATGTCATACAGACTCGAAATGTTAACCCTGTTTCTCCCTGCACAGATGCTGCCAAACCTGCTGAGTTTTTCAAGCACTTCCTGTTTTTATTTCAGATTTCCAGCATCTGCAGTGTTTTGCTTGTATCTATAGAGGTGGAAGTGTGTTGGATTTACATTGTTGGAGAGGGGGTTTGTTGGAGCAGGTGGAGCAAAATAGAAGATCAGGGATAGGTGGGAGCTCAGGAGGGATTTGACAAAGATGTCATGGAGACAAGACAAAGGGAGTGTTAATGGTAGTGTTAAAGAGGGTGCTAATAATGGCATAAAGGTTAGGTAGCAGAATGTGTTAATAGCAGAACAAGAGTCAGTGTTCTGTGAAAGCAAAACAAGTTACAGATGGCCCTGTGGGGGGAGGGGGTTGGGGAAGAAAACATTTAAAAAGGTCAAAATGGAGAAGAGAGTTCATGGTCTGAAGTTATTGAACTCTAAGTCTGGAAGGCTGTAAAGTGCCGAATCGGAAGATGAGATGTTGTTCCTTTAGGTTACATTGGGCTTCACTGGAACATTGCAGCAGACCAAGGATGGAAATGTGGGCACAGGATCAAGATGGTGAATTGAATTGGCAAGTGACAGGAAGGCTGGAGTCATGCTTGCAGGCAGACCGAAGCTGTTCCGCAAAGCGGTCACCCAGTCTGCGTTTAGTCTCCCCAATGTAGAGGAAACTGCATTGTGAGCAGTGAACACAGCAGAAATTGAAGGAGGTGCAAGTGATTCGCTGCTTCATCTGAAAGGAGCGTTTGGTGCCTTGGACAATGAGGAGGGAGGAGGTAAAGGGGCAGGTATTACACCTTCTGGAATTGCATGGGAAGGTGCCGTGGGAATAGGATCTGATGTTGGGGGTGATGGAGGAGTGGACCAGGGTGCCATGGAGGGAACAATTCCTATGGATTGCTGACAGGGGAAGCGAGGGAAGATGTGTTTGGTGGTGGCATCATGCTGGAGTTGGCAGAAATGGCGGAGAACGACCTTTTGAATGCATAGGTTGGTGGGGTGAAAAGCGAGGACAAGGGGAACCCGATCATTGTTCTAGGAGGGAGGGGAAAGTGTGAGGGCAGAGGTGTGAGAGATGGGTTGGAAACAGTTGAGGGCCTTGTCAACCTCAGCCAGGAGGAAACCTAGGCACTGAAAAAAAAAGGAAGACATTGTTTTGGAAGGTGGCATCATCGGAGCAGATGCAACAGAGGAGGAGAAACTGGGAGAATGGGATGGAGTCCTTACAGAAAGCAGGGTAAGAGGAGCTGTACTCAAGATAGCTGTGGGAGTTGGTGGGCCTATAATGAATATTGGTAGACAGTCTATCACAAGAAATGGAGACAGAGGAGTCGAGGAAGGGAAAGGAAGTGTTGGAGATAGACCATAGAAGGTGAGAGAGGGGTGGAAATTAGAAGTGAAATCGATAAATCTTTTTCACTTGTGTTCCAATCTTATCCTACTTGTTCTCTGAAAAATTAAAAGTTATGAAATTAATTGTCACTTGTACATATGCTAGTGGCCACCTCAAGAGCAATAAAGCAAAGGACATCAAATGTCCTCAAGGATAGAAAAATTGAAGCAATAGAGAAATAGAGCAATATATTGAGTTGGAAATTTCTTTTTCTGTAAGTCAGATAATTTTTTTGACTTTCTATCAAGGGAATCAAGGGATATGGGGAGTGAGCAGGAAAGTGGAGTTGAGGCAAAAGGTCAGTCATGATCATACAGAATGATGGCGCAGTCTCGAAAGGCTATATGGTTTACTCCCACTCCTCTTTCTTATGTTCCTTTCTTCCTGGAGAACAAGAGAAATTAGAAGAATGATATTTGAAGAAGGAGGTTATCCCCGCATTATTAAGATGTGACAGGGCTCTACCAATGGGCATACTAAGTTGACAGGAGCTTCTAACTTACCATGTGATGTTAGGATGGATTTTGTTCAGTATAGCTTTAATTTTCTTTCTTTCATTCGAGAATTTTCATTCCTTTTGTTATTGAGATGTGTGTGACACTAGCAAGTGAGCATTAATTAGACATCTCTAGTTTCCTCAAGGCCAATAGCAGTCAACCATTTAATGTAGGTCTGAAATCACATATGGGTAAAACCATGTAGGGGTGAGGGGCCCCTTTCCTAAACTGTTAGTCATGTATTCTACTTTGGTAGATGAGCAGAGTATTTCCTAAATGTTAAGAGATTGGAAAGTGTAGATGTACAAAGGGACCTGGATGTCCTTGTCCATAAGTCACTGAAGGCTAACATGCAGGTGCAGCAGGCTATTAGGAAGGCTAATAGAATGCTAGCCTTTATCGCAAGAGGATTTGAGTACAGGAGTAGTGAAGCCTTGCTTCAATTGTATAGAAGTTTGGTTAGACCGCACCTGGAGTGCTGTGTCCAGTTATGGTCCCCTGACCTCAGAAAGGATACGATTTCCATAGAGGGAGTGCAAGAAAGGTTCACCAGACTTGTTCCAAGGATGGCAGATGAATAGAGATTGGGCAAACTGGGCCTGTATTCTCTAGAGTTTTGAAGAATGAGAGGTGATCCCATTGAAACCTACAAAATACCTAAAGAGATAGACAGGGTAGATGCAGGTAAGATGCTTTCCCTGGTTGGGTTAGCACCAGGGGACACAATTTCAAAATAAGGGGGAAGCCACTTAGGACTGAGATGAGGAGAAATTTCTTTACTCAGAGGGTTGTGAATCTTTGGAATTCTCTATTCCAAAGGGCCATGGAAGTTCAGTCATTGAGTATGTTTAAGGTAGAAATTGATAGATTTCTGATTAACAATAACATAAATGGCTATGGGGATAGTGTAGATAAAAGGCATCAAAGTGTTCGATCAGCCATGATTGTATTGAATGGCGGAACAAGTTTGATTGGCTGAATGGCCTTCTCCTGTTCCTATGTTCCAGTTGTGGCCACCTACCCTGCAATTGTAGGCTATAGCCCTTTAAGAACTGATGCAGCAAACTGTCTTCCTTCCTCTTCTGCACTTTCCCCCACCCACCACACCCCACCACCTCCTGCCCCACCACCACCACTGACTGTGGTGAGCTCCTGCCTGTCATTCAAAATAATTTCAGGAGCTTGCCTGCTATAGATAATGAACTGGAAAATCCAGCAGACCTGACTCTTGGGTAGTGCCAGAAACAGAAAACCTCCACATATTTTTACTGCTTGATTGCTTTATTGTGAATTCGGGGAATACGGTAATCAATTACATTTGTCTGATAACTTTGTTGATTTATTCATTATTTGGACTTACTATATAAGGCGAAAGTATTCCTGTAACAAAGACACCATTGCCAAGCTTAGCTATCCCTTGCTGTTGGAAGAGCTCGACTGAAGATTACAAACGCCACATCCTTTTCTGCGGAACCCAAGTGATTCAGTCAAAGGCAACAGGCCAGGGTGAAGTAAAAGCTGTTGTCTATCGAACAGGTATGTCTCCTATGAGATAAAAAATGTAAATTATTTGGAGTGTAAATGTTCCCATTAATGTTGTGGGATATAACTTCTCCACCTGCTGCATTTCATTTCAGTAGGGATATATTTTTTGTCTTCACCATCTATGTATTAATCATCACCTAGGCAGAATGCATAAAAGAATTATTGGAAGGAAAATTGATCGGGGTTTATTCCTTACATATAATCTTAACCTGCCTGATTTTCCCTCCTGCACTCCATCTAAGTGATGCTTAATATCTGAGTGGTATACATGGAGATCTAACTCAGCATGCCAACTTGTGTTTTTAAGATTAGGTACTAGAGTTATTATTGATGCTGCAGCAATGTGTTGTGTTACTGAGAGGTAAGGCTTTGATTCCTCAATTTTCACCAATGGGTTCAGCTACACGACTGGGAAGGAAGGTGACAGCAAAAGCATTGATTCTTCCTCAGCTGAAAGAAGAAAATATAGTTAGGATATCATTGAGATTTAATTTACTCACATATTATCACTGTCAAGATCTGGAAGAGGATGGATTCTTCATCCACTAAGGAAAACTTTTACTAATAGGAGCTTAAATAGTTTACAGTATGTAATACTGTGTAGCATCTTTAGTAATGATGGAAATAGCAGTTCCTCAAACCAATGGCAATCTGTGTATATCAGAATAGAAAAGATTTGTTTCATCTTTCACAATCATATTGCTATCGAGAACAACTTGATAACTGATAATTTAATTAAGTCCTTAATAGCTTCTTCTCTTTATCACCAATGAAATTGTCACTTCAGGTTTTACTACTACCAAAGGGGAGTTAGTGAGGTCCATTATGTTCCCAAAACCAATGGACTTCAAACTATATCAAGATGCCTTTCGATTCCTGGTATGCCTGACAGTTATTGCAGCATTTGGGATGATCTATTCAGTCAGTATCCTTGTGCTAAATGGGGTAAGTTAACAGCAGTTACTGTACATGATTACACCAGAAATAAAAAAATCAATGTTGTGTCATATTTGTTCTTTTCGTGGATTGATTTAAAAATTCTCTTCCTCATTTTGAGATTACAGCCTTAGGCCAGAACTTTCCAGCCCAAATGCAGCAAGAACTGGACAATATCTAGGCTTGGGCTGACTAGTTGCAGGCAACATTTGCATCACACAAGTGCCAGGAAATGATCATCTCCAACAAGAGTGAATTCAGGGAGGTGGCGGCATAGTGGTATTGTCACTGGGACCCAGGGTAATGTTCTGGGGACCCGTGTTTAAATCCCACCACAGCAGATGATGAAATTTGAATTCAAGAGAGAATCTAACCATCGCCCCTTGACATTCAATGGCATTACCATCGCTGAATCCCCCACCCTGGAGGTTACTATTGACCAGAAATTGAACTAGACTAGCCATATAAATACAATGGCTACAAGAGCAGATCAGAAGCTAGGAATCTTGCGACGAGTAACTCACCTCCTGACTCCCCAAAGCCTGTCCACCTTCTACAAGGCACAAGTCAGGAGTGTAATGGAATACCCCCAGATTGCCTGGATGAGTGCAGCTCCAACAACACTCAAGAAGCTTGACACCAACCAAGACAAAGCAGCCCGCTTGATTGGCACCACATTCACAAACATTCACTCCCTCCACCACCAACGAACAGTGGCAGCAGTGTGTACCATCTACAAGATGCACTGCACAAATTCATCAAGGCTCCTTAGGCAGCACCTTCCAAACCCATGATCACTACCATCTAGAAGAGCCAGGGCAGCAGATACATGGGAGCACAACCACCTGGAAGATCCCCCCCATGTCACTCACCATCCTGACTTGGAAAATAATACCATTCCTTCACTGTCACTGGGTCAAAATTCTGGAAGTCACTGTTAGTGTACCTACACCACGTGGACTGCAGCGGTTCAAGAAGGTATCTCAGCACCACCTTCTCAAGGGCAATTAGGGATGGGCAATAAATGCTGGCCTAGCCAGTGATGCCCACATCCAGTAAAAAATTAATTTAAAAAATTTTCTATGTCAGAGCTTGACTCTTAATCTATACTTAAACTTGACAAAGACTTACCAGAACCTACCACCTGAACCTAATTCGCTACTCACTCGGTCTCCACCTCACTCGAGTGTAGTCTCCCGACCATACACCCCTTACTGACCAGAAGTTGCTGTCAAAAATATTCCACTTCCATGTCGGAAGCTGCTTGAAAACAGCAACTCGCTGTCTGGTTCCCAATTTAAATGTATTAAGTGACAAGTTCCTGTACCTATATTGTCAGCACAGGCTAGACTTGCCACAGAAAGTTAGGGCATGTGTGCTTCAGCCTAAATACCCTTTTAATGGCTTGGTTAGACTTAATCATGAAAAAAGAAAAGCCGGGCACTTTTCAGAAACTCAGGATGTCCCAAAGCACAAATTAAGTGAAGTGCAGTCACTGTTGCAATGGAGGAATGTAGTTACTGCCAAGCAACTTCTCTGACACTGGAAATTACCTTTTATGATGAGGAGTTTCATTCCTTCAGCTTTTAATTGTTGCTGGAGACTTTTTAAAAAACATTCTCTTTCTAACTTTTTCTCTCACTCCTAATCCAAATTTTCTTTCTTTTCACTTTTCTTTTAATACATGATTTGACATTAAATCCTAACTGACATTTCCTGGTTCAGATGTTGTGAGGTTTATTAACAATGATTGATTAAGGAAACAGACAGTTGCTTGAACTATTTACGCAAATTCCAGATACTCCAGGGGAATCACCCTGTTTGGATCTTTGACTTCAAGCAACTTCCAGTGCAAAAGATCATAGAAATTACGTTGGCAAGGGCAAGATTAACAAATTCATTCAGCAGCTATATATAGTAAATTCAGGCCCAAAATTATTATATCACTCAGTCGAGTTTACATACCGTTCTTATTGATCAGCCCTTAGAAATCATTAAAAGGTTTTTGTGTAGCATCTATTTTGTTTTAGAAATACTTTTGATATTCTTGATTTGCTGTAAGGTGATTGACAATATTCTACTCTGGCAGGTATCAGCGGGGAAAATCGTAAGGAAAGTATTAGATGTGATAACTATTGCTGTATCTCCTGCCTTACCTGCTGCTGTAACTATAGGCATAATATACGCCCAAAAAAGATTGAAAAAGAAGGGAATCTTTTGCATTAGCCCACAGAGGATCAATATTTGTGGACAGTTGACCCTTATCTGCTTTGACAAGGTGTGCCTTTGTTTATACTTGATTATGTTAACTTGCCATTGACTGCATAGTAATCACAAAGTAATCCTTTCATTACCACAACTGTTCATGCTGGTTTAAGCTTGTATTTCATGTTGTATCATGTAGTGTGAATTTGTAACCATGGATGGAATGAGGAACGGGTGGACCAGATGTAACTCATTGTTTTGCTAAAACTGTATTTGTAAGCTGGAGTCTTTTCATATCTGTTTTTGTATAGTTCAGCAAACGCAGATATAGGACAGGGGAATTAAATAAAATATCATTTTTTCCCACCCTTCAGGTGGTGTTGATTCATGCTGAATAGTCTAATCCAGCAGTATCTGCCTCAGGGAAATCTCAATGTTACTTCCAATGTCACATATATAGTGGAAGTTATAACATGGGATCAATTTGAAATTTAAGTTGGAGAAAATGGGCTGGAAAACTTAAGCCACATCCACTTAACTCTAGTTAAATCTGCTGAGACAGGTTCCTTGATCTTTTAGGAGGGCACTTGTCAAAAGTGAGCATTCCTCCGCAGCTGAGACCATGCAGCAGCTCCATTGGCATGCCTGGAGTTGGGCCTCTGAAGCTTTTCTGCCCACTCAAGCAATGCAAAAGCATGAAATTGCCACCAAATGCTCCAGAACTTTTCACCCCTCAGGTGCAGACTGCAAATTAATGTGTCTTTTAGGGGGAAGCAGAACAATTGGACGACTGGACAAGTTGTAGAAAACCCTTGCAAAACGTGGCCATGGTGCAGTCACTGTTGGTGGTATTCATAAACTCTTGCAATGTCTTTATTAAAGTTTGGACCAGTATCCCTCATGGTTCAAGCTAAAGGCGTGGCCTTGCAGTGTGGGTTACGGGGATGCCCGTGCCTGACCTGAGAGCACAGCATGCAGTCCAGTGGCCGAAGTTGCTGCCAATCGGTCAAGTGGAGTGGGTAGGGCTTTGGACAGCCAATGAATGCACTAGCAACTGGCCATCCAAGTGGGGCCAGCACACTCTAGCATGCGTGAAGGGGCCTTGAGACTTAACCGAGAGAGGTCCTTAGGACACATATGCTAACCCACGCATCTCTCTCTCTTTGATCCTGCAGGAGGAGAACATCAGAATCATGGAGCCTGGTGATTTAGTGGTGTGTCTCATGGCTTACAGGGAGCCAAGAACAAGGAGAACAGTGCCTGGCTCGCCAGAGGGAGGAGCACCACCCTCAAGATGAAGGTGCAGCTGGCCCTCCTGTGCAGGCAGCTGAAGATCCACAGTGAGCCGTCACTCATAGGTGCCTCGCTGACCCAGGGTTTATAGACTATGTTTGTTATTCCTGCAGGTGACCAAGAACCAGTGTCACCAACGACTGCGCATGTCTAGGGAACTGCTCAGTCACATATGCCACCTGCTGCAGGATTTGGTGCCACGGGGCCATGGAGGACATTCACTGCAAGTAGCCATGAAAGTGACCGGGGCACTCAATTTTTACGCCAGTGGTTCCTTTCAGGGCTCCACAGGTGACCTGTGCGAGATCTCACAAGCCTCCACCCACAAATGTATCCAGGAGGTCAGCATCCTCACCTTGCATCTGTGAACGTTTGATTCCTGTGAGACTGGCAGCATGCATACCCTCCGTGCTAAGGCTCAAGTCATGGAGACCAAAGGAGGCCGTAATTGTTGCAAGATTCCAGGAGGATGATGATGACATACAGTGAGGACACTCCTTAGGTCTTCACATTGTCTCTGTGAAAGTCCGACTCCTGTCTGGCTGAGGGCAGCTCACATGCGCTCCGTAATCAGGGTCAAATCATGGGGACGCAGCTTCATGAAGCCAGGAAGCAAGAGCACTGAGATTTGCACAGATTGGTTCGGCGGGCATGCACTGGAGTTGGCTGTGCACCCGCCGAACTGTCAAAGGCCTGTTAAGGCCATTAATGATCTAATTGAACTAATTGTCAGGGCTGCCCGTCCAACCTTAAGGTTGGCAGGCAGGCGAAGAGCCCAGGCGGCCTTCGCATTTTTCATGGAACCTCAATAATGCAATAAAATGTTTCAACAAAATTCATAAACATGTCCCACCTCATGTGACAATGTCACATAAAGGGACATGTCTGAATAATTTTATTTATTCTTTCTTTCAATTTTTGAGAATAAAATTAATCTCCCTGAGGCAGCTCTGTTCCTCAGGGAGATTTCAGCACTCTTTCGCGCAGGCCCTGACTCTCCCTCCTCTCCCCACCTGCACAGATAGCACTGTGCACTTCTGGGTGCGCATCACGCTGGGCGGGCATTAATTTTCCCGCCCAAGTAAAACGGCAGCGCGCAGCTGATTGCAGGCGGCGATTGGCTGCCGGCCTGCTCCCGCCCTGCCCACCTGACGGACAGAAAATTCTCCCCCTACATCCTCTGCAGGTCTCAGGTCCCTGACATCTTCCAGGGTCTACCGAGGTTGCAGGGTTTGCTCCTCTGGGACCAGGGCTACCCACAGAGGACCTGCTGATGATGCTTGTGTGGTGACCTCAGACTGCAGCACAGAGACTTTACAACGAGGCTCATGCTGCAACCCAGACTTTAGTGGAGCAAACTATAGGCATCTTGAAAATGAGGTTTCAGTGCCTCGACAGGTCTGGTGGAGCACTGCAATATAGTCCACCGAGGGTGTTGTGTATTATCGTAGCTTGCTGCGCACTACACAAACTGACGCTGCAGTGGGGGGAGGACCTGGCTGAGGAGAAGATGGAAAAGCTGCACCTATCCTCCAATGAAGAGGATGGTGAAGGGGATGGGGGTGATGAGGTCCTCCAAGGTTATGATGCTGTCAATGAGACCATCGCACTGGCCAGACGAGTCAGGCACACTCGGGAGGCCCTCATACTGTAAGATTCATAGAAGATGATGATGAGATGTAGTGATGAAATCCTTGCCTTGCATTTGTGAATGTTTGTCTCCTGTGTGGTTGATGAAAGCGCATATAGCCTCAGTGCTCAGGCTCATGCTATGGAGACACAGCAGAAGCCCTAATAGTCGCTCAATTCCAGGAGGATGATGACAACATGCAGTGAGGACGCTCCATAGATCTTCACACAGCTTCTGAGAATGTCTGACTCCTGTCTGGCCGAAGGCAGCTAGTTTCCCTCTGTGATCAGTGTCATATCATGGAGATGCAGCCGTGGAAATTTAAATGCACCTGCTCCTTTGGCATCTGTCCCTTTCAGGACTACACCAACACTGGACACAGATGCTGAAGAGATCGGGGGGGCCAGCTCCACCTCTAAGGCACTGAGAGCACACAGAGAGAATGATGGAACTCTGTGACATCTGCCCACAACATTCCGGCAGCAATGACAAGCACCATCGAGGTGCAGGCATCAGTAATATGCCCAGTGAGTATGAAGCCAGACCATCACTTTGCTTTGAAGATTAACACTGCACAGGGAAGAGGCCCTGGACTGAGACAACTGCTTTTATCTTGTGCAGGAACCAAGATTTTCTGAAAGACATCTGAGTGACACGAACATTGCTCATCAGAACAAGGAGCCATAGGCAGGGAGACATTCTTAGGAGTTTATTTACAATAGTGAACATTATGTACAAGCGATTAGCACCTGTGCCCAGGCTGTGCAACTACATCTTCTTAACCTCCCTAACCCTGCCGCTATGTCTTTGTGCTTCCCTGACATCCTCAGTGGAGGTGGGGGCAGCCTGCTGACTGCTGCGCCCTGGTGCCTGTGATGACTTGAGCAGGCATCCTCTGGAGGGCTGAGACCTGGAGGGCCCCAGCCTGCCTTGGGTATCCTGCTGTGGACCAAGTGCGCTCTCCTCAGCCTTTGGAGTTGGAGATGATGGGGTCACAGGAAGAGGAGATTTGGATTGGCCAGACATTCCCAAAGTCACCAGGGTGTTGAGTTGCTGGTCCTCCTCCCTATGGGTGCCTGACGGCCCATGGCTGACTCCTTGAGGAGAAGGGGAAGCTGGAGTGAAATCGAGCTGCCCGGCACCCCCCTCGCATTGACACTTTTGGAGGCCAACTATGCGTCAGCGGTGGAGTGCAGGAGCGATGTCTTGGACCAAAGTCTCTATGGGGACTGCCATCCTGCCAATGTTGACCTCAGTGTGTCGGCATGCTGGCACTATCACCTCAGACTGAAGGCAGATGGACTATTCCATTGTCCCTTGTAATCTGAGGAGTGCAGCGGACATCCCTTCCTGATGTTCCTGTAATTGTCTTTGCAGCTCCAACAGCTGATTGAGGACTTGCATCCAGAGACTCATCATCTGACACTGGCTCAGCAGATTCTTTGCCTCCTGTAGTCCAAGTGTTGGCGACCTCAGATGTCCGTCTCTCCCGGCTGTGGAACAGATTGTTCGTTGTGATCCCAAGGCTGCTCTACATCAAGGTCCCACCGAGGTGTGTGTCACTGCGCTAGTGGAGAGTATGGGTGAGCGCCATGACTAGTCTTCAACGATGCTGCCCTCAGGGACCTCCATCCAAGATGCTCTCAGCGCTAGAGTCAAGGTCAAGGTTGCCTGGGAGTGACGTGTTAGATGTCCTAGAAGGGAAAGTATAGATTATTGATCCTTGGCAGCCATGTTACACACAGAACAGTGGACTCAGAGTAGCGTTGACAGAGGGATGATGTGGTGCAGGATCCTCATGTGGGTGCTTGCCGCTGAATTCAGCATCGCCACAGGAATGGTCCATGTCCTCCCTGGCCAGCTCCAACGCATGGCTCTCAAACAGAGTGAGAACCTTGATGTCTGGCACGCCACCCCAGTCGGAGACCTCTCCCGTTGATTGTGCGCGATCTTATCCTACATAAAGACAGGTGAAGAGACTGTGAGGAAGGCACATGCCAAGCCAAATGAGAAGGATGCCAGGTATGTGTGTGTGCAGAATGGAGCCATGGACGGGATGAGGAGGCGATCTTCAGAGGAGATGAGGCCGGATGGAGATGTGAGGATGTGCGTGAGAGAGAGTGGCAATGTTCCTTGAGCTGGCAATGAGTGAAATGCCAGTGAATGTGTGATGGGCTTGTGAGTTTATGAGTTGAGTGTGACGAAATGGTTGACTTACTCTGGCAGTACAGATGAGATCATTCATCCTTTTTCTGTACTGGATGTCTGGCCTCTTGTGTGCAGCATTGTCTCTGACTACCTCTGCCACTGCCTCCCAAGCTGGAATGGTGAGACTGATGGGACTCCTGCGCTAGAGCTGGGGTAAAGAACATTGCAGCTCCATGATGTCCAGAAGGCATCCCAGGGATGCATCACTGAATCGGGGGCTGCACATTTCCTGGCTTTGGGGGCCATGTCTTCACCAGAGCAGTCCTGGGCTGCAAGCATTGAGAAGTGCGCGCGGCTGCAGTTTAAACATGGTGCCTGGAGTGAGGAAGCGGTGAGGTAATGGTGTGGCGGGCAAATTGGTGGCCGCCTGACAGTGAGTTTGTCGATGTGTTTCCTGTGACTGCATAATTAATGAGGTGGGAAGGGGACGATACGATGCAAAAATCCACCATTGCGGTCGGCAGGTAAAACCTGCTACCGCACTTAGTGCAAATCTGGGATGACTCTGCCCTGCATTTTTAAAGTGGTTGTGATTTTTACCCCATTTTTCTCCACTCATTGCCCCAAAACTACCCCCAAATTGTCATTAATTCAGAGAAAAATCTAATCCTTAGTATTTTGTTCCACAAATGATGAATGACCGCTGAAATAAAGGACCAGAGTAGCTTCATGTTTGTTTTGATAATTAACCTGATCTTCATGTAGTTATTCGTCTACCCAAGTAATATGTAATATCAACATACCAAAAGTAGAGGATGCTATCAACATTGTTCAATGTTATAAGCAAAACATCTACCTCAAACTAACAAATCTGATATTTCTATTGCTAAGTATCAGAGCAAGATATTACTACCTCTACAAAAGGAAAATGAGGCAAAACTAATATCATTATTTGCAAGAAGCTATCCCATTTCAGACATACATTCCCCTTAAATAGATTGACGAGGTCTGATTGCATTCAGGGAGCCACGTAGATTGGCTAACTATACAGACTTTGTGGCAGAACAAAGGATAGCTTTGAAAGATGTCCCAGACAGCTGGCTGAGTCAATTTTTAATTCAGACTTACTCCATCTAGAATCATGCAAAATAAAGATTTTTTAAAAATTATGTTCATTGCACATGTTTTCTTCTCAAGTCTACTCTTCTTACAAAAATAAATGGATGGAGTAAACTATACCCTGATTGATAGTAAATATTATAGAAAACCAATGCATTTTCAATCAATTGCTTTTAGTACAAGCATTTAATATGTTAATCTTGAAATTCTTCTCTCTATTATTTGGAAGAAATTGAATAAAGTCTTTACAAAAATTGTAGAGCGGAATTTTAGTCAAATATGTTAAATATTAGTGCACAAGTAATTCAATGCATAACACAGGGCATAAAAATTTTTGTACTATGAGCAGCATATTGCTTTACATCACACTGTTCTCTTCAACAGAATTATTTACTATTTTGTGCTTTATGCAGACTGGAACTCTGACTGAAGATGGATTGGATTTGTGGGGCTTAGTATCAACTAAAGGGAAAGGGTATGTTCCCTTGAAATTATAGAACCAAAAACTTTTAAAAGGTTTCATAGGTGAAGATGCACAGTGTAAGAGAATCATAGCAATATATTGTGTAAGCTGCTAAATGGCTATCAGAGTCCACTTGCCAACCAGTCAGCACTCTCTTCTCGTACAGTATAAATCTTGTTTCCCATGACATTGGTATTTTCTTGCGGATTGTCCTGATGAACGCAAGATGAAAAGCTTTGACAAAAAAGTTTCTTTTTTCAGCAATACATATTTAATCCTCAGCAAAAGATTGTTTTTAGCATCCACACATTAGCTTTTGTGGGAGGTAGTTTTCTAGTATTTCTTTTTTATCTCTTTTTCATTTTCTGTTTTTATTTCAGATTTCCAGCATCTGTAGTATTTTGCCTTTATCTTAGTGTTTAATTCACTGTCACTTCTCTTCCAGGAATGCCTACCTTGAAGAAGTACTGCTCTTCTCTCCGACAGGAGTTCCGTTTGTCTCTTTCACCCTGTTCACCTTCATTGCTTTCCGCTTCCCTCCTGAAGTTTGACAAAGTGTTTACCAAAATTCGCTTTCACACCCTTAATTCCTTCCTCAGCAACTGTCTCCATCGCCGACTTACCCCACGTGGATTCCAACTGAAGCTCTATCCCTCATGCTTCGAATCCAGCCAGGATTACAGGTATCTCTGGGACATACAACATTCCTCGGACTGCTGTTCTCACCACATCCTGAGGTCCACTCTGTGCCATGCGCCGCCATATGAACACGCTCGACCTCTCCCTCCAGCTGCACCAACTCACTCTATCTCAAAGCTGTCCTTGTCCCCAGTTTCATTTTATTCATCGTCTCATCCGATGCCTTAACAAGAAACGTTTTGAGTGGAATTTTCCCAGAGTTGCACGAAGTGCAGTAGCAGGTGGGTAAAATGGAGTCCTACCCACCGAAGAAAATGACGGGTTTTCACGACGTATCTTCCCGAGCCCACCTCATTATATATTCACTCGCACAAAACACACCGTTTCCATGGTGGGCGGTCTCTCATTTGCCTGCTCACCATCACCCCACTGTTGCATCATGCCGGCCGCCATCTTTAAAAGGCAGCTGCCAGCAAAGTGCTCAATGTCATCAGCTCACCACCGCTGCCTGGGAGACATGGCCATCAAAGGCAAAATGTCTGCAGCCCCCCAGCTTCAACGATGGGCCCATCGAGCGACTGCTGGATGCCGTGGAGGCCCGCCGGGATGTGCTCTACCCACACTCTGACCACAGGATGGGTAGCAATGTCACCAACCCGGCTTGGGAGCAGTGGCAGCGGTGGTCAGTGCGAACGCCCTGCAGAGGAGGGCAGCCAGCCAGTGCTGTAAAAGGATGAATGATCTCCTCTGTTGCGCCAGGGAAAGTCACTCTTTTCATCACTCCCAACTCTCAAACTCACAAACCCATCACACATCCACAGGGCCCTCACTCATTGCCAGTGCAAGGGACATCACCATTCACTCACTCACACACACCATCATTGTCCTCATCCTGTCCATGGGACAACTCACCACCCACACAGGCCAGGCATACTTATCTGGCCCGGCAGACACCCTGATACACTCTCCCCACTCTATTCATGCAGGACAAACTGGCTCACAACAGGAGGGAAAGGTCGCAGACAGGTGGAGGGAGGCCGGAAATCAAAGCACTGATAGAATTCAAAAACAGAACCATCCAGCTGGCCGGCGATGACCTGGACCGGTCCTGTGCTGACGGTGAGGTCGGCGCTACTCTACCAAGTGAGGATCCAGCAGTGCAACATCCATCAGACAACCGTGCCGTGAGTGATGTGTCCTCTTTCACAGGCCACTGCCATGCACTAATTATCTCCCCTTGTTTTCGCTGACACATCTACCAAACAACCGAGGGAGTCCATGACCCAGGGCCTCCAATCAAGCTCCGAAGAAACCTCTGAAGAGGAATCTGAAGGCACCCTCCCTGAAGTCCTGTCACAGCGCTCACCCACACCCTCCACCAGTGCAGAGACACACACCTCTGTGAGACCTGGCTTTAGAATAGCCTTGCGATCACAATCTGGTGAGCACATCGCACTTTCTGATCCACAGCAGGTGGAGGCAGGGACTTCCCAGGTCCCCGGTACTTGGAGGACTGCTGGAGGCCAGAACTTTGCTGTGCCGGAGTCAGATGATGAGCCTCTGGACTCGGTCACGTCACAGTTGCTGGAGCTGCAAAGGCAAGCTCGGGAACATCAGGAAGGAAGGTCTGCTGCACTCCTCAGATTGCAAGGCACAATGGAGGAGTCCATCTGTCTTCAGGCTAAGGTGATAGTGCTGGCACTGCAACGCACCGAGGTCAACACTGGCAGGATGGCGGCTGTCATGGAGACCCTGGTCCAGGACGTCACTCCTGCACCGCTGCAAGGGCTTAACTCCATCGCTGATGCCATAGTTGGCCTCCAGCAATGTGTACGCAAGGGTGGTGATGGTCAGCTCGATCTCACTCCAGCTACCCCTTCCTCTCACAGAGTCAGCCAGGGGCACTCGGGCACCCATAGGGAGGTGGATCAGCAGGTACACGCTCTGGGGCCATCCACCCAGGTGACTCTGGGAGTGACCGGCCCATCTGATTCCCCTCTTCCTGTGAGCTCCGCAGATCCAGCTTCACAGGCTGAGGAGGGTGCCATTGCCACACAGCAGGGCCCTGAAAGCAGGCTGGGGCCCTCCAACTCTTGGCCCTCCAGAGGACGCCCACCAAAGTCATCACAGGCAGGGCATCACAGTCAGCAGGCTGCCTCCACCTCTGCTGTAGATGTCCGGAGAGCACCAAGATGTAGCGGCAGGGTTAGGAAAGTTAGGTGAAAGTAGTTGCACAGCCTTGGCAAGGGCATTGATCACTTGTACATACTGTTCACTATTGTCAATAAACTCCTAAGAATGTCATCCTGCCTGTGGATCCTTGTTCTGATGAGCAGTGTTCTTGTCACTCAGATGTGAAACCTTTCTGCACAAGATAAAAGGCAGGTTTCTCAGTCCATGGCCTCTTCCCTATGCTCTGTGCAGCCTTCAGACCATAGCGATGGTCCAGCCTCACACTCCCTGGAAACATTACTGATGCTGCACTTCAGCAGTGCTGGTCATTGCTGCCAGAATGTAGTGGGCAGGCAGCACAGAGTTCTCTCATTCTCTCTGTGTGCTCTCAGTACCTTTTAAGGTGGGGCTGGACCCCATCACACCAGCATCTGTGAACAGTGATGCTGTGCACCAGCTCCTGAAGGGCTGAGGTGCTGAAGGCAGGCACAGCATCAGATGTGTCTAAAGTTTCATAGCTGCATCTTTGAGATGGCCCTGATCATGGAGCACAAGCGAGCTGCCCTCGGCCAGACAGGAGTCAGACATTCTCAGAGGCTATGTGAAGATCTATGGAGTGTCCTCATGTTGTCACCATCCTTCTGCAATTAGGGCCTCCACTGCACCTCCATAACAGGAGCATTCTCACAATCAAACATTCACAACTGTGTTGTGAGGCTCTATGGGGACACCTCACTGCATCATCTTCCACAAATCTGGCAGCCATGAGGGCCGCATCATCAACACTGAGGACCCCCTCACCCTCATCCCCGTCGGCATCCACCTCATCGGAAGAGACGTGCAGCTCCCCCATCTCCTCCTCAACCAGCTCCTCACCCCGTTGCAGTGCCAGATTGTAAAGGGTGCAGCAGATGACAACGATGCGTGACACCCTCTGTGGACTGTATTGCAGGGCTCCACAGACCGGTCTTGGCACCAGAACCGCATCTTCAGCATCCCGATGGTTTGCTACACCAAGTTGCAAGCTGCTGCATGAGCCTCATTATAGCGTCGCTCTGCTGCAGTCTGAGGCTGCTGCACGGGTGTCATCAGCCACGGCTTCTGCGGGTAGTCCTTGTCCCCTAGGAGCCAACCCTGCAGCCTCTGTGGACCCTGGAAATCTGCAGGGATCTGCGAGCAACTCAGGATGTAGGCATTAGGCACACTCCCTGGCAACATGTGCATACCTGCAGGATGCGTTTCTGGTGGTCGCACACGTTCAGTGAGTGGAAGCCCTTGCAGTTGATGATGTCCACCGAGCGTAGCAATCGCACCCTGCATCTGTGGGAATCTCAAGATCAGGGCGAATCCAGTGGCCCTTGCATCCTGGCTGTCCCGGTCCCGAGTGAAATGCACAAAGTTGTGTGCCATGGAGAAGATGGCATCAGTGACCTCATGGATGCACATGTGGGTGGCGGATTGTGAAATCCCACAGAGGTCACCTGTGGAGCCCTGAAAGGTGCCACTGGCATAGAAATTGAGCACCACGGTTACTTTCACAGCCACTGGCAGTGGATGCCCTCCATGTCCTCTTGGCGCCAAGTCCTGCAGTAAGTGGCAGATGTGAGCCACCAGGTCCCTAGACATGAGCAGTCATCAGCGACACTGGTTCTCAGTCATCTGCAGGAATGGCAGGTGGCGCCTATAGACCTTGGGCATCGCTAGGTTCTGACCAGCCACAGCTCACTGTCACTCCTGGGCAGCGTGTGCGGGAGCCCCTGCTGCCCCTTCTTCATGAGGTTGCTGCTCCTGCCTTTGCACGGCCAGGTGCCTCAGCTGCTCTCTCCTCCATCGTCTACGGTCTCTTTAAGCCATCAGGCATACAGCCAGCTGAGGTCCTCCTGCAGCATGAAAGAGAGACGTGGTTATCATGGCTGTACCTAGCACATTTCCTGGCCCTGTGTGACCGCCCCTTAATGCTTCCTGGAGAGTGCTGATCACCCCTCAGATGGCCAGAGATGACTGCGCTGCATGGCTGCCCTATCAACCTGAAACTTGGGGGACACTGGTCCAAACCAGGATGCTGAGATTGCAAGAGGCTGTGAGCACCTCCAGCAGTGACTGCTACATGGCCAGCACTGGCGAGGAGTTGCAGTGCAACTCCTCCACGGTCCAATAAAGTGGTGGCAAACTCGAAGTCTGTGCTGGGAGGGTGGGGAGGCGGGGGGGCAGGTAAGGTACGGAGCGCTTGGTGGTCCTTTGGTGCCTCCGCATTGCTTGCACGGGTGGGCAGGCTAGAAGCCTGACCCCAATCATATCCACTGTGGCTGTGCCTGATCTGTCTTAGTTGCAGAGGCATGGTCAGTTTATACAGGTGTCCCTAATGCGTGGCCACTCCCCTCACTTACCCTGCTCCCCACCTCGACTGCCTGTATGCGGGATGCAGCGCCAGGGTAGCCCTTGACCCCCCACACCCCCCGACCTCAGCAGTCGCTTGTGGGGCCAGGCATCAGTTTCCCCCACCCCACCGGCACCCCTGAGGCCTGTAAATGATAGGCGAGCTGTGGAGAACGCTGCTGCTCACTCATCTCGGCTCCCCCATAGTGAAGGCCGCCAGGTGCACGTGGCCTGTGCGCTGTTGTGAAACACGTCAGCGTGCTTTCCCACCAACGTGGACGGATGATACAGCGGGGTTCCAAGAGCCTGGCAGGATGGCCTTTTAATTATAGCTAATGTTTTACAATTAGCTCCTCACTGACTGATGGCGGGAAACGTGGCCCGCTGTCAGTGGGCTGAGTGGAAGATCGCGACCTGCCTTCACGCCAGCGTGAAGTGGGTCCCGCCATATTTTCTGGGCACGTCACCCACCGCCAGTGGGCTCGGAAAATTCCGCCCTTTCTCTTCCTTTCAGATGTTAAGGAACACATGCTCCAACAACTTATTGATACCAACGCCCATCCAGATCCGTCCACCCTTCCCGTCCCACTGACCCTATTCTTTCTTCTAACCCCAGCCCTTACCATGTATTCACCATACCCTCTGACCTTACTCTCATACCCTTACACCCTGACCCCAATGAGTTTCGGGCTCGGCACGATGCTGAACTCTTCTTCCGCCGCCTTCGTCTCTGTGCTCACTTCTTTAGGCAGGAGCCCCCCATTCAACGGATCCTTTCACCCGCCTCCAATATTCCCCCTCCACCTGGACCCCTCCCTCTGGCCTCTTACCTGCTCTTGATCTTTTCATTGAGAACTGTCAGTGTGACATCGGCCATCTCAATTTCTCTGCTCCTCTGACCCAGTCTAACCTGTCTTCTTCTGAATTTGCTGCATTCTGTTCTCTTAGGTCCAACCCTGACTTTGTTATCAAACCTGCCGACAAGAGTGGTGCAGTTGTTTGGTGTACTGACCTCTACCTCGCAGAGGCTGAGCGCCGACTCTCAGAAACTTCTTCCGACCTCTCCCTTGGCCATAACCCCACCACCGAACATCAGGCCATTGTTTCCAGGACTGTCACTGACCTCATCTCCCCTGGAGATCTTCCCTCCATAGCTTCCAACCATAATATATAATCTCCCAATCCCGGACAGCCCACTTCTACTTCCTTCCCAAAATCCACAAACAGGACTGTCCCGGTAGAATCATCGTGTCAGCCTTTTCCTGCCCCAAGGAGCTAATTTCTTCCTATCTTGACTCCATTCTCTCTCCCCTTGTCCAGTCTCTTCCCACCTACATCTGCGATTCCTCTGATGCCTTACATCATATCAACAATTTCCAGTTCCCTGGAGTTAACCACCTCCTCTTCACTATGGACATCCAATCCCGCTACACCTCCATCCGTCACCAGGATAGTCTGAGGGCTCCGCTTCTTCCTTGAACAGAGACCCGAACAATCCCATCCACCACTACTCTCCTCCATCTGGCTAAACTTGTTCTCTCACTGAGCAATTCCTCCAAATAAAAGGTGTGGCTACGGGTACCCGCATGGGTCCCAGTTATGCCTGTCTCTTTATGGGGTATGTGGAACATTCCTTGTTCCAGTACTACTCAGGCCCCCTCCCACAACTCTTTCTCCAGTATATCGATGACTGTTTCGGTGTCGCTTCAAGCTCTCGTCTGGACCTCGAAAAATTTAACAATTTTGCTTTCAATTTCCACTGCTCTATCACCTTCACATGGTCCATCTCTGACACTTCCCTCCCCTTCCTTGACCACTCTGTCTCCATTTCTGCTGATAGACTGTCCACCAATATTCATTACAAGCCCACCGACTCCCACAGCTACCTCGACTACAGCTCCTCACACCCTGCTTCCTGTATGGATTTCATCCCATTCTCTCAGTTGCTTCGCCTCCGTCGCATCTGTTCTGATGATGCCGCTTTCCAAAACGGCGCGTCTGACATGTCTTCCTTCTTCCTTAACCGAGGTTTTCCACCCACGGTGGTTGACAGGGCCCCAACTGTGTCCGACCCATCTCCCGCGCATCCGCCCTCACACCTTCCTCTCCCTCCCAGAACCATGATAGGGCCCCCCTTGTCCTCACTTTTCACCCCACCAGCCTCTGCATTCAAAGGATCATCCTCCGCCAACTCCAGCATGATGCCACCACCAAAAAAAATCTTCCCTTCAACCCCCTGTCAGCATTCCGTAGGGACCGTTCCCTCCGGGACACCCTGGTCCACTCCCCCATCATGCCTAGCTCCTCATCCTCTTCCCATGGTACCTTCCCATGCAATCGCAGAAGGTGCAACACCTGCCCCTTTACCTCTTCCCTCCTCATCCTCCAAAGGCCCAAACACTCCTTTCAAGTGCAGCAGCGCTTCACTTGTACCTCCTTCAATCTGGTCTACTGCATTCGCTGTTCCCAATGCGGTCTCCCCTGCGTTGGAGACCAAACACAGACTGGGTGACTGCTTTGTGGAACACCTTCGGTCTGTCTGCAAGTATGACCCAGATCTTCCTGTTGCTTGCCATTTCAACGCACCATCCTGCTCTCTTGCTTACATGTCCATCCTTGGCCTGCTGCAATGTTCCAGTGAAGTCTAATGCAAACCGGAGGAACAACACCTCATCTTCCGATTAGGCACTTTAGGCACTGGGGCAGATCAACTATGATCTTATTGAATGGCGGAGCAGGCTTGAGGGGCCGAATGACCTACTTCTGGTCCTGTTTCTTATGTTCTTCTGTTTTGCAGCCTTCTGGACTTAACATTGAGTTCAACAACGTCAGGTCATGAACTCTGCCCTCTACCTTTTAAATTCCCTTTTTAAAAAAATTATTTTTATTTTTTATCCACTTATTTTCATTTTTGTTCATTTATTCATTGTTTTATCCCCTTTTTATCCCTTTTTCCATTCTTTTTCCCCAACCACCGCCCCCTCCCCCCATCCCACCCCCAAAAGGGCCATCTGTTACTTGTTCCATGTTGTTTTTCACAGAGTGCTTACCCTTGTTCTGCTATTAACACATTCTGCTTTCTTATCTTTATGCCACTATCAGTACCTCCTTTAGCCCTTAGCACTACCATTAACACTCCCTTTGTCTTTTTGTCCATGACATCTTTGTCAATCTCTCCTTTGCCCCCACTAATTGCTGGCCTTCTATCAGCTTCACCTGCTCCACCCCTTAAACAGTATAAATTTAATCACATTTCTACTTTTCTTTAGCTCTGAAGGTTCATACAGACTCAAAACCTTCACTCTGTTTCTCTCTCCACAGATGCTGTCAGACCTGCTGAGTTTTTCCAGCATTTTCTGTTGTTATTATGGTAGGCTTCTCTATTGATCATGGATTATAAGAAAAGAGTTAGATCAGAAGTCATCGTACAGCAAAGATTCTTATAGTGAGCGACTTCTATGCTTTATCTACATTGTTTGATATAATTGGCAAATGCAGTGATCCAGCCAGTTTGTGATTACATTGTTGGACCTCTTGTCATGCAATTATCTTTAAGACATACAAGTTATATGATCTAAGTCTTTCTACTGGCCCATCAATTTTAAACAAAATAAAGAGTTCCTACTTAGAATATCTTTGTGAAATATTTTCATCTTTCAAAATATTTAAATGACATTTTCTGTCATTAATGATTTTGATCATTCAGTGTGATTTTAGAATATCTACAAAAAGTTATGAGTGCTTTAAATAGTTAACCATGAATGCACAAAAGGGCACAGATTTATGACTAATCTTGTTTGTCTAATAAAACATTTCTAATGTCCAGTTTACAGAATATATTCAAGTTCAGCAGTGGAGATATGTTACCATGGGGGCCGTTTTTTGGTGCTATGGCCAGTTGTCACTCACTGGTCCTCTTAGACAACACTCTTCAAGGTGACCCACTAGACTTAAAAATGTTTGAGGCCACTCGCTGGGTAAGAGATAGATGACAAGTTTTAAAGAAATTGTATGCTTTCATTTTCACAAATTAAGACTCAAATTAATTTCTTCACTGCAATTTTTAGCATTATCATTTTCCAAAAGCATTTTTTCGATTCTATTTATTCCTATCTCTACACCTCATTTAGCCTTACAATCTTGTCTCCTGAACTCTGCATTCCTCTGACTACTTGTGCATACCCCACTACCTTTTGACCCACCATTGCTAACTGTGCCTTCAGCGCCTAGCTACTATCTTTGGAATGCCCTTCCTAAATTCCTTCTCCTCCTTTAAGATTGCCCTTGAAATTAATCTGTTTGACCAAGCTTTTGATTCCCCCTCCTAATATTTTTTCTTTCCCCCTAATACCTCAGCATCCATTTCTGACTTATGCCTGTGAAATACTTTGGGATGTTTTTCTATGCTAAACGTTCTATATAAATGTAAATTGTTGCTTTTCTCATTATTTCAGCATTGTGTTGTGCGACTTGCAATGTAATTGTTCCAGGGAGCCTGTAATGTCTCAGAACATGCTGGTGACCTAAAAATTACTTTAACATCTTGGAAGTAATTTAACCTAACTTGCTAGGCAGAAAACTGGTGGGATTGAATTTGTTGCCACTTTTACACCCTGCCCGCATTTAAGTTCCATTGAAGGTAACAAGAAGTAAAATTGGGCAGTGTGTAAATCAGTGGTCAGATCGGACCACATCAGCCGTCTGTCAAGTGGATTAGGTTAGAATTCCTCCCAATCCCCATTCTCATGTTAACATTGTCTTCTTTTGATTTTTAGCCTTATTTTCTAAAGTCTGTTCACTTCCAAGCACAAATCCTTCCCTTGTTGGGAGGACATGCTGATGGAAAATTGCTTTTGACTGTGACTGCTGAGCTTGGCTGTGTTAATTATATATTCATTATGTTTAATTTTATGAAGGTAGTCAGCTTTAACTGGAGACTCACTTCTGCCCTGATAAGTAGACACAGACTGAAACAATGACTGTTGTTAGGAAGTCCATGCTTGTAATGTGAAACTTTGTAAATAAATGCTTATTAAAGTGTGCAAAAAATTAGCTTGAGTTCTGCTGTTTACCAATCGGCTTCCTGGAGTATAACAAGCTGTTGGGAAAGAGATCGTGCTGGGGAGGAAACTGTAATGAACTTATTCTGCGTGGGAAACACATCTACAAAATATTCCCTCATGAAACCCATGAACGTACTGATCAGCAAAACAATATGAGTAAGAAATTGCATCTAGCAAAAACGGACCTAATACGGATTTTGTAGCTTAGGTTGTGTTGTTCTGTTGGAGCTGCTGTCTTTTAGCCGGGACTTAAACTAAGGCCATATTTGCCTGAAACAAAAACAGAAAATGCAGGAAAAGCTCAACAGCTCTGACAGCATCTGTGGAGAGAGAAACAGAGTTAATGTTTCAAATCCAAATGACCCTTCATATAGACCTTCATAGGGTCATACAGACTCGAAACGTTAACTCTGTTTCTCTCTCTACAGATGCTGCCAGACCTGCTGAGTTTTTCCAGCATTTTCTGTTTTTGTTTCATATTTCCGGCATCTGCAGTATTTTGCTTTCGCCATATTTGCTTGTTCCAAAGGGCCAAGTGAATATTTCAGATCTCATAGCACTGTTTGAAGAATAACAGCAAGTTCTTCCAGTTTCCTGACCACCTGACTAGCATTTTCCCTCTCAGCCGACATCATTAAAGGTCGAATAACTGGTCATTAATCTCATTTGCTGTTTGTGAAACTTTGTTGTATGTAAATTGGCTATTGTGCCTGCCTATAGATTCACAGTGACTATAATTCCTGAGTAATCATTAGCTGTGAAGAACTTTGGGATGTCTTAAGTATGTAAATGTTTCTCTGCAAATACAAGCTCTTTCCATCTTTCCATTTCATATGCTTTGTATCTGTCAGTTTACTTGCTGTGTTAAGTTTGCACATCTAGTTACTAGTGTATAAGAGGTCATCGTCCAAATTTATTCAGACTGCCTTTCATCCACCATGTTGCTGTATACAAATATACTAAGATATGTTTCAATTTAAAGCGAATTAAAAGTTTAATTAAACCATATATTTTTGAACTCATGACAGGAGTTGAAAGAAAATACAATGTTAAAGCAGCAAAATGAGGAAGCACATTCATTTATTGTCAAACCAGGACCTAGAGCTAATAAGGTACATGATCTATTTTTTTTAACTGCTACACAGTGCTTTCATTCAAAACCAGGAATTCAATTCATCAGAAAATTCCTGCTTTGCACTCTTAAAGCAATAATTTTCAGCTCATCTATCTGTATGCAAGTGTTTGTATAAATTCACCAGGATGAAACCAAGGATGGGAAGCTATAGTTACGAGGAGAGATTAGACATGTTGGAACTATTTTCACTGGAGCAAAGATTGGCAAGAGGAGATAAAATAGGACTCAGTATTAAGGAGCCATCGATTTAACTTTATCACTAAGAGAATGAGGAAACAGATTAGAAGAAATTTCCTGACACAACAGATTGTTGGAGAATGGAATGTTTTGCCACAGGAAGGTTAAGGTATCTCTCCCAGGAAAATTGGATAAATGTTTAAAGCAGAAGAAGGTATTTGGCTACATGCAGAGAGCGGGTAGTGGGTTTAGTTTTGTATTTCTTTTAACACTGATGCAAGAGACTGAATGGCCTCATACGCTGTAAAACCCTATGATCCTAACAGCAGCAAAGTAACAGTGCCCAAAATATATTAAAAAGTAATTCACTTATCAAATTCCTTAACAAGACAATGTTATTGTATATTACAGGTATCAAAAGAAGGAATTATAGTCCTGAAGCAATACCCATTCTCACCAGCACTGCAGAGAATGTCAGTTGTAACCCAAGTGATCGGAAAAGAAAAACTGACTGTCTACCTTAAGGGAGCACCAGAGATGGTTATTCGTCTTTGTAAACCTGAAACAGGTTTGAATGGCATGAAAATGAAAGCACTTGATGAATCATTTATTAATATTATAATGAGTAACAGCTTCAGAAGGGGCCGGTGCTAATAATGGGACAATTCAATCTTTGCAGTTCAACAAATCTGTCAATTTATGGGTTGATAAGAATAATAAATTCCAGATTGGAATTGAAATGCAGTTAGTTCACTTGGAGAAGGTATCTTGACATCCTTCTAGTCTCACTCTGAGATGATTGAAGGAAGTCCACAGTCCCTGCAGTCCCACAGTTCATGGTTAACTCCTGTATAGAACGCTATATAAAACTGTAAAGCTATATAAAACGCTAGTTAGGCCTCAGCTGAAGTACTGTGTGCAGTTCTGGTTGGCACACTATAGGAAGTATGTGATTGCACTGGAGAGAGTGCAGAGGAGATTCACCAGATGTTGCCTGGGCTGGAGCATTTCAGTTATGAAGAGAGATTGGATAGGCTAGGGTTGTTTTCCTTGGAGCAGAGCAGGCTGAGGGGGGACCTGATAGCGGTTAACAAAATTATGAGGGACATAGATAGGGAGAAACTTTTCCCCTTAGCAGTCGTGTCAATAACCAGGGAGCATAGATTTAAGGTAAGGGGCAGGAGGTTTAGAGTGGATCTGAGGAAGGATTTTTTCACCCAGAGGGTGCTTGGAATCTGGAACACACTGCCTGAGGGGGTGGTAGAGGCAGGAAGCCTTGCAACATTTAAGAAGTATTTAGATGAGCACGTGAAATGCCATAGCATATAGGGCTACGGGCCAAGTGCTGGAAAATGGGATGAGAATAGATAGATGCTTGATGGCAGGCCCAGACACGATGGGCTCAAGGGCCTGTTTCTGTGCTGTATAAATCTATGACTCTAAAACTCTATTATTATCAGTTCCTGAGGAAAAATTAGAGTAGTATGTGAAACCCATGATACATATTGCTGTCAGTAAACATGTTGGGAGAAAGTCAATACTACAAGAAGTGCTTAATGATATTTCTCAGAAATACTTCTAACTGCCTCAAATACAATGAATTCCATTGAAGTACAGTAATTGTTATCATCTACAGAAATGCAACACCTAATTATACCCAGTGTGATCCAACAAACAAAGATACACGACGAGGTAATCTGTTCTGAGTGCACAGTGGTTGATGTGTTGACCAGCTGTACCATCATCATAGTTGGAGGTAGAGGCTTCTCAGAATGCTGATCATTCTCTGGCACCACTTCCACCAGAGGTGCCATGGTAATCTCATGGGCAGCAGCTGGAATAGGCATAACGGACAAGATGACTTCCTTCTGTGATGCATCATTCTATCAGTCTACCCCTGTTCTTCTTTGAATAGTGTCATATGAACTGCAATGTTCGTTATGAACCTTCGTGCTTAGCAGATAGGATCTCTGTTTAACATATCAGCCTAAAGTCACCATGTCCAACAGTGCCATATGCCTTCATTATTGTTCTACGATGTCGACGTAATTTACCTGCTAAAATTCTGGAGTGGAACTCAACCCCACAACCTGCTCACCTAGAGATTAGAGTGTTTACAATTGATCAAAGATCAAATAAAAAGCACTATTACAGGATAACTTTTAATTTAAAAAAAAAATTGCTTTTTTGGCTGCACAATTGGGCTCTGTAGCACCTCTGCTGCCGGCTTAATGGAAAGGGCTCATGATGTGCTTATGGCCGCTCCCGGTGTGACCCATGTGGTGCTCTTTGCCAGGAAGGACGCCAGCACTGGTAAGTCATACTTGCACGAGAAGCATCAGGAGTGTCAGACCATAACATTAAAACAACTCTTCCGACTGATTTTCTGTATGTTTTGAAAATTGGACTGTGCAGGTCAAGTGTACACATGCCAATCACAGTAAGCTAAACAGGTGCTAAGTTGCACGAGAAACCTGCACTTTGTTCTTGAAAGGAACAGGCATGCAACTTGCAACTGAGGTGCTTTTGACTTCCTAATGCTGTGGCAGTATTTGTGGATGTATAGTGGCTTATTTTTGGAGGCCTTTTGGTGAGTCGATGCAACCATTTAGGGAGAGCAGCAGGGTTTGTTCACCTATATATACCAAGTCTGCAAGGGTGTGGAGAATGTAGTTGCAGTACCACTGGGTGTGCAAGATGACCAACAAAGGGAGCAGAGGTTGCAGAGGGACACTCTGCAAGGAGGGAGGAGGATGAGGGCTTTCCACAGAAGGCCCTGACCATGACAGGTTTTCAGAGAGCATACCTCATACCAGGAGCAATGGAGCATTTGTAAGGGGCCTTAGAATACTTACCAGAGCAGGTCTCCAAGTTAACTGTGCTCTGTTGTATCTTCTACAACCTTACATCATGGGGGCACAGCCATTATCACCAGACATCCTGAATTCTCCTTAGGGAGATGTAGGGGTGTGGGGGAGGAGGAGGAGGAGGAGGCAGGGTGGATGCAACAGGGACCCTTCAGCCCTGATGGGTTGTCCGAGATTTCCTGTTTAGATTCCACTTCCCTCAGGGAAACATCCTTTCACTGCCATAGATCCCTCATTCCTCACCTTATTATTCATGTGTGATGTCCCATCACCACATTCCCTTGGCCAGGATCTTGCAATAAAAGCAATAACCAAGAATCTTTGCATTACATCTTTATGCATAAACACTTACAAAAACAAAAATGTATCATTCATATTTACGCATTCCTTTAGTGCCTGCTTTGCCTGTCCTCATGCTCCTACACAGTACTACCCCTGTTGCTGCAGCATGGCTGGTGGAAGACTGCTGACTATCAATGAGAGAGACTGCAGGTGACCTTGCAGGATGACCTCATACATCTCTGCCTTAGATGGCCCAGCTTTGGACTGCATCACCTCAGGTTGGGTGGCAGTAGTCCGGGCTGGCTGCCTGACAGGCAACAGATAACGCTGATGAAGAGGCAGCGCTGGGAGGATGAATGCTGTCATCCTGAGAGAGAGCAGCAAGTTTGTACTCAATGAAGCCATTGCTACTCCCACAGACAGCACCTCTGCAATCCTAGCAATCTGCTGTGTAATGACTTGGTGTAAAGGACAGGTTTCAACAAGAAACAGAAACTTTATTACAGAGAGCTTTTCAGATGCCACATGCTTGGACCAGGTCCTTGACATGAAGCCCCGCACCCCGGATTACCTCTGCTTAGGGCTCATTGGTCGGAGCCTCCAGGAATTTCACGTGACAACTGATAGATAGTAGGAGAGACTATACCTTCATTTACTAAATCTCCTCCCCTTTAGTTTTTTTTATATGTATGTATGTGTGTATGTGTATGTATGTGTATGTATGTGTATGTATATGTATGTATATGCATGTATATGTATGTATATAGATGAAGTCTCCGAGGTGCTTTCCTTATTTGGTTAGAGCGGTGCAGCTCTACCACTTGAGATTCTTCCACAGGATCGACATGATCAGGAACTGCAGCACAAGACACATTATTAGAAAGTGGCAGTTCAGGGTTAGGTAACTCTACAGAGACATTGGGCATGTCTATTCTAGGTCGATCTGCCACCTCAGGGATTAATGGTTCTACATTAATTACAGGCAGAATAGTAGGTTGTTGGAATGTCTCTCTATCCTGAAGATGGTCCACGTGTTTTTGAACAATTCTGTCTTCCACTTCCACCTGGAACGATAAAGGACCAGCTTCTGAGACAATGGTTCCAGGAACCCAACATGGCCCACTTCCAAAATTCCACACAAATGCTGTCTCCTACAATGAATCTGTGAACTTTGCTATGAATATCATGATTCAATTTTTGATTTCTCTGTTTCCTCTCTAACTTCCCCTCTAAGTTTGGAAACACCAGACTTAACCTTGTACGTAGGTGGTGCTTCATCGATAATTCAGACAGCGTTGAACCCGTAGTTGAATGAGGCGTTGTACAATAACCGAGAAGAATGCAGGAAAGTTTGCACAGCTCTCTCAGCTAAACCATTTGATAAGGGATGGTTTGGGGCTGGTTTAATATGTCTGATTCCATTTAAACTCATGAATCTCTGAAACTCTGTACTAGTAAAGACTGTACCATTATCTGAAACGATGATTTCCGATAGGCCATGTATGCTAAAGCAATGACGCAGCTTTTCAATCATTGTGCTCGATATTGGTGATCTGACTTCATACACATCTATCCATTTAGACTATGAATCTACGATCAATTAAAATATGGTAACTAAGAATGGACCTACATAATCGATATGTAGTCTAACCCAGGGTCGATCAGGTCACTCCCACAGATGCAGTGGAGCTGAAACTGGCAACTTCTTTTGTTGCTGACAGTGGAGACAGTGCTTGATCATGCTTTCAATGTCACTGTCAATGTCTGGCTACCAGACATAGCTTCGCGCAAGGATTTTCATCTTTGAGACACTTGGATGCGCACTGTAAAGCTCTGTCAAGTGTGGTTCTCCTCTGTGTGAAGGAAAGATAACTCTTAATCCCCACAATGAGATTCCATCTTGACAACTTAGCTCTGTTTTACGGGCATGGAGTAGTCTTATTTCTTCAGACACTGGTGAATTTGACCACCGTTGCAATACAAGGTCTCGGACTTTTGACAAAATTGGATCTCTGTTCATCCGATTTCTAATTTGCTTCGCACACACAGGTGAAGAGTCTAAGAAATTCAGCACAAGCACAACTTCTTGTGGCACTGGAGCACGTATAATGCTATCTGGTAACGTGAGACGACTGAGTGCATCTGAATTTGCAATATGCAAGCCAGGGCGGTGCATAAAGGTAGAGTCATACACAGATAATATCAAAGCCCAATGTTGAATTCTTGCTGATGCTGTTAGCAGAATGGCCTTATCCTCACTGAATAAGCCCATTAGTGGCTTATGGTCCTATACAATAACAATACAATATGGTCCTATACTTCCAGACAGATACTGGTGGAATTTCTTCATTCCGAATATCACCGATAAATCTTCCTTTTCTAGTAGGGAATAACCCTCCTTGGCTGTGGAGAAGGATCTCAATTTATAGTCCCCACAAACGCGTATAGTTTGGTCAGGTTTAACTGTTGGAACTATGCATGCTGCCTATTCTGAGAATTGGACAGGTTGGACGATGCCTACCTTTTCTAACTGGCACAGTTCTGCATGCACCGCCTCCATCAACACATAAGACACAGGTCTGGCCTTCGAGAAACATGGTGTCGCCTGAAAATCCACATATATTTTTGCTTGCAATCCATTTAACTTCTCTAATTCACCCCGAAATACACTGTCATATTTCCTTAGCAGTTCAGGAACTTCTGTTCTCAAGTGAAATATTTCAGACCAGTCAAGCTTGATTTTTTTGTAACCAGCCTCGGCCAAAAGACTAAGTCCTTTTCCTGTCACTATTATCACTGGAAGCTGAGCTATCTGTTGCCTTTAAGACACTGGTACTGTGGCAATGCCTTTTACCTGTATAGATTCTCCACTGTATGTCTTTAATTTAGCGGTTGTCCGCTCCAGATTCAGTGGCTGGGTACCTTGATTTAGGTATTTAAAAGTGTGCTCTCCAACCGCTGTATTTGAGACTCCCGTATCTACCTCCATTATTAGTGGCTTCCCATTAACTTGGATTGTGACTGTGGTAGGTTTGGTTTTTACAGTGGTGACGTTGTACGGGGAATAGACGCTGTATTGGCAGCTTCAGGTTCTGCAGTATTTTTCAATTCAATCATGTTGGTTTGCTGCTTTATGGGCTGTCTTGACTTCGCCCTGCAGTGCCTTACTACGTGACCTTTCTGATGCCATTCTGCTTCCTTGAAACTGCAGGTGTCCAATACGTGGTCACCTCCACATAACAAATTAACCTTGGAGTCGCTGCTGAGGTGTTTCTAGTCGGCCTTTCCATGTTACTAATAGTGGACATTGCCTCTCATTTCGCTGCTGCGTCTCTGGTTTTCGCGCCTTGCCTGCGGTAGGTTCCTGCCCCACATGAAGAATGGCGCCGTGTTGCGTGTGTTGCAAAGCCTGCACAGCAATTTCCATGGCTAGTGCTATTTCCAGGGCTCGCTTCAAATCGATGTCGACCTCTGTGAATAAACGGTGTGAATGGCTTCGTCATGAACTCCACAAACTAATGGTCCCTCAGCATGTCATTTAGTGTCGCAATGTTCTGTCAACTGCTTCAACTTCGCTATATAGATTGCGATGGACTCTCCCGGGGCTCCAACTTTGGAATTAAACTTGAACTTTTGCGTTATTATGGATGGCTTCAGCTGGAAATGCATTTGCACAAGGTCCACTAATTCATTAAAGGACTTAGAATTGGGTGTGTTCAGGGCTGTCAGGCTGCAGAAGAGATTGTATGTCTTGCTACCACACACACTCAAAATGATTGCTTTCTGCTTTTCCTCTGCTACGAAATAAAATCCAAGGTGCTCTGCATACTATCTCCAGTCTTTCCTAGTCACACCATAAGGGTCGATTCTGCTGAAGAGTGTTATGACTGGTGATTAGTCTTTTCTTTTTTAAGATTTGACGTACTCGCGTTAACAAGGTAAGGTGCTGCGTTGGAGCTATTTTACCCTCTTCGCCAAATGTAATGAATTGACATACCGGACAGGTTTCAACAAGAAACATAAACTTTATTACAGAGAGTTTTTCAGATGCTACATGCTTGAAAAGGATCCTCGACAGGAAACCGCCCCCCCCCTCAGATTACCTGTGCTCAGGGCTCATTGGACAGAGCCTCCAAGAACATCATGTGGCCCTTGATAATCAGTAGAAGGGCTATACCTTCAGTCACTACAGCTTGCAGACAGCATGCTGGACTGCCACAAGAGCTTGCATAACTCTTTGAGCAATGAGATCCGCAGACCTGATGGCAATAGCCTGAGTCCGCATGGCAGCAAGAATAGATCTCATGACCTCTGTCTGAGCTTCCATTACAGTGCTGAGGTATTGGCTGCCTTCTTCCTGTACTGCAATAGAAGCTGAGAGAGCAAACACCAAATGCTGTAGCACTGCTGTCATGAAGTTGGCCACCATTTCCCCCTGGAAAGGTTGTCCTCTGCCAAATTTAAGCTGGACTCCCCCATGCCCTTTGACTTTAACAGGAGACTGCCTGGCAGGCTAGCCAATACACCAAACAAGTTGGTGTCCATGCTCACCAGCATTCTCCTGTATGCTGCTCCATCAAAGTCCTCATCTGAGCTCCCTGCAGCAGAACTTGTGTAAGGTTTTATTCTCGGGGAGCTGGCGATCCTTTCCTTTCACCCTTTCACTCAAGCGCAGTGACTGATGCAGATCCTATACTACCCTCCAAGGCACATGCAATGTCAGTATCTGAGCTTTTCGCTGCAAGTGTCAGATCAAGTGATGGTGCTTCTTCATCAGTGGTGTGGGGTTGCTTTCTCTGTCCCCCCTGAGACTGATGTGCCTGGACAGCCACAAGTCCTTGGGTATCTGAAAGCAAAAAATCAATAGGGGAGGGTTGATATAAGAAGGGGGTCCAGTGCGTTGGAAAGCAAAAAGTCACACCGTCTGCAGCTTTCAGTTCATGCCAGATAGTGGGGTGACGGTGAACTGAGAATTGTGAATGAGCATAAGACTGGAACATATCGTCAACCTGAATGCTCTTGGTGACACCAGAACTAATGCAGCCAAACCCATGATGTGGAGAGCCATCTCCTCTATAAGGCTCAGGTAATGAAGGCATTCTTGTCCTTTGTAAATTCTGTTCTGCACCCTTCTTTTGTGCGCTACCATGTCCTGCAAGAGAAAGGGAAGAATATCAGTGCTTGTGCTGTAATGTATTGGGACACTGTGCCCGTGAGAGCTGAGTAGCTGGAGGTACATAGACACAGCAAGAGGTGTGTGTGAGGCTGGCACCATTGGGAGGGTGATGTGGATTCTCTTAATGTAGGGCCTCAGTCCTGACTGCTAGGACTGCTTGTGGATGAGTGAAGGGGGTGTGGTGTATTGATCAGCGTGAGACATTGGTGGTTTGGCGGGTAGGAGATGTCATGTAAAAATGCATTCCCTAATCCTGATCACCTGCATGAGGTCACTGGCACTGCTGCCAGGCTCAGCACCGGATTCCTTGCATAGATCTTCCTGGCCAGCTGCACCCATTCGCTTTGGAGGGCAATCCTGGATGGCTTCGTACAGAAACATGGCCTCTCTACTCCTGTCCATCTCCATGTCTAAGGCTTTTAGTGCCACATCCTTGAACCTGGGATTCTGCCAGGTGTTCTAGTTGCTTTGTTTCCAGTTGCAGACTGTTGTTGTACTGCCAGAGAGCAGCAGTTTCCTTTCAGACAGTACAGTTCGCTTTAAGAGGAGCAAACTGCCTTTAAGAGTTGAGGGCTAGCTGGAACACATGCTAATCTTGTTGAGCACGAAACCATCCAGCAGCATGGGTCACATGTGGCTGCACAATAAAACCAGGCAAATGAGGATGCAGCACAAAATTTGGATATTGCCTGCCTCAATGGGACTGGGCATGGGAGTTGTAATCCACACCCAAAATCAGGTGTACCTAAGTTTTTATCTCTTTATATTTGTCTTTGTCAGAAAGGAGAATATGTTGTAATAATGCTAAATTACTGTAATTTACATCATAAATTCACAAATCTTGCAGTTCCACGGAGTTTCTCAACTGAACTACAGCGTTACACGAAGCAGGGTTTTCGAGTTATTGGATTTGCATTTAAGTCTCTTTGGAATGGCAGAGACATCACAGTAGCCAATTTAAAAAGGTGAGTCAGACCAGTCACTCCAATACTCACTATACTCCAATATACTCCAATCACTGTACACTGGGATATTCCTCCTTCAGTACATTAATCATGCCACTTTATAGTTGGAACAGAACACAATTTCAAAGAAACATGTAAATTTATTAATTCAAACTACCACAAAATGATTTAATAAATGTCAATTGTTGCTTATCTATAATCTGTTTCAATTTTGTTGCAGCATTCACACTGTTGGAGGACTATACAACTAAACATAACAAGCAAAATTTTGAGTCTGGTGTATAGATATAAAAGTTGGTCCTAAACAACAGGAGGCACAAAACAGTTTTCTAACATGTTTTTATTATTCAATAAGCTCCTCAGATTTTTTAAAATATTCTTTATAAAAGGTGTAGTGTTTCTGACATATGCTAAACACAAAACATTTACTCATATAAATGTGAATATCAAGTCTACTCTTAAGTAGGGTATAAAATTCTTATTTAAAAAAAAATCACTAACAAAACGGTACAGCTGTGTAGCTTGGCAAAATATAGAGCTTAATTTTCCTGCCTTTTTTCCTGGGAGTTCCCATTTCCTGTATGCAAAGGCCACCAAAAGTGGCTGGAGATCGTTGGATTATTCCCCTTTTTATGATGCCCATGGTATACAGCGGTCCCTCAGCAAAGTGGAAATTGGTGTAAATGAGACCCAAGGTGACCTCACATCTTCTATTTCCATGGGTGTCCAGCACCAGGCAGAGGAAGACTCAACCAATCCATCCCTGACTTCTTAGAGTGCGAGCTTGCACCAGAAATTATAAATAGATGTATTTATATGGAATATTGAATCCAAATATCAAATGTTAAAAGTTAACTCTTCAAGTTTATCACATCTGTCGCTCCGATCTGATTTTCCATGCCACCAGTGCAAACAGTTCTGTTGAAACCTTCTGGGATTGTGCAGTAAGCTATCCTGTACTTCTGAATGTGTGTAACACATACCCCGTTGTTCTATATGATCTGTGCAGAAAGAAAGGGTGAGTTTTCCTTCCATTCATGACTTTGATTGTTTGGATTTTTTTTAATTTGAAGTACTGGCTGGCACCCAATCCAACTGACACCAGAATCTGTCCTAACATATCTTCATCTGCAACTATTTGTTTGCAGTTTGAAAGGGAAGCCAGAAAATTTGAGAACTGTTCCAAGGGATTTTTACTGGAAATCAGGATAACTTTGTATGCCTCAGATAAAAGCAAAATACTGCTGATACTGGAAATCTGAAACGAAAACTGAAAATGCTGGAAAAACTCAGCAGGTCTAGCAGCATCTGTGGCGCGAGAAACAGAGTTAACATTTCAGGTCTGTATGACCCTTCAGAGCTGAAGAGAAGTGGAAATGTGATGACATTTATACTGTTTAAAGTGGGTGGGGCAGGTCGACCTGGATAGAAGGCCAGTGGTAGGTGGGGACAAAGGAGGGATTGACAAAGATGTCATGAACTAAAGGACAAAGGGAATGTTAATGGTAGTGGTTAGTGCTAAAAAGGTGGTGATAGTGGCATAAAGGCAAGAAAGCAGAATGTGATAATAGCAGAACAAGGTTAGCATTGTATGAATGTGGTCTCCTCTACATCGTGAGACCAAACGCAGACTGGGTGACCGTTTTGCAGAACACCTCCGCTCTGTCCACAAGTGTGACCCAGACCTTCCTGTCGCTTGCCATTTCAACACACCATCCTGCTCTCATGCCCACATGCCCATCCTTGGCCTGCTGCAATGTTCCAGTGAAGCCTAACACAAACTGGAGGAACAGCAGCTCATCTTCCGACTAGGCACTTTACAGTCTTCCAGGCTTAACATTGAGTTCAACAACTTCAGGCTATGAACTTTCTCCTCCATCCTCACTCCCTTTTTTAATCCCCCTTTTTTCTACATTCATTTTTATTTTTTATCCACTTATTTTTATTTTTATTCATTTATCTGTGGTTTTATCCCCTTTTTTTAACCCCCTTTCTATCCTATTTTCTATCCTTTTTTTCCCCACCACAGCCCCCTCCCCCCTCCAGGGCCATCAGTTACTTTTTCCATGTTGTTCTTTCACAAAATGCTACCCTTGTTCTGCTCTTATCACATTCTGCTTTCTTACCTTTATGCCACTATCAGCACCTTTTTTTTTTAGCACTAACAGTACCATTAAGTCCCTTTGTCCTTTAGTTTATGACATCTTTGTTAATCCCTCCTTTGTCCCTACCTATCACTGGTCTTCTATCCAGCTCCACCTGCCCCACCCCACTTAAACAGTGTAGATTTCATCACATTTCCACTTCTCTTCAGCTCTGAAGAAGGGTCATACAGACTCGAAACGTTAACTCTCTTTCCCTCTCCACAGATGCTGCTAGACCTACTGAGTTTTTTCAGCATTTTCTGTTTAACTTTATATGCACATTGGGAGGGGATCATAATTCCGGTCTAAGAGAAAATTGCACACCCTTTTCTACATGCAAGTACTTTTTGAAAGGAATGGAGAAATACCAGCATCTATCAAAATCTAGTTTTTATTTTGCATAAATCTGAGAACTGCATTTTATGGATAACGTTATGGGCAAGGAGAGAGGTGGGATAATTTACCCCCCTTTTCTCATCTCTCAGCTGAAAGGAACAAAATATATTTTTGAGCGATGTGACCCTAAAGAACAGACACAAAACAGGCTTTCTTGTAGGTTTAAAACAAAAGAAAGGACAAATCTTTATTTCTCACAATACACAAAAAGTAATCACAACACTCACTCTTCACAAATACTAGATACACACACAAGAGGAGTCGATTTCTAAAGATGTAACATGCACTTAGATTCCTTAAAGGGTAAAAGAAGACACTTCTAATCAGTCCTCAAGATGGTAGTTAAAAATGTTACAGGCCTAAAGGATTCCCTCTTGATCTACTGGAGAAAAATGAAGGTTGGAGGTTTCTTGTGATGGATTCACACTGGTTCACCCCAAACAACAGCTAGCTTCTGGTTTTTTTTTTTTACTTGTTCATGGGGGTGTCCATGGCTAGGCCAGCATTTATTGCACATCCCCAATTGCCCTTGCTCAGAGGGCATTTTAAGAGTCAACCATATTTCTGTTGATCTGGAGCCATGTGTAGACTAGACCAGGTAAGGATGTCAGATTTCCTTCCCTAAAGGACATTAGTGAACCAGATGGGTTTTTACAACAATCAGCAATGGTTTCATGGTTGTCACCAGACTTTTAATTCCAGATTTTTATTGAATGCAAATTTCACCATCTGCCATGGTGGGATTTGAACCTGGGGCCCCAGAGCGTTACCTTGAGTCTCTGGAATACTAGTGCAGTGATAATAGTGATAATACCACTATGCCGCCACCTCCCTGCTTTCCAGTCAAAGTTGGGCAAGCCCCTGTAGTGAAGAACTACACTCTGGCAGGTAAAACGAGTCAGCCCCAATTCTCTACCTAAGGTGACTTTTGAGGTAGGATCCTCCCTTGGGCTTCTCTCTAGTCTTTGTATATCAGATTGACCTTCCCCGACCTGTCCTTGTGGATTAATAAGGTACTTACAGGTATTTCTGATCACAAGCCAGTTTCTGTCACATGAAAACAGCATCAATGTTTTCCATTGTCCACACAATAGGTTGATGGTTAAGCAATTTGTTGCACAATGAAGGATGTCTGCTAGCTCATCAACATTCCAACTATGATTAGCCCCTGAAATGCTGTTGTTATTTGAAGTTCATCATCAGGGGGGCCAGCAAGTCTAACAACCATTGTCATTTTAAATCTCTTCCATTGAAATGGTGAAGTGAGGTCAATCAACATGTGGGATTTCCATTTGCATTTTTTGTAATTATTCCCAGAGATATGTTCAGACATGTCTGTCTCTGTACAGAAACCACAAAATAAGTCACCTGACTCTCTGGGGTTCATTTTGTGAAGGTACAGTGTCCATATTCAATGTTGCTTTCTAGAAGTAAAATGTCTATCCCCCAATATGCTTTATAGACGTATGATGTAACTGTAACGATATCCAATACCTGAATCCTATCTTTACTGAACTATAAGCAGAGTATTGGCTCAAAGCACTTAATTGAAAAATGTACAGGCTCAAATGTGCATCAGGTGCATAAAAAATTATAATAATTGCTTTATTTTTTCTTAATTTACCATAGGGAAGATGTGGAATCTGACCTAGTATTTCTTGGGTTACTGATTCTGGAGAACAAACTGAAACCACAGACAATCCCTGTTCTATCTGAATTGTCCAATGCCAGGATTCGAACAGTTATGATCACAGGTGCTTGGGAAATTTCTTATGTCTTATTCAATCTATTGTAAATATGCTAATATGTTACCTAATGGCTTATTCAGTTAGGGTAGTGAGCCATACAAATTAGAAAACTCCCAAATTCAGTCTGTCTGGAATTAGCCAATCTCAAACAATGGGCTATAGTGGTGTTATAACTGACCTGAGATCAAAGGAGAAAATTGCCTGACATGACCATTCCTAACTACGTCTAGTGATTGCTGTAGATGGCAGGGAAGACTACAATTGGGCTCCGTGGTCCAGTACGCTGACACTCACAGCCTAGGCAAACACATTAGCTCCAATTTATGTTGAACAGAAAACTTGCCAATTACAATGAGAGAGTATTCCTTAAAATTAAGGCTTGTCATGTTCTCCAAGTTTTGTAAGGATAAGATTCATGGCTTATTAGAGACTGTTTTTTTTTACTTGGTCTAATTTGCATATTAATACTGTGTGAAGAACTTTTTGAGAAACATATGCCAGTGGTGCAAAGATTGATGAACCACTCAAAGCATGTGATTGGGCAGTGATAAAATGATTCAGTTTTCTTTTTCATTTAGCAGTGAGACTGTTACAAACCGTTTTTAAAGTGCAGTCACTTTCCACAGGCGATAACTTGCAGACAGCTGTTACAGTGGCGAGAAATGCTGGGATGATTCCATTAACTCACAAAATCATTTTAATTGAAGCCTCAAAAGCAAAGGAATCAGTTCCAGCTGTCATCAGCTGGAAGTTAATGGAAAATGGCAAGAACAATGATCAGATTTGTACTGATGTAAGCATTGAATGAATATTAGGTGCTTGTATTCACAATAATGTTGTATTTAATGAATATCCTGCAATAATTAGTTATCAGTGAGTCACAAAGTTATAATCTTCTGAGGAACATTATAAATTTTGTGAACAATATCTAAGCAGTATACCAACTAGAACCAATAGTTTGAATTTCCGTCAAGCAACTCAGTCAGCTATTTCAAGTGATTATATTTGTGTATGTATGTTGGCCCATACATTGGGATATTGGGCTGTAGTTTATGGAATGATGTAACAGGTATTGTAATATTATGAGGGTTTTTTAGCACTGGGTTACTAATTTATCAATTTTATGATGCATAAAATAAAAGTTAGTACTACACTGTAAAATGAAAGCTTTCAATTCATTATTACTGTATGAGTTATTTGTCCAATGTTACTCATAGGCCACACAAGCTTTAATTTCATTGCTATTAACAACTTTACTCTAACACACACCCAAGCGTATTATAGGAATATTATTTTTGGCTGTATAATTTTGTCTAATAATATTAAAAACAAAATGTATTTATATGTTCAAGGAAACGAAAATTCCTATAGATGGGTTTGAAAAGAAAAACTTTCATTTTGTTATGACTGGAAAATCCTATGACATTTTAATACAACACTTCTATCATTTACTACCTAAGGTATCTAATACGTTATCTAATACAAAGGATAACTGTATAATCATATTATGTCTAATTTTCTTAAATGATGTCTTTGTGCATGTATAACAATATCATTAAGCACTACTCCAAGTAAAACTTCTCAACTGCATTTTCATTTCAGTTGCTTATAAGTGCTACAGTTTTTGCCAGAATGTCACCAAACCAGAAGGGAAGCCTGATAGAGGAGTTTCAAAAATTGGAGTAAGTTTTATAAATGCATAGTTTTTGACTAAAATAAAGACATGCTAAGTCAAACAAAAAATGGTCTCCAGTGAGCACCATTAGCCATGAGCAATAATTTACCATGATTTCAATTGTATGATTTTCAATTGATTCACTGTAAGCAAAGGCCAATTCGGATATCAAATTGTTTCATTTAAAGAGCAATAAAGCTGTAGGATGGTGTTACTCATTAAGTTGTAATCACTGGGTAAAAGCCTAGTGAACACTTTACAATTGATTATTTTTAATGTTCTTATTTTCATATTGCCATCAATTAAATTTATTCACCTGTCTCTGGTAGCAGTCTGACTATAAATCTAAAATCAGAGCTAAAATAATTTATTTTCATTTATAGGTCTTATGCAAATAAGTTTCCCTTGACAATTCAGCAAATCTTTTGCATTCTTTTATGCCAATAATTTTCTGTTCCTTTTCTCTACAACTGTACTGTTAAAAATAGATTAAGAAAAATATTTGCAGAATCAATATCACAAGATGGATTCAGATCCAAAAGACCATTCATTGTATGTTCATGCATCCACCTAGAACAAACCTACTGCCCATATTCATAGAATCAAGCTGTTTCTTAAATAATTCCTGAATACTTCCTCCATTACAGTTCCTGGAAGTATGGAAATGTCCACTTACTGCTCAACTTTGTGCAAATTAGAACTTTAAAACATCACATTTACCTCCTAGTTATTTTTGCAGTAAATCTGAGTGAGCTTTTGGTCCTAAATGTTATTTCAGTGCAGAAGTGATAGTTTAATCTTAAGGTCTATAAGCATAATTAGTATCAAATGTCTGAAGCAATGCAATGAATTAACTTTCAGCACTTTCAAACTGCACATGTAGAATTTCAAAAGAGGCTTTACATGTAATTTAATAATCCAGTTAAAGAGATTATGTACATTCTTGAAGAAAAGCATCTAGAGATGGACCATTCTTCTGAGAATACTTGGACATTTCTTGGAAATTACTTTCTTTTATTTTCCAGTTATTATGTGGGAATGTGTGGAGATGGTGCAAATGACTGTGGGGTAAGTATTGTTAGAATTCTAATCAGTAGAATCCAGTTAACATCCATCTATAAAATATTATATTTTTGTTTTAGACCACATAAAATAGAATCTCTGTAAAATATCTTGTCAGATACATTACAACCGAGAACAGACAGTAGTAAGAAAAAATTAAGGGTGGCTATGCTAACATTAACCCTGAGCCAATACACTGTACTATTTAATATTAATAAATTAAATGTAAATATATGTAGCATTAACAAAACTTGAAGATTAGCGCAACATGAGTCATAACCTACTTATAGGATAGAAGTAATTTAGTTTCATTAGAACTAATTTAGTTTCATTGATTTAATACAACTATAAAATGAAGAAACCTAAGTAATTTTTGATTATAGCCTTTCAATCTTGCAGAAGAAAATGGTTTGCATTGATATGAATGGAATTAGTGGACTTGTGCAAGTTACTTCATTCAAAGTGTGAATTGTTTCAATCGAATTTAAATGTTTATCTACGGCGCACATATCAGTTTTTTGTGTGGATAAAGAAAATCTGCAAGATTATAAGAAAATGAAATCATTCACAGAACATACTAAAAACTAGTCAAGGGAAGAGTTTTATCTAATTTCGTACAGGGGACAGAGGTTCAAATTCCGCTATGGCAGCTGGTGGAATTTGAATTCAATTAATAAAAAATTTGGAATTGAAAGTTAGTCTCAATAAAACATGACCATAACAATTAATATTGATTGTCGTTCAAAATAAAAAATCCATCTGGTTCACTAATGTCCTTAAGGGAAAGAAAGCTGCCATCATCATCTGGTCTGGCCTACATGTGACTCTAGACCTACAGCAATGTGATTGACTCCTGACTGCCCTCTGAAATGGCCTAGTAAGAGATTCAGTCTAAGGGTAATTAGGGATGGGCAACAAAGCTGGCCTTGCCAGAGACAACCACATCCCATGAAAGAATAAAGAAAAAAAACACTCAAAAACCTGTTAATGTCTTTCAGTAAAATAAAACTAGAACTGATTCATAATAGCAATCTAGAGTGAGGCATTTAAAGGAATCAGAGAAGTAATCAAATGAAAATGTACAGAAATTGAGGTTCCTCTTTTGAATACTCTAAAGGTTTGCCTGGTGAGAGCTTGAGCTGTATCTGAATCTTGTGAGATGAGCAGGATAATAGGTAGGTGTACAGCTTAGGCTGTCTTCACTGACTGCCTTGCTTTATTTATCTAGAGCTTTAATGAAACGAGCTAGAAATATCATCAGTTTAGTTACCATTTAGTTTAAAACAATCTTCGTGGTGTGAGCCAGATTGCAATCTTGCCTGCGGTGTCTACCATGTTGCATCAAATTAAGAGGTCTGTAACCTTTCCATATAGGCAATAGATAGTAAAACTAAGTGTTTTCAGTGTGAGGGAATCATGCCAATCTAGAATCCACCATTGCCTCAAATTATTGTGCATTTTCCAGCTGAAGGAGACTGAAGAGCAATCAAGAATGACTTTTCTTGGTAAATTCCCTTTCTGTAGTTTGAGGTGCTTAAACCAATTGTAGCGCTCCAACTCAGGAATGAAACATCTGACTTTCATCTGAATAACTTAGTAACACAATATTACTAATGGCTTCTTACTAAGCTTCAGGGAAACTTCAAAGTTTTTAGTGGTCATTTGCCATTGTTTAGTGAACTCAACAGATTAAGAATCTACTGAGACTTTACAAGTAGCTTCTAATTTTATTGACATTAGGATACAACAGTTTTCCAGATAACAAATTTTTGCTTCTATCTTTCATTTTTCATCAATACAATCTTGTCTGGGGAACATAACTCCATTCCAAGGATGATCAGATCCTAGTTCAGGGAGAGTTGAGGGGGTCAATTCTTCACCTACAATTTCTTTGAATGCTTCTTGTGCTTTTCCAAAAAATTGTACTGTTATCTCTTCTTGATTCCAGGCTGGGCAGAATAACCAGGTGTAGACTTGTTTATCTGTTCTCAACTGCAGCCTTTATCTTTTCCTTTGTCTCATTTTGCAACAGCAAGCAAGTTTTGAACAAGGTTCATCCTTGAGGCAAATAACAAAGCAGGAGCTAGTCTGCGACATTTTCCCTTTCTCACTGCAACTTCAGCAGTAAACTAGAGCCAGCACGCTCCCCGATTTTGGCCAAGCTGACAATTTTATTAATCAGAGGCCTTTGCTCATTTGATGTTTCTCGGTTGGCTATTGACCCCAAATTTGTCCAAGTGTAACTTCACTTTGATTGTATTGGCTACACGTGAGTTATCCCTCTTTTGTTGTTCATACTTTTAATCAATTATACTCTTTTACCAAGTATTCACCTTGCTAAACCATGGTTTCAAGGACATTCCTTCATCCACCTCATGGTCCTCCTCAAAGTCCAAAGTCTTTCAAGAGCGAGGACAAATGCTTTGCATCACTGAACAAGGGAAAAATAGAAAGGTAGCCACTACAGGGCCATTATTGGCACAAAATCAGTATTTCTAGATTAGGTAGCCTATCCAGCTGTCCTTCCAGCTGCAGGAGGTTCATACCTCAGTCGAATAAGGGCTGGAAGAAAAACACAAGGACAATGTATCACAAAATAGAATAACAGTTACTACAGCTACTACTGATGAACCCTCAGCGCAATGGCTATTGGTAGATTTGCCATCAACGAATCTCGTACAGCAATTGTTTTGCTGATTGACTATTTATATGATTTTCTGCTTAGACGTTTACAGTGAAAAATATTGAGGGAAATTGAGAAATGACTTTACCAAGCGGTTTGGATGAAAAATTCAACATCATTTTACCTGTTTTATTGGTGAAAAATGAAAGATAGAAGCAAAAATTTGAGGTCAGGATCTCAAATCCCTCATTTCCCCTGGCCTTCAAGGACCTACCTGCAGCTGGCTCAGCCACAGAGTAGGCTAGTATTGAGCAGGTCCCGACTGGTAACATGTATTGGCCACCCTATTGCCATCTGAATCTCACCTGTTTAATTCAAATGAGGCTCAATACTGTATTTCTATCAGATATCAGGTTGGCAGGGACCAGCACTCAGAGCAACTACTTTGCTGACTTGCTGTCCATTTTGATCACAAGTCCAATTTCTCAGCATTATTTTTGCAGTTTACTGTAAAAATGATCTCAGTGAAAATCACGACTCTAGTTTAAAAAACACAATTTCCACAAGGCTCAAAGTTAGGATTGAAAACACGAAGAGAAGCAGATATGCAAGAGTTGAAATATTTTTATTTCTAGGCTTTAAAGACTGCTCATGCAGGGATCTCACTGTCTGAACAAGAGGCCTCTGTAGCTTCACCGTTTACCTCAAAAATTCCTAATATTGACTGTGTTCCACATCTTATCAAGTAAGTCCATAAGCATCTATTCAAACACTCCAAAAATTGCAAGAATTCACAATTTGATTCCTCTTAAAAATCTTCGGGCAGAATAAACATTTAAGAATCTAATTCATGGTGAACCAACACCACAGAAATTAATTTATACAGCTGACAATATAAGTGCCAGGATATTACAGAATGAACATTGGCCAAGATAGTCGACAATTAACAGCATATTCAAACATTGATATAACTGTACAAAATTGTGTAGTGTATAATATAGTAAATTCTGCAACTAACCTTTGTGCTTCTTTCTATGAAGTTTCTCAAAATACTGCATTAATCAGAAGCATACTTCATTTGTAGTAATGGAAATGAGGAGCTGATCTGCATTTCAGGTTGCAATCATCCCAATTGGAACATTTAGGCCAGAATTTTCTGGCCCTGTTGGCGTCGGGTGTCATGACGAGCAGGGGGGAACAATATGGTGAGAAGGCCAAAAATCGGTTTCACGCCAGGATCATCTGATGGTGTCCACCATGGCGGAGCAAGAATCCTGCTGGAGGCTGGCGTGAACCTGCTTTGCATCCTATTAATGGGGTGCAAAGTAAGGCCCAACCAGAATCATACCCCCATGCCAGATTTGCCATCTGGACATGTGTCACATGCAGAAATCGTGACTTACCTTTAGGGCCTTGCTCACATCACGGACATCCAAGGAGAAGATGATGCTGGAGCCCTACAGCTACCGGACCCTGGAGGAACATGTTCATTGCGTGCTTGGTGGATTCTCATGGACAGGGGTCTGCCGTGAAGCAGCTCATGGAAGGTGGGAGGTCTCCGTTGATGTCTGGGGTCTGCTTCAGGACAGCATGGTCTTGGCCATGGGCTGCTATGAATGACCGGTGAGGGGAGGGAGAGGAAGTTTCATCTCTGAGTGGGAGAAGAAGGTGTACCGGGACAGGCCGGGGGTGGGGGGGAGGAATGGGGCGGGATGTGGAGGTAGGAAAGGGAGGTCTAGTTGTGACTGGGAGAGGAAGGGGGGGCGAGGTTGGGATGGAGAACAAAGGTGTCGGGGGGGTTTGTTTTTTTCTCATTCATTCAGGGGATGTGGGCTTCGCTGGTTGGGCCAGCATTTATTGTCCATCACTAGTTGCCCTTGAGAAGGTGGTGGTGAGCTGCCACCTTGAACCTCTGCGGTCCACGTGGTGTAGGTACACCCACAGTGCTATTAGGGAGGGATTTCCAGGATTTTGACCCAGCGACAGTGAAGGAACAGTGATATATTTCCAAGTCAGGATGATGAGTGACTTGGAGGAGAAATTAGAGGTGGTGGTGTTCCCATCTATCTGTTGCCCTTGTCCTTCTAGATGATAGTGGTCGTGGGTTTGGAAGGTGCTGTCGAAGGGGCCTTGGTGAATTCCTGCAGTGCATCTTGTAGATCGTGCACACTGCTGCCACTGTGCATCTGTGGTGGAGGGGGTGAATGTTTGTGGATGGGGTGCCAAACAAGAGAGCTGCTTTGTCCTGGACGGTGTCCAGCTTCTTGAGTGTTGTGGGAGCTGCACTCATCCATTACACTCCTAACTTGTGCCCTGTAGATGGTGGAGAGGTTTTGGGGAGTCAGGAGGTGAGTTACTCATCACAGGATTCCTAGCCTCTGACCTGCTCTTGTAGCCACAGTATTTATATGGTTAGTCCAGTTCAGCAAGATTGGGAGTGGGGGTGGATGGAGTACACGAGAGGGAGGAGAGTGTAACAAGGGAGAATGCGGCGAGGGGAGAGGAAGGTGTAAGAGAAGGATTTTGGTGGGACGAAGGCGTTCGGATGGGGCAAGGAGTCCAGGGGGAGGGGAGAGTAAGAGGGGGAAGGAGGAAGTAAGGGGTGGAGGAGGGAGTAAGTGAGGAGGAGGGTTTAAGGTTGGAGAAGGGAGTAAGAAGTGGGGGTTGTCCAGATGAACGTGCAAGGTAAGGATCGTGGGGTCGATGACTGGCTCCTAGGGAGTGAACTGAGGGTGGGTGCAGTAGGAAGGAATGGTGAGTATGAGAGGGGCAGAGAAAGAAGGATGGCAGTCTGAGGGTGCAGTGGTAGAAGGAATGGTAAGGGTGGTTGGTGGGGTCTCAGAGGCAGACATGGACCTGGGAGAGGGAAGGAGGTCGGGGAGGTTAATGTGGATGGGGGTGGGATCTCAGAGGTAGACATGGACCTGGGAGAGGGAAGGAGGAGGTCTGGGAGGTTAATGTGGATGGGGGTGGGATTCTCAGGAAGGTAGGAAATGTACAAGTTCACCTGGACATACTGGAAAGACAAGGGTTCGGGTTAGTAAGTGATGGTCGGGAGGTGGAAGGTGATGCAAGGGGGTCAACAGTGATGGGGAAAAGGAGATGGGTGACTGGAGGAGGGGAAAGGACAGAGGAGTTGAGCAAAAACCTGACGATGACCATCGTTGTCAAAATCCAAAGTTGCAGAGCCACGTGTTGGATGGGCACAGATGTTACATGGGAGAGCAATCAGTGGGTGGGCGGAGGTGCAGCTCAGATGGACAACTGAAAGAGAGCCCCAGCAGGCAGCATTGAAAATGTTCAAGGCAGTGAAATGGGTGTGATGGATGAAAGCTCTGCATGCGTGGGAGAGTGCTTGTGCAAGGCTCTGACAGGCCCTGCCACGCGAACACTTTTCCCTCCAGAATCACCTGTGGTCCGGCTGAATGTAGCTGAACTGCTAGTTGGGGGTGGGAGGGGGGTGTGGAAAACAGTGGGAGGATTCACAAAGCCTGTTAATGAAGCTGAAAGGCAACATTACATGTTATTTAGTGAAAGTGAATATATTTTCAGGTTATACACGGGTTCACTCGTGCAACACTTATTGGAATTTCTTAACTTTTCTAGGCCTATCATTTGTTCTAGGTGCTGCCCTGATTTCTGCAGCAAGGGTGGAGACAGCCTGTACAATCGTTGACCCTATTGCCTCTGATGACTTCAGCGTGCATCCTCTGGAGAGCCAAGGCCTTGAGGTCTATTGAGGGCCCCAGCTTACTTTGGCTGTCCTCCAGTGGGCCAGCTGCTCCCTCTGCAGTGACAGAGGGCGGGGTTGAGAGGGTCACAGGCAAAGGGGACTCGGAGGGAGCAGACAGCCTCTGAGATTTCTGAGTGAATAACCTAGCGGGTCCAGCTGCTACTCCGCCTCACTTCAGGTGCCTGAGGCCCCAGCCTGACTCCGTGGGGGTTGGATCAACTGGAGGGACATCAAGGTGCCCTGTTTCCCTCTTGCCTTGCCACTGCAGGCACTCATCCATGCCTACCGCAATGGAATGCAGGTCTGCACACATCTCTGTGTTCTGCTGGACCAGGCTCTCTATGGCAACTGCCATCCTTCCCATGGAGACCTGTGTGCAGGCATGAGTGGCACCACTTCATTAGGGAGCAGGCAGACACACTCCTTCAACTTGCATGCCACCCTGTTGAGGGCTTCTAACAGCCCTGCGTGATGTTCCCCCACCTTCTGCCGACTCTCCACGATGAGTTGGAAGGCTGAAACCAGAGGCTCGTCACCTGACTCGGACCTCATAGATGCCTCTTCCCCAGCAGCCCACTGAGTGTTGGGGAGCTTGGCTGAACCTGCCTCCTCCTTCTGTGTACATGTGTCCATGTGGTGATCACCAGATTGTGAACCCAAGCTTGCTCTAGACCTAGGGCCCACCGAGGTGTGTGTCTGTGCTGGTGGAGGGTGTGTAAGCACTGTGATGGGTCTTCCAGGCTGCTTATTTCCAGCTCTTCAATGGAGGAGGTGTCCTCTTGGCTGGAGGTAATGACCTAGATGGAGCTGAGGGACTGGCAGGTTGAGGGTGTCGGTCGCTTGGCAGAGCTCCCTGTGAACCAAAGTAGAGATAATTAGTGCATGGCAGCAGAGTCAAAAGCCGGAGAGAGAGCACTCACAGTTGCATTGTGAGATGGATAATATGGTGCAGGATCCTCATGTGGGTGCTTGCTGCCGATCTCACCATCTTCACAGGTACGGTCCACGTCCTCACTAGTCAGCACGATGGCACACTACTCAAACTGATTGAGGAGCCTAATATGGGCTACTCTGCCCTCGGTCTGGGACCTCTCCCTGCTGTTGAGTCAGCTTCTCCTGCATGAAAATAGATGGAGGGTGTGAGAGCAGGACACATGGCACTGGATGGAATGTTTGTGTGGATGTGGACGGAGTTCCAGAGGATATGAGTCTGATGGAGATGTGAGGGTGTGTGAGAGAGTTAGTGGTGTTGTCCCTTGAGATTTAAGATCCTGTGAATGTGTGATGGGTTTGTGAGTGCGTGAGGTGAGAGTGATGAGCTGGTTCCCTTACCCTGGTGGAACAGATGAGAGCATTCATCCTCTTCCTGCACTGGATGACTGACCTCCTCTGTGCTCTGGTGGTGCCAACTGCCACTGCCACCAGCTCCGAGGCTGGATTGGTGACTCTGGTGGACGTCCTGCGGCCACAGCAGGGGTAGGGAGCATCATGGTGGCCTCCCATTGCATCCAGCAGGCACCCCAGGGAAGCATCACCAAATTTTGGGGTTGTCGTTTTCTTTCCTTTCAGGATCATCTGTCGCCTGGAGCAGTCCTGGTCTGTAGACATGGAGTAGGCTGTGCTCTGCTGCACTTTAAATATGAGGCCCGGAGCGAGGAAGTGCTGAGGTCATGTAGGGGTGGGCAAATCCGAGCCCAGCTGCCAGTGATCCGGCGTGTTTCCGATGAATGCATTATTAATGAGGCAGGACGTGCCGGGAATGGGACGATAAGGTGCAAAGACCCACCAATGCGCCCAGCGGGTAAAACCACTTTTTTCCTGCCCACTATCGCACTTTGTGCAAATCTGGGATGATTCTGCACCGAGAAACATGGGCATTGGTGCTATTTCAGTCTTCATAAATGGATCAGTCATTAGGCACATGGTGGTCACACTTAAGATGCAACAGATTTTTAAAAAGTCACAAGTGTGCTGGTTTTCATCATTTTTGTGATTTCTGTAGTTTTAATGTCTAACTTCAAATGTTCATGGCAAGTAGCAAGAATGACCTTTCACCATTAAGCACTGACTCCACCCCTGGGGATGGCAGGGGTAGCACAGGGATGTCGTAGTAGTATTGACGCTGGACTAATAATCCACAGACCCAGGGTAATGCTCAGGGAACCAGGGTTCAAATCCTGCCATGGCAGATAGGGGGATTTGAATTCAATAAAAATTTGGAAATGAAAGTCTGATGATGACTATGAAACCAGTGTCGATTGTTGTAAAAACTCATCTGGTTCACTAACGTTCTTCAGGGAAGGAAATTTTTCCTCCTTACCTGGTCTGGCCTACATGTGACTCCAGCCCCACAGCAATGTGGTTGACTCTTAAAATGCCCTCTGAAATGGCCTAACAAACCATTCAGTTGTATCAAACCGCTACAAAGTCACAAAAAAGGAATGAAAGTGGACGGCCACCTGGCATCGACCTCGGCACCCGAAACGACAACGGCAATCTCAGCCCTGTCTACCCTGCAAAGTCCTCCTTACTAACATCTGGAGGCTAGTGCCAAAATTGGGAGAGCTGTCTCACAGACTAGTCATATATAGCCATCCTCATGGAATCATACCTTACAGATAATGTCCCAGACACCAGCATCACCATCCCTAGGTATGTCCTGTCCCACTGGCAGGACAGGCCCTGGAGAAGTGGCGGCACAGTGGTATACAGTCAGGAGGGAGTTGCCCTGGGAGTCCTCAACATCGACTCCAGACCCCATAATATCTTATGTCATCAGGTCAAACATGGGCAAGGAAACCTCCTGCTGATTACCACATACCGCCCTCCCTCAGCTGATGAATCAGTGCTTCTCCATGTTGAACACCACTTGGAGGAAGCACTGAGGGTGGCAAGGGCACAGAATGTACTCTGGGTGGGGGACTTCAATGTCCATCACCAAGAGTGGCTTGGTAGCACCATTATTGACCGAGCTGGCCGAGACCCAAAGGACATAGCTGCTAGACTGGGTCTGCGACAGGTGGTGAGGGAACTAACAAGAGGGAAAACATACTTGATCTCATCCTCACCAACCTGCCTGCCGCAGATGCATCTGTCCATGACAGTATCGGGAGGAGTGACCACCGCACAGTCATTGTGGAGATGAAGTCCCGCCTTCACGATGAGGATACACTCCATTGTGTTGTGTGGCATTAACACCATGCTAAATGGGATAGATTTCAAACAGATCTAGTGACTCATGACTAGGCATCCATGAGGTGCTGTGGGCCATCAGCAGCAGCAGCAGAATTGTGTACAACCGCAATCTGTAACCTCATGACCCGGCATATCCCCCACTCTACCATTACCATCAAGCCAGGGGATCAACCCTGGTTTAATGAAGAGTGCATGAGGGCATGCCAGGAGCAGCACCAGGCATACCTAAAAATGAGGTGTCAAGCTAGTGAAGCTATAACACAGGACTACTAGCATACCAAACAGCATAAGCAGCAAGTGATAGACAGAGCTAAGCGATCCCACAACCAAGGGATCAGATCTAAGCTCTGCAGTCCTGTCACATCCCGTCATGAATGGTGGTGGACAATTAAACAACTCACTGGAGAAGGAGGCTCCACAAATATCCCCATCCTCAATGATGGAGGAGCCCAGCACAGCAGTGCAAAAGATAAGGCTGAAGCATTTGCTACAATCTTCAGCCAGAAGTGCCGAGTGGATGATCCATCTCGGCCTCCTCCAGAGGTCCCCAACAACACAGATGCCAGTCTTCAGCCAATTCGATTCACTCCACGTGATATCAAGAAAAGGCTGAAGGCACTGGTTACTGCAAAGGCTATGGGCCCTGACAATATTCCAGCAATAGTAATGAAGACGTGCTCCAGAACTTGCTGCGCCCCTAGCCAAGCTGTTCCAGTACAGCTCCACACTGGCACCTACCCGGCTATGTGGAAAATTGCCCAGGTATGTCCTGTACACAAAAAGCAGGGCAAATCTAACCTGGCCAATTACCGCCGCATCATTCTACTCTCCACCAGCAGTAAAGTGATAGAAGGGGCCATCAAATTTGCTATCAGTGGAATTTGCTTAGCATTAACCTGCTCACTGATGCCCAGTTTGGGTTCTGCCAGGGACACTCAGCTCCTGACCTCATTGCAGCCTTGGTTCAAACATGCACAAAACAGCTGAACTCCCGAGGTGAGGTAAGAGTGACTGCCCTTGATGTCAAGGCCGCATTTGACAAAATATGGCATCAAGGAGCCCTAGCAAAACTGCAGTCAATGGGAATCAGGGGGAAAACTCTCTGCTGGTTGGAGTCATACCTAGCAGAAAGGAAGATGATTGTGGTTGTTGAAGGTCAGTATCCTCAGCTCCAGGGCATCACTGCAGGAGTTCCTCAGGGTAATATCCTCGGCCAACCATCTTCAGCTGCTTCATCAATGACCTTCCTTCCATTATAAGGTCAGAAGTGAGGATGTTTGCTGATGATTGCACAATGTTCAGCACCATTCACGACTCCTTGGATACTGAAGCAGTCCATGTACAAATGCAGCAAGACCGGAACAATATCCAGGCTTGGGCTGACAAGTGGCAAGTATCATTCGCACCACACAAGTGCCAGGCAATGACCATCTCCAACAAGAGAGAATCCAATCATCGCTCCTTGATGTTCAATGACATTACCATCACTGAATCCCCCACTATCAACATCCTGGGAGTTACCATTGACCAGAAACTGAACCGGACTAGCCATATAAATACTGTGGCTACAAGACCAGGTCAGAGGCTAGGAATCGTGCAACGAGTAACCGACTTCCTGACTCCCCAAAGCCTGTCCACCATCTACAAGGCACAAGTCAGGAATGTGATGGAATACTCTCCACTTGCCTAGATAAGTGCAGCTCCAACAACACTCAAGAAGCTTGACACCGTCCAGGTTTGGCATCACATCCATAAACATTCATTCCTTCCACCAATGACACACAATAGCAGCACTGTGTACTGTCTAAGATGCATAAGATGCATTGCAGGAATCCACCAAGACTCCTTCGACAGCACCTTCCAAACCCATGACCACTACTATCTAGAAGGACAAGGGCAGCAGATAGATGGGAACACCACCTGGAAGCTCCCCTCCAAGCCATTCATTATCCTGACTTGGAAATATATCGCTGTTCCTTCACTGTTGCTGGGTCAAAATCCTGGAACTCCCTTCCTAACAGCACTGTGGGTTTAGCTACACCACATGGACTGCAGCTGTCGAAGGCAGCTCACTACCACCTTCTCAAGGGAAACTAGGGATGAGCAATAAATGCTGGTCCAGTCAGCAAAGCCCATGAATACATTTTTTTAAAAATTGTAATTGTATCCTGCCCAGATTTTGCAGACAATGGTGATGTAGTCGTTGTACTTAAATATGCCTACAAACTTCTGTGGGTTTTTACACAGTGTAATTGGAGAACCAAAACAGAGGGGTACCCTCAACAGGGGACCTGAGACCAAGATTGAACAGGGCAAGCAATGGCATGTCTCCTTAACCAATCAGATTGAAGAATCCTTGCTGAGAAATGCAGTGGGTTAAATTGAATAGCATCTGAAATTCGACAATGGGCTGCGTGAATAACCTTTGTCTGTTGATTGAAATGCAGGCGGAAAGCCAACTTGTTGCTGTTTTGTTGTTGATTTCTCTTATGCAGTCGTGCTGTTTATTGGCTGCACACATGAACAGGGGCCCAAAATCATAATTTTAATGTACTGCTTAAAGATAGCTTGCACCTCTTAAATGGGAGGTGCATTGTAACTGGAGCAGGTGCTGGCCAGTCATGCAAGTGTATCTGAACTAGAAAACTGTGAGGAATGGCACAACTTGGGAGAGCACGGGCTGCAATCTCGTTTGGCAATTAGGAATGATGCTCCATACAGGGAGACACAGAGGGCCCTCCAGACAAATGGTCGAAAGGCAGTGCAAGCAGCCATGGAGGTAATATTAAGGACCCAGATGCACCACAAGAATGTATTAACATTTGAAGTTCATAATGACCTCATGTGTGGTCAAGGTCAATGAATGCATCTTCGCATGCTATATCATGCCAACTCAGATGCTGAATTGACCATACCCCATCAACTCCTCAATCCACCAACAATCTCAAACAGGACTCATGCCTAACATTCATATGCTTCACCACATCCTCACAGCACTGCTGCAAGCCTCATACCCACATCTTACAACTTGCACACACTGCCAGCTAGTCAACCATGACAACGACATCACCCAAACAGATGTACAATACTCACTAATACACTTTTTCTCTCTCTCTTCAATGACAAAGCAACACACAAATGGAGGCAACATAACTTGGTCAGGCAGTGAAAGAACACCAGGAAGAGAAAAATGATGAGGACACAGCACAGTAATTTTATTTCATACTCGCAGATGGCAGCTCAGATACTGATTCTGCAGGTATCTTAGGGGATAATTTAGAGGCAGGATTGTTACATGATGAGACACAAGGACAAGTCTGCTACAGCCAGGGCAGGGAACAATGATGGCTCAAGGGCAAGCTCACCGAAGGACAAGGTTGAACACCGCTTCCACTGCAGAGAACCCAGATGAAGTCTTCAACATAAGAATGCTGGTGGACCAGCACAGTTAAGTGCTCTGAAGTAGAGTCATACAGACTTGAAACGTTAACTCTGTTTGTCTCCCCACAGATGCTGCCAGACCTATTGAGTTTTGCCAGCATTTTCTGCGTTAATTACAGTCAAATGCTTGGTGCATTTGGAAACCTGCCAGAAAGCTTGCGGTCAACTTCAAAGAACATGGAAGAGTTCAGTATCAACTTTGTGCAGAGCCCTGTGCCGAGTTTGAAGCCCAGCCTTTCCAGCATGGAAGTTGGTGATCAACGTCGTTTGCACACTTATGGACCCAACCATGGTGTAGCATCTGAGGGCCAATGTTGCAACCTCCATTGCAACATAAACATCAGTTATCCAGCATCTGGATGCTTCAATGGAAGCTCAGACTGAAGTCACACAAGCTCTGGCTGGTGTCATTAAGGCTGTGGATTACAGTGCCTGTGCAAAGAGGCTTGCAGGGTATCACAGCAGTCCCGCAATCTGTCCTCCAGCAAATTGCTAGGATTGATGTGGTGCTGCTCTGAATTGAGTGGTATGGAGCACAAAGCTGCTGTCCTCTCTCAGTTTAACAGCATTTATCCTCCCACCATTGCAACTCCTCCAGTGCCCTTTCTGTTGCCTGTCAACCAGCCAGCCAAGGTGGCTGCTGCCCATGCCAAGATGGTGCAGTCTGAAGCTGGGCCTTGTAGGGTCAGGGCTGCTTGGGGATTGTTCTCCTGGGCCATGTTACATCCATGGGGATGGCACTGAGTAAGAACACTAAGATAGGCAAAGGTACACAGAATTAATGAAATGCACAAGAGTGATTAGTTTTTGTTTGCATGCGCTAAAACATGCTTTCATTTATAAATTTGGTTTGGAATGCTTATTTTGTGATGGATTTTATTTTTGCATTGTAGCCAATTAGTAGATACTGTGATGGCCATTGGCAGAGAGGAGGCAAGATATGGGACTGTTGGTGAATTTGTAAATTAGGGCTATAGTCAAATTAGTTGCTCAGGGACAGCCAAGGCAGTAAGGGCCTGCCTAGGTCACCTCCTCCTTTCCTCTTTCTCCTCCTGCTCCTCAGCAGTTCACCAGCAAGGGCTGTCCCTCACCTTATTGAGCTTGTGCGGCATTGCTGCAGACCACTGAGAATCTTATCACCCACTCTGCCACATACTGCAGGGCTCCTCCAGTGCGATCCAAGCAGCAGAAGCATTGACCAAAATCTTTCAATTTGGATCGGAATCCCTATTTTCAAACCTGATTAGACAGAAATACCCTCTTACCTTCCTCTGATTGTTCTGGGCATCTGCTGATCGAGGATCCTGTAGAACTCAGTCAGCGCAGGAAACCTCAGAAACATCAGCGAAGCAAATCCGCACAAGGACCATATCCCCTTTTTACGGTACTAGCTGCTGTATTCTGGTAAGTAAAGAGTTTAAATGTCCCAAAGCTTCTTTGAAATGCTACGGACAGAAGGTAAGTGAGTAAGGGGGTAGTGTCATGATCCCAGCTGATGTTACTACTGTACAAGCCTAATCCCAGGGTGGAACCTGGCTTGATAGACCCTAACTTTTATTTTTTGTTTAGATACGTGGAGAGTGCCTACTGAACAGAGTCCTAGGAGTCAGCTAATGAACTTTTAACAAAAGAATAAAACATTTGTTAAACAAGAAAAGATTAACTATATTACACGCCCCCTTCATCCACAACTATACCTTTAAAGATATATACAAACTCATAAGGATATCACAAGATACAAAAGCTATCTTATACTCTAATGTTCACAGTAAGTACGCAGTCCATGTAAACCTATGGGTGACCTGTGGTCAGGCACACCACACTCTGAAACCAAGTGACAGATGCCACGCCAAACAGATGCCATGGATCTCTCACCAACCCCCTCAGACGCTTGTCACATCAGGAGCCAACCGGTCTCACTGAACTCTGTCTTTCACAAGAGGGTTTCCAATCTCCACTCTCCAAGAACTCACTCTGGAATCTTCTCCTAAACAATGCTTTCTCCCAGACGGCTTCCACAAGTGTCCACCTCAGGGTTTCAAACACTCCTCCCAATGTTCCTCTCCCCTGGATCACCATGTGCATTCAAGCTTCCTTCCACACACGCACTCTCACTGATTCAGCCATGCCAACAGAACGCCACTGCTTCACATACCCATAGTAAAGAGTTACAGACCTTCAGCTGTCTTCTTGGACCTTCCGGCTTCTCGCACGCCCACATTACTTTAAATCTGTGTCCTGCAGCTTTCATCCCTTTAAGCTTGGAGCTGCCTTCTCTGCTCCTTACTTTCACTTCCACAGAACAGAACATTTTTCCAGATTCCTGTATTTGCCCTTTGACTAGACTGTCCTCTTGGATCTTCCCTAATCCACTCCCCTGGATTTGGGGACGTTTTTCTTTAGTTTCTGGAACCTGCTTCTGCAGTTTCCTCTCCTGCCCAGCCGGCTTCAACTTCAGTTTGATACTTGCTATCTGGCCCCTCAGCTGCTTTTGCTGGCAACTGCTTCCAACTGAACTCAAACTGCTTTTATCTGAACCCAAACTGCTTTTCTTTAGTTTTCTCTGTCTGTGTGTGTCTGGGTGGAGCCTCCCTTTCTGAATCACAGAATCATAGCATTGTTACAGTGTAGAAGGAGGCCATTTGGCCCATCGTGTCTGCACCGGCTCTCTGAGCATTTTAATTTAGTGCCAATCTCTCCTGCCTTTTCCCCGTAATCCTGCACATTGTTTCTATTTAAATAATCATCCAAAGCCCTCTTGAATGCCTCAATTGAACCTGCCTCCACCACACTTCCAGGTAGTGCATTCCAAACCCTGTTTGCTAGGCAAGAGCACCATTCTTTTTAACTTGATGTTTGTTTTACTCCCTTCAAGAGTCATGAATGCAGGCACCTTTTAAAGTGGAACTAAAACTCAACTTTTTTTAAACATACAAATACAGAAATACAAATCAAACTTAAATATTAAAACTAAATCTCATTCCTAACACCCACAAATACAAATATAACTTACTTAAGCTATCTCTATTTCCTAACAGTAGGGTGGATGTAGTATGTAAGGAGGCAGGATGGGTGAGGTAAGTGGGTAGGGTGGGTGAAATAAGCGGATAAGGGGGTAGAGCGGAGCTGAGTGTGGTGGTAGGGTGGAAGGTGGGTAGGTTGGCAGGGTGGGTGTAGTGGCTGGGTGGCAGGTGGGTAGGGAATAGGGTGGCAGTGTGGCAGCTGGGTAGTGTGGGTGGCAGGCGAGTAGGATGGCTGGTGGGTAGGGTGGTGGGGTTGAAGCTGGGTGAGGTAAGTAGGTGGTTCAAAGAGTAGCTGGGCCAGGTCTGGATGGGTTGACAGGTTGGGGGCTAGTCAGGTCAGGGGGATTCAGGTGGTAGGGGCTAGTTAGGTCAGGTCAGGAGGGACTAGGAGGGTTGGGGGAGAGCTTTGTGGTGGGGGCTAGTCAGGCCAGTCAGGGGGTATTTGGGGTGTTGGGGGGTGGTTGGGAGGTGTGGTTGGTGTAGGGGGGGATGGTTGAGGGAGCAATAGTTGTATAGTTTCCAATGAGCTAAACAAAGATTTTTATGTCTAACATTGCCTGGATAACTACTCAGGTAAGTAAATCAGAACTGTCCGAAGTCTCTGACTCTAACACAGATTTAGAGACTTATACGAGGGGTCTGGAGAGCAGAGGAGTTGCCCATCAGAAGTTCAAACTTCCTGGGCAACTCCTGGAACTTCTGAGGAATCCTGTAGCGCATCTTCTGGGATATGTACGGTCTCCAAAGACCCGGAATCCGGAAAATCTGGGCCAATTTTTCAACACATCACTAGACTGCTCTATTGGTAATTCCTATGGCAGCATGGCTGTCATTGTATGTACGCTGCGTGATGCACCAAAGTCATTTGCTGTACTGTCTGCAGACAGACCTTGTTGCCCGCTAGTCACTCTTTAGTTGGCCAAGGTGGCACAAATGGAACTGGCATAATGGACTGCGGCAAAATAAAGGCACTATGACTACAACAGGAAACTGGCCTTTGTCCTGCATGATGCACTGCCTATAATCATACAACGGCTGAAGCTTGAGGGAGTAGAATTCCTTGAAGTTACAGTATAGGTCAGAGTTGATAAGCGGCACAGGTCAGAGTTGAAAAGCAGCACCTGCAAAGCAATGTGCGTGTAGCCAATGGAACTCTGCACCATGAGGGTGGTTTGAAAGGGGAATGAGTTACTGCACCCTCAACCTAAAAGACGGATGGCACTTCACTGATGTGAAATCTGGCTCTCATGCAATGATATTACACTGAGGCAGCAATTAGTTAAGAACGGGATTTCTGCCCAGGTCCTGGCCTAGACAGCTGCCAGCCAATCCAGCTGTGCCAGAAGGTTGTGTCCACTGCTGGGACTACAACAAGTCTCAAAGAAGAAGTAAAGATGAATATTGGACTTAAGGCAAATCATGGGATTTTGGGCGGGCACGGCTGCGAGACCCCAGCAAGGGACTGGACTTGGGGTGGGCAGGTTGTGTTTGAGAGGCCGGGGAGGGGGATGGAGAAAGGTGTAACTTGAGGGTACCGGAGTTGTCCCTAATGGGCACAGGGGATAAAGGGAGGTACCTCCCCCAATTCCTGCCAAAACTGCTGGGATGCCCGCCTTCTCTGAATGCCCAAAAATCGCGGTGTAGGTGGAACGAGGCCCTTAAGTGGCAGTTAATTGTCCACTTAATGGCCTCAATAGGCCTAAGGGTGAGCAGAATGCCTTATGCCTTACTCCTGCCCCGTACTATGGGGAACAGGTCAGGGGTGGGTGGGAAGGCAGTGGGGTGGCCACCCACTTTATTTTATGTGCCTCCCCACCTTTAAATACACTGGCAGGGCAGCGAAGAGGGGCTTCACCCCATATAGAATCCTGCAATCCTAGCAAAACCACATGCTCGCTCTGCCTGCTGGTCTCAGGCAAGAGAGAATTAAAATCATTCAGACTCGAAACATTGACTGTATTCCTCTCTGTAGATGCTGTCAGACCTGCTAGGTTTTTACAGGTATTTTTGTTTTTGTTTTGGGTTTCCAGCATCTGCAGTTTTTTGCTTTTATCTGAGAATTAAATGTAGTTAGATGCCAATGAATAGAGAACCTCAATGGTCTCCCTTAAGGGCCCTGATTGGCATTCAGACAGGAAGACCATCCTGAACCCTTCCATTTTGGACTTAATCAGCGAGAGACAGGAGGGTGAAGGGATGTCTACCCTTCCCACCTCATTATACTGCTCTCCCACCTCCCAGCTTGCTTCCAGGGGAGCATTAAATTCTGCTCACTTACTCAAGTTTGTGTGGGCGGCAAAAATGCATTGCACACACATTGAGGAATGTTCTGTCCTCGAGATAATTGCTAGTTATATGTCAGCATTAATAGTCTTAATTGCACTTGTTCCTACATTTAAAACTATTTACATGGCGAGGACATTGGTTGGGGGTTGGGGATGAGGAGTGGGGAGGGTGTGGTACACCATTCAGTGAACATGCTACCTATGTTACGACCAGGATGGGAGGAGTGAGCGAATTATCAAGCCCCACTACTCCGCAGGCCATAATGTTAATTTAAATGTTTAATTTTCTCACCAAAATGGCCAATTGTGTACCTATACCTCCAGTACCCAGAAGAATAGAGACTGACCAGGCTTCTTTCAACAAATGCAGAATGATTAAACACACACACGCATGCACACGCACATACACACACGCACACATACACACATAGACAGTTAAAAATACAATGGATAAAGTCTGGCGGTCTCGATACTGTCGACTTGGAGATCCCCCCATATGAAGATGGGCTGCTGGTCCCGATGGATGTCTGGAAGTTTTCACCAACTGGTTTCAGCTTTGCAGGTCCAATTGCAGACTAATTACACTCAGATGAGGGTTCTGTGGCTACAGGTTGATAGTCACAATTTTAGGCAAGATAGAGAGAGGCACCCAGCCAGGGTAGCCTTCCTTCCTCAGCTTGTTCCCCAATAAGAATGAAATAAAACCACAGGTTCAAACTTAAGGTTTGCCTCTGCCATGTGATTGTCTTTAGTCTTTCAGTTTTTTATTAATTAAAGTTCATGCAGTTCAAAACAAATGAACAACTCCTTCTCAAGTGCCATATGGCTCAGGTAATTTCTTGGAAGAGGCCTGCTTGTTGACAGTCCCAAGGTGAACTTATGACTTTTTTAAAAAATTCCCAGATTAGCATCCAAATGTCCAGATCCTACCATGTCCTTCCATTTCGTAAAAGAAAAATTCAGGCAGGAGAGATACGATTCTAACATCTGACAAAGCTCAATTTTACCATCACATTCCCTTGAATTATGCCAGGTTTCAGCCTTTATGCCAGAAATAATTTGTAGGTTTAAAATTCTACTGATTTTAAATATGGTACATAAATAGCTCCTTAAATATTGTGGGCAGGAATTTTCACTGAGTGGGCGGGTGCGTGCCTGACCCGCTCGAGCGTAAAATAGCACGTGATGACGTCGGGTGAGCATCCTAACGTCATCGATTGCTTGCGTGATATTTTGGTCGATGGGCACAAGTGGGAGTTGGAGCCGTGCCCACCATTAATTAAGAGGCCAGTTAAGGCCACTAAAAAGGCAATTGACACCGATTTTACGTTGTCCATGCAATTTCACGCTCATCACACGGGCAAAACGGGCAGACAGCCAGCCAACAATTTGCAGATAGCGTGTGACCACAGGATGCATATTCTGCAAATCTGTGCACAGTACCCTGGCAGCTCCCATGACACGTGCATCTTGAGACACTCCCAGGGTCTCTTCAGTGCTCCAGCCCGACTGGATGGATGGCTGCTGGGTGACAAGGGCTACCCTTGAAAAGGTGGCTTATGATGCCTCTCCACCACCCAAGAACAGAGGCAGTGCAGCAATATAACAGGGACCATGTCTCCACAAGGGCGGTGATAGAAAGAGCCATAGGTCTTCTGAAGATTCACTTCCGATGCCTGGACCGTTCATGGGGAGCACTACAATAACCCCAGAGCGGGTGTCACTGATCGTGGTCGCATGCAATGCTCTCCACAATCTGGCACCGGCAAAGGGGACCCACTGGAGGAAGAGGATCTTGACGCGGCTCCACAGACCACAGATGATGAGTCCAGTAGTGAGTCCAAAGAGGAGCACGGTGAGGAGAACACTGAGGGCAGACCTCGGTAACCTCCAGAGAGGCAGGGACACCAGGGATGTCTTGATCCAATGCTCCTTTAGCTAGGCTACCAAATAAGTGCTACCATCTCATGCCAGGGCTGCCACCTCCACCCCAGATGTCTGAAATGGTCCTTTCCTATGAGGTGGCAATGGCCAAACCTTAACACTTCAACACACTGATCCATGTCAACACGATACTCACCTTCTTGAGTGTGGCAGGTCATTAAACCTCTTGCGGCACTGGACCCAGGAGCGCCACACAACATCATGGCTGCTCACCAGCACTGCAACCTCCTCCCAAGCTCTTTTTGTAAGGCAGTGGCCTCCTCCTTCCATCCCTGGGGACAAGAGTGTCCCTCATGGCAGCCACCTCCTCCAGGAGGACCGCGAGGCACTCATCAGAATACCAGGGGGCCGAGGGCCCACCCGACCTGCCCTCCCACCTGGCATCTGCAGCCACACTGGAAGCCATAATTTCCCGTTGACAACACCGAAGGTGTCTTCTTCGCTGGCAGCCTTCCAGGGGTTGCCGGGGCCATTTTTAAACCGGCCACTGGGTCGCCATTGGACCCAGCGGCTGACAGGCCCCCACCCCTGCTCGGCTCTTCCCGACCAGTAAGAAGCCGCGTTTCACGCTGGATGGGCTTTAATTGGCCCGCCAGCACGAAACCGCAGTAGGGGGTCTATCATGGGCCAGCTGACCGTGACTGCCCGCCGAGCTCAAAATTCTGCCCTGTATTTGTCATTCTTGCATTTGATCCAAACAGTACAATAACATACCTTGAAACAATAATCCAGGATCTAGCCCTACAATGCTGTCTTCCTTGCATATTCATGCATTATTCATCACTCTGCCTTAAAAATACATTCCAGAGTGATTTTTTTAAATATTGAGAAAAAGCCTCACGTTGAAATGGCTAATTTTTCAACCAAGGTTACCCAACTTCAAACTATTAAATGTAGAGTGTTTATATTGAATTCAGCACTGTTTACATGCCTTCTTGGGCTACAATACAGTGGAAGTTACATGACATAGAACTTGCACAATGAGCACCTTATGTCGTTCAGTAATATTACATGCAGAAGGGTGTAATCACATAATCACTGACTATCCCTGGTAAAGGGGATGGCTTCAGTCTAGGCAGGCAGGTTTGGGAATGAAAAGCATTAGACGTGTATAATGTTTTTACTGACAGCTTACTGATACATGTCTTTATATTGTTTTTATCCCAACAGGGAGGGAAGGGCAGCACTGGTCTCCTCATTTTGCATATTTAAGTATATGGCTCTCTACAGCTTGATCCAGTATGTTGGGGTTTTGTGTCTGTACTGGGTATGAGTAATTTTTCAAATTTACTTTTCTTGAACCGGAAAATGTTCACATTTTAGTGCACTCAGCCGAATTTTATATGTATGCGTGTGGATTCAAAAGACCTTGGTTAAAATTCAGAGCGCCATTTATAAAGTACATCAAATCCGTTCAGATTTGAAAGACTGGAATTTAAAAAAAAACACCAATTTATTTTTCTGAAACAACAGCAAAATACTGCAGATGCCGGAAATCTGAAATGAAAACAGAGAATGCTGGAAATACTCAGCATGTCAGGCTGCACCCATGCAGAAGGAAACAGAGTTAACGACCAGGATTTTACAGCCCCTCCCACCCGGCGGGATTTTGCGGTCCTACCAAACTGAGTGGAGGTTTAAATGGCTCGCCGCATGCGCTAGGGGGAGACACGCCACCCGCAGGGCTGTAAAATCCTGGCCAACATTTCAGATTGAGATCACCGTTCATCAGATTGTTCTGAATCCTGCTCTAAAACTCACCAAGAATTCACCAGTATAATGGTAGCTACCAAAAAATATATTTAAACCAAGAAAGTCTGAATCCACTTATTTAAAGCTATATTACATTGACTTTGATTTATGTTAAAATTCTAAAGTGTATTATTTCTTATCAGGAATCTCTCTTTATCAAAATGCATTCATTTCACAAGCCAAGTTTGATACATTTTCAAAAATCACTTTGTTATCTATTGCCTTCAACTTTATTTCTTTCTGCCTTTGAAGATGTTGGATCATTTTATGGTTCCCATTGGATGTGGTCAGTCTGTGTAATCGTGCCCAATTTCCCAGTCTTTATGTACGAATCCAGAGATTAAATCTGAACAGGTTCAAATTTAGTCAAAATCAGTCAAAGCAAAATTCAATCCTGTCCTTACCTGATATCCACATATATATATTTTCTAGTAGGGGTGGTTGGACAGCAGTCAGGAATTGAAGCATTGGCAGACTTTTCCCTCTCCAACCAAGAATACTGAGGCTTACTAGACTGGCCACTCCAGCTGAAATCTGTTAACTAAGCAGATCTGAATAATTGAACCAAGGGTCCTTGCAGTATACAAAGTTTGCACAACATGATGTGTCAGTTAGGCTGTCAGGGGACCCATACTGATCCTTTGCAATTTCACAACCCCAGCTATTTTATAAAGTAGCATATATAAAAGTTTCAATCAAATTGAGGCATTATTTTGTCAGTTGAAAGGAAAGCTGTGATCTGCATGCTAATATGGTGGAGAAAGGTATTTTATGTTACTCTTACTTCTGTATTGTGTAGCCTACTTTCTGTCCCCACACCGGCAACAATCTTAGCAACTACAGAGTCTGCAGACACTATTCTAACGTTAACTATGAATTTGCAAGTTACGTATATTTAATGTATTAACATAAAATTACATTTTCAATTTAGGAAGCAAATACTTTCGGGAATTATCAATTTTTGTTTGAGGATCTGGCTATTACAACAGTTATTGGTATCACGAGTAAGTATTCGTACTGCTGTGTTTCAGTGAATTATTTAGCTGATGTCAATGGCTTTTGGGTTTTGGCATAATTTGTATTCCTAAATACTTCTGGAGCAGCTGAGTAAATAACTTATAACTAAAACATTATGGCCTGGAGTTTCTTATTGAGCTGGTTTTTTTGTGCAATTTCCTTGATTTTGGTGTACCTGACGCAAAAGCTTACAGAATTTTAAATACAAATTGCCTTCAGCACAAATCAAGTCTTAACAATTTTTCCATTGTACTAGTTTCAAAAACATTCACCCTAGAAGCAGGACCTGGCCACAAAATTGGTTTCAGAGTGAAAATTAATCACCATTGGGAGTTTCATAATTGTGTTGTTTGCTGGCATCAAGGAGGCTCGAAAAACATTAAGCTGAATCTTTTGGGCAGAAAATAACTTAAGTGCATTATGAATGATTTTGAACGAAATTGTTTTTAAATTTACTGAGGGTTTGACAACTGTACAAGAATCTCACTAGGGGGTAGTTTTTGTAATTTTTTTTAAAAAGCCATGTTCAGCCATTTAAATTCAAGTTGCTCACAGGTAGTGGATTGACACTGATTCAAAATGCTTATTTTTTGTGGTAAACCCATTTTCAGCTCTAGTATACAAACTTTACCAAGTTGCCATCTTAAACATATCAATGGAATATTTTTAAAACAATTCTCTTTTTAAAAGATTATGGGCAAAATATTGCATTCGGCGTGCGGGGTCGGACCCAACACAACAACGCAGAAACTGATGCGCAATGGTGTCGGGTGTGCGTCCCGACGTCATCGCGTGTCATTTCGATATTTCGCTCGGCGAGCGCGCGCCAGAGGCGGCTGCGCACCCACCGAACTGTTAACAGCCTATTAAGGCCATTGAAAAAGCAATTAAAGTTGTTAACAACGCTGCCCATCCAACCTTAAAGTTGGTGGGCAGGCGGAGAGACCAAGCGGCCTTTGTGATTTTCAGGAAACCTCATCCACGGGCGGAATAAGGTTTCCTGAAACTTGTATAAAATAATTAAGTAAATTTTCTTGACTTCACAAACAAGTCCCCAGCTCCGCACCCACCCACTCCCGCCCAGCCCGCCTGACATAGCTAAGATTCAGCCCTATATTACCCAATTTTGCTCATGCAGCAGATTTTTAGGGGAGAAACTTGTTCACATAATCGGTACTCTATGCAGACTTACCTTGATTCCTTAGGGGTAGTCAGCAAACTGACTGGGCCGCCACCTGCACAGTTGGCGTGGCTTCCTTCAATCATACCATTGCATTGAGTAAACTTGTCATAAAATATTAATATATACTTTGTCAATATGAAATGCATGAGTTTTAGTGATAACATAGCATGGTGATGTAAAATCTTAAAAGGAATTTATTTTAACTCTGTGTAATTTATCCTGATCCCAAGTATCTAATGAACACTAATTTTTTAGTCAATTCTTGCACCACAATGTCCTATGTGGTTGGGTTGCTGGGGCTATAAAGACCTGAAGCATCTCTGTGAATTCTCTCAGTGTTGATCAGTCTTACTGGAAAACTAGTGGTGCAATTCATGAAAATGTACTGCTGGTCTTTCTCTCTCTGTGGTTTTTCTCTTTATATTCCAGGGAGCTCACTTCCCTCACTGGAGTCAAAGGGGGGAGAAATTCAACTCCCAGACTGCCAGGGGTTGAAAATCAATGAGCACTTTGACTACCCCATTTTTCCTTTTTTTTTCAGAAATCTTTATTCTTCCCATTAACCAGTGCTAATAGAAGTGAGGTCCAATTATTATACAGGATACATACGGACGCAAGAATTAGGAACAGGAGTAGGCCAGAGTAAGAGTAGATGCAAAGGTTCAAAGTTAAACTCGGCAACTACAAAATTAATGATCAGTAGTAGGGAATCTGTCAGTTGTTGTTTCTCATCTTCCAATTCTCCCCTTGGAGGATAATGTCAAGTAGTAGATTAAAAGTCTAATAGCGATTAACATGAATACTCCTTCCACAGTCATAACTATCATTATACCAACCAAAAGGGTAATTAGTCTGATACAGTGAGCAAGTTTTTGGGCTTCCTTATGATGAGGGATGAGGGGGTCACTTACACCTTGTAAGTATCCTACTGGATGTCAACCGAGAATTCAGAAACACCCGGATTGTCTGGACTAGATTTTGAACTCTACACATTCAAATTCAGAAGTGGGAATGCTACCGCTAAACTGGAGGCTTGCCCCAATTTGGGAGTGATAGTGGAATATGTTCCAACTGGAAAATTCACAAAATTTCAAATTTGGTTTATTTGTGCTGTGAGTCATAAAATGTATATTCAATAGTATAATCAAGATTCTTTGTTCTGCCAGTTTAAAATTGTTGAGACTTTTTAAATATGTTGCAGTTTTGTGACTCAATCTTGTACATGTTATTCTTTATAAAAACCACTCTGCCAGCTAGAGTTCTTTAATGTTGTTAAGGTGATGGTATATCATTTTTCATTAAATATTTAAGAATATTTGGAAGAGATCATCAGATCCAAGATATTTGTGTAAATGAGCTGATGGGAGCTAATTCAAATCTTTATTTGTATTTCAGTGAGCTTTAATCATGCACATCCACAGCTGGACCCGAATCGACCCCCTGGCCAACTTATATCTCCACCTTTGCTGCTGTCAGTTATTCTCAATGTTATCCTTAGCCTGGCTTTACATGTGTTTGGATTCATAATGGTTCAGCAACAACCTTGGTACACACAAACAGATATATACAGGTATGAAGCATTAACATGCTTTATGTTATTAAAGTATTTGCACCACAGAAACAGGCTATCTGGCCCAACAGGTCCATGTTGGTTTTTATGATCCACAAATGTCTCCTCCAAGCCTCCTTCATCTAAACCTATATCCTTCGATTCCTTTTTCCATCTAGTGCTGATCTAGCTACCCCTTTACTGCATTTATGTTATTTGCTTCAACTAGCAGGCTAATTGTAGATCTGGTAATGTGCAATGAGACAGAATTAATCAATAACCTCATAGTAAAGGAACAATGTAGCCAACAGCAATCATAGCATGATAGAATTTCATCTTCAGTTTGAAGGTGAGATGTGTGGGTCTCGGAGTGTTTTAAACCTAAATAAAGGTAATCATGTGGGTATGAATGCAGAGTAGGCTAAAGTGAACTGGGAAACTAGGTTGAAGGTAGGACAGTAGAGATGCAGTGGCAAAACATAAGAGTAAATAAAACAAGTGTTGGTCCTCTAGCGAATGAGCCTGGGGAATTAATAATGGAAAACAAAGAAATGGCAGAAGTGTTAAACAGGTACTTAGTGTCAGCCTTTATTCTAGAAGACCTAGAAAACTTCCTAAATATATGTGAAAATCAAGAGGTGAAAGGGAGGGAGGAATTTAAAACAACCACCATCACCTGGGAAAAGGTGCTAGGAAAACCATGAGACCTAAAGGCTGACATCCCCAGGGTCTGATGGCTTGCATCCTAAAATCTTAATAGAAGTGGCTGCAGAGATAGTAAGAGACATTGGTTACAATCTTCCAAAATTCCTTAGATTCTGCAAGGGTCCCAGCAGGATGGAAAATGGCACCTTTATTCAAGAAAGGAGAGAGACAGAAAGCAGGAAACTATAAGTCAGTTAGCTGAATGTTGGTCATAGGGATAAAAATAGAAAATGCTGGAAAAACTCAGCCGGTCTGGCAGCATCTGTGGAGAGAGAAACAGAGTTAACGTTTCGAGTCCATATGACCCTTCTTCAGAGCTCTGGAGAGTCATACAGACTTGAAACATTAACTCTGTTTCTCTCTCCGCCGATGCTGCCAGACCTGCTGAGTTTTTCCAGCATTTTCTGTTTTTATTTCAGATTTCCAGCATCCGCAGTATTTTGCTTTTATATTGGTCATAGGAAGATTGCTAGAATCCATTATTAAGGAAGTTATAGAAGGAGACTTAAAAAATCATAATGAGATCTGGCAGAGTCAACATGGTTTTGTGAAAGGGGAATTGTGTTTAATTAATTTATTAGCATTCTTTGAGGAAGTAACAAGCAGGGTGGACAAAAGGGAACTTTATTTATGGTTTACTTGGATTTCCAAAATAAGAGCTCATGGTGTAGGGGGTAACATATTAGCATGAATAAATGATTGGTTAGCCAACAGGAAGCAGAGAGTAGGGTTAAATAGGTCTAGTGGAGTCCCATAGGGTTCAGTGTTGGGGATTCAACTATTTATAATCTATAACAATGACTTGGATGAAGGGACCGAATTATGGTCGTTAAATTTGCCAATGACACCAAGATAGGTTGGAAAGTAAGTTGTCAAGAGGAGGTAAAGAGTAAACAAAGGGATATAGATGGGTTAAGTGAGTGGGCAAAATTGACTGATGGAGTATAATGTGGGAAAATGTGAATCTGTCCACTTTGGCAGGAAGAATAGAAAAGCAGTATACTACTTAAGTGGAAAGAGTTTGCAGAACTCGTGGTACATAGGGATCTGGGTGTCCTGACAGATGAATCACAAAAGGTTGGTATTTAGGTGCAGCAAGTGATTAGGAAAGCAAATGGAAAGTTGTCCTTTATTGCAAGGGGATGGACTATAAAAGTAGGGAAGTTTTACTGCACCTTGGTGGGCCTTGGTGAAGCCATACCTAGAGTACTGTTTACAGTTTTGGTCTCCTTATTTGAAAAAGGATATAATTGCATTAGAAGCAGTTCAGAGATGGTTCACTCGACTCATTCCTGCAGGAAGGGCTTACCTTGAGGGAAGGTTGAACAGTTTGGGCCTATTGGAGTTCAGAAGAATGAGAAGTGATCTTATTGAAACATATAAGATCCTGAGAGGACTTGGTAGGATGGATACCAGGAGGATATGAGGGTGATTTCTTTTTCTCTTAGAGGGTCGTTAGTCAGTGGAATTCTCTTTCCCAGAAAGTAGTGGAGGATTGTAAGTTTTTGGGGGTGTTAAACCTCCAAATCTGTCAGTCTGCACTCACTCAATATTAATTTGTCCTTTTGCGACTTTAACCATTCAGGCAGCAGGAGACAATCTAGCAATGTAACTCAGGAAACGTTTATTTACTGGCTCGACGTGGTTCTTTCTTCCCGATTCAACCTAGGGCGCAAGGCGGCTCATGGTCTTCTCTCTCTCTCTCTCTCGTTCAGTTCTGTGGTCTTTTGCTTCACCTGGAAAGCAGTCACTTGTCTTCAGTTTCAAATGTAGCACACAGGGCTAGCTGAAGGCTGGTGCTTTTTAACTCTTTCCAAACCACAATCCACGTGCATGATCAATCATGTTTTTGAATTCTGATTGGCTCAGGCAGCACATGGTCAGTCCCTGATTGATTTAGGTGGTACATGATCAATTTCTGATTGGTTTCTCGAGGGTGATGGTCATCCACTGATGTCATTTCCTGTTGTCTCCTGACTGGTCTTCTAATGTGTCATTTACTTAGGGGCCATCCCCCTCATTATAATTTTTTCTGTTATTTCATTAATTTTTATGGGCAGAATTTTTCGCTTGGCGTGCGGACGCGTGCCCGACACGCCCGAGCATGGAATAAAGCACGTTGACATAGGCCAAGTGTGCTGACGTCAACATGCACTCTTGCGATAGTTCGTTTGGCGGGCGCATGCCGGAGCCAGCAGCGCGCCCACTGACAATTAAAAGGCCTATTGAGGCCATTAAGTTAACAATTATGCTGAATTTTTCACTGCCCGTTCAACCTAACGGTTGACAGGCAGGCGAAAAGGCCAAGTGTCCTATGCATTTTTTTGGAAACCTCATCCACGGGTGGGATGAGGTTTCCAAAATCAAATCCAAATGAAATAAAAACTTTAATTTTTAATTACAAACATGTCCCTGCTCGTGTGACAGAGTCACATGAGGGGACATGTTTCATTAATTTTTTCTGTTTATTAATTTTTTCAATATATTCATCATCTCCCTGAGGCAGCTCCGTGCCTCAGTGAGATTATTCAGCGCTCTTTCACATGCATTTGCAAATTGCATACTAGGCCCGCTCGCCCTCCTCCAGCCACCTGCACAGGAAGCGCTCAGCACTGCCGCTCCTGCATCATGCTGCACAGACCTTAATTGGCCTGCCCACGTAAAATCGCGGTGCGCTGCCAATCGCGGGTGGCGGTCAGCTTCCCGACCGACCCCGCCGATCCCACGCACCAAGGGCAAAATTCTGCCCCATGATCTTATAGTGAGATAACATGGGCCTTAAGGTAGTTTTAGTGTCAGCTTATTTGAGGTAAGAGAGCGTGTGATGTCTAGCTCTAATGATTAACATTTAGGCTCATTGTCGCAAATGTCTAATTGATGTATAGATATCAATATTGTATATCCTGTAGAACTCGCATTATGGAAGGTGCTCATCAATATGTTTTGGTTATGAGAACAGCTTCACTATTGTATGTTTTTCTGGTATCCGCCTGTGCTTGGTGCAAGTTAATTAAAAATATTAAAAGAATACAGACTTCCAGAAATTAGAAAGTTCCAGAAATTACATAAAGTTTGTTTAAAATACATGTAAAATCAATGCATAAAGATGATGGGTGTGTTAAAGTTAAGGTAGCAAGATACACTTAAAATCACAGCATAATACATGACATGTTCATAAGGAATAGAAATCACAAGAACTACATTGCTGCAAAAACTGATTACAGAACTTAACTCTAAGCTTACAGAACCAACAATGGTTACATGTTGTGAGGTGATTCATTTTGGCAGGAAGATTATGGAGAGCCAATATAAAATAAATGGAGAAACTCTAAAGTGGGTGCAGGAACAGAGTGACCTCAGTACGTATGTACATAAGTCATTGAAAATGGCAGGGCATGTTGACAAAGCAGTTAATAAAGCAGATAGTATCTTGGGCTTTATTAATAGGTGCATTGAGCACAAGAATAAGGAGGTCATGTTGAACTTGTACAAGACACTAGTTAGGCCTCAGCTGGAGTACTGCGTCCAGTTCTGGGTGCCATAATTGAGGAAGGATGTGAAGGCATTGGAGAGAGTACAGAGGAGATTCACAAGACCAATTCTCGGGATAAAGAACTATAGCTATGAGGATAGATTGGAGAGGTTTGGTCTGCTTTCCTTAGGGCTGAATTTTGCCGTCGGCGAGCAGGGGGCGGGGCCCGCTTGCCAACGCGTAAAATGACGCAGGATGACATTGGGAGGGACCCCCGACGTCATCCCACCCCATTTAAATTTTCAGGAAGGCGGAGGCACAGCAAAATCAGCTGCGGGCCCGCTGACCTGTCAATGGCCAAAACTTTCCCACTCAAGGGAATATCAAGAACCAGAGGGCATAGACTCAAAATAATTAGCAAAAGGGGTAAAAGTGATGAGAGGAAATTTTTTTTTTCGCTCAGAGGGGAGTTGGAGTCTAGAACAAACTTCTTGAGAGGGTGGTGGAGGTAGGGTCGATCAGGGTATTCAAAAAGGGATTGGATGTCTATCTGAAAAGTGAGAATGTGCAACGTTATAAAGATAAGGCACGAGAATTCCAGACACCCACTACCCTCTGCGTAAAAAAGTTCTTCCTCATGTCCCCCCTTCTGCTACAATTTTTCACTTCAGCCTGAAAACATTTTTGAAGGCTATCTTTTGGGATGTGAGAGTGTGATTGATTTTCCTGGTTGGTTATGTATACAGGCCAAGAGAAGACTATTAACTGACTTCACGGCCATCTATCAGTCATCCCTTTCCCACTCCTGATAGAGACAAGAAAACAGAGACTTGTAACCAAATCAGGAGCTCTTTGTTAAAACATGTTAAACTGTAGGTCCCTTACAGTCAGAAACGGGGGAAATTATAATGGGGAACAAAGAAATGGCAGAAGAATTGAACACATATTTTGGTTCTGTCTTCACAAAAGAGGACACAAATGCTTTCTCAGAGATGTTAGGGAACCAAGGGTGTAGTGAGAGGGAGGAATTGAAGAAAATCAGTATTAGTAAAAAAAAATGGTGTTAAAGAAATTAGTGGGGTTAAAAGCTGAAAAATCCCCAGGGCCTGATAATCTACATCCCAGAGTACTAAAGGAAGTGGCCCTGGAAATATTGGATGCATTGGTAGTCATTTCCAATATTCTATAGATTCTGGAGCAGTCCTACAGATTGGAGGGTGGCAAATGTAACCCCACTATTTAAAAAAGGAGAGAGAGAGAGAAAACAGAGAATTACAGGCCAGTTAGCCTCACATCAGTAGTGGGGAAAATTCTAGAGTCTATTATAAAAGACATGGGCCAGAATTTTCTCGTCAGTGTTTGGGGGTGCACCTCGCACGCCGACACGTAAAATGACACGCGGTGATGTTGGGCGTGTGTCCCGACATCACCGCGCGTCATTCCGATCTTTTGTTCGGTGGGTGCGCGTTGGAGGCGGCTGCGCACCCGCCGAACTGTCAAAGGCCTCTTAAGGCCATTTATAAACTACTTTAGGTAATTGACAGGACTGCCCGTACAACCTTAAGGTTGGCGGGCAGCGAAAGAGCACAAGCGGCCTTCGCATTTTTCATGAAATCTCATCTACATGCGGGTGAGGCTTCATGAAGGTTTTGTTAAATTAATAAATAAATTGTTCTCACTTCATAAACATGTCCCAGCTCATGTGACACTGGCACACGAGGGGCGTTATCTGAATAATTTTTTTCTCTCTTTATTTCAAAGTTTAAATATAGACTTAATCTCTCTGAGGCACAGAGCTGTCTCAGGGAGATTTCTGCGCTCTTTCGCGCACATGCGGCCCGCACAGGTAGTGCTGAGTGCTACCAGGCACACGTCACACTGGGTGGGCCTTAATTGGCCCAGCCATGTAAAATGGCGGCACGCAGCCAATCGCAGGTGGCGATCGGCTCCGCGCCCACTCCCGACCAGCAGAAGATTCTGCCCATGGTACAGAACACTTGCAAAGCATTAACGGGATTAGACAAAGTCAGCATGGGTTTATGAAAGGGAAATCATGCTTAACTAATCTACTGGAGTTTTTTGAGGATGTAACTGGTAGAATAGATAAGGGAGGACCAGTGGATGTGGTGTATTTGGATTTCAAGACGGCTTTTGATAAGGTCCCACATAAGAGGCTAGTGGGCAAAATTAAAGCACATGGGATTGAGAGTAATATACTGACGTGGATTGAGAATTGGTTGACAGACCGGAAACAGAGAGTGGGAATAAATGGGTCTTTTTCTGGGTGGCAGGCAGTGACTAGTGGTGTACCGCAGGGATCAGTGCTTGGGCCCCAGCTATTCACAATATATATAAATGACTTGGATGAGGGAACCAAATGCAATATTTCCAAGTTTGCTGATGACACAAAATTGGGTGGGGTTGTGAGGAGGATGCAAGGGGGCTTCAGGGCGATTTAGACAAGTTGTGTTTGTGGGCAAACACATGGCAGATGCAGTATAACGTGGATAAATGTGAAGTCATACGCGTCGGTGTGAAAAACAGAAGGGCAGAGTATTATTTAAATGATGATATATTGGGAAATGTGTATGTACAAAGGGATCTGGGTGTCCTTGTACACCAGTCAATGAATGTATACAGGCAGGTGCAACAAGCAAAAAGGAAGGCAAATGGTATAAAAACAAAAAGCTACTGCGGATGCTGGAAATCCAAAACAAAAACAGAATTACCTGGAAAAACTCAGCAGGCCTGGCAGCATCGGTGGAGAAGAAAAGAGCTGATGTTTCGGGTCCACATGACCCTTCAACAGAACTGGTTGCTGTTGAAGGGTCATGTGGACCCGAAACGTCAGCTCTTTTCTTTTCCACCGATGCTGCCAGGCCTGCTGAGTTTTTCCAGGTAATTCTGTTTTTGTTAAGGCAAATGGTATGTTGGCCTTCATTGCAAGAGGATTTGAATTCAGAAGTAGGGATGTCTTTCTGCAGTTATGCAAGGCCTTGGTGAAACCACACCTGGAGTATTACATGCACTTTTGGTCTCCCTACCTAAGAAAGGGTATACTTGCCATAGAGAGAGTGCAGCGAAGGTTCATTAGGCTGATACCAGGGATGGCAGGACTGTTGTACGAGGAGAGATTAGTTCGACCGGGCCTGTATTCACTAGAGTTTAGAAGAATGAGAGGGGATCTGATTGAAACATATAAAATTCTAACAGGCTAGACAGACTAGATGCAGGGAGGATGTTTCCCCTGGTTGGGGGGTCTAGAACCAGGGGCCACAGTCTCAGGATATGGGGCAGGCCATTTAGGACTGAGATGAGGAAAAATTTCTTCATTCAGAGGGTGGTCAACCTGTGGAAATCTCTACCACAGAAGGCTGTGGAGGCCAGGTCAGTGAGTATATTCAAGAAAGAAATTGATAAATTTTTGGATATTAGGGGCATCAAGGGGAATGGAGAGAAAACAGTAATATGGCATTGAGATAGAGGATCAGCCATGATCATATTGAATGGTGGAGCAGGCTCAAAGGGCCGAATGGCCTACTCCTGCTCCCAGTTTATATGTTTCTATGTTTCCAACCCTTCATGGATGATTAATAAATTCCCATGAGATTCCAGATTAAAATGTTATTTTTATAGAATGATTGATTCTTACCCTCTTAATGAATACAAATTCAAGGCATCAAGAATATCTTTATAGCTCAGTGCTCTCAGGCCAGGAATCATCCATTTTGCCCTCATTGCACCTTTTCCAGTTTCAAATTATCCTCCTAAGTTTGAAGGACAAGAAATAAATGAAGTCATACCAAAGCATTATATAACGACGTGCATTTGACGTAGTCCACTTGGACTTCAGCAAGGCTTTTGATAAGGTCCTGCACGGGAGATTGATAATGAAGGTAAGAGCCCATGGGATCCAAGGCAATTTGGCAAATTGGATCCAGAATTGGCTGAGTGGCAGGAAGCAGAGGGTGATGGTCGAGAGGTGTTTTGTGACTGGATGCCTGTGTCCAGTGGGGTTCCACAGGGATCGGTGTTGGGTCCCTTGCTGTTTGTGGTATATATAAATGATTGAATGTAGGAGGGTTGATCAGTAAGTTCGCGGATGACACAAAAATTAGTGGGGTGGTAAATAGTGAGGAGGATAGGTTACAGGGGGGATATAGACGGGCTGGTCAGATGGGCTGATCAGTGGCAAATGGAATTTAATCCGGATAAGTGTGAGGTGATGCACTTGGGCAGGACAAACAAGGTATGGGAATACACGATGAATACACTGGGAAGTACCGAGGATCAAAGGGACATTGGTGTGCATGTCCACCGGTCCCTTAAGGTAGCCGGACAGGTAGATAGGTGGTTAAGAAGGCATATGGGATACTTGCCTTTATTAGCCGAGGCATAGAATAGAAGAGCAGGGAGGTTATGCTGGAACTGTATAAAACGCTGGTTAGGCCACAGATAGAGTATTGCGTGCAGTTCTGGAATCCGCATTATAGGAAGGATGTGATTGCACCTAGAGAGAGTGCAGAGGAGATTTACCAGGATGCTGCCTGGGCTGGAGAGTTTTAGTTATGAGGAGAGATTGGATAGGCTGGGGTGATTTTCCTTGGAGCAGAGGAGATTGAGGGGGGACATGACTGAGGTGTATAAAATTATGAGGGGCATAGATAGGGTAGACAGGAAGGAACTTTTCCCCTTGATGGAGGGATCAATAACAAGGAGGCATAGATTTAAGGTATGGGGCAGGAGGTTTAGAGGAGATCTGAGGAAGAATTTTTTCACCCAGAGGGTGGTGGGAATCTGGAACTCACTGCCTGAAAGGATGGTAGAGGCAGAAACCGTCATAACATTTAAGAAGTATTTGAATGTGCACTTGCGATGCTGTGGCATACAAGGCTATGGGCCTAGTGCTGGAAAATGGGATTAGAATAGTTAGGTACTTGTTTGACCAGTGCAGACTTGATGGACTGAAGGGCCTTTTTCTGTGCTGTAAACCTCTATGACTCTACGATACAATTATGGTCCTGGCTGGTAATGAATTGGCAAGGCAATACGGCCCTGTTAACACTGGCTGCGGCCTCCTCACACTGAGCTTGATGCTTGAGGGAGCAGCCAATGATCACTTCCAAGTTTTTCTCCCTTGCATTTATCTATAATTAACAACCATTCATGTTAAATTCCTTGCCCTTATTTTAAGTATCAATGTTTATAATATCTCACTTCTGTACATTAAAGGATATCTGCCATACTTGGGGCCCACTTCATCAATCTATCCATACCAACTTTCAATTTATTTTCCTCTTTTAGTGATTTTGCCGCACAATTTGGTGTCATCTGAAATTTTAGCTATCGTACTGCCCATGGCCTCTTCTTAATTATAAGGAATATAATGAACAGAAGGGGGTCTGAACTCTCGAGTATTTCATTCATTAATTAATCTCATTGAGAAAGAGCCATCAAAAAGCTCCATTTTCATAATCCTTTTTTAAAATATAATCTTTCTATTACATTTTCTATACCACAAGATATATTATTTTTACATAATGCCTCATGTGACACTTTACTAAAGGCCTTTTGGTAATACAAGTAGCTGATGCTTACTCAGTCTCCCCAATTCTTCATTCCCATCACCTTTTCAAAACATTGGATCAGATGTGTAAAATGCGATCTCTGCTTTCTAAAGCTGTTTTGGGAATCCCTTATAGCTCCCATATCTCTAAATGTTTATTTATACCATCTGTAATGCTGCTTTCTGTTAACTTCACCAGCATAGAGGTTTCCCATGCAGAAAATGGGTGATTATGAATTAGCAGCCTGTTTTACATTTTGCCCGATTTTCTTTCCCAGGAATTGACTTTAATGCCTTTTTGAATATTTGGATCAAGTGTTCTTCTGACGCTAATCCTGCTCTAATTGGGCTATTGGCAATATATACCGACCCATCACACAAGACCTCTTACCCTGGAGTACTCAAGAAATGGCAATTAAGTCTGGTCATGTTGCTTTTTCTACCTACCCCTACTGGTTATAGGAACATTAAAGAGGGACAGAGACATTTTGATATTTGACAACAATCCTTTGTACAATCAATAATACTAATGAATTTATAATAGTATTTAAAATTCTCTAATAATTTCTCTTTGCAGAGCTTGTAAACCCACAAACCTAACCAATGATGACATTACTACATCTAACAAGACAGCAGACGCTACTGCCATCTCCCTGGCACGAAATAAAGATAGCTATAGGAGTTATGAGAATACCACTATATTCCTTCTATCTCTTTTCAACTGCATAACAACAGCAATTGTATTCAGCAAAGGAAAGCCCTATCGAAAACCAATCTATACTAACTGTAAGGAAGTTTGTTATTTCTATTAGCTTCAATGAAATTATTTGATTTATATGATTTTCAGCTAGATATAGATGTAGGTATTTAATAATTGATTTGAAATGATTCCTCAGAAGCTAGCATTAATATATGGATTTTCAATCAAAATCCAGATTACAGTATTTGATGTGCAATTTATTATATTTTGAGTCATATCTAAGTGCACCAAGTACCACTGAAAGTATCAAATACATCTCTCCTTCTGGATCATCACCTTATGGTGGTACAGCTAGGCTACACAGGTCTGGAAACTCTCAGGTTTGATCCCAACTCTATGCTCAGTTCGTCAATCTCATCTGCAAAAATAATAACTTGCTACAATTGGCTGCCCTGCCATTTGACGAGGGAGAGTAGAATTTGCAAATATTCCTATCTCGGTCATTATTCAGCATCCTCTGCTGGAAGTGTGAGTGAGTGAGTGAGTGAGTGTGTGTTGACAGGATTAGGATTGGCTGTGGTATTCACATAGTTAAGTAGCCTTCTGACACTCAAGAATAGATTTTCCAATCAGGGATGCCTAATGAACTGGAAGGATTAGAAGCAACTAAAATCCACCATAGTACTGGCACTGCCATTAGAAGGAATGGTCAACAACTTCCTCTCATTCTCTTGCTCCCTTTCTGTCCTGGAAAACTGTGGTTTTGTCCTTTAGGGAGGAGAAGCAAGCGGTCCATTCTCCTTACAGTCAAGAATCTGTCTAACTCAGCCTTGAATATAATCAATGACCCAGCCTCCAATGCTCTCTGGGAAAGAGATTTCCAAACAATAACAACCCACTGAGAGAAGAAAGCCTTCTCATTCTTCTAAACTCCCATGAGCATAAGCCTAGTCTGGTCAACCTTTCCTCGTAAGACAAACCCTTCATCACAGGAATCAGTCTGGTGAACCTTCTCTCAACTACCTCCAATGCAATTATGTCCCTCCTTAAGTAAGGGCCAAAACTGTACACAGTGCTCCAGGTTCAGTATCACCAATGACCAAACAGCTGTAGCAAGACTTCCCTCTATTTTTATACTCTATCCCCTATGCCATAAAGGACAACATTCAATTTGCCTTCCCAATGACTTGTTGTACCTGCGTGATTCATGTACAAGGACACCCAGATCCTTCTTTACTGCAGCTTCTGCAGTCTCTTTCTATTTAAATAATATTCTGCTTTTACATTGTTCCTCTAAAGTGGACAGCCTCACATTTTCCCACATTATACTCCATCTGTCAAATTTTGCCACTCACTTAACTCATCAATATCGCATTCCAGGCTCTTGGTATCCTCCAGTTAATGTTGAATTTGTGTTGCAATGAAATGCATGTTTTAAATTAGTAATTAAGCACAGCTGTCCCCAAGGATTGGGCAAGGATTTGGGAATCATTGTAAGAGTATATAAACCAGTTCACTCTAGGCATTTGGAAGAGTCTGGAATGCTGTTTTGGAAATAAACCTGTTTTAAGGTACAGGCTAGCTTCAGATTCAATCTTCCTCAACATACAATTATTGGAATTAACACTCACAATTTTCTTTCCTACCTATCTTTGTATCGTCAGCAAATTTGGCAACAATAGGTGCCAGAAAGTATCAAATACAACAATGCTTGTAAAATGATTGATTATATGGCACTTCAAAAGTCCAGTTGAGCTATGGTTTCCTGCCTCGTTCTTCCATCCATGTGGTTGAGATTTATAAGGTTATACTTCAAGCTCATCTGATGATGCCACAAACTATGGGTGGTCTATTTGCATGACAGAATGCTATCGGTCTGCTCAGTTGCCTCTAAATTCCTTATTTGAACCGTTTCCTTCAGATTGCACTAAGAACAAGGATTGCTAGGCATGCATGTGGTCAATTACCAATTGTACGGAATTAAAGAGGCCTTTCTCCATTCCCGATGAGGAGTGCTCTTCACCAAAGATGCTCCATGACGGCACAGCCTTTGATTTTCAGTGTGTCCACGATTTTCCATGGTGTGATCTCGACAAGGGCTGCTCTCTGCTGGAGTATTGAATTTGCCCTAAAAAGAAATTAGCTCACTTGTGCTGGAAAGTCTGAAGTAAGATTCAGATACAAACTGCTAATTAATCTATGTCTGAAATAGGGAAGACAGGCTGTTAGTTTCCCAGCTTTTCTGTTCATTGGCTATTCTTTTTTCTTTCATTTCAGATATTTTTATGATTGTCCTTTTGGCTCAGGTTGGAACATGTCTGTATTTCCTTTTCGGTGAACAGGATACTTTATATGATGCACTGGATGTAAGTATACAAAGCCATAAGGTGTAAAATTCAACTTTAGCAGAAATGGAAAACAAATAGTTGCAGATTAGCCATTTGTTTTGCACCTCCACTAAAATTGTATTTTACCCTCATTGGCACAATAATTGCCAGGATTTTCATGCATTAGACTCTGATGTGTGCAGACAAATCTGTTCAAAATAGATTTAAAAATATAAGGGTCATTAATTATAATGTTGGAAGGTAACGAAACTATTGGAGTGGAACCCCTGAGCTAGGATAATATAAAACCCTTCTTTGAACTACCTTCTTCAGATTACACTGAGAACAAGGATTGCAGGTGCACAAAAAGGAACAGGAGAAAGCCATTTAGCTCCTCAAGTCTGTCCCGTCATTCAATGAGAACATGGTTCATTTCTAACCAAACTCCTTATTCCCACCTTTGCCACAGATCCCTTAAAACCTTTGGTTAACAAAAATCAATCTTGGATCTCAAATTAACAATTGATCCAGCATCAATTGTAAAGAGAATTCCAAACTTCTACAGCTCTTTATGTGTAGAAGTGTTCTTAAATCTCACCCTTGAAAGTTTTGGCCCTAAATTTTGGGCTAAGACCCCTGGTCTGAGATTTCCCAACCAAATGAAATAATTTCTCTTTATCCACCCTAAATGTTTCCTTGAAAACTTTGATTAAATCACTCTTTAACTTTATAAATTCTAGGGAATACAACCCTATTCATGGAATCTCTCCTTGTAACTTAACCCTTGAAGTCTAGTATCATTCCAGTAAATCTACGCTGTACTCCCTCCAAGGTCAATATACCCTTGCTTAGGTGTGGTGTCCAAAACTGCTTATAGTACTCCAGATGTGACCTAGCCAGAGCTTTGCATAATTGAAACATGACTTCTAACCCCTTGTATTCTATTCCTTTAGCTATAAAGGCCAATATTCCATTAGCCTTCTTGATTATTTTCTGTATCTGTTCATGACAATTTAATGATCGATGTACTGGGACCTCCAAGTATTTTGGATCTCCACTGCTTCCAACCTCTCGCCATTTAGAAAGTGGCCATTTCCCAATTGTGTGAGACATTTGTGCAAATAACACATGTTGCTGGCTGTACCCTATTGCCACCCAATACATCGCAGTTGACAATAAGCTTCATTTATAAAGTACCTGTGCCATGGAAAATCATTTCAAGATGATTCACAGAGATGAATAAAAAAAATCAATACCAAGCCAACCAAGGAGATATTAGATGAGGTGACAAAAATCTTAGTCAAGGAGGTGTGCATTGAGGAAGGGTTTTAAAAAAGAGACAAAGGGGAGAGTTGGAGAGGTTTGGGGAGGAAACTTCACGGCAAGGAGCCTCAGTGACTGACAGCATTGACTCCAATGCTGGATAATGAAGACAGGTTGAAATTTACAAGAGACCAAAGTCAGAAGACCAGAGGGTTTGAGGATAGTTTTCAGGCTGGATGATGATACAGTGATAGGGAAAGGCAAATTCATGAAGAGATTTTAACATGAGGGTGAGCATTTTAAATTTGAAGTGTTATGACCACAGCCGGTGTTAATTGCTGTGCAAACCAAATCCCTGGGGGAAACTTGGCTTATGAGCCATAACCTTTTATTCTGCATTCTGAAAATGAGAAGAAGACATACCAATCTCAGCAGTAGGAGGTCCAGTAACACTTTTGGGATTTTAAAAATTAAAAGTAAAAGTTTTATTAACAATAATAAAAGAAAACCTAAGCACACAAGATTACAGTTACACAATGAAGGTTAGTCTTACAAAACACTCCCCAAAAAATCTCTACTTGATCAAATCCACAAGTAAACGCCTTACAGGCAACACTCCCTTAGAGATGTCTAATTATGAAATCCAGTAGTATTATCCAAGGCAAACTGCTGTAGCTTCAATAAAGGCATACCACACGACCTCTAACCTCATCCACTCTGCAGTGGAATCTACTTCAAAATAAAACTGCTTGTTGCAGCCCAAGACATTTCTGGATGGTTGATTCAAATGACATCCTCTCCTAGCCCAGAGCTCCAGCTATAGTTCAACAGCTCCAGCTATCTCTTTGCTCTAGCTCAACAGCTACTCCAGCTATCCACAGTAACTCTAATATACCATTTTTCCCTTTCATTGTTCTCACACCTCTTCAAAACTCAAATCCTTCCAAATATAAAATCTTTTATGTCTCTACCTTGTCTTTGCTTTCGGGTCAAGAAAATATAATATCTCCACTACTATTTACCTATGGAATTCCTGCAAGATCCAAACATGTTTCTTTACACCTCTGACTCCCCTTTGATATTTAAACAAACTCTCCATTTATCTAAAAATGCAAATGTTAGATCCAACCTATTTACTTGTACCTCAAACTTAACACCTCTGTCCTTTTCATGTTTCAGGCCCCCCAGACAACCCGACTCCTATAAATCTCTCGCCCAGCTTAATTAATACACAGACACAACACACACACAGCCTTCTTTACAGAACAACACAATATTCCCCAAAAATATTTTTAAAAAAAACATCCATTCTCACAGAAGGATGGTAGGACTGGGAGCAAATGTATATCATCGAGGACAAGGATGCTAGGTGATGGATGCATGTGATATGGGATACAAACTGAAGTTTAGAGGGTGGAAGAGATTAATCCAGCCAGGAGAGCATTGGAGTGGTTCAGTTTAGAGGTGACCAAGGCATAGATGATGGCTCTGCAGCAGACGAATGAAGGTAGGAGCAGAGAAGTTAGTGATGGAATAAGAAAATGTTTCTCATGGAGAAGACGTGGTTTGGAATCTCAACTTGAAATTATATAAGATGTTGAAGTTGCTAATAAACTGTTTCAACCTGAGACAGTGGCTAGGATGGGAGATGGAATTAGTGGCAGTTTGTGGTAGGAACCAAGGATGATGGTTTTGATTTGCCCCTTGCGCTGATAGAGTAGCAAGTAACTTCTCATCACACAAGGGCCAGGTAATGACTATCTCCAACAAGAGAGAATCTAACCATCTCCCCTTGACATTCAACTGCATTAACATCACTGACTCCCCTACCATCAATATCCTGGGGATTACCATTGACCAGAAAATTAACTGGACTAGCCACATAAGCACTGTGGCTACAAGAGCAGGTCAGAGGCTGGGAATTCCGTAGTGAGTAACTCACCTTCTGACTCCCCAAAGTCTGTCCACCATCTCCAAGGCACAAGCCTGGAGTGTGATGAAATATTCTCCAATTGCCTGGATGGTTGTGACTCCAGCAACAATCGAGAAGCTCGATACCATCCAGGATAAAGCAGCCTGCTTGATCGGCACCCCATCCATCAACATTAGCATTCACTCCCTTCACTACTGATGCACAGTGGCAGCAGTGTGTGCCATCTACAAGATGCACTGCAGCAACTTACCCTGGCTCCTTCTACACAACCTTTCAAAGCCAAAACCTTTACCACCTAGAAGGACAAGGGCAGCAGATGCATGGGAACACAATCATCTGCAAGTTCCCCTCCAAGTCACACACCATCCTGACTTGGAACTATATCACTGTTCCTTCAATATCACTGGGCCAAAATCCTGGAACTCCCTCCCTAACAGCATTGTAGGTGTACTGACACCAGATTGTCTGCAGCAGTTTAAACAGATAGCTCACCATCACCTTCTCAAAGGCAACTAGGGATGAGCAATTAATGCTGGTCATGCCAGCAACATTCACATCTCATGAAAGATTAAACAAAAAAACTGGAGGAGATTGTTGCCAACTAAGACTAGAATTTGGGCAAACAATCTGACAAAATAGCCAGAGGATATTTCCTGAGGTGAGTGTTGCAAATCATTTACCAACCCAGAATGGGAAGCTGTGTTTTAGCTTTTTAAACCTTGTACTTTGCTTATTCTATAATGGTCGACATTCAATATAAGCATAGTGAAGCACTTTAAGTAATGAAAATTGGCTTTTCAGCTCCAAAAGCACATGTAAAACTTATAGGGGAAGATAGCGGAAATCATGAACTTAAAAGAAGGAATTTTTCTAGGCAAGAGGAGGCAGGTTTGTGTGTGTGTGTCTGTTAATGTCTGTTTAGTATCCTGACAACGCCCTACCCTTTTCCGCGTTTCTGCGAGGTGGGATTGAAGGCAAGCAGGAAATCCCTGTGGATCTGTAGGATAAGTTATTAAAGTAATTAAAAAGCCAATTAAGAACAATTGTAATCCTAATTTATGGATGTCCCAGTCAGGGTCCTGTTTCCTGACCTGTCAGCAACTTTCCAGGATCACCAAGGGGAGTGCACAGCTGGAAGAACTTCTTTAGTGAAACTGACTAGCTGGGAAGGCTTTGATCAGTTATACTGAAGAGCTGCAACCATGGCCATTGAGAAGCTGCTATGCTCAAAGCAATTCTCCTCTCAGAGAGTGCTATCATTGTTTGACAAGATGCGAGGCATTGTTTGTCAGATGAGAGGCAAGAGCAGAAGTCATATCACCACAGCAGCTCCAGCAGCAGAAGGAGCAATAACAATGGCAGCACCAGCTGCCTTCTCCTCAGCTATATGCCTCTCCACAAGGCAGAGGGAATGTACACAGATATCCAGCTCCAAGGAGGTGATGTCCCCAACATAGGGTCTACAGGCAGAGAATCTGCTCTCTTGAAATGTCTGAGTACCAGTACTTCAGGGCATTCAGGCCTTCATGGCAAGTCACTGCTGATATTTGCAGCATCCTGAAGCAAGACCTCCTTCTCAGTGGACAGTGGCACTGCATTACCAGTGGATAACAAGGTGCCTATCATGGTAGGGCCACCATTCTCAGATCTCTGCCCCTCATTAAATTGTGTGCTTTCTTATCCTGCAAGGAGAGAAAACAGAGGTGTGTGAGTGTTTGTAATGTCTTTTGTGGAGAGGAATATAGGACAGAGTTTTGAAGTGTGATTGTGAGGCATGGGTATGAGGGTAATAGGATGAAGGTGAGTTGGAATGTTGGCTATACAGATGGGGGTGATAGATGCATGCAGAGAGAGGAATGAGTGGAGCTGCAAGATTTGTTGACCTTAGTAGTGCTGTGCAGGAGAATTCTGGGAAAGTCAGAGTGTAGGGCCTAGCACCTGAAAGTGTATTTCACTTGTCACTCACCTGTCATGCCCTCCTGAGGTCCTGGATCCTCTTGGTGCACTGTCTCCAGGTTGGAGAGGTCACACTTCTGCTACTGATTTCCTTGGTCGCTTCCATCCATGTCTGCTTGGCTGAAGAGTCTGTCCTCTTCCTCGCATCCTTGGGAGAGTTCACCTTACTGCACCTCCTCATATACGGCAGCCAGACCTCCAGGTAAGAGTGAGGCCCAGGGAGTAGCATTCCCAGCTCCTCTCCATTCCTGTGGTCGTCGCACCCTCAAAAATCCAAGTTCTGGTGAGTTTCTCTGACACATGCTATTGTCCCTTTAATTAGATATCCTTCCTTTGATAGAATGGACTCGTCATCCTGCCCACCCTCCCTCATTGGTTGAGTAACTTAGAGGCAGGGTAGTAATAGTGTGGCTTAGTTAAAAGAGCTCTGGCTAAGCCAGCCCATTAGTAAATTGGTTTCCTGATCCAAGGTTGGCCCACCCTTCAGACAGGACTAAGTCCAGAGGATTCTGCTGATAGGGAAGAATGGTGAAGGAGAATGAAACCTAAGAATACTCTCAGATCCTCGCCTTACAATAATATCATACCCTACCCCACCGCCTCTTCAACCCTACTGGGCTCTCAGGATTCTATTCCTCGGTTATTCAGTCCCTTCCCCAGTCTTTCTGTATCATGTATCCAGCTCCTTGCTCCAATATTCCTTCACTCCAATCCACAAATTGTCCTCGAACCCAGTACCTTGTCCTTTACTCTCAAACCTTATTATCCATTTCTTGTTTTTTTCCAGACACTGGAACACTACTTTTATGGTTTTATAAGCTTACAACACTGTTTCTCACTGTTCCCACTCAAGGCATCTCTCATTCAGTACTCCCATGCTGAGAAAGACTCCACTCCAATTCTCCCACATCCTATGATTATTAACTGACTATCCAAAATCACGAGACTACTCTCCTACCACTTTCACACTTTCAACTGAGCACTAACAATGTTCGGAGAATCTAGATGGCTTCCCACCACTACTTTGAACCCCAAGGAGATTCCTCCCCAATACCTGAAGACTGTAACGCCACTCCATCTTGTACACCATATTTCCCCTTCCAGCTGCTCTAGACACTAGACCACATTCCCAATACTGCCAAACCCCATGCACTCCCCCTCCTCATTACTGCTACAAACCTCCTTCTTGTATACAACCTGCAACATCTAACCTACCATGATCTTATTTGTTCCTGCATTTTAAAAAAAGGTAAGACATAAAATTCATTGTTAGTACAAGTAAACAAATGTAATAAGAATCATGGTCTCAAATATAAAATTTCCACAAGTATAAAGCAATAATCACATAATTTGCCACAAAGTGCAGCCAACTGTCTCACAATGCTTTTGTGATAAAAATCCAATGTCATTCATTCATTCACAGTAAATCAATGGAACAAAGAACCAATCAATGGAACAAAGAACCAATCAATGGAACAAAGAACCTATCAATGGTTTATTTTAACATTGTAATATTAAACCATTTTTTCTTTTTTTCAGCTTGTTTGCACCCCAAGAAGCTGGAGAGTTTACCTACTAATTTTGATTCTTGTTCATTTTTTTGTTACAATGGCCGTTGAGGTAAGTAGGGGTACCATTTTGCTTTTGTTTATTTATGCCACAAGTATGTATTGTTGATATTTCTGAATCTTACGTAGAATTACAGAGAACTTATAGCACAGGCCATTCTGTCCAACAGGTCTATGCCAGCACTTATTCTAACACAGAAACCTCCTGCCACCCCACTTTGTCTACTCTTATCAATGCATCCTTCCATTCCTTTCTCCCCCATGTGCTTATGTCTTTTATTTCCTCATCTATTCCTTGTGGTGGTGGCCTCCACATGCTTCCCACTCTTTGGGTAAAGAAATGTTTCCTAATTTCCCAATTAGATTTGTGGTGACTTTCTTATCTTGGTGTCCCCCACTATTGTTTCAAACCCCTTCAGAATTTTAAAGACTTTCTGTTCCATCACCCCTTAAGCCTTTTCTTTACCAGAGAAAAGAGCTCCACTCTGTTCAGTCTTTCCTGATAAGTATATTTTTTCTGATCTTTCTCCTCTCTGAAATCAGAGCCCGTTTACTCTCAGACTGCAATTATACTGCCACTTTTAGAGCAGGTAGTAGTTTTAGGTGTGCATCAATAAAAGTGGTAGCACAGGTTGGGTGTCAGGTCTCTAACAACCGAATGCTCAGAGACTAGACCAAAGCAGTTTGTTTGCACAAGCTGCAACACAGCTATAGCTCAACATAAAGTTACATTTTAAAACCTTTTTAATGTTATGAGAGAATGAATGCTTCAGCGAACTATTTCCTCTTTGCACATGAATCTAAGTATCTATGTGCAAAGCTTCTTTGTGGCTTAAGACTAAACTAATGGGCCAAATAGGTTATGTTGATGCTGAATTGTTTATATTAAGTGTTCACAAGATAAGAAAATTCCCAATTTAACGCTGCATTTAAATTTGCAGGACTTGGAACAGTTGTTGACTTTTTCTACTATAAATTCCGACATCCACTTTTATTTTGGAAACTGCCTTTATGAAACTTGTCAGCCTGTGACTGCACCTTCTCCCAGTGGAGGTGTTACAGTGCCACCACTGGCCATAGGCTGTAGTTACAACATGACAAGTGTTACATAAGCAGTTCCCATTATAAATTGTGAACATAGGAATTTGTAATGGAAACATAAAAATAAGGACAGAATGGATGATTTAAAATTGGGCCCTGGTCCAAATTGTTGCTTAACCCTCAGATGCTTCATCTCAAGGCGTGACTGCCACAGAGCTTAAGATTAAAGTATTATAACAATAAATGTATGTATTAACAATGGGGGCTAAGTTATGCATATATTTTATAAATATCTGTCTATATATTATTAGAAAGCTTACACCTGCAGTCCTTGATCGAATTATCCCCTGCCTTCTAATTCAGCTTTGCCTGAACACTACTCTTGGCCTTGAATTCCTCTGTGCAACACAACTGGTGACCAATTAGTTTATTGCTCCACCACAACAATGGGAAAAACAAACAAGCTACAATTTAATATAATTGCTTTTAACTTAGGGCTTTCAGTATGATGACAGTGACATTTTTATTTAGATTGCAATAGCTACACCTTATTTTGAAAGCACAAGTTGCTTGATTCAAAAGGAAATGAAACATGCAGGTCAACTGAAGAAAAATTAATTAATGAAAAAAGGCTGATGTTATTTTAATAGGAAATTATAATAGAAAACAGATGCCTCTGGGTGTTCCTAAAAAAGTGTTGCAAAGTAAAATCTACACGGCATTACAAGAAGATGCAAAGAATAATAGCGAAAGAGCCAAACTGGCCCCCAGAAAGTGATACAGAATGTGCAGCATTTTGCATCATGGGTGAAGAAACACTGGAAGCATATTCTAATCAGAGTTACGAACATGACAAAATCTCTACAAAGGCATCAAATGGATTTGCAAGTTCCACTTCAAGGCAAAATGAGGATGGAAGCCACAAGAAAGATGACATTTAAAATACTTATTGATAACACTGCAGCAAATCTTAGTTTTGCATTGTGGCATATTCCACCAGTAAACTTTTCCAACTGACTAACAGTCTTTGGTAAACATGTTTTATAATGAAGTGCACTAATGAATGTGGGATTCATGTAAATGATTTTTAAAGTAATTAAATTAATTTCCATACGATATTGATACTCTGGAAATCATCTGAGGATTTTGGGCAATCTTCATTTATCCTGATACAGGACTCTGTTTATTGCTATTACTCACATAATGTCTTTGTTAGAGTCAAAATGCAACTCCATTTCATTCACAAACTATTCAATAAAAAATAGTACACCAGAGCTTCTTGAAAAATTTATTTTGTGCTCACTGGTATCTATTGCTTTTCTGAAACAAAGTTAAAATTTGCCTGGTACTTGAAGAAGGCAGTGTGGATTGGATGGAAAGACTGAATATACTGGCTAGGATTTTCCAGTTGTTGGGTGGGCTCGGGGGGAGCAGGTGGGGGCGGTTGAAGAGCCAATCACCGCCTGCGATCAGCTCCGCACTGCGATTTCACGTGGGCGGGCCAATTAAGACCCATCCTGCATGGATTGCAAGCGGTGGCGGTAAGCACTACCTGTGTGGGCGGGGGGAGGAGGGAGAGTCAGGTCCAGCGCTCTTTCACGCATGCGTGCGAAAGAGCACTTCAATCTCCCTGAGGCACGGAGCTGCCTCAGAGAGATTGAAGGGCTTTTTAAAAAAATATATATGGACATTAAAAATTTAATGAACATGCCCCCTCATCTGACTGTGTCACATGAGATGGGATATGTTTTTATTTTCAAAATGAAGTTTTTATTTCACCAGTATTAGCTTTAGGAATGAGGTTTCCTAAAAAACGTAAAGGCCCACCAGCCGTAAAGTTGGACGGACAGCATAAAATTCAACTTAATTACCTAGTTCATGGCCTTAATAGGCCTTTCAATTATCAGCCGGTGTGCAGCAGACTCCAGCGTGCCTGCCGAACGAAATATCGCGTGAGTTCGCAATGACGGCGGGACGCACGCCCGATGTCACCACGAGTCATTTTACGTTCCAGCGTGTTGGGCGCGTGCCCGCACACTGAATGTATAATTCTGCCCACTGTCTTTACTCCCTATTGCAATGGTGTCTTACATCATGAATAACCAATAACAAATAATCTACATAATTCATGTTCATTGCTTAACCATTCCTGATGCTCCCTATGTCAATTCATACATGTGGGAATATCCTCATTCAACACTTATCGGAGTTTTATTGACTTAGTGAAGAAAGCTACAGTCCTATTAAATCCCTCAATTTTTAACTATTTTCCACCTCAGAAAATTTTGAAAATCTCACTCTTTTATATTTGCATGTGCAGTGCAGCATTTTATATAAAAAATGATTATCTGGTTCAATGGGAATGTGGATTATTCAATTGTATTCAGATAATAGCCTAAGAAATGTAAATAGTGATTTTGGTATATTAACAGTGGAATATTTTTATAAGGTAGTGATAAGAAAGATATTTGAATTTGATCTTTTGATCTATAATCTCACTGATAATTCAGGCCATGGTTTCAAGGTGGGTAGTCAGAGTTGGGGAAATTTCCAACTCGGCCCGCCTGCCTCTGGAGAAAGTGCCCGCAAAGGTGAGATCTTCATTGCTGGGGGAGCAGGGGTGGGTGGGTGGGGGGGGGGGTGGTAACAGGTGTAGGCTGGAGTCTGGTCAGCTGACCCAGGAAAAAGCTCAGAGGCAGTGACAGTGGTTGCCGGGTGCTGTTTAAATGGCCCACCTTGGTGCTGTGGGACTTCTTCGCAGTTAAAATAAAAACTCAAAGGCCCTCCAGCCCTCACCGTCTAACATTCTCCCCATGCCTCCTCCATGACATCACATGACCCCCATCCCCATGGCCTCTAATGCATCCTAAGCCAACCTATGCCATTTCAACAACCCCCCATAGCCCCTCATTCCCCAATGCCAAGCTATGCCCTTCCAGCCATTCCCACTATGGCCCCTCATATCTCTAAAGCCAAGATATGTCCTTCTACCTACCCTCCATTGCCCATGCCCCAAATACCAAGCTATGCCCCCCACTTAATCCCTATGGCTCCCAGTAGCATACATAATGAAGCTTGGCTGAGACACCAGACAACTATTACTTTTTTTATTCACTTGTGGGATGTGGGCATCGCTGGCTTGGCCAGCATTTATTGTGAATCCTTAATTGCCCTTGGACTCTTGTTGAAACAGCTGTGCCCCAGAAAAAGCATTGCTTGATTGACAGCTCAGGCTCTCTGATCTCCGTGATCGGTTTCACAATGTTTATTTACACAAGGTTAAGTGGTTTCAAGGCTTTGTGGTTTTTGTTATTGATACTTTAAAGGGTCTGGGTGATTGACATTCTTATTGCCTTCTAGTGAAATGATTGTTTTAACATAGTAGAAAGGTATAAATGAATCACTTTTTTAAAAACTTTTTTTGTACACATACTGCTGTCACTATTGGGCTCCTTGGTTCTATACAGCTTGTGGTGGGTCAATGGGCATGGAAGTGCTATAGCTTGCCATTGTGAGTATGAGGGGCCTTGGTGGGTGGGTGAAGGACGTAGCTTGGCATTGGGAGTAAGAGGGGCAATGGGTGGGTGAACGGAAGGGCAGAGATTGGCATTGGGATATGAGGGGCCATGGGGTTGGTGGAAGACCATTGCTTGACATGGGGGCATGAGGGGCCATAGGAGATGGGTGGGGGTATAGCTTGGCATTGGGAAAGAGGGGCCATGGGAGTTGGGTGAAGGCATGGCTTGGCATTAGGCATAAGAGGGGTCATGGCAGGTGAGTAGGGGCATAGCTTGGCATAGGGGGCATGAGGGGCCAGAGGATATGTATAAGGGCGGAGTTTAGAATTGGGGGCATGAGGAGTACCCTTGGAATTCACCTCATGCAGACTAGAGTTCACAGCTCCCCAGAGGGACCGTGAACCACAACTCTTTAAAAACCTGGCCCAAGTCCATGAACATTGCGGAGGACTAGGACATCCCTATCTCCACAATTGAGCCGACCAGGTCAGAGTGTCAGTGCATGCTTTTGAGAGGAACCAGCCTGCATTATTTAAAGGCATTCCCAAAAATCAGACAGCTTGGGAAAGGGGTCAGGTATTGGGACCCTCCCACTATTTTTAAACAGCTCCCAAGTCATCCCAACTCAGTGAAAATTCAGCATGATCACTCTGTCCCACTTGCACTGGGAGTTTCCAGGTTCCATGGCGGTGGGGATGTTATCCATAATAATGAATGCAGAGCTGGATAAAGAATTCTTGGGGATCTGGGCCGCTCCACACCCCATACACAACCCACACCGTGTCATCAATTCCCATCCAACTGGATCCTACTTCAAACAAATTGTTTCTTTGTTATTATTGAGTTTCTTTTCTTTATGGGGTATTTTTAAATTCATTCAATTAATAAATCTGGAATAAAATGCTGGTCTCATTAATAATGATCATGAAATTACTAGATTGTCGTAAAAATCCATTTGCTTCACGATGTCCCTTCAGGGTAGGAAATCTGCCATCTTTAACTGATCTGGCCTACACATGACTCCAGATCCACAACAATGTGGTTGACTCTTTGCTGCCCTCTGAAATGGCACAGCAAGCCTCTCAGTTGTATCAAACCGCTACAGAAAAAGCATTGCAGCTGTATCTAGACCACATAGACTACAGCAGTTCAAGAAGGTGGCTCACCACCACTATCTCAAGGGCAATTAAGGATGGGCCTTGCCAGTGATGCTCACACCTCAAGAATGAATTTGAAAAAAAATGTTAATGGGATTCTTATTGCCTTTGTTTCTAAGATTCTTTGTAGCTGAATTATTTGTAATTTGTGAACTGAAACTGCAGGTATCAATCTTTATATTGTTCCAAATCTGCTGACTCTACATTGCCCCATTCTGATGGTATTTTTAAATGCTGGAATATTTTTATCTAGTGGTTTTATACAGTTCATCTGCCTCATGGTAATTTTTACAGGTTGCCCAGATTTCCACATGGTCCCTTGACATGCCCCCTGTTAACTGGCCCTGTGTTTACTATTTTAATCCTTAATCTTTTGGGATATAAGTGCAGATTTGTTGGGTAAACTGTGAAAGTTAACAAATCAAGTATATTTTAAAAATGAAAAATTGTAATTTTAAAGAATAACACCTCTTTGTGCTTCAAATAATTATTAATCTTTTTCAATTTCCTGTTTGACTTTCCCTTGCATCTACATTATATCTACATTTTATTATTGTTGTGGGGTTTAAAATGCTTAAATGTAGAAAAGTAAAGTCTTTTTTGCACTCAAGTTATAACACAGTAGCACGAGTTATAGAGATAGAAATTAAATTATTAACAGTCCACAGATCAGAATTTAGTATGCCAATGAAATGCTATGTGTTAAATCTGATTATTCCACTTAATTAAAGATGCATTGCAGTGGTTGAGGGGAGAGGCAGGATGGTAATTTGGTAAGGAAATATTCAAACATTCTTTTAACCTCTGGAATAGGTTGGTTCAAATTGTCCAGATTAATGGATTTAAACTCTATTATTGAAAGAATAGGACATTTAGCCCAATCAGTCTATGCTAGTGTTTATGTTCTTCTCAAGCATCCTCCCATCTTTCTTCATCTAAATCTATCATCATAACCCTCTATTACCTTCTCCCTCATATGCTTGTCCAGCTTCCCCTTAAATTCATTCGTTCATTTGTGCTCTGCCTGAAGGCAGGTCCTTGGCTCATGTTCTGCTGATGCTGTAGCCTGAGCCATTTTCTTGCCCATTTTTTTTGTCAGTGATGGTTTGTCAGTGTCTTCTACTCTCAGGAGGAGGCTGAGGAGGCAGATCCCAAGTCTACCTCAGCCAGAACAGGAATCGAACTGACGCCATTATTTTTTAATGGGATTTAAGTGTTGCTGACAATTAAGGCTAGCAATTGTTGCTCATCCCTAATTGCCCTTGAGAAGGTGATGGTAAATTGTATTTTTGATCTGTTGCAGTCCATCTGCTGTTGATATACTTACAGTGCTGTTAGGAAGGGAGTTCCAGGATTTTCACTATGTGAGAGTGAAATTTTATAACAATTAACCATCACTAGTCCTAGTTTTTAGTTCAGATTTGTTCAATTAACTGAATTTAAATTTCCCAGGTACTGTGATAGGATTTGAACCCATGTTTCAGGATCAACTGATAAAGATGGTTTTGCACCATTAGTACTGTGCCCAGGCTGCCATGATACTAATCAGAACCAATATACAGGCAGTTTTTAAATTTTGTTTCAAAGTTTAAAGGAAAATATCAAATGGGCTACTGCACTGGTACTGAATCCACAGGTATTGCTAGACAAAGGCTAATGATCAGTGCTTGTCCGTACATTTGAATACATCCACACAACACATCTTTATTGGGAACAAAAATAAAAATACCTGGAAAAACTCAGCAGGTCTGACAGCATCTGCGGAGAGGAACAAAGTTAACGTTTCGAGTCCGTATGACTCTTCAATAGAACGACTCGAAACGTTAACTGTGTTCCTCTCTGCAGATGCTGTCAGACCTGCTGAGTTTTTCCAGGTATTTTTATTTTTGTTTTGGATTTCCAGCATCCACAGTTTTTTGCTTACATCTTTATTGGGTATAACTTCAATGAATGCTATATGCTTTTACAACCTTCTTCACAGATTCCAGCTATATCTAAAGCATCATGAGTCATAATCAATATTCGAAGGCAGTCCAGTCTACTTACCCATGAAGGAGATGGATAGATGCAAATTTATCCCGTCTAACTGACTTTACCATGTTCCTTAATACAGAACAGATCATTAGTTTACAAATAAGACACTTGTAAATCCTGATTATGTACAATCAGCCATTTACAATTACTTGTTCAAATTTATAAATTATGTTAACATTTCATTTCCCATCAAGCACCAACTATGTCTTAGTGCCTACAATGCATCATCTCGACTGCAAGAGTTGCACATGTGATGTTGTACCATAAAAATAATCAAAACTCATTATAAACAATTATTGAACCGCTTCATAATTTTCTCTGAACATAGTAACATTTTGGGTATTTTTTTTAACCTCTGACTCATGTCAACATTCTGGATCTTATTCTTGATTTCAGTCCTCCTTCATTTTTTGGGCCAGTGATTTCCTCAAAGCTGGACAACTTCCACCACTGTAACTTTGTCAAAAACCTCAGTTACACACAAAGGTACAGTGATAGAGTGAGAGCACTTCCAAGGAAATTCCTGGCCTTTGTCTCTTTCAAAGGGAAAGACTCAAACTGTGTCTCTCTATCAATGATGGTTTATATATCTCTTCCTCTTCAGTAGTCTGTTTCCCTTTTCTCATTGGTCCATCTCTTTTTTGCCAGCTCTCTATGTCTGCCTCCATATCTTCTCAATTACTGTCTTCCTCTTTCCCTTCATCTCGATCAATTCCTGTCTGCTTCTGTCACTCCATTGATTCCAATCTGTTTGTGTCTCTACTTTTCTATCTCTCCCCGTATGACACTCGTTTTTTGTCCTACATTTCTGGTTTATATTTTTTTATTTATTCATGGGATGTGAGCGTCACTGACTAGGTCAGCATTTATTGCCCATCCCTAGTTGTCCTTGAGAAGGTGCTGGTGAGCTGCCTTCTGGAACTGCTGCAGTCCATTTATTCACATTATGCAAATTATAATGGAGTTGTTTTGCAAAAGACGCTATTACATGGCAATTTTATAATCGACTTAGGTAAGTGCCAAAACTATATTTTATTTTTATTTAGTGCCTTACAGGTCGTGGTCTTATTTTGTTTGTCTGTAACCAAATCAATTAGTTCCTGTCTCTCTTTCTATCCTTTTGCATAAGTCTGCCTGTATAACTTCCAGTTTTTGTCTTTTTCGGAGCATGGAGAAAATAATGCCACAAGGCAACCTCCTTTCCATACAGCTCTACTTATAAACAAGTACATTTGACATCTAGATGCTGCATATCAGCATGGCTTGCTAACTATACATAGGCCAGGAATTTTCCCTCGTTGGGCGGTCTCGGCGGGAGTGGTCGGGAAGCCGACAACCGCTCACGATCGGGGCCGGACCGGAATTTCACAATGGCTGGCCAATTAAGGCCCGCCCAGCGTGAAATGCATGCTTCAGCGTTCAGCGCTGTCTGCGTGTGTCGGGGTGGGGGGGGGGAGAGCGCAAGTTCGCACATGCGTGCGAGTTCACACTGGAAAAGCTCCCTGAAGCATAGACCTGTCTTAGGGAGATGAAGAGTTTTGTCAATTAAAAATAAAGATTTTTGAAATGTTAAAAAACATGTCCCCTTATGTGACTCTGTCACATGAGCATGGACATGTTAGAAATTAGGATGAAATTAAAATTTTTTTTTTTTTTAAGGATGGATCAAAACCTCATCCCGGCCGTGGATGACGTTTCGCAAAAGATGCAAAGGCTGCTTGGCCTTTTCACCTGCCCACCAACCATAAGGTTGGTTTGGCAGTGAAACATTTAAATCAATTACATTGTTAAGGGCCTTAAAAGACCTTCTAATTGTCGGCGGGTGCGCTGCCGATTCCTGCGCACCCCCGCCGACCGAAATATCGTGCAAGTGCGCAATGATGTTGGGACGCTCACCCGACATCATCACATGTCATTTTGTGCTCAAGCAAGTCAGGCACATGCCTGCCCGCTCAGCAAAAAATCCTGCCCATAAATTTTGTACTTCACCTTGTAATTGATTATAAGCAAGCTATTGACTTGCATTGTACAATTATTCCACAAGTAACATTTATTATATGTATGAAAATATTAGCTAAAATATGTACAATTAAATACATTATTGAGAAATATTTAGGATAATATATTAATTTAATATAACATAGACAATATTCAACGTTTTCTGAATTTAAGGTCACTTAAAATTACCTAAATCATTTTTTCAGAAAAAGAAATGAACAATTTGGCTAGAGATGGTTAAACATAAAATTTTAAAACTGATTAAATTATAATAACAAAAGACATCAAACCATATTTTTGTTCATTTATTTTTAATTTGTCTCAGTTTTCATATACAATATACTTTCCTCTTTTCGAACATCCTTCAATAATTTCTTTGCCTTGATCTATTTTGAAATAGTCCAATAATTGAAAAGGCACCAGCGGCCGCAGTTACAAAGGAAATGGCAGTGATCGCTCTGCTTGCCTGAGGAAACAAAAGTGTATTTAACAAAACTGGTCAGCAGTTTTGGGAACCTATTGATTAGATCATATGTTGGTTGATGTGAAAAATTGGTAAGTCACAAAGTGTTTGTACTGGCAGTTGATCATGTTTGAATCCCTTTGAAAGATTTCTTAAAATGATGGGTTATTAATAAGTTTTGTAAATCTTTTAAAAATTGAGTTTGTCAAATAAAATACTGGCCCAGTATTTTTGCCATGATGGAAAGCCCCTCCGTCGTAGCGAAAATGGCGGAAGTGGCTGAAAATCATAAGTCCTACTCCTGAACACGGCACTTCCTGTTTTTGTGTGGGCAGAAATGGGGGCAGGGTATGTTTCATGCGTACGTGTTTTATAGAGGCAGCTGGCCATTTAAATTATCAACTCCACTGAAGTGGGATTTTGGCAGGCCAGGAGTGTAAAACCCGAAGGGTGCCAGTTGGACCAGGTCAGAACATGTCTGAATTTTGACGATTCATTTGGAAAGCCAGGCTACCCCTTTGGAGAGGTAAGGTACCCCTTCGGATTTGGTCCCTGGACACCTTTGGGGGAGGTAAGGTGACCTTTGCAATTGTTAAAAGTAGGCATAAATGTGCATTAGAAGTTTATAAATTCGTTACTGTCAAGTTCAATGGAACTAATAACAGACCTGTCAAAACTGTCAGAAGCACCTGCCAAAGGGAGCTATCAAGCTGCTGAGGCATTTAAAAATCCTGCCCTTTAGATCCCTGAAAAATGTCTGGAATGTTAAAATAATAATTATTTGCTATTTACCTCTGTCTGTTGACATATGCCTGAGGGTTTCTATCACTGGATTAGTGCTGCATGACTGATTTTACAACCATCCATTAAGTAGGGTGCCTGCTATTTCACAGTTTGATTGAGAGCTACAAGTGGTTACATAGACTCTTTGGTATGGGACTATGAATTCCAATGCTTGTTGTTATATGGGATTGTGCACTTGAATGGAATGTTTGTTGTTATAAGGCTTTATTTAGTTGAAGGAATATAAATGTAGTAAATGGGTTTTTATGAATTAGAGTGTTTTTTTCAAGATAGTGAAGTCTGCAAAAGACACTTAAAACTTTATTTTATAGAATTTTATTTTATCTCATCTCAGCATGGATCCTGAGGTCTGCCAATGGTGGATACTATGTGGGCTGGCATGGTGGATGTAAGGGCAAAGGGTGGTGGGTACAGGATGGTATGATTTGGCACCTAAATTGGCACAGGGACTATAAAGGGCCATGGGAGTGGGTGGAAGTGCATACGTTGACATAGAGGCTATAAAGGGCCATGGGTGGTGGGTGGGGCATAGGTTGGCATGAGGGGTTATGAGGGTTGGGTGGGGGGGCATGAGGTGGAATGGGTTGGCATGGATGGGGCATGGGGAATGTATGGGGAACGTGGGGTGAGAGATGAGAGCTGGAGGGATGTTTCATGTTTTAATCTTTATTTTTTAACTTTGGAAACAGTGCCAGAGCCCTGAGGAAGGCCTTTTGCCCAGTCCACCTCCGCCTCCGGCATCCTCCTCAGTTCTTCCCATGTCACCCACCCCGACTTCTCATCTAGCCCTCCCCTCTGCACCAAAAATCTGCGTCTGGGCAACCATTTTTAAAGGTGGGGGTTCACGGGGCCGTGAATTCTCTCATCTCTATGCACCTGACCCAGGGACGCAAATCTGGGCCTTAATGTCTCTTTGTGATATATAGTTTTATGGGGATGACTGTAGCCAACTCATGACTTCATTGATGATATGTTATTCACTAAGTGTCATCCTTGGAAACGAAAAAGTAATCATCTTGAATGGCACCTGTCAAAACCTATACATAACTCTGATTAAAAAGTAGATATTAAAGAAATGTTTCAAAATATGGTGATTCTAAAAAAGGTCTATTGATATAAACATATACTTCAAAGCTACTTAGAAATTGATAGGTACCATTTTGCAAAGTGCTTGCTGGTATTTCTCTGCAAATTGAGAAGTATTTTGTTCATACACTTTTCACTGTGATACTCATTCAACAATACTACTATATTGATGTAGTTATCTAAGGCTGTTAACCATTCAGTAATACTATTGCATTGATGTAGTTATCTAAGGATGTGCTTCGATGTCTGAAGAAATCTGAAGGTAGGAGAGTAAGGAACTGTTGTCATACATCACTGAGGAAATCCAAATCTGCAGTGATACTTGCATCAGTCTGAGATCTGCAGCTTACATGTGTCTTCTTACCTGAAATAAATATGTTACGTTGGCCTTGTGCAAAATAATCATGCATGAGACACACTTTTGGGGCAAGCCACGTACCTGATCAGACACACCCTCACCATAACGAAGTAAAGTGACAAAATGTTCACAGTTATTTCCAAGCAAATCATAGGACACTTCCTGACCAATCAGAAACTCCGCTCGCTTAACAATTTCATCCACTGGCAAAGGCGTGTGGTTGTCATCATATTTGTTGTTTATTTTGAAAGTGTCTTGCCCAACAATGTCTTTAAGTAGCTGCATTTTTGCCATTGCTTTCCTGCTGAAAACTGACTTTGCGCTCGTGAATGAAGCAGGTGGCCCTTCCTCTGCTGAATTGAAAAAAAAACCAGATTTAGTGAGAGAGTAAGAATTTTTTTTGGTTCAGGAAGTCTGCCATCTTCTAAGGTTAGCAGTAATCAATTCATTTCTAATAAATTTCAAATATTTAACCATGTCTGTTAAAAGAATAGCCACACTATAAATACGATTTACCAAAACAATGTAAATTCTTCCAATGTCAATGCAGCTATCGGTCTGCTTTAAATACTTGCTTTTTGTCTGTACAAATATCAACTTCTTAAAAATAAGCAGGATTGCTTCAGCTGCACTTAACTCTTTGCTATCATTTTGTGCCCTTTTTATATCAATAAGCTGGTGAGACACAGACGGTGGGATTTTCCACACCCGCCCACCGCCGTGATCTTCTGGTCCCGCCGCAAGTCAATGGACTTCTGGCTGGGGCACCGCCTCACCCACGGCGGGGTTGGAAAATCCTGGCCAGAGTCTTCTTTCGCCTGTTCTGCCATTGAGGACTTCTTGTCTTTCAATTCAGTCGTCTTTGTATCAAAACTAAACTGACCACCATAGACATAGATGACTGCAGTGCTGTTGCCCAGATTTTAAAGCTGTTCTCGAACTCTTCAATTCCACATACAAGAAACTTGGCCTGTCCTTCAATACTGGCAAAGCAAAACCCATATATCAATCCACACCTTGTCCGCCAAATAATTCACCTCCCATATGTGTTGAAGGAGAGACTCTGGAATATGTTGTGCACTTCCCATACCTTGGCAGTCACCTATCTGAAAAAGCTGTGTTTGCTGCCAACGCAATGCATGTACAGTTGTATGGCTTCACTCTGTGACGTCATTGTAAGAGATGGAGATCAGAACTTTACTCATTCTCCCAACCCCAGTGTGATACTTATCCTTTCCATTTAGTTTCTCATTTTGTTTATGATTTTGGAACCAGACGGGGCTATTTTATTCAGAACAAAATACAATACGCATTTTCACCTAGGTAATTTCCTTTAGCATTATCTTTTTCTATGGCATGCACCCATTTCAAACAAGCAAGCATGTACATAGAGCCTGGAGACTTCAAACTCCATATAAAATGCAATAGAGCAAATTTTCATGTTCCTGCTTCTGAAGCTATACCTGGACACAGCCACAAATTGGGAAATGGCTGGCCCCCTTATGGGTATGTGATCCTCCTCACCCGAATTTTCTCGATGCTCTATACCGGGATGCTCCAATATACCCAAGTTAGGAACACAAAAAATCGGTACCAATTTTTTAAAATTTCAATGAGAATACTAAATATCTAGACAATGTTTTATATAACCTCAAATTCTGAGTGGCAATTTAAATTTGTGCATCTGTTTTACATTGTCAGTAAGATTCATCTTTAGGTTTTCTGCACCGGCATGGACAAGTGCGCAGATGGGTGTCGGCGGCCATCTTCCATCTTGCAATGGTGGGAGAAACAGTGGGCAGAATTTTCCCCCCGTCCGGGGTGGGGGGAGTTGATGAGCTGGCGCATGCGGGCGCGCTTCCGATTGGTGCCCCCGATCGGAGGCACGGCGCCATTTTATGCAGGCGGGGGGGGGGGAAATCCCTGTGCGGGCGGGGGGGAATCCCTAAAATCGAGAGTGCGCTCTTTCGCGCATGCGCACGAAAGAGCGCACTCATCTCCCTGAGGCTAAGTGCTGCCTCAGGGTTTTCAGCTCTACTTTCAACAATATTAAAAATAGAAAAAACAAATTCCCTTACATGTCCCCTCATCTGACAATGTCATATGAGTTGGGACATGTTCATAATTTCCATAACAATTTTATTAAAATTCTTAAAACCCAACATGAAACCTCATCCCGCCGGTGGATGAGGTTTCATGTTTTTTCTAGTTGCCGCTGGAGCTCCTGGCCTGCCCACCAACCTTAAGGTTGGACGGGCAGGTCCTTTAATTGTTTAATTGATCCTGTCATTGGCCTTTATTGGCCATTGACAGGTCGGCAGGCCCGCAGTTGATTTTGCTGCGCCCCCGCCTTCCTGAAAATTTAAATGGGGCGGGCTGACGTTGGGAGTTCCACCCAACGTCATCCCGCGTCATCTTACGCGTCGGCGAGCAGGCCCCGTCCCCACTCGCCGACGGTAAAATCCTGCCCAGTGATTTCAAAATGCCATCATTGACGAGTAGATCCATCACTGGATTAGCTGCACCAGCTCAGCCTTCTACAAACTATGCCAGCGCGCACTTGACAACAAAAACCTCTGCAAGCCAACAAAAGTCCTCATGTACAGAGCAGTTGTCATCACCATATTCCTGTACTTACTGCAGTGAGAGCTGGACTGTGTATCAGCAACACTTAAGAGCATGTTATGTACAGGGGAGGAGAAATAAACTGAAACTCCCAATTCCCTTCTCTTACTGTCTCCAATCAGTGGTTTTTGGAAAGGTAGATGTGTGTGTTTCTTAGGCCCCTGGGGGTGTGGTCATTTCAAAAACAGCAGTTGGTTAAAAAAAAAGGACCATTCATTCAAACCCTCACTACGAAAATCTAAATGCTACGTCAGTCACACACCACACACTCAAAAAAGATACAGTTAAAGAAGATGGTCCACTTTTACAAGGGTTAAATCAAAAGAGTATTTAAGACTACAAGCAGTCCCCAGAGCCTAAGTCTTGGGAGTCCAGACCAAGTAGGTTTTGGGGGTCTCAGAGCGGGGTGTGGAGGTGAGCCCCAGGAGATGGGGGTGGGGGGGGTGCAGTGTGGGCAGAGGGGGTTGGGGATCTTGTTGGAGTGGCCGGTGTTCAGTGGGGGGGTTGGTCCTTTTGGGTGTGGGTTGCCCGATGCTGAAAGGAGGCTGCTGATGGAGAAGCCCTGCTGCCGAGACCTGAACAAGGTTACTTGTCAGGCTTCCCCTCCACCCCTGATCTCCTCCTGCCAGCCTGAAAATTGAGACTGGGAGGGAAATGGCCGTTAAGTGATAAAAATTGGCTGCTTAATGGCCTCAAATGGGGCAAGGGCAGGCAAACCGGCCTTGGCCTCACCTGCCCCAGCGTAAAGTTGCAGAGGGGTCAGGGCGGACGGGAGCCCGGTGGAACGGCCATCTGAGAAATTTTACGGCCACTCCTCGCCTCCAAACCTGTCGGTGGGGGGATGCAAAATTCTGCCCATAAATTCTAGGTGTCTATTGATTCATTGTTTTGAGAAAACTTCGAATAATGGCAGGTGTGAAGTGCACAGAAAACATTCATTTTGGCATGTCCATTCCAGGGCGAGGTCTCCCACCCATGGTGATTCAATTAGAAATTTCTGGAAGCTTGACAGTTTGTGTTGAATAAGCGAAAGTGACCTGACCTCTTGGCAGCAATCTTAACAGTTCATCAGCATCCATTTTAAACAAAGAAAAGAAATTCCAGAAGCTTCCCCATAAAATCATGAATATGATGTGCCCTTACTGGGCATGACAGGCGCGAGGGAAATTTCATCAGCGATGCTTCCACCACATCCTATATAGTCAATAAACACATTGAATAAACACTGGTGTCCTTCGTGAAACCAAATCTAGAAGCATTCAGGCAAAACTCTGCAAAGTCAACTTCGATGGACTTTACAATGTGTCCAGATGGTTGAAAGGCATCTCCCTGCCAGGTCTTTCTTTCTCAACTCTCAAATGGCCAGCGTTCCAGAGGAGGACAAAGCGCTTCAAAAATACTCTGAATCTCTCCGTGAAGCATGGCAGTATTGACAGTAATGACTGGGGGCAGCTTGCTACCAATCGTTCAAAATGGCAACAACTTGTCCATCAAGCTGCATCACACTTTGAATCACAGCGTCTTAGTGATGAGGCAGAGCGGTGGCAGAAAAGGAAGCAAAGCCTGTACTCCGAATCCCACTACCTTGTGGCACATCTTGCCCCATGTACTCAAAGGTTTGTGGATAGAGAATTGGCCTGTTCATTCATATGGAAACCCATGGCAGAAACTTGGGTCCCCGACTAGATGTCATCCTTGAACCAAGGGGCAGCTGTTGCCGATGATATCAATGAGCTTGGTACAAGAGAGCATGTGTGCGGTATGTGTGAATGAAATCTAGGTCTTTGACACTTTGAGCACAAATCTATTGAGCTAACTGGCCCTGTGTTTTGGAGGTGCCACAGGCATGAAACTGATACAAAGGCTTAAATGGAGGTTATAGTACAAGCATGGGTGGAAATGGGATATGATGTTGGTCTTTAGATTGAGTGTCTTTATTTATTAGGATTAACACAGAAGATTTAGGATTCAACACAGTAGAGGTTTAAGGGCCATTTTTAACTCAAAATTGGTTGTAAATTTTGAAAATTTAGAGAAAAGACAAAGTTTGTGCAGTGCTACTTTTTTTTTCTTGTTGATTTATCTTACCTAAAGGTGCCACATTTATAACATAGCCATCTCCCAGGTAAAGAGCCCAATGCTGATATGCAGGTCTAAATATTTCAATTAAGTCCCCAGGGTGGGGATCCCCAGAGTATTCCACACTAAAGTGGTCATTAGAAGCCATCTGAAATGGAAAACAAACATTAAAGCATTAAAAAAATATATACTTTTTTAAATACTCTGCATAATTGATCAGAATATTCAAATTTAATGTAATTCCCAATGAGAAGGTATTGGATCACTTTGTATAAACATACAAATCTGACTGAATAACAAAAAAAAAATGCTGAAATTCTGGAACAATGGAAAATCAAACACTTAGCAGATCATTCCCATCTGTTAAGAGAACAAACAAAGTTAGTTCATGGTTCAGGGGTGGACTTGTGGTCAGAACAACTATCTGAACCACCCCTCCATCATTTTCACATGGTTCATCTCTGACACTTCCCTTCCCTTCCTTGACCTCTCTGTCTCAATTTCTGGTGATAGACTGTCCACCAATATCCATTACAAGCCTACCGACTCCCACAGCTACTTCGACTACAGCTCCTCACACTCCGCTTCCTGTAAGGACTCCATCCCATTCTCTCAGTTCCTTCACCTCCATCGCATCTGTTCTGATGATGCCACTTTCAAAAACAGTTCGTCTGACATGTCCTCCTCCTTCCTTAACCGAGGTTTTCCACCCACGGTGGTTGACAGGGCCCTCAAACGTGTCCGGCCCATCTCCCGTGCATCCACCCTCACACCTTCCTCTCCCTCCCAGAACCATGATAGGGTTCCCCTTGTCCTCACTTATCACCCCACCAGCCTCCGCATTCAAATGATCATCCTCCGCCATTTCTGCCAACTCCAGCATGATGCCACCACCAAACACATCTTCCTACACCCCCCCCCTGACGGCATTCCACAGGGTTCATTCCCTCCGGGACACCCTGGTTCACTCCTCCATCACCTCCTACACCTCAACCGCTTCCCACGGCACCTTCCCATGCAACTGCAGAAGGTGCAACACCTGCCCCTTTTCTTCCCCCCTCCTCACCGTCCAAGGGCCCAAATATTCCTTTCAAGTGAAGCAGCATTTCACTTGCACTTCCCTCAATTTAGTCTACTGCATTCGCTGCTCCCAATGCGGTTTCCTCTACATTGGAGAGACCAAACGTAGACTGGGTGACTGCTTTGCGGAACACCTTCGGTCTGTCCGCAAGCATGACCCAGACCTCCCTGTCGCTTGCCATTTCAACACTCCACCCTGCTCTCATGCCCACATGTCCATCCTTGGCCTGCTGCATTGTTCCAGTGAAGCTCAACGCAAACTGGTGGAACAGCACCTCATCTTCGGACTAGGCACTTTACAGCCTTCCAGACTGAATATTGAGTTCAACAACTTTAGATCATGAACTCTCTCCTCCATCCTCACCCCCTTTCCGATCCCCCTTTTTTCCAATAATTTATATAGATTTTTCTTTCCCCACCTATTTCCATTATTTTTAAATGTATTTCCATCCATTGTTTTATCTCTACCTTTTAGCCTATTTCAATCCCTTCCCCTGACCCCCACTAGGGCTATCTGTACCTTGCTCGTCCTGCTTTCTATCCTTAATGTCACCTATTAGCACATTTCTTAGCTAATATCACCACTGTCAACACCTCTTTGTCCTTTTGTCTATGACATCTTTTGGCAATCTCCACCTATCACTGGCCCTCTATCCAGCTCTACCTGTCCCACCCCCCTTAAACCAGCTTATATTTCAACTCTCTTCTATTTTTCCTTAGTTCTGTTGAAGAGTCATACGGACTCGAAACATTAACTGTATTCTTCTCCGCAGATGCTGTCAGACCTGCTGAGTTTTTCCAGGTATTTTTATTTTTGTTTTTGTTTTGTATCTGAACCATTAATTACTCTATTCTGTGCACAGATACTAGCTCATTGGCTGAGTATTTTCATCATTTTCTGACTAAATAGCAGAGAAACAGAGAAAGCTAAATGCTGATGGAGATAGGAAGCTTTATGTTGGTAGTTCTAAAAATATAAACCGATAGAGGGCTAGACACTGACTAACCTGGAGAGCTATACATTGAGAGCTAAACAGTGAGGTGCCTTTACCTAATAAATCTTCAGGGAATCAGAACAGGCCAGGAATGCCTTTTCCTCAGCAAGGGAGACTCACTCAAAAAGGACATCTTCTGCTGTGTTTGTGAACTTTACTTTGAATTTTAATGCCTGATGTGGTTGTTGATCCAGTTAAGTGTTGCACTTGTTAGCTGATAATTGGTTAATTAAATAGTACAAATTTTATTGTAACATTCAGGTACCAATTTTACCCACTGTTACAAGCCACCTGCAGTATTTTTAAAAATTCATTCATGGGATTTGGGTATCACTGGCAAAGCCAGTATTTATTGCCCATCCCTACTTGCCCTTGAGAAGATAAGCCACCTTCTTGACAATGGAATGTCCTGCTGTGGTTTTGATGTCACATGTAGGCCAGGCATGGAAAGGACAAGTGGATCAGATTTTTTAAATGACAATCTGGTAGTCACATGGCCATCATTACTGATACCAGCATTTTATCTGACATTTATGTAATTAACAGAGGGCAGAGATCCTCTGTTTACAACCATGACATCTCTCCCCTTTTCTCCTCATTTCCACCATGTAAATTATTGTTGGTTGAAATATGACATAACATTATTCAATCTTTTGATAATCAGAAATACAAATTTTCTTAACATAAGACAACTTGTAACATGATTTAGCTATAAGAAATCACAAACTCAAATATGTACAAAACATACCAAGTTATCCATGACCAGCACCAGTCTATTTGTATGTCTGTAATAACATTACTCAAGCTGGGCTGTTATCCACAACTATCCATGTTACACTACTGTATTTGTCTACTCAATCACTTAATCTGTCTACATCTTCCTGAAGTCCGCCACATTCTTCCTTACATATTCCTGTGTTCCTTAATTCGATGTAATTAGCAAATTTTGATATTGACCCCTCCATGTCTCCAAATCATTTACAATGAATTATCACATTTAATTAGGCATATTTTACAGAGTGAGTTTCTAAACTTAAGAGTTAAAAGCATCCTAATGTGTTGCCATGCATTGCATTATCTAAATACGTAAGGCAGTCTAACTTTATTTAAGCAACGGAACACAATAATAAACTTGGAACAATGAAAATCTCAAACGTAAGAGCTGCAAATCTCGATGATTTTGGCACTTCTGTTTAAATTGTTTAATAACAAATACTGGTGAGGATTTTTACGCTGCTTTTATAATTCATACTAAGTATTGCCGATGTCAGTACCAACTCTTTCTAATTCCAGATTCCTGTGATAGCTTCTCTCTCTCCAACCGAGCGTGGTATCAAGCCTTTCTCATCTCAGCCTTTCAGCCTGAGAGGTGACATTTAATTTTTTAAAAATCGAAGGATTCCTCAAAATTAAACTCGGAATCATAATCGTTAATATTCCGAATGAATCGACTGAGCTGCTGGCTCACGGACGATACTTGCATCAAAACAAGTTATAAATACTCAGCCGAATGATCCAGGCGTCATTCATTCCGTAGTCGGCTGTCATAAAGTTTAAAAATAGCACCAGATTTAGTCCCACGTGGTCAAATGCTGGTTACATTCGCCGATTTTACTGCCGCAAAGACACATAACTGAGTAAACCGACTTACTGTTGTGATCTGAACATCCCACACAACTATTTAGTGTTCGTCCTGTTAAAGGCTGGTGTTACCGTACAAGCGCAACACTATTCCTGAAGTTTTAAAGCTGCCTGAAACTTGTATGCAGATCGAGCCAAGGGTCACACCAGTCACAATGCTTTGTGCACTGAGGCTCGTCACTCTCAATATTGTCATGGTAATTTTAAATGAACGCGTGAGAAATCGTCAGTTCCACCGAACTGTGTTATTTTCTGGAATTCAATTCATTCACCAACATAACAAACGCTGAGTCTGGGGATTTTCTAGTTCTGTTCACATGTAGGTTAAAATGAGTCAGTTGTGTCACTATAGCCTTCAGCAAAAGTGAGAAACTATTTTTAGCTTTCTTTTCCAAATAAATATGTGGTTCTGTTGTTGGAGCAGCAGGGACTCTCGGTGTTGCTGTACATGGCGCAGGTTTGGCCCATTCCTCACTCCTGCGTGATGGCGATCACCCGAGCCATCTTTCGCTTTATCTGGAGGTCAAAAGTGGATCATGTCCACAGGGACGCGATGTACAAGCTTCTGGATAAGGGGGGGGGGGGGGAAATGTGCCCAACATCGCCCTCATCCTGATGGCCACCTTTGTGTGCGGCTGCATCAAGCTGTGCGTAGACCCTCGGTACGCAAACTCCAAGTGTCACTACGTGCTGAGGTTCTACCTGTCCCCAGTGTTGTGAAGGATGGGTCTGGCCACGCTGCCGCGGAACGCTCCAAGTAGTTGGACCGTGCCGTACCACCTGTCCCTCGTGGAAAAATTTATACAGAGAAACACCTTTGACCACAAGTCTATCAGGCAGTGGTTGGCATGTAACGTCTAAGAGGCCCTGCGGGAACAGGGGAGGGTGGATCCTGTGGGATGATTCCCTGAGCAGACTGTCAAAGTCATTTGGCAGAGTGCCTCATTGCCAGAACTTTCCAACAAGCACGAAGTTGTAGCTTGTCTGGTGGTGAGAAAGGCCCTCCCTGTCAGATCCTTCCAACACCACAGGAGTCTCACCCCCTCTGCACGTTGCCCTCGAGATGGCTGTGGTTGGGACAAGACCGTTGTTCACCGCCTTGTGGATTGTGCCTTTGCAAAGAAGGTCTGGAGAGAGATGCAGTGGTTTTTGTCGAGGTTCATCCCGAGCAGTTCTGTGACACAGGACTCTGTGCTCTATGGGCTGTTCCCAGGGACACACACCGAGACAAACATCAACTGCAGCTGGAGGATCATCAACTCGGTGAAAGACGCTCTTTGGTCTGCCCGAATCTTGGTGGTCTTCCAGTGCAAAGAGTTGTCACCGACCCAGTGTTGCAGACTGGCACATTCCAAGGTCCAGGACTACGTGTTGAGGGATGCACTAAAGCTTCGGGCAGCCGCCGCAAAGGCGCAATGGGGAAAGGTCGCTGTCTAAGACCTTTTTGCCATAGTGCACCGAGGGGCTGGGAAAGGTATAGACCCCTCGGGCTGTACGGCTCACAATGAATATATGCAGTGAATATTAATTGTATTATAATTGTATTGAAGCACCTCAGAGTGCAACATGATGTATGTTGATAACTCCAATACCATTGCACTGTTTGACTGTCTGTAATGACTATATTGAAATGATTGTAATATTCATTGTTTGTATTGAAGCACCTCCTGATCCATGTGTAAAAGTTGAATGTGATTGCACTTTTTGTGATGGCAATTTAGAAATGCTTTGTAGTTCGTCCAGATATTTTATGTATAAGTATTTTCTCAAAAAAAAAGCAGGAACGAGTTTAGATGAATTTATTGGCTAATTTAAACCAATCCTTACATGCCAAACAGATTTACTGGCTTTTTGGGCTTTCCTTCAGCTTTTCATTTTTCACCTCACACATTTTGAAGCTGAAGTAAACTAACTTTAGGGTTGATGCAAATATCAGGGTCAGCAATAACTGTAAACAACTAAAACAGACACAAAGAATTCAAAATGTCCACACACCTTACTTCCCTTTCCTCCTATTCTCCATCCTCTCTTTTTAATCATTTTAACTTTACTTTTCTCTAACACAAAACATTCAATGTGTATAGAGTTTTTTTATCCAAGCATGTTCGTGCTTCCATGAGATGGGTAACAAATGCTGGCCTTGACAGCAACACCTACATCCCATGAAAGAGTAAAAAATATGTATCAACAAAATTACACCAACAACTATAAACTCAAGATATTCTTTTGTGTGCCTGACAGGGCATATTCTATATTTCTTTCACAGTTGATGAAAGTCATTTGTGCGATAGACAATGTAATCCCTTTTCTCTCAGCTGTAACTATTGTTATAAAAAATTAGCTTTTGTACAATATTAGGGCAGGAACCTCGTGGTTTCTGGAATGTGCATCTGTCAGTTAGAACACTGGCTTTCATGAATCTACAATAGAACCATCAGCAGTTATTAACAATACTGTCCTAACCCGGAGAAGAATTACTGAACTGATAGCCCACCATAGTCATATTAATCATGTTGAACTCTTCCTTGGATAAATACTTGCATATAAAAATCAGATTGCTGTTAATGGAATATCTCCTTTACAAAATAAATTGGTTTATTTGATCTTCACTTTTAATCATGCACCCAATGTTGCTCCTCTAGTAGGGGCCTTAAGAATGTTGGCTGCAGCTGAGACCCACAGGTAAGTGTGAGTGTTGAGGGGGAAGGGAAGGTGGTTAGGAGGTAAAAGCAAAAAACTGCGGATGCTGGAAATCCAAAACAAAAATAAAAATACCTGGAAAAACACAGCAGGTCTGACAGCATCTGCGGAGAGGAACACAATTAACGTTTCGAGTCCGTATGACTCTTCAACAGAACTAAGGAACAATAGAAAAGAGGTGAAATATAAGCTGGTTTAAGGGGGCTGGGACCAGTAGAGCTGGATAGAGGGCCAGTGATAGGTGGAGATAGCCAAAAAATGTCATAGACAAAAGGACAAAGAGGTGGTGATATTATCTAAGGAATGTGCTAATAGTTGACATTAAGGGTAGAAAGCAGGAGGAGCAAGGTACAGATAGCCCTAGTGGGGGTGGGGTGGGGGGAAGGGATTGAAATAGGCTAAAAGGTAGAGATAAAACAATGGATGGAAATACATTTAAAAATAATGGAAATAGGTGGGAAAAGAAAAATCTATATAAATTACTGGAAAAAAGGGGGATCGGAAAGGGGGTCGGGATGATTAGGAGGTGAGCTGGTAGTAGCTGCAGTTTTCTTTGGAGATGGAGGAAACAGGCTGCTACTTCTAACTTGGCAATAAACCAAACTACACAAATTTTTGAACCCCTTTCAAGACAACCTCTCACAATTTCTTCATGCATCACTGATGAGGCCGTTCAAGGTGCGCAAACTGACTGGAGCAAAAGAAAAATTGACAGTCTTGATATGAAATGAGCACAGAAGCCTCATTTCAATATTGAAATGGGCCCTATAATTATGATCACCTAAATAAAGGTTTCAACCAATTTAGCATTGGCCTGAACATTGGCTATTGACCTCTGCACTGCTAAGTTGGTTATTGCACTTATTTTATATCCATAAAACAGGCACAATCATGATAAATTTAGACCCAATGTTACCAATTTTATTTGTGTGCAATGAAACAGATGAAGAACATATCAATAATTTACTGATTTATACAAATTCTCAATGACAGTAATTCAATTTATATGTAAGACTGCTTCTCTTCTCTTTTTTTCCCTAACCTTTTGAGCAAATGAGAACTCTGGACACATGATACTCAGCATGATTGCTTTGACTAGCACTTTAAAGGCAATTGATGCTGTAGTTTCCACTTGACAGTTAATAAATTATACAAGAGATGATACAGTGAGCAGATAGTTCCTCAATCAGGTACTACATTAACAATGGAAGGAGCAAATTTTCAAACTGTTTTGTGGAACTGCATACTGCTTCTTGTCTTTTCAGTTCCAAGGCCAATTTCTTTAAATTAAAATATGTGAAATATTTGATGATAGATGATTATTTAACTAAAAAACTAACCATAGTCAAACAAGGCTATTTTAGTCAGTTTAAGAAAAACATATTAGCCCAGATATCGTTTTGTCGAATCGCAGTCTCTCCACTATGACAGGCTAGGTAAAGGTTTGCCTCAGAAAGGGTTTGCCAGCAGCACTCAAGTTGCCGATAATAGTTGAGACTTCTTTATTTCTTTAGCATGTGAGCAATTGTTTGCACACTCTCATGCTTTTAAAAGTTAAATTCCACTCCGCAACCTGCTACCAAAGCAATACTGGGTGCTGGAGATGAACAAGTATTCCCGGCATGCATAGAAATATGTCATTGGATATATTTTCTATCATTTGAATATCCTTTCCAATATGCCTACCCTAAATGGACAGATATGTTGAACGTTATCCATTATTATTGGAAGGAAATTCAATGGGTAGGAGGTGACCATTGGCAGTAGCCACATCCCTATTCCATTTCCCATCTGTGTCTCCCCCAGTTGTACCCTGATACCAATGAGGCAATGGCAGATAAGCCATGTCAATGCTTTCAAATGTACAATTTGGAAACATTATTAACAGCTTTTCAATAGATACCAAAGCTTCAAGACCTAATGAAATGCATTTCCTTCTAACTAATACATCAATGATCTGCCAAATTATGGTACAGGGAGCCAGATTCCAGGGGAGATTTCTAACTGGAGAGCACATTAGGCAATTGTCAGACAGGGTGTATGTTACACCTGCCTGATGGCTCCTTGGTTGGTCATTAAATATTTGGATAAGCTGCTAGTTCTGAGCAAGCCAATTTTGGATCCAACATGTCATTTGCCATTAGATCCCATGACCCCTTACTTTTCTGACCAGCCTGCCATGTGGGACCTCATCAAAAGCCTTGATAAAATCCATGTAAACTAATCAAACAGCGTGTAATCCTCCTTGTTATAACCTCATCATAAAATTCAATCAAGTTAGTCAGACACCACCTTCTTTTAACAAATCCATCCTGATGGTCCTTAATCAATCCATGCCTTTCTAAATGACAATTTATACAGACCTTGAGATTTTTTTACAATAATTTGCCCGTTGCTGGGATTAGGCTGACAGCCTGTAATTACTCAATCTATCCCTTTCCCCTTTTTAAACAACCCTACAATGTTACAGTTCTCTAGTCCTCTTGCAGCACATCTGTAGTTAGAGAGGATTGGAAAATGATGGTCAGAGCCTTCGCCATTTGCTCCCTTACTCCTCTTAGCAGCCATCTGGGCCTGGTGACTAATCCATTTTCAAAGACACTAAACCGTTAATATTTTCACTCCCACTTGTGTATACCATCCAATATTTCACATTTCACCTTTGCTACAACTGTCTGCGTCATACCCCTCTTATGTGAAGACTTACGCAAAGTATTCATTAAGAACCTTGCCAATATCTTCAACTCCTTGCGCATTAACCTTTTGGTCTCTGACAGGCCCTACTGTTTCCATAATTATTCTCTTGCTTTTTATAAAATATCTTTGGGTTTTCCTTGATTTTATTTGCCAATATTTTTCATGCCCTCTCTTTGTTTTCCTGATGTTCCTTTTAATTTCAGTCCTGCACTTTTTATACTCCTCTAGGCATTCTGCAGTAGTGTTGTGGGATCTTGAGTCTCCTTACAAACAGGTTGACAGTGCCTCATTTTAACATCTCATCCATAGGACAACACCTCTGGCAATGCTACACCCTCTCAGTATTGCATTAGAAGGTCAGTCTAATTTTGCATTCTGGGTTTGAACCTGCAACCTTGTGAGTCAGAGGTAAGAGGGCTAGGAATTGAGCCAGCTGACTGTACAATTGTCTCTAGCAGCCACTGTGCTATAATTTATTCTAGTTCATCAGGATTCTCAATCAGGGCTCTCAGTTCAATTGTATGGTTCAGTGAGATCTCAAAGCAACTCACCAATTGCCTGATCTCTTTACAAGCCCACTTAACATAATCCTACAATTGCAACCTTTTTCTCTTTTTAAAATGTTCTTCCTTACCTTTGTCATATATGTAATTTGTATCCCAACATGCCAACCAGGAATTATCTACTTCACAGTTCTGGAAGGCCCCTCCTCCACTCCTGTATACATGTGATGGTTGGGAAATTAGCAGCTTTCTGGGCAGAAACAGGGGAGGGAAATCATGGTGGCCTCACCACCTGCAATGATCCTGCCAGATTTCAGGCAGGAAAGCAGAGTGGCTTCCTGGCCATTCTCTGACAAACTGATTATTAATGTTGAGTGCCATTGTGTAACCAAGTTAACTTAAGAAATACAGTGGGTTTAATGGCAAAGGAAAGAGAAATTTGACAAAAATATTCCATTGTACAATTTACTACATACCTTTATGATTCACCTAAATGAGTTGAGAGAAAAGAACTGTGGGTTTTCAATTTTAAAAAGAAGCATCTGGTATATGGTAGGAGGTTCTTCAGATAAAGTATAATCAACACATGGAATGGACTCCTGGATAGAGCAATGGAGATGAAAACTCTGGAATCATTTAAAAGCTGATTCTGCAACAGAGGCGCATTCAGGATGAATCATGAAGGGCCAAATGACCTTTTTCATCAGTAATTAATCTGACATCCTCATTCTCTCTACTATGCATCTGGAGGGTTATTCCACATATTAACCACTCTTGGTGTGCCGAGTCTGATAGCAGATACTGTTATGATCCCCATAGAGACCAATAACTTGTAAAACGATATTTGAATTTCCAGTGACTGACTGGAAGGATCACACGACAAGATTTCAAGTTGTAAAACTTATACTGTCACAACCAAACCAAAAGACAATTCTAAACACCATTCAGTAGTCAACGTATACGCTAAACTACAGAAAAGTTTCCACCATTTAACTTATAAAACAGCCAAAAATCCACCACGGCTATACTTTACTCCATCCCTTAAGTAGACACCTCATTCTCCAGAACTAGATCAAAGCTATTCTCCACTCCCAATGGCCTATTTCCTTTTCTTTCCCCCAAATGGGTAACTTCCTATCCCCGAGCTAACTTTCATGTTGTGGGTTACCCTGGAGATTCCTCCCTCTAGCCAAAGCTAGGCGGATCTTCCAGTCTCGTTAAATCATCATAAACTTGGTCTCTTCAATCTGAGCACAAACTCCCACCTGCATTCTGTGTAGTGGATAATAGAGTGAGCATTTTCTCTGCTTCAGGTGCAAGACTGGCTGTCTTTATATTTCTGCTCTCTCTCTCCCACTCTCTCTGACTCTCTGTCTCTCAGATTCTTGCAGATTTACCTGTCTGTGAGTTTCAGGGATATCGTAAGAAACCTGCAACCCAATATCACAATGTCCATATATTGACCCTTAATTCCTAAAGCCCATCCCCATGGCAATGTGAATCACATGGGCCTTGTATCCAGGTAGAAATGCTAATCAGTTATCCTGTAGACACCCAACTCCATTGTATCTTGGAATTAAATAGGCAGCTGAAAGTATAACCATTTATAAAGCCTAGCATTTCTAATACCTCCCTATGAGACCTGGAGACTAACAGTTTAGTCCACAAGCAACACAGATGCGCTTGCCATTGTATACAGGTATGAACACCTTCTTCACACCCCCTTAACCTTTAACAACCAAGCCACCGAGCTTGTCGTCGGGCAGAAATCAGAGCAGTTCACAGGACCCACTTAAGTCCTCCGTTTTAACCTAAATTAAAGAGAAAGTCCCAAAACATATAAACTTTGCATTTTTAACAGGATGTAAAATTTACATTTATTAGTTTAAATCTTTGTCTCCAGTTCTAATGCTGCATTTTAATTTAGTGTAACATTCCAGAGTCACTTTTTCTATACCCTTAACATCACACAATCGCGGCCCTTTTAGGGTGAACTGCTCAAGTTTCTCCAGTTTTTTTCATAACTCAGATCCCTGACACTGGAACATCATATATTAACACTTCACTGAATTGATTCCAGTAATTCAATTCCTCTCTTATTGCTTGGTGAACATAACTGGATACAGTATTCAAGGTAAAGTCTGATCAAACAAAGATAAAGGTTGATCATTACTTTTTCTATACTCTTAATACTTTGGCCATGTAGCTCAATATTTTATTGGTTTTGTTGATTGCTGTTCTGCAGAAATTTACATGTTTTATGTCAAATGTACTAAGATTCCTACGTCTTTCCACAACATCCTTGACTATTTGGCAACTTAAGTTTTCTCTGCACTAAACTTCATCTGCCATTGTTCTATCATTTACAGATTTTATCTAGTTCATTCTGCGATTTGTGAGCTGTTTCTTCCAATTCCACTTCACCTCCTACATTGGAAACTAAATTGCAAACTTGACCACTTTCCATTGGGCAGAATTTTGCCCTTGGCGGGGGTGCTTGGCAGGGTGTGGTCGGTAAGGCAACCGCCGCCCGCGATTGGCACCATGCTACGATTTTATGCAGGCAGGCTAATTAAGGCCCGCCCAGCATGATACGCGAGCGGCACGCTCAGGTCTGCCTATGCAGGTGGAGGGAGGAGGGTGAGCGGTCCGAGCATGCGCGTGAAAGATGCTTCAATCTCCCTGAGGCATGGAGCGGCCTCAGGGAGATGAATCGCTGTTTAAAAAAAATAATGAAGAGAATAAAAATGTCATAAAACATGTCCCCTCGTGTAAGTCTGTCACATGAGCAGGGACATGTTTTTAATTCAAGTGTGAAATTTTTATTTTATTTTTATTTGCCCAAAGGCCGCTTGGCGTTATCGCCTGCCGCAAACCATAAGGTTGGATGGGCAGTGTAAATTTGAATGTAATTACCTTTTTAATGGCCTTAACAGGCCTTTAAATTGTTGGCGGGCACGCGCAGGAGTCGGCAGCGCACCCGCCGACAAGTAAACAAAATATTGCAGGACTACGCGCTGACGTCGGGACACTTGCCCGATGTCATTGCGCGTCATTTTACTCTCGGCCGGGTCGGGGGCATGCCCCGCCCACCGAGCTCAATATTCTGCCCATTGAGTTTCTGGAGGCAGGTCATTTATATAAATTAGAAACAGCAGTGGTCACAGCACCGAGTCTTGGGGCACTCCATACAGTATTTCTTCCCACTCCTCATACATATATTCATTTTTACTTACTTGTTACCCAATTGTTTTAATCCAGTCTCAGGGTTTACCCTGAATCCCCAGGGTTTTGAACTTAATGAATTATCTTTTTATTGAAAGCTTTTTGGAAGGTGAGATAAACCATATTAGATAATAAGAGGAAGTTGTTCAGGTAGGATCTTCCCTTTCTGAAGCCGTTCGACTGTGGTTATTGTCACATGGTTAATCCTACAGTCGATTCCATTATTTTATAAGGGATTCTCTTTCACTTTAGTTTCTCTCTATTAAACAGTACCTCTCTAACCTTAACTTTTCAAGTTTTCCTTTTTAATCTAATCCTGCCTGTGTTATTCTATAACAAAATAGTTAGAAAGCAGCAGTGTAACTGGGAGGGGAGAGATTTAATGTTCAAACACCAGCTGAAATATCTTTTTTTCCATTCAACCAGTTTCCTTCAAAATAACATCAGATCTTGATAGAACTTGATAGAACTGAGAAATGGTTTCACAATGTAAATCAAGTATTTGGATTTGTGCTTTCAAATCTTCACTTAGCCTTTACAGGGGACATTGGCAACATTATTTATCGACTGGTATTGCTGAAAAAAGACATTTTGTCAAAGCTTTTCTTCATCTTGCACTCATCAGGACAATCACAAGAATACCAATGTCAGGGGAAGCACAACTTTATACTGTATGAGAAGAGAGTGTTGATTGATTGGCAAGTTCAGTACTACCAAACAACTTTTTAATAATGTTTCTATTTGAAACTTATTGTGAAATTTCTATTTGAAAAATTGACCTTTGTAAGTAGTTTTGTTTGATCAGGCAAACTCATAGCCAAACAGTCCTCACAAAAATAAAGCCTTTGCCACTGTTAATGAGTTACTGGCCTAGAAGTTCCCGTGCATTTGTACCCAGAGGCACACTCAGGGGTTTCCAACCAAATATGTGGCAGAAGGCATTGCAGAAATTTGGGCATAAGTATTTTGCATCCAGGTTTCCTTGCCTGGGGGAAGCATCCACCTCAGGTACATCAGGTCCCAGCTGGTTCTCACCTCATTCCTCCTCACCCATGTAGGCTTTCGTCAAAGTGGAAGTGCCGACAGTTCCCTCACTGTTTACCGCAGTGCAACAGTCACCTGCTGCATTGATTCTCACAGTTCTAATATCACCTGTGTGATGTTGGTGCTAAGCATTATAGCAGAGTTGGAAGCCACAAGAATCTGTGGTAAAGCCCTTTCCATATCCAAAAACATACACTTCTTCAGGCCTGCTGCCATCAGCCCCCATCACCTCAACTGTCCATGACACCTTTTATGGGTCTGTCGGAGAGGTGGCATATTTTCCACCTCCTCAGAATCTCCCCATTTCTCAAACATGAATTGCAGCACTGGAAAGTTAATTTGGCATTGCGGTGATCACTTATCCCAGTCGAATGTGTCTGCACTGGTGCCCAAGAGGCAGATGCGTGGGGAAAGCCTGAAGGTCGAGGTGAAGGTTGGAGTCCAGGCAAGAATTGAGGCGGACACTGTGGCTTTCCACTAACCTTCAATCTAGCAGCTAAATGTAAACAAGCTGATGAAAAAGCCAGAGACTCTAGTCTCCAATTTTTTTTTATTCTTTCATGGGATGAGTGTCTCTGACAAGGTCAGCATTTATTGCCCATCCAATTGCCCTTAAGAATGTGGTGATGAGCTGCCTTCTTGAACCACTGCAGTCTGTGTGCTGTCGGTATACCCACAGTGCTGTAAGGAGTTCCAGGAATTTGACCAAGCAACAGCAAAGGAATGGCGATATAGTTCCAAACCATTGTGGTATGTGACTTGGAGGGGAACTTGCAGGTGGTGGTAATTCCCATGTGTCTGCTTCCCTTGTTCTTCTAGTTGAGTTTGCGGATTTGGAAGATGCTGTTGAAGGAGACTTAGAGAGATGCCGCAGTTCATCTCACACTGCTGCCACTGTTTGCTGGTGGTGGAGGGAGTGAATGTTTAAACCGATGAATCTCCATGAAGGTTGCTGAGCCTGTCTCGCTGCTAGCAATTGTGTGGGCGCGGGGGATACCCATTTGGTCCCAATGTTGGTGTAAAGAAAGCCCGCAGGAAAATCCAGCCCATGAACTCTTGTTTCTTTCTCCACACATGCTGCAGACCTGCCGAGTATTCCCAGCATTTTGTTTTATTTCCGATTTCCAGCACCTTCAGTACTTTGCTTTATATTTGTGTTATTGTAAGTTTGTTTTCTTGCGACTTTCCATTGATGTTTAAGAAACATCGAAAAATAGGCAGACCTAAGAAAAAACTACCAGGCTGTGTTTATATACAGTAAAAAAAAATGCCCTTTCGGAAAGTCTTCTCAAGAGCCAAAGCAATGCCTTGATTAAAGATGGCGGGGCAGCGGCCACATGCTCACACTGCGCTGCTGCCAGTCTGCTGGGAGACACGGCTGGTCTGCCAGTATCCCGGCACGCCTTGCGAAACTGGTCGCTCCTGAACAGGGTGCCTGTTTGGTAGCGGTTGAAATTTGCCTTGTTTCGCGTTTGCTCGAAGTTAACTTCAGTTTTTCTTGCACAAGGATGGCGGGGATTTTATTTGAGGATATTTTTGATGTGAAAGATATTGACCCGGAAGGTATAAAGTTTGATAGAGGTAAGGAAAGAAGGTGAGCGGCCCCCTGCTTGAGCTTCCCCCTGGTACATGGGGCATTTTAGCGAATAGGATCAGGCAGCTCAGCCCCAAACACAGGGAAGCGAACAGCATCTTCATTTTCAGCTTGTCACTAGTATCCCTTACAATCTTCCAGTGCTTCTTTTAATGCTGTGTCTAGTTCAATAATTTTCTCTCATATCCAGCTCCTGTGATATTGCACGTGTTTTCATCTAGTTATGGAAGGTTTTAAAAGTCCCAGTTCGGACCAACTATTCATCCTCTATTCCAGAAAATAATACTGATCATATTTACCATTTACCAGTTCCCGAATTCCTTCCTTCGCATTTTCTACATTCACCCATCCGATCTAATCCTGAATGTTGCTCTCTCCCCAGCCATGAATCCTGGAAGTGAATTCCACAGCCTCACAACTAAAGATTCTCCTGCCCTCAGTTCTAAATGTTTTACATTTAGGTCCCGATTTTATGCGAGGCAGGTAGCGGCCTCAATGCATAATTCACCTTCTGCCACAGAAAACAGACACAGGTACATTGGCCACTAAATTACTGAAAACTGCTTTTATTTACCCTGCCCCACTCTTACATAATTTTAAATTAATATCCTGTTGCCCCATAATCTGTCTTCTATCAAAACAGTGTTCATTTTTAAATACTAAGAAAAAGCAAAATACTGTGGATGTTGGAAATCTGGAATAAAAACAGAAAATGCTGGAAAAGCTCAGCAGGTCTGACATTATCTATGGAGAGTGAAACAGAGTTAACGTTTCAAGATTGTATGAGTCACGTGGACTCAAATCGTTAACTCTGCTTCTCTCTCCACAGATTTTTTAAAAATTCATTCATGGGATATGGGCTTCGCTGACTGGGCCAGCATTTATTCCCCATCCCTAGTTGCCCTTGAGAAAGGGTAGTGAGCTGCCTTCTTGGACTGTTGCAGTCCTTGTGGGGTAGGTACACCCACAGTGCTGTTAGGGAGGGAGTTCCAGAATTTTGACCCAGCGACAGTGAAGGAACAGCGATATATTTCCAAGTCGGGATGGTGAGTGAGGGGGGGAGGGGGGTGAAATTCCAGGTGGTGGTGTTCCCACCTATGTGCTGCCCTTGTCCTTCTAGATGGTAGTGGTTGTGGGTTTGGAAGGTGCTGTCGAAGGAGCCTTGATGAATTCCTGCAGTGCAGATGCTGTCAGACCTGCTGAGTTTTTCCAGCATTTTCTGTTTTTATTTCATTTTTAAATTTTTTTGTACTGTATGCCCTCCTACCAGGCAGTAATGTCTTATTATGCTTTATATAGTTATCATTACCTCTTGCCTTTTATATTCTATACCTTTGTGACAGAACCTGGATTTCCATTAACTTTTTTTTACAGGCATACCAAGCTGTCGTGCTGCTTTTAATGCACTTTAAACTCACACTCCTAAATCTCTCTGCTCTTCCTCAGCAATCAACCTACTTCTATTCTGAATATGGTTACTTTTTTGACCAAAATACATCACCTCACACTTATTCAACACCTCCCTCTGCTCATCTGCTGTTGAAACCCTCATTCAAACCTTTACCTCTAGACTTGACTTTTTAAATGTATTTCTGGCTGGCATCCCATTTCCTATCTTCTGTAAACTTGAGGTCAGTTCTGCTGCTCATGTCCTAAAGTGCACCAAGTCCTTTTTACCCATCATCTTTGTCCTTGCTGACCTACTTTGGCACCCAGTTCAGCAATGCTTCAATTTTAAAATTCTCATTCTTGTTTTCAAATCCCTCCATGGCCCTGCCCCTCCTGATCTCTATAATTCCAACCCTACAGCCCTCTGCAATATTTGCACTCCTGGCCCTGTGAACTTCCCTGATTTTAATCACTCCACCATAGATGTTTGTGCCTTCAGCCACAAAGGCCCTGAGTTCTGGAATTCTCTCACTAAACCACCCCTCCTTCTACCTTCCTTTCATCTTTTAAGACACCCCTTTAAACCTATCTCTTTGACCAAGCTTTTGACCATCCTCCCGAATATTTCCTTATAGGCTCAGCTTCAAATTTTGCTACTTTTCCTGTGAAGAACCTTGGAATATTTTACTACATTAAAAGTTCTATATAAATACAAGTTGTGTTGAATTCCACCTGCTATTTTTTAGTAAATTCCTCAACTTGTCAACATTGCTTAATAGCTTCCTTTGGTCTATTAAAGAATTCATTATACCTCCTATTTTGATAACATCTGCAAATATTCACACTGTTCTCTCTCGGCCTATATTCAATTAATTGTTACATAGAGTGAAGATAAGTGACGCCAGAGTTGTACCCTGAGGGACTCCACTATGCTTTCAACAATTGTACAAAACTGCTCTAACTCCGATTGTTTTCTCCCTTTTAACCAATTTGCTATCTGCCTCCCTCATTCCATGCTCCTTAATGTTCTTTAGCAATCTTCCATTTGGTATTTTATAAAATATTATCTTAAAGTCTATGTACACTACATCCATTTCATTTCCCCCAATTATCATGTCTATTGCTTTTCAAAGAGCCCTATGAGGTACAGTTACATAGAATCAACAGCACAGGAACAAGTCATTTGGCCCTACTGGTCTATGTCGCTATTCTCCTCTGTATAAGCCTCCTTCCACTCTAATTGTAACAATGTTTAAGGATTTTAAAATATAATGATGGAAGTGTGCTCTTGCCTACTGTCATTTTTTAATTTAATTAATTTGGTCTGCTTTGGATTGTTGTATTTTGTGCAATGGAGCAATAAATGGCCAGTTTTTAATGAGGGAGAATATACTATGGTATATTAACAGTTTTAACTGTTAATAAATGTGCTTTCTAATAAGATGTTACTCCTATGAATATTTACCAACATACAAACATATGAATTAGGAGCGGGAGTGGGCCATTTGGCCCTTCAAGCCTGTTCTGCCATTTAATAAGGTCATGGCTGATCTGATTGTGGCCTCAAATCCACATACCCGCCTATCCCCAATACCCTTTGACTCCCTTGTTAGTCAAGAATTTATCTACCTCTGCCTTAATAATATTCAATGGCCCTGCCTCCACTGTTCTCTGGGGAAGAGAGTTCGAAAGACACTCAACCCTCTATGAGAAAAAAAAAAATTCTCCTCATTTCTGTCTTAAATGGGCGACCTCTTATTTTTGAACTGTGTCCCCTAGTTCTAGTCTCTCCCAAGGGGAAACATCCTTTCAGCATTCACCTTGTCAATCCCCCTCAGGATCTTATATGTTTCAATAAGATCACCTCTCATTCTTCTAAACTCCAATGGATAGAGGCCCAGCCTGTCCAACCTTTCTTCATAAGTTAAGCCACCCATCCCAGGTATCAAGTGAACATTCTCTCGAACTGCCTTGAATGCATTTATATCCTTTCTTAAATAAGGAGGCCAAAACTGTACACAGTACTCAGATGTGGCCTCACCAACATCTTATACAACTGTAACAAGCTGATAATACTTTTTGATTGTGCATTAGATATCTGTATTTTAGTGTTAAATGGCAGTACTGGAATCCAGACAAAATGACTAATGAATGCAATATTTAGGTACCTTTGGGGAGATAACAGGACTTTTATGTTGTCTTTACAGTTTCACGCCTACACTGTGAGAGTGAATCCTTTAAAATGGACCTGATACTTGATGTGAACATTCAGATTTACCCTGTTGAACTTGGTAAGAATTTCAATTAACATATATTTCTGAATAATTGTATTTTAGATCTCAAGTTCAATTGCAGTTAAGCTGGATCAATACTGCTACAATGGAATAGTTGAAAAGTCTTTCAGTTTGAAGGCTGTAATACTGTGAAAGTGGTGAGTGTGGGCAACATACAGATACACTGTGTGGTTTTATTCCTTTCTGCAAATGGACACTTACAGTTGTTCACCAGGCTCTCATTACCAGTGAAATTTTTAATGTTAGAAACGATTAAAAGATGGCTTCATTAGCAATTATAGTTATTGCAAAGTCAAAGTTATTTCAGACTACATTGATGTTCATACATCCAATACAAAATGCTGAACTGATATTCAATTTGGTAAAACCCAAATTGATTGCTGCAAAATTACTTTCAATAATTATCTTCTTTGATCTTATGAATTGGGTTCAGTGGCATAATTTGATTTGATCATTAGGTGTGCCAGAATGTAGATATAGGAGGTTTAGAGTATGAAATCCCACTTTCATTACATTGGACTTGTGGAAATGATTAGTTTCTCAGGAGTCAAAAGTCTCCAGTGTAATAATATAAGGACATGTAAAGATGCTTTGTTTGGCTGTGTGTTTTTTTAATTACATCTGAAGGATACTATAATTGTTATGTGACAATTTGTACTTTTTTGTTTTACATAACTAGTGCTGTGTAGATTTGGAGTGGGTTTGAAGTGGAATATCAGTAAACTCATTGATGCAATTACATCATAAAATAATTATAGACACTAGGCAAGGAAAATGTGTTTTGAATTTATTCAAGTTTTGGATGGTGGCACAGAATAGACCAGGGAAGGAGTTGTAAGACCCAACAGTTTTTTTTTCTTTTTCTTACTACCTTTCTTCAGGTGATAAGTTTCGTCTTGTAATAGCGAGTACTTTGTATGAAGATGGAACGCCGGATGATGGAGAATACAACCCCACAGATGACCGGCCATCAAGGTAGCTATACAATCGTAGAACCTTACAGCACAGAAAGAGGCTGCTCCACCGTCTACAAGTCAAGGGCATGATGGAATACTTAACATTCACCTGAATGGGTACAGCCAGACTGCCACTTATATACTAAAAAAGACGTTCAACACCATCCAGGATTGCAATTCATTTGATCGTTGCCACTGGGCACAACATCCACTCCTCCATTACTAACTCCTTGTTGTCGCAGCAGGTACAATTTACAGAATTGCAAGAGCTCATTAAGGTTACTTTCACAGTACCACCTACCCTGTGACATCTACCATGGAGAAGGACAATGTTGTAAGAACATCACCACTTACAAACTCCCTTCTAAGTTACACACCCTTCTGACTTGCATATTTATCGCAATTCTATCATCATCACTGGGCCAATAACCTAGAATTCTCTACCTAACCTCATTAGAATATTTTGCTAAGACAGTCCATTACAAAACAAAAACGCTCTACTGTCTTGTATAAAGACCTTTGTTAAGCCTCACCTAGAATACTTTGATTAGCTTTGGTTTCCTCATTTGATGGGTGATATAAAGGACCCAGAACAAATTCAAAAAACAGCTACTAGTTTAAAGATCTTTTGTTATCATGATAGGCTTAGAGAGCTGGGTATTTTTACTCCAAAAAAGCAGAGAGTTTGAAGACATTTGAACTAATGAAAGAATTAGAATTGTGGATAGGCTGTTCTGTTCTAGATCGCTTGGCATTGAAGGATGGAACTGGAGCATAATCTTTACACTCAAGCTTTTATTTACAGAGAGACACATTCCAAATATGCATCTCCTATTTTCCAATTTCAGTCTGCTCCTATATATATATATATATATATATATGTATGAGCCCAAGTAAATCCTCAGTTAATGCCCACTGCCTGAATACAATTAAGTACTCCATTACTATACAATTAACATAGGCTGTTTGAGTTAGAAATTGTTAGAGAAGATTTGGGCAACTTGTGTAGAAGGTATATAAGCATAGACGCCAGGAGATTTTCTTTTCACTGAGGCTTGTCCACTTGTTGCAGGCTATTACAATGAGCGGACTCTGCAAGTATTCAAAAGCGAACAGTTAGGACGAGTTCATAGTTAACATGACAGCATATTAAAGTAGGTAGGGTATTCAGCAAGGTGTCTCTTGTTACCTGGAATTTGGTTGATTACTTTGGGATAGAGTGGAATTTTCCAGATTTTATTGTATTGGCCTGGGGGTTTTCCTTTCCCAGGAGATTCTGTGTTTGCTGCAGGTGTGGGCTGATAAGGGTCATGGCGTTAAGATATATCATGACAGGACAGGATTAATGAATCAGCCGGCCTTTTCCTACTTGTCATATTGATGTATCAAACCTATGTCATTTTTAAGCTGGGCTGATAAAATACATTATATCTATATTCAACAGGACTTGAAGGAAGAATATTTTTATTTCATGTTCCTGAACAGCTTGTTAGGGTACAATGTTCACTTTGCAAATTGCCGTTCAAATAGTCGTTTGGTAGTACAGAGCTTGAATATTGCTGAAAGAAGAGACATATCGAAGCTTTTCATCTTGTACTCATCAGGATACTTATCAAGATTACTGATATAAGGGGAAAATGACAATTTATACTGTGTGGCTACACTGAGCAGATCATTTCGCTCTGTATATCATGCGAACTCCTGAATGAGCCTCAGGCCATCACTTTCGGCCCTGAAAAGTGTCCAATCTACCTCAGATCACCCTAGAAGGCCAAGGTATCTCAAAAATTTGAGCAACAGGTGAAGCTAGCTGTTTCACGCTGCTACTATGCAGTAGCAATACCAGTGGCATTTGCTGCTAACAGGATGCTGCCATCAAACCAAAAAGACGTTCTGCCTATCACACAAATGAGTAATGTTTAGCACACTGAGGATTATTTAGCAAATGTTGTCAATCGGGGAATCACGTCTAATGTTGGACACTATGTTTTGAGTTTTGCAAGCAGGGACTGGTTGGGGACAGTCTGTACCTTGCCCATATATGAATTTCAGTGCCAGTGTGATAGGTATGTAGGCTGTACATCCCAAAGACTGCCAGATCGTATCAAACAGCATGCCCGAACCACTGTTTGCAATGAGCAGTCCACTTGCCAACCAATCAGCACTCTCCTCTCATACAGTATAAAGTTGTTGCTTCCACTGACATTGGTATTCTTGCGACTGTTCTGATGAGCGCAAGACGAAAAGCTTCGACGTATCTCTTTTTTTCAGCAATACTCAAGTTCCGTTCTTTCTAAGAAAAGCATTTTTATACTTTTATTGTGCATTGTGATGTTGGTAAGCTTTGTGCAAGTGTGGCTGAGTAGGATTTTATTTCTGAGCTGGTCTTCAAAAGGCCTATATGTGGATTAGCACGAGCAACTAGTAAAAAGGTAACTTTACCTTTCCTAAACCTCAATCATCATAGTAGTCTTCTGGCAAAGTTGCACAGCCAATGTTACAACTGGTCCCGGGCAAGGTCCCCCAATTTGCTCACTTCCCAAACGGGACTCCAATTTTTTTATGCTCCCAGTTGACTCCCCTTCTTTATTCAACGCCTTTGGTTGGTCACAGCATGGTTAATTTAAAAGGAATACCTCTCCCCCCCACCCCCTGCTCTGTGGATACTGTTTCCCAGTCCAAATGTGTTTACTTTTTATAAGGAGTCAATTTAACCAGGCTTTCTTGAGTCAAAGAAAGTAAGTTTATTAGTTACTAAAACTCGAGAAAAATAATAAAAATGCATAATAAAACATTCTCACAGATCAGAACTGAGAAGTTAAGAGTCCAAATTAAAGTTTTTTAAAAAAATATACGAATCAGTCTTTGGCTTGTCTGTGAGGTGTAGATGGCAGTATGTTGTGGTATTTAAGTTGGATGATTCAGGTAGGGTTGACGGTAGCTTCGCCGTTAGTTTGGAGACACTGGGTTCTGCAGGGTGGCTAAAAGGCTCTCCTATTTCCTTTAGATTGTAGCTTCTGCTGAGCTTTGCCTCCAGCAACAGAGAGTGTGATCTTTTTGCCTGCAAGCTGCAGGGGGGTGACTAACTTGTTCTTCTGCTTATTGTCACACACGCAGCACACCAGCTTTTTAACCCATTTTTTCCCTGTGTATTCCAGGCAAGGAAATAGTCGTCTTACATTGATATAAAAATTATTTACACATTCTGAGATCTAAATCAACTAGAGATGGATTTTTGGGTGACACTGAGATGTGCAAATCAGTCTTTTGTCTCCGCAAGCATAGGACACTAAAGTTCAGCCTTTTGCATCTTTCCTATCTTCCTTTCATGCTTGTGCTTGAAGAAGGCCATGACACCTTTTCAGGTGCGACATTCCATGTTCTCTCAGGACAAGTCTGTCAGTATAACCTACATAGGAATTTTCCAAAAAGTGGTCACTTTACACTATCAACCATCTTTTGCTCAGTATCCTTGCTTGTATTTCTTTAAAAACACAAGTCTTCCTTAAAAAATTCAATATGTCCGCAAGTAATCTGTGGCTGTTATCGGCTTTTCATGACGCCAATAAAATGAAAGGTAGCAGTAAAGGTTGAACTCATTTGATTTTTTAACTGCTACCTCACTGATTCCTTACTCTTAGTTGGATTTAATGTAAAAGGAGTTGTAGGAAAAACCATATGTGGGCTTGAGTGTTAATTATGCACTTGAAAATCTGCCTTATGCTCTATATATAATGTTTATAGGTTCCAGAATTTCCCCTAAAATGGCTGATTTTGAGGTTTAATATGCTATATAATTACACCATTTAAGACTGGGTTTTGAAGGACACTGGATCACTGTGTTTTGTATTATCCTATGCTCCTTATTGCTTTTTATGAAGCTGTATGGAACTGTTATGGAACTGAAAGGCTGGTGCTGACAGGCTCAGCACCACAACAATTTGGGGACAAGTTTTGAAAAGATAAAATTACAATACTGATTGAAAATTGAGCTGTTAGTATGTTTTTTAACAACGGTATTTTAGCTTGAATAATACTTGAGGATTTTATAGGTTATTGTAGGATCTTATTCTTGAGTATGTGTCTGATTGTTCAACATTTAAACCTCAGTTATTATTTGAATTACCCACTATTCTCTTGCTTGCTTTTCCAAGCAAATCAATGCCAATCTTTTATTTTATGTACACATTGTCTTTTTTCCTTTGCCATTTTCTTTCGTTCTCTCCTAAAGGCTGTGACGTGGTTGCCCAACAGCAAATTACATCCCGGTATCTTGTCAGAATATTCGTTACTCATATGTGAGCTATGGTGGTGAATTTTGACATGTGATTTGACTGCAAAGATTGGCACAGCTCAATCTTGCCCTTGCCCAATATTCACACATATGCACATGTGTTCTCATAAGCTTCTACTCCCAACAGAGGCTGCTGGATTATCATCTAGGGCATGAGCTCTGGCTGATTTTCACTTCCTTAAATCAAGGTTACTGCATTCCAAGGCATGGTTTGTAACAAAATGCAGCTAAAATAGATCAGATGACAGTGTCAAAGTACTTTTGACTTGGCTGCTCAATGTCTTATGTGAAATGAAATTATGCAGTTCAGATATCACAGTAAAAAAAATAATTGGAACACTTGCTTTCTGTAGTAAAGGACTAATCATTGCTGAGTCTAGTAATTAGTAAACATTGTTCTCCGCGGTATTTAGTCTAAGATCATCTGGGTCCAAAAACGTGAGTGTTGTTCAGTTTCCAGGAATTTATTTTCTTTCTTGACTGAAATGTTACTTCTTTTCTGTTTTGCAATAGGGCTGACCAATTTGAGTATGTCATGTATGGAAAAGTTTATAGAATAGAAGGTGATGAGAGCTCGACAGAGGCAGCCACAAGACTGTGAGTATATAAAGATGTGAATGACTGTACTGTTAAAGTTAATTGGTTTCACATTTATTAAATGTTGATTTGTATTACTTAAAAATAGATGCTGCAAATGTTCATGGAGATACTTTGGTAACCCACAATTTTTTTATTGGCTCATGGGATGTAGGCATCACTGGCTAGGCCAGCATTTATTGCCCATCCCTTGAGAAAGTGGTGGTGAGCTGCCTACTTGAACTATTACAGTGCATGTGGTGTAAGTATACCTACAGTGCTGTTAGGGAGGGAGTTCCAGGATTTTGACCCAATGACAGTGAAGAAATGTGATGTAGTTCCAAGTCAGGATGGTGTGTGACTCGGAGGGGAACCTGCAGGTAGTAGTGTTTCAATGCATTTGCTGCCCTTGTTCTTCTAGCTGGTCGAGGCCGTGGGTTTGGAAGGTGCTATCTAAGGAGCGTTGGTGAGTTGCTGCCATGTATCTTGTAGATGGTACACACTGCTGCCACTGTGCTTCAGTGTTGGGGGGAGTGAATGTTGAAGATGGTGGATGGGGTGCCAATCAAGCAGGCTGCTTTGTCCGGGATGGTGTTGAGCTTTTTGAGTGTTGATGGAGCTGCACTCATCCAGGCAATTGGAGAGTATTCTATCACACTCCTGACTTGTACCTTGTTGATGGTGGACAGGCTTTGGGGAGAAAGGAAATGAGTTACCCTCTGCAGAATTCCCAGCCTCTGACCTGCTCTTGTAGCCACAGTAGTTATATGGCCATCCAGTTCAGTTTCTGGTCAATGGTAACCTCCAGGATGTTGATAGTGGGGAATTCAGCCATGGTAATGCCATTGGATGTCAACGGGAGATGGCTAGATTGTATCTTGTTGGAGATGGACATTGCCTGGCACTTGTGTGGCGTGAATGTTACTTGCCACTTGTCAGTCCAGGCCTTGCTGCATATGGACATGGACTGCTTCAATATCTGAGGAGTCACAAATGCTGCTGAACATTGTGCAATCATCAGCAAACATCCCCACATCTGCCCTTATAATGGAGAGAAGCTCAATGATGAAACAGCTAAAATTGGTTGGGCCTAGGACACTACCCTGAGGAACTCCTGCAACAAAGTTCAGGGACTGATATGACTGACCTCCAACATCTACAACCATCTTCTTTTGTGCTAGGTTTGACCAGCCAGTGGAGAGTTTTCCCCCGATTCCCAGTGACATCAGTTTTGCCAGGGCGCCTTGATACCGCACTCGGCCTTGATGTCAAGAGCTGTCACTCTTACTTCACCTCCGGAGTTCTGCTCTTTGTCCATATTTGGACCAAGGCTGTTAGGAGATCAGGAACTGACTGGCCCTGGCAGAACCCAAACTGAGTGCCTGTAAGCAGGTTATTGCTGAGTAAATGCCGCTTAAAAGCACTTTCGATGACACTTTCCATCACTTTGCTGGGGTGGTAATTGACTGGTTGGATTTGTCCGGCTTTTTGTCTACAGGACACACCTGGGCAGTGTTGTAACTGTGCTGGAACAACTTGACTAGGGCTTGGCAAGTTCTGGAGCACGTGCACAGTACCACTACTGGTATGTTGTCAGGGCCCATAGCCTTTGCAGTATCCAGTGCCTTCAGCCATTTCTTGATATCACGTGGATGGAATCGAATTGGCTGAAGTCTGGTATCTGTGATGGTAGGGACCTCAGGCGGAGGCCGAGATGGATCATCCACCTGGCATTTCTGGCTGAAGATGGCTCTAAGTCCTTCAGCCTTGTCTTTTGCACTGATTGCTGGCTTCCCCCACAATTGAGGGCAAGGATATTTGTGGAGCCTTCTCCTCCAGTTAGTTGTTCAATTGTCCCCCACCATTCATGACTGGATGTGGCAAGACTGCAGAGCTCAGATCTGATCCATTGGTTATGGGATCACTTAGCTCTGTCTATCACATGCTGCTTATGCTGTTTGGCACGCGAGTAATCCTGTGTTATAGCTTTGCCAGGTTAACACCTCATTTTTAGGTATGCCTGGTGCTGCTCCTTGCATGCACTCCTGCACTATTCATTGAACCAGCGTTGATCCCCTGGCTTGATGGTAATGGTAGAGTGGGGGATATGCCAGGCCATGAGGTTACAGATTGTGTTCAAGTACAATTCTGCTGCTGCTAATGGCCTGCAGCACCTCATGGTTCCCCAGTCTTGAGTTGCTAGATCTGTTCGAAATCTATCCCATTTAGCATGGTGGTAGTGCCATGCAACACAATGAAGGTTACCCTCAGTATGAAGACGGGATTTCATCTCCACAAGGACTGTGCAGTGGTCACTCCTATCAATGCTGTCATGGACAAATGCGTCTGTGGCAGGTAGATTGGTGAGAATGAGGTCAATTAGGATTTTCCCTTTTGTTGGTTCACTCACCACCTGCCACAGACCCAGTCTAGCAGCTATGTCATTTATGACTCAGCAAGCTCGATCAGTAGTGATGCAACCGAGCCATGCTTGGTGATGGCCTTTGAGGTCCCCCACCCAGAGATCATTCTGTGCCCTTGCCACTCTCAGTGCTTCCTCCAAGTGATGTTTGACTTGGAGGATTACTGATTCATCAGCTGAGGGAGATGGTAGGTGGTAACCAGGACAATTCCTTCCTGACTGTATACCACTGTGCTGCCACCTTTGGTGGGCCTGTCCAGGTAGTGGGACAGGACATACCCAGAGATGGTGATGGTGGTGTCTGGGACATTGTCTATAAGATATGATTCTGTGAGTATGACTATATCAGGGTGTTCACAACTCGTCTGTGGGACAGTTCTCCCAATTGTGGCACAAGCCCCCGGATATTGCAGGGTTGACAGGGTTGTGCTGTTGTCATTTCCAGTACCTAGGTCCATGCCGGGTGGTCCGTCTGGATTGAATTCTTTTAGACTCCATAGTGGTTTGATACAACTGAGTATTTCACAGAGCAGTTAAGAGTCAGCCACATTGCTGCAAGTCTGGAGTCACTTGTAGGCCAGACCAGGGCATTTGTGAACCAGATAGGGTTTTACGACAATTGCACAGTTGGCCACCATTAGACTAGCTTTTAATTCCAGGTTTTATTAATTCAATTTAAATTCCACCAGCTGATATGGTGGGATTTGAACCTGTGTGCCCAGAGCATTTGCCTGGGCCTCTGGATTTCTAGTCCAGTGACATTACTACGATGCCACTGCTTCCACCCAAATCTGGGTTAGTACCAGGACAAAGTAAGTTCTAAAACTAAACATTGTACATTGCTGTTCTGGAGCAAATCTTTATTGATTAATCTTTGATTAATATCAAATTATGTGCTGATTCTGTCAGAATTCTAGAAAAATGGGAATTTTAAAGAGAAATATATTCTAATTAAACCACCATAATGCAAGAGCAGTTGATTTATGATGAAAAGGAAGAATCTGGACAGAAGACGACTTTGGAAATGGACATCTCGGCTTTTGTATTTTATGTGAAGAAATAATTTTTCTAATAGTTGTACATTTAATTATTTCTCATGATGTGGACATCACTGCAACCTGGTGTTTATTGTCCATCGCTTGTTGCCCTTGAGAAGATGGTGATCTTCTTGAACCGCTACAGTCCATGTGCACTGCATTACTGTTGGGGATGGAGTTCCAGGACTTTAGACCCTGTGATGTGATGTGCCCAAGCAAGGATAGTGGGGAACTTGCTGGCTTTGTCCTTCTAGGTCCTAGGTGTTGCATGTTTTGGGGTTGTTGCTGATGAAGCCTTGATGAGTTGCTGCAATGCACCCTGTGGACCATACACACTCCTGGTGATGAAGATGGTGGACATTTTAGGCCTGTGGATAATGTACTGATCAACAGACTGTAGAGAATATCTTGAATTCAAACTATTTCTGATACTAGTACCTCAGCTTGTTAATACATCCTGTATGCTTAGAGATAGTGATGGTAGAGACAAAGTTTTAAATTTAAATTTTCTTGAAAATGCTGCCGAAATACTCATTGTGAATTTTCACTCCTTTCAGATCAGCCTACGTATCCTATGGTGGTCTACTTATGAGGCTTCAAGGGGATGCAAATAATTTACATGGCTTTGAGGTGGATTCCAGAGTGTACCTGCTAATGAAGAAGCTTGCTTTCTAAGATACATGGACAAAGATTATGGCAATCCTAAAGTTTCTTGGCTTATAATGAGATCAAGTTTGTTTGTTGGTATATAGCCAACAAATCATTTATCACACTGAATGTGTAAATGCCCTACATTTCCAATTTCCCTGTTTTAAAGGAGATTATGTAGGAAAGTAACCAGTTAAGGAAAATTATTCGCCTCACTATGTGAACTAAAGAAAGTTTTTTTAAGTTGCTATTAAGTGAAAAGAAAGTGTACTTTCTGTAATAACGAGTGTACAAAATGAACGCATCGGCTATTGAATTCTACAGTGTCCAAATAAAAATATGCTTCTTGATCAATAGTGAAAGGCTGTTTTAATGAATCAGTATGCCATATACAATATATGTACAGTTTTATTTTTAAATAAATTTGATCTGAGAAAAGGGATCAGTTGCATTCATCAACTGTGGGTAGACAATGGACAAACCAGAATTTCTTAGGACCATGAGAGGCGAACTGAAGAACTTGGTATTTGGCAACATGGGCAGCAGAGATATAGAGTAGGATTTTCGTTGTGGGCTTCAGGACCATGCAGTCAGGCTGAAACGGGGTCAGAAGCCTGCACTGCCTAGGAAACACGCACTCATCTGTAATTTTCTTCGAATTGGTCTTTTGGGGCCAGAGGGCAGCTTCGCCACTGAGATAGGGATGGCGGGTGGACTCTCAAAGTTGAAGGGCCATTAGGAGGCTCTCCAGCTTGGAAGCAGCAGCAGGATGCCTTTGCAGGTAAATGAGGGAGAGGACGCCCCAATATGGAATTTCCCTCTCCAACTTTTATAAATTTAAAACAATAAAAAAAGCCCTCAGCAGCTAGGCCACCATTGTAGGAGCAAGCCCTTTCACACGTCAGTTACAGCTGAAGCCAGGCAAGCAGGGAGGAGCTCAGCCAAAGTGCACACCACCCAGTCTGCTGCTGGAAGGTCGCCTCCAGGCACATGCGCTGTTCCTCAACACCTCTGGGGACCTGAAGGCTTGTGGGCAGGTAGACCTGCTGCCCCTCCATCCCACCTCTGTGACAATGGCTTCAGGACGTGATGGAGCCAGGGAACCGGCACGTCATCCAGTGGCGCAAAATTCTGCACCCACCCGTCTTCGTACCTGCTTCCATCAGTGCCTAAAAATTCAGCCCATCATTTAAAAAAAAATTCTTTAATGGGATGTGAGTGTTGATGGCTGTTTATCCCTAATTGCCCTTGAGAAGGTAGTAGTGAGCTGCCCCTAGAACTGCTGCAGTCCATCTGGTGTCAGTACACCCACAGTCCCAGGATTTTGATCCCATGACAGTGAAGGAAAGGTGATTTAGTTCCAAGTCAGAATGGTGTGTGGCTTGGAGAAGAACTTGCAGGTGGTGCTGTTCCCATGCATCTGCTGCCCTTGTCCTTCTAGGTGGTAGAGGTTACGGGTTTGGAAAGTGTTGTTGAAGGAACCTTGGTGAGTTGCTGTCACTACGTCAGTGATGGAAGGAGTGAATGTTTAAGGTGATGGATAGTGCCAGTCAAGTGGGCTGCCTTGCCCTGGATTGTGTCAAGCTTGTTGAGTGTTGTTGGAGCTGCAGTCATCCAGGCAAGTGGAGAGTATCCCATCACACTCCTTGTGCATTATAGATGGTGGACACAATTTGGGGAGTCAGGAGGTCAGTTAGTCACCACAGAATTCCTTGCCTCTGACCTGTCTTATAGCCACAATATTTATATGGCTGGTCCAGTTCAGTTTCTGGTCAATGGTAACCTTTAGGATGTTGACAGTGGAGCTTTCAATGATGGTAATGCTATTGAATGTCAAAGGAAGGTGGTCAGATTCTCTCATTGGGAGATAGTGGTATTTGCACATTGTCTTACTACTTTGAGATGTGGGTTGACTGACTTGATGGAACTCTGCTCTTTGTAACATGTCCATGTACAAATAACTAAAAACTAGTGCACAGAGACAAAAAATAATCAAAATCAATAATTTTATAATGTTACCCTTCATCTCGAGGCTGGAATTCAGAAGTGAGGATGTGATGCATACGTTTTCTTCATTATTACAACACAGAAACAGGCCATTAGGCTCAATTAGTTAATTGCGGTGTTTATTCTTCACTTGAGCTACATCCCCGCTTTCCTCATCTAACTCTCTAAGCATAACCTTTTATTCCTTCTATGGGTCACCATGAAATTTTGGGGTCGCAAGCTCCAAGGTGGCAATGGGTACCTTGGAGCTCAGACTGGTTTCTGACAGCTGCGAGGCTCTTTAAATGCTTGAATTTTTTTGTTGGTGCGTGTGGCCTAATGGACTGCTTCCCAGCTCCTGATCACTATTGAAAAAAAACTGTGAACAAGTGGGTGTTTGTTTTCTTTTGGCGATACCCTGCCTTTTCATCAACTCCCCGCATGCTCAACTCCTGTTCCCCTACTCCCAGCCCCCAGTCATGAACTAAAGCCCCCTTCTTGCTCAACAAGTGAAGCATTCTCCCCCGCACCCCCCCTTCCTGCTCAACAGCCCTCATATCCCCCCAGATTTTCACTCTGGGTTGACATGAAGTCTGAGGCATTAAAATGGGGTCACACTGGGGAAAAATTTGGGAAGAGCTATTCCCTTCTCCCCCATAATATGGGAATGCTGGTATAAGAGTTTTCTTCCATTCTGTTGACATTCTTTACCTTGATGGATACAAAACATAGAGTAAAAAGTTGAAATGATTACTTCTGCATTTGAAAAAAAATAGGCATTGCAGATTGAGCTACTTTCTGATGTCCACGTGCAACTGAAAGAGTACATAGATCCAAATTATGCAATTATGCAAATAGTAAAAATAAAATGAGCAATTCAAACTGAAAGATAATGGAAAGATATTTATTCTCCACATTATCTCCAGTGATCAGCTAAAAACATCAGACAAATACTTTGAGTTCATTGTGGAGCATTCCTTTAACTTGATTTTCAAAAAGTATTCACAAAAGTTATAGTTTACTTTCTGCAAAGCTTGACTCATTTTCCATGGATTTAGCTAGAAATTGTAAAGCCATGGACTGTGTTTTTAATTTTTTTTAACATAAATCATTTAAATATAATCTCACGATCTATTTTTTTCTGAATAAGCATCATCAGAAATTTAAACAAAATCTTTCTTTACTGTATTGACCTGTAAATGTTTTTTTAATGTGTGAATACAATGATTAAAATATATTCCAGTACTTTCACAATATTAAAACAAAGTAGCTAGTTTGATATTTATCATGTCATGACCGTGGATCATGGCCCTGAGTTACTTACATATTGAACTTTTAAGTAAGACATGTTTTTTTTAAAAAAAGGACATCCAAGCAAAAGCTGGCTTGACCATAAAGCAACGACTTCTGGAAAATTCTTATATGGATTACACTTGACCAACCAGTCCAGAGAATGGAATGTTGCACCTAAAAAGGTATCAAGGCCTGCTTTAGACAGAGACAACAATTGTCTCCGAGTTTACGTAGCCTGTGCGAATGTTCACCTGGGCAAAGACGGCAGGTGGGCAGGCCGTAATTTGCAAAAGCTCATTTATGGGCAGGATAAGAAGGGTCAGCAGCATTGTCAATATGAGTTGTGAAGAGTTTTGGACATCATATGCTGCTGGTTGACTTTGTGAACTGGAGAGCTTCATCCCGCCTCAGAGCTTCTTTCTGCGCATTTCTAGGTTTCATTTCAGGGCTCATTGGTGTTTTCCAGGCCCTCGGAGTATTCAGACCATGTGGGCCCTTCCAGGTATCAGACAGCCTTCCATAACCCTGGTAATGGGGATTGTGGTCTCTGCTGGTGGCACCTCCTCTGGGGAGAAAGAGAGGGGCAGAAGGGAGAGGAGGCCAGGTGACCCAAAGCAGATTCCTGGGGACTGACCTGTGGGAGGAGAGACACAGGCACAAAGGGCGCAGGGCCAGCGGGTTGTCCAAGGCAGAAGGGGCTGCAGAAGATGGCACTATCCCGCTGACAGGGTTTACAGGCAGCGACACAGCTACCTCAATGTGTCCGAGGTGCAATGCCGAAGGAGGCTCCGTCTCTCAAGGGAGGCATTGACCTCCATTTGTCAGAGGATTGGGACTGAGATCAGCTTCAACTGTATGGGTAGACACCCCATGCCAGTGGCTCTGAAGGCCACAGTGCCCCTCAACTTCTATGCCTCCGGCTCTTTCCAGGGCTCAGTGGGGGATCCGTGTTGAGTCTCCCAATCAGCTGTCCATATTTGTGTCGAACTAGTGAGAGAAGATCTGTTCAGGCGTGTATTGACCTTCATTCATTACCGTACGGACGAGGCCTGCCAGACCGAGCGAGCCAGAGGATTTGCAGCGCTTGCTGGGTTCCCCCACGTCCAGGGTGCCATCAACTGCAGTCATGTTGCTATCAAGGCACCAGTGGGAGAATCGTGTGCCTTTGTCAACAGGAAGGGATTCCACTCCATGAACGTGCAGAGAAAGTGTGATCACAAAATGCAGATTCTGCAAGTCTGTGCAAGGTACCCTGGCAGATCCCATGACACTTAAATCCTGAGATACTCCCAGGTCCTGAGGCTCTTCCGTGCTCCAGCCCGACTGGATGGATGGCTGCTGGGTGACAAGGGCTATCCCCTCAGAAGGTGGCTCATGACGCCTCTCCACCATCCAAGAATAGAGGCTGATCAGCGTTACAATAGGAGCCACGCCTCCACAAGGGCTGTGGTAGAGAGAACCATCGGTCTTCTCAAGATGCGCTTCCGATGCCTGGACTGTTCAGGGGGCACACCGCACCAGAGCGCGTGTCACTGATAATGGTTACATGCTGCATTCTCTACAATCTACACTGACAAGGGGGGACCCAGTGGAGGAAGAGGATGTTGATGCAGCTGCGCAGGCCACAGATGATGAGTCCAGTAGTGAGTCCAAGGGCGAGCACGGTGAGAACACTGAGGGCATGGATGCAGACCTGGGTAACCTCCAGGGAGGCAGGGACAGCCGGGACGCTTTGATCCAACGCTCCTTCAGCTAGCCTACCAAATAAAAACCACTACCACATGCGAGGACTGCAGGCTGCGTACTTGAATCCAAAGAGGACCATTTCCTTGGCCATCAGCATACACTCTGTGCCTGTGCAATGAAGTTTCAGGAGACACATGTCCATCAGTACATAATGGCTTACCCTGCATCTACAAAACAAATGAAGCATACAGAGGCCAATAGCACAAAATAAAATCTCATTTAATTCTGCATATGAAACATAGCTGAAATGAACATAAATCGGTATTGCTAATCACACCATTAAAAAAGTTAAAGCAAAATGAGGGAACAAAATATCACCCATGATAAGCCCGTCTCGTGCTTAAGGCGCTTTACATTTACATTTGCGGGTGCTACGTCTAGGTGCTCCCCCCTAGCTGGCACCACTTTGGAGACAGCCTGCCGACTCTGCTGTCTTGTTGGCCTTGATGACCTTAGCAGTCGTGCTCTGGCCCGTGGAGCCTGTGCTGACCCCGCCTGGGAGGGAATGGCCAATGCAACGGCTGGCATCTCCCAGCCGCCACAGCCTCATCAGATGCCATGGTCACTGGCAGAGGGGCAGAGGAGCTGCTGCCCTGATATGGAGCGCCCTGAGAGGAGCCCGCAGAGATGACAGGCAGCTCGTGTGCCAACCTGAGGTCGCTTCGGACCTCCTTGCTCACCATTAATGGATAGGCATCTAGTTGGAATACTGGGTGCCCAATCCATCTCCCACACTGACACTGACCGGCTGAGGTCATTGCCGGTGTGTGGGCTTACAGGTTTGAGTGCATCCTGGTACTCACCGCACAACACAGTACTCACCCTTCCTGATCGCAGCAGATCGTTGAAGCACTTCCAGCTCTGCACCCATGTGCGCCTCAAAACATTGTGGCTGCTCACCCTGGATGCTGCCTCCTCCAGGCCTTTTTGATGAGGTGCGGGGGCCTCCTCCTTCCGTCTTTGGGTACAAGGGTTTCCCTCCTGGCTGCCACCTCCTCCGGAAGGGCAGCGAGGCACTCATCGGAGAAGCACGGGACCGACTGCCTCACCAACCTGCCTTCCCACCTGCTGTGTCCAACCGCACTGGAATCCATGGAGACTTCAGCATCCTTCCATGGGCCGCTTTTGAATCGGCCGCCGGGTCGCTATTGGACCAGGTGGACATCATGCCCCTGCTCCCGCCCACCCTTTCTCAGAGCTTCCACAGCCGCCTTTCACGTTGGGCAGGCCTTAATTGGCCCGCCAGCGTGAAATCACGGTGCCGTGTTGATCGCGGGCAGCGCTTAGCTTTCCAACCACCCCCGCCTGCCCCAGCAGAGCCCGCCCGCCAAGGGCAATATTCTGCCCCTAATCATTGACTCCATTATGTTACATGGAATTGAAGTAATTCCAGTGAGATCTACTTTGTTGCCTTTTTTGAAAATAGGTACTGTGTTGGTTTGTTTTCAAACTGCTGACAGCTCCCTAGAGTCTGACGACTTCTTCACAAGTATTATCAGTGCCACACCCCACCTCCTTCCCATCCACTGTTTTGTTTTGGATTTGGAAAAAAGTAAGGACAACCCCTTTAATACGTGGCAATCTAAAGTTCTGGTTCAACGTGCACAGAAATGGAAAAGAACTGTTACAGCAAGGTTTTACTTTTGGGAGAAAAAATTGCATCTGCAGTTAATTAATATTGCCAGAACAACAACAACTTTTATTTATATAATGCCTTTATTGCAATAAAATGCCCTAAGGCGCTTCACAGGAGCATATACAAAATATAGCACTGAGCCACATAAGGTGATGTCAGGACAAAAGCTCAGTCAGGGAGGTAGGTTTTAAGGAGTGTCTTAAAAGAGGAAAGTGAGGTAGAGAGGTAGAGAAATGCAGCGAGGGAATTCCAGAGCTTGGGGCTCAGCAAATGAAGGCATGGCCACCAATGACATAGTGAGGATGCTCTAGAGGGTCAGAATTAGAGGAGCGCAGATATCTTGGAAGATTGTGGGCCTGGAGGAGATTACAAAGATAGGGAGGGGCGAGGCCATGGAGGGATTTGAAACAAGGATGCGAATTTTAAGATCAAGACATTGATTGACATGAAGCCAATGTAGGTCAGTGAGCATAGGGGTGATAGGTGAATGGGACTTAGACCATAAGACCATAAGACATAGGAGCAGAAATTAGGCCATTCGGATCCATTGAGTCTGCTCCGCCATTCAATCATGGCTGATAAGTTTCTCAACCCCATTCTCACGCCTTCTCCCCGTAACCTTTGAACTTGGTGCAAGTGAGGACTCCGCAGCAGCGTTTTGAATGTCCTCTGTTTTATGGAGGGCAGAATTCGGGAGACCTGCCAGAAATGTTTTGGAATAGTCAAGAATAAAGATAACAAAGATACAAATGATGGTTTCAACAGCAGATGAACTGTGGCAGGGAAAAGTCAGGCGATGTTATGGAGATGGGAATAGGTGGTCTTAGTGAATATGTGGTTGGAGGCTCATCTTGGGGTCAAATGTGACACTCAAGTTTAGTCCCAAATACAAAAGCAAAATACTGTAGATGCTGAAAGTCTGAAATAACATGCTGAAAATACTCAGCAGGTGGGTGGCATCTGTGAAAAGAGAGAGTGCTCCTCTTCACAGATACTGTCTGACTTGCTGCATTTTTCTGGCATTTTTCTGTTTTTATTTCTGGTTTACCACAAATACTCAAGTAATGGTTGATCTCAATTTATAAGTTGACTCCCAACTTTCGGCCAAAAATCCAATCTGTTTGAATTTACCATCCTCTCGCTGCTGAAGTCAAACTCATCCTGGTACAGAACTACTCATTGATAGAATCTAAGAATAGCACACCATTGAAGGCAACTGTTCAGCTCCCCATTTCAAGTGCTGTCAAGGCTACCACCTCACTGGTGCGAGGTGCATTCCTGCCAATCCCACCCTCCAAAATGACAACATGGTACCAAGAAGAAACAGCAGATACACAGCCCAGTTCAAACTTAAAGTCATTGAGATTGCAGAGTAGTAATTGTGCAGTAGCTGGAGAATTCAAGATATCAAAGAAGAACATTAGAGATTGGCGGAATCTCTTTACACAGCTTAGCAGATGCCTAAGAATAAATGTGCAAACAGAGAAAAGCCTAGAATGTGGCCACAATTGGAAAATGAAGTTGCAAAATCGCCTGAGTGGACTCTCCATTTCTTGCTAATCTATCTGAATCTTTGCCCTGAAACAAGCAAGAAAATTAGTCATTGCAGTTTTCAAAACCAGGACTGGATAGTGTACCAGGTTTATGAAGAGAAACAATTTTGCACTGCAACGGGAGATCAAAGGATTTCACAGCATCTCCCAGCAGAACATGATGACAGGCTGATAGCATTTCAGCAGTTTATAATCAAACATCAACAAAAGAATGGATCCAGAATGGCCTGTATTGGCAACATGGAGACTCTGATGAATTTTGACATGCCAGCCAGTCAAACAGTGAGCAAAGCTGTTGAGAAAACAGTTAGTGAAGACAATTGGCCATGAAAAAAAACTGAATGAAATCGCATAAGTTTGTATATATGGCTTTTTTTTGATGAATTTAATAAAGTTGATGAATTTAGCGTACACAAATTAATGTTTGTCTGCATGGAGGTTATTATTTATTTATAAATAAAATTTTAATAATAAAATAAAAATATTTGTTCGCTTCTTTCGCGCTACTTTTGGGGCAGGGTTGGCAGGAACAGTCTCTGACCTGGCAATTCTGTGCTAGTCAAACAGTGTGAGCGGGTGGATTACAACCCCTCAAAAATATTACTTGAGTAAAAGTCAACCCCCTACTTTTTGGCTAAAAATTTTATCTTAGAAACTCAACTTTTACAAAAGTAGTCTCAGACTGTTGGAGGGAAGAAGGTTGGAGTCGGTAGCTAGGGAATGGAATTTGACATGGGGACAGAAACAATGGCTCTAATGTTCACAATATTTATTTAGAGGAAATTTCTGCTCATCCAGTACTGAATGTTGGACAAGTAGTCTGATAATTGAACAACAGTAGAGGAGTTGAGGTGGAGGTGAAGTAGAGTTGGGTGTTTATGTCCTAAGGTTAGCATATAGATGAGAAATAGAATGGAGTCAGATAGATCGTCGGGGATACCAGAGGTGATGGTGTGGGAACAGGAGGAGAAGCCATTGCAAGTGATTCTCTGGCACAGGTAAGAATGGATCCAGGTGATAGCAGTCCTACCTAGCTGGATGACAATGGGAATGGATCTCATGGATAAGATGATCTTGGAGAGGGCAGAAGTGAAATAACAAAGTAAGGTTGCAGGGTGGGTCCCAGTGTGTGAACGAGAAAAGTTCCTGGTGTAGATTTAAAGCCAAACAAAAGACTGCTCCACATGGAGAGGTGAGGGACCAGGAGGATGGAGTCAGCATGTGTGGAGCCTACAGGCGGCCAGGGTCAGGATGGGTAGGGTCTGTGGGGGTGTGGTAAGGATGGCTGGGTTTGCAGTGAGTGGTGTCAGGATGGGTGGGTTTGTGGGGGTGGGGTCAAGATGGGTGGGGATTCCTGGGACAGGGTCAGAATGAGGGAGTTAAGGCAGAGAGGGGCTGGCCTACAGGTGGTGGAGTATTGTTTATTCATTCATGGAATGTGAGCATCGCTGGCTAGGCCAACATTCCTAATTGCCCTTGAGAAGGTGGTGGCGAACTATCTTCTTGAACCATTGCAGTCCATGTGGTTCAGGTACACCCACATTCCTGTTAGGGAGGGAGTTCTAGGATTTTGACCCAGCAACAATAAAGGAACGGTGATATGGTTCCAAGTCAGGATGGTAAGTAGCTTGGAAGGGAACTTGCAGGTGGTGGTGTTCCCATCTGTCTGCTGCCCTTGTCCTTCTAGATGATAGCAGTCGCAGGTTTGGACAGTGCTGTCTAAGGCGCCTTGGTTAGTTCCTGCAGTGCATCTTGTAGATAGTACACACTGTTGCCACTGTGTGTTGGCGGTGGAGAGTGAGTGTTTAAGGTGGTGGATGGTGTGCCAAACAAATGGGTTCCTTTGTCCTGGAAGGTGTCAAGCTTCTTGAGTGTTGTGGGAGCTGCACTCATCCAGGCAAGTGGAGGATATTCCATTACATCCCTCTGACATGTGCCTTGTAGATGGTGGACAGGCTTTGGGGAGAGGTGAGTTCTCGCTGTAGGATTCCTAGCCTCTGACCTGCTCTTATAGCCACAGTATTTATATGGCTAGCCCAGTTCAATTTCTGGTCAATGGTAACCCCCCAAGATGTTGATAGTGGGGAATTCAGCAATAGTAATGTCATTGAATGTCAACGGCCGATGGTTTGATTGTCCCTTGTTGAAGATGGTCATTGCCTGGTACTTGTGTGGCACGAATATTACACACCACTTGTCAACCCAAGCCTGGATATTGTCCAGGTCCTGCTGCATTCGATCATGGACTGCTTCAGGACCGGACCGTGTGCGCGCGGAGAGAGGGGAGGGGTGGGGGTGGTGAGGAAACGGGGTGTCAGGACGGGCGGGGCATACAGGGGCGGGGTCAGGCACTGAGGGGCGGAGTCTGAAGGATGGAGTCAGGATGGGCGGGGCATGAAGGAGGCGGGGTCCAGACGGGCGGGGGGAGTCAGGTGGCAAGGGGCGGGGCGGGGGGTCAGGTGGGAAGGGGCGGGGCGGGGCGGGGGGGTCAAGTGGGAAGGGGCGGGGCAGGGGGTCAAGTGGGAAGGGGCGGGGCGGGGCTAAAGCCGGTGGCGCAATCTGATCCCGGATTAACAGGCGAATGGGGCGAGCGGTGCTGGCAGGTGACTCATCGCCGCTTGAGGGACATCGAATAAGCGGCCCGAGCAGGCCGCGGCTGGCAGCTCAAGGTCGCCTCAGCTCAGTCCGGCACCTGGTGGGCTGGGCTGGGCTGAGCGGAGAGCCGGAGCCGGAGCCGCTATCTGTTCGCGGGAGTCGTTGGCTCTTCCAGTCTGCAACAGGCAAGGCGGCATTGCGATGGAGCAGCACACCAAGCGCAGGCTCACCAACATCACCATCGGTCTCCTCTTCCTCTTCAGCGGCATCGAGTACGGTAAGCAAGGAGCAGATCATCTCACCCGCTCCATCCCAGCCGGGCGGACACTGTCCACATTCTGACATGGCGGAGAGTGGTGCTGAGTGAGCACCGAATGGCTGAAGAGGCTGTGAGCAGCCCACATCTGGTTTTTACAAGCCTGCCCAGCGGCTGTTTACTGGGTTTGCAGCCCCAGCGGGGTGAGGGGAGAAAGTAAAATCCCGCTCTGCAGGAAACCAAGTCATGTTTCATTAGTTCGAGATTTCAGTTCCAATAATGTCAACAACCTGTGGGTTCAACGGTCGCTGTGTAACCATCGAGGACTACTTCAGATTTTGCTTTTAGTCATTTAACAAACCTATAGGATCACCTGTAAGATCACAGTTCGCAGGGACTCCGTGCAAAGGTGAGGTTTGAGGCTCCTACATTTTACTGAACAATGATATTAAACGCCACTTGCTTCATCTGGTGTCAGATCAGCTTGCCATCTATTTGCCAATTTATGAAGGCATTTGGATGAGTGAAAGACATGAATACACAGGCAAAAAGCTAATGGCAGATCGGTCTGTAATTCCACACACTGCTATATTTAATCCTTGCATTCTGTTGTTAAACTTTAGGGTCTCTTATTCAGCAGCTAGGTAGTGGAACTGTCACTTGGACATTTTATGTGGTAATGTCATTAACAGCAAGTACAGTTGTGCAACTGATTACACTTGCAGCAAGAAATAAAAATTAAAATAATACTGGGAGAAATGTTTGTTCTTCAGAGTTGCCCTTGGGGAAAGAATGTCACCAGGGAACAAAGTTTTACTATCTCATAAATTGGTGAGGCCACAGCTGGAGTACTGTGTGCAGTTCTGGTCGCCACATTATAGGAAGGATGTGATTGCACCGGAAGTGGTGCAGAGGAGATTCACCAGGATGTTGCCTGGGATGAAACATTTAAGTTATGAAGAGAGGTTGGATAGACTTGGGTTGTTTTTATTGGAGCAGAGAAGACTGAGGGGCAACCTGATCGAGGTGTACAAGATTATGAGGGGCATGGACAGGGTGGAAAGAGAGCAGCTGTTCCCCTTAGTTGAAGGGTCAGTCACGAGGGGACATAAGTTCAAGGTGAGGGGCAGGAGGTTTAGGGGGGGTGTGAGGAAAAATGTTTTTATCCAGAGGGTGGTGACAGTCTGGAACGCGCTGCCTGGGAGGGTGATGGAGGTGGGTTGCCTCACATCCTTTAAAAAGTACCTGGATGAGCACTTGGCATGTCATAACATTCAAGGCTATGGGCCAAGTGTTGGTAAATGGGATTAGGTAGGTCAGGTGTTTCTCACGTGTCGGTGCAGACTCGATGGGCCGAAGGGCCTCTTCTGCACTGTGTGATTTTGTGAAATGAGCTAGACAACAGAATTAAATACAAGAACCTGAGCATGCAGACAGATCATGCATCATTCATGATTGAGAGTCAGGCAGAGGCAACGGGGGGGGGAGATGAACACAATTGTTGAAACTTGCTGCAGAACTTTGAGCATAATTAAGAGAGGGGTTGTGGTCAGGAGCAGTCACTGACCTATGAAATACATTGAAGGGAATTAGTTTGCTGAGTTAAAGATGTGAACATTATTGTTTCGATTTACAAAATTGCGTAGAATTAGGGAAAATGACATGATTTGGACATAGATTTGAAGTCTAGAGACTATTGCAAATTGTAAACCTGTTAGGGAATATCTTACTAAATGAAAATAAAATATTTAATATTTGATATGTATTTATAAAATGTTAAGGAATGTATTGAGATCTGTATATATTTTAGTTTGTATTTATAAATGCAGTGGATCGATTTGGACTAACAGTTACAAGTGTCTCCCGTATAAGGTAAACTCTTGGTACTGGTATATACAGCTTCCTATGAGGGAAGGTAACCTAGGGCCAAAGTGACCAGAGATGAAGAAATGTTTCTTAGCAGCAAACTAATAAAAATATAGAAAATGTACAGCACAGAAGGCCATTTGGCCTATTGTGTCTATGCCAATTGGAAAAAAAAATGTTTTCCACTTAATCTCACTTTTCAGCTTTTGGTCTGTAGTCCTGCAGGTTAGGACACTTCAAGTGTATATCCAAGTATTTTTAAATGAGTTTAGGATTTTTGCCTCTACAAACCTTTCAGTCAGTGAGTTTCAGACCCCACCACCCTCTGAAAAAAAATTCTCCTCAACTCCCCCTAATGCTTCTACCAATTACTTAAAATCTATGCCTCCTGGTTATTGACCTCACTACTAAGGGAAATAGAACCTTCCTATCCAATCTACTGAAGCCCCTCATTATTTTATACACTTCAATTAAACCTCCCTTCAGCCTCCTCTATTCCAAAGGAAATAACACCAGCCTATCCAATGTTTCTTCATAGCTAAAATTCTCCATTCATGGCAACACCCTTGTAAATCTCCTCTGTACCCTCTCCAGTGCAATCACACCCTGTAATGCAGTGACTAGAACTGCATGCAGTACCCTAACTGTGGTCTAACTAGTGTTTTATGCAGCTCTGTCCTAACCTCCCTGCTATATACTCTATTCCTTGGCCAATAAAAGAAAATATCCCATATGCTTTCTCAACCACCACATCTAACTGCCTTGCTACCTTCAAGGATCTGTGGACATGCACTTCAAGGTCCCTCTGTTCCTCTAGACTTCTCAGTATTCTACCATTTACTGACTATTCCCTTGCCTTTTTTTGTCCTCCCAAAATGCATTATCTCACCTATCTCTGGATTGAATTCCATTTGTCATTTTTCTGCCTGCCTGACAGTCTATTTCTATCTTCCTGTAGTGTACAGCTTCCTTCCTCACTTCATTGCGTTCCCTCTATGGCAATAATATCCTTCTTAAGGTAAAGGGACCAAAACTGCACACAATACTCCGTGTGTGGTCTAACCAAGGCTTTGTACAATTGAAGCAAGACGTCGCTACTCCTGTACTCAAATCCTCTTGTGACAAAGGCTAACGTTCCATTATTGCACCTGCATATTAGCTTTCAGACTTATTGACGAGGACACCCAGGTCCCATTGTACGTCTACACTTTCTAATCTCTTGCCATTTAAGACATACTCTGCACATCCGTTTCTCCTACCAAAGTGGATAACCTCACGTTTTTCCACATTTATATTCCATCTGCCATGTCCTTGCCCACTTCTAAGTCTGTCCAAATCTTCTTGAAGCGGCTTTGCACCTTCCTCACAACACACATTCCCGCCTAGCTTTGTGTCATCCATGAACTTGGAACTTGTACTTTTGGTCCCCACATCCAAATCATTGATATATATTGTGAATAGCTGGGGCCCAAGTACTGATCCTTGCGGTATCCCAGTAGTCTCAGCCTGCCAACATGAGAATGACCCGTTTATTCCCACACCCTGTTTTCTGCCTGTTAGCCAATCCTTAACCTATGCCAGTATATTACCTCCTATCCCATGTGTTTTAATTTTGCTAACCAACTTCCTGTGGGGGACTTTATCAAAAGCCTCCTGAAAACCCAAATATACTACATCCATCAACTCTCCTTTGTCAATTCTGTTAGTAACATCCTCATGTTCTTAAACATGCTGCATCTAATGCATATGAGTATTAGTCAAATGGCTTGAAACTTTAATTTTCATACTTAAAGGAAGGAATATATGAGTTTGGTACTTTCTTTAGCCCCAATTGTTAATGCTAAATTACGCTTGTTTACACCTAGTTTTACTTTGCTGCTATGTTAATGAAATTCGCAGGAAATTTAGGTATAAATGGATTTAATTTTGGGTGTAACATCCCATTTACATCCTCACAGAAAATTCCACTGGATGGCAACAGGAAATAAAGTTATGCAAGTGTAGTTATTTGAAACGTAGTGTTTTATGAAAATATTTGAGAAGTGATGTGAAGAAATGTGTGAACTAATGTTTTTGTTCTGTAATTTCATATGCTTCCTAAGATATTTAGAAATCTATATGAGGCAAGTCTGGTAGAGGATTGGTTGGTAATTTCACCCCTTCTGTTGCAAGTTTCCTTATTTGAGCAGATGAACCATGCTGGATTGTAGTTCTGGATTATAGGCAACCTTGCCTGAGTGACCATTCGTCAGATGAGCCTCAACTGTTGTGCTGGTAGGTTACTTCACCGCTGAAAAGGAACCTGTGCTCTACTGGGATCTACATTCATGGAGTTTATCAGATAGGTCACTGGGTCGCCATCATGAATGGAACTTACTTTATTTCGTTTTCCTGTTGATGACAAATACTTCAGCTCAGATCAGGAATTAGATAGACTGGGTATGTATCACTGTACCAGAGTATGAAGCATATTCTGCAACTGAAACATTGATGGAATCTCTGAAAGGTATAATTCTGGTCCACTTTTCTAAGAGAGGAACTGAGTCTGTTGATTAAGGTCAGTGTAATCATATTGGCCCAGATCTTCAGGTCTCCGTATTGTCAGAGACTGGACATATGACCCAAGATGCACATTGGGACCTTGTGGAAGTCCTGACACGCTGACATCTATAGGAATTGCCTGGGACATTTCAACTTCCGAGAGGCAATCCTGCTGCTCTCTGGGACCCTCAGTGAATATCTACAGCTCTGAGCTAGAGCCTGAGACTTTTTTACAGTTTTGACATAACTATTTTTGAAAAAATATATATACTTTATAAAATATCTGGAAGAACATTACAAAACATTTCAAAATCGCCATCACAAAAAGTACAATCAGATTCAACTTTTACACGGATCACGCGGTGCATCAATACAATCAATGAATATTACAATCATTTCAATATGGTCATTACAGACAATCAGACAATGGTATTGGAGTTATCAACATACATCATGTTGCACTCTGAGGTGCTTCAATACAATTATAATACAATTAGTATTCAATGCAGACATTTATTGTGAGCCGTACAGCCCGCGGGATCTATACCTTTCCCTGCCCCTTGGTGTGCTATGGCAGAAAGGCCTTAGACAGCGACCTTTCCCCATTGCGCCTTTGCTGCGGCTGCCCCAAGCTTTAGTGCGTCCCTCAACATGTAGTCCTGGACCTTGGAATGTGCCAGTCTGCAACACTCGGTCGGTGACAACTCTTTGCACTGGAAGACCAACAAGTTTCGGGCAGACCAAAGAGCGTCTTTCACCGAGTTGATGATCCTCCAGCTGCAGTTGATGTTTGTCTCGGTGTGTCCCCCTGGGAACAGCCCGTAGAGCACAGAGTCCTGTGTCACAGAACTGCTCGGGATGAACCTTGACAGAAACCACTGCATCCCTCTCCAGACCTTCTTTGCAAAGGCACAATCCACAAGGAGGTGAACAGCAGTCTCGCCCCCACCACAGCCACCTCGAGGGCAATGTGCCGAGGGGGTGAAACTCCTGGCGTGTTGGAAGGATCTGACGGGGAGGGCCTTTCTCGCCACCAGCCAAGCTACGTCTTGGTGCTTGTTGGAAAGTTCTGGCGATAAGGCATTCTGCCAAATGACTTACACAGTCTGCTCGGGGAATCATCCCACAGGATCCACCCTCCCCTGTTCCTGCAGGGCCTCTAAGACGTTACGTGCCGACCACTGCCTGATGGACTTGTGGTCAAAGGTGTTTCTCTGTATAAATTTTTCCACGAGGGACAGGTGGTATGGCATAGTCCAACTACTTGGAGCATTCCGCGGCAGCGTGGCCAGACCCATCCTTCGCAACACTGGGGACAGGTAGAACCTCAGCACATAGTGACACTTGGTGTTTGCGTACCGAGGGTCTACACACAGCTTGATGCAGCCGCACACAAAGGTGGTCATCAGTATGAGGGCGATGTTGGGCACGTTTTTTCCCCCCTTATCTAGAGGCTTGTATATCGTGTCCCTGCGGACACAATCCATTTCCGACCTCTGGATAAAGCGAAAGATGGCTTGGGTGATCGCCATCGCGCAGGAGTGAGGAATGGGCCAGACCTGCGCCACGTACAGCAACAGCGAGAGTGCCCCACACCTGATGAACAGGTTCTTACCCGCAATGGAGAGGGAGCGTTGCTCCCACATGCCTAGTTTTCTCTCCACCATAGACACTCGCTCCGTCCAGTTTCTAACGCATGACGCGGTCCCTCCGAATAATATCCCCAGCACCTTCAGGCCGTCAGCCCTGACGGTGAAGGGGACACAGTATCGGTCAGCCCAGTTCCCAAAGAACATGGCCTCGCTCTTCCCACGATTTACCTTGGCTCCCGAGGCCAGTTCAAACTGGTCGCAGATGTGGATCAGTCTGCGCACTGACAGCGGATCCGAGCAGAAGACGGCGATATCGTCCATGTACAGGGAGGCTTTGACCTGAGTGCCTCCACTGCCTGGGATCGTCACTCCTCTTATGCCTGGATCCTTCCTGATGGACTCAGCAAAGGGTTCTATGCAACACACAAGCAGGACAGGGGAGAGAGGGCAGCCCTGCCTGACTCCAGATTTAATAGGAAAGCTCTCTGATTCCCACCCATTGATTGAGAGTGTGCTACTGATGTTAGTGTAGAGCAGTTGGATCCAATTGCGAATTCCGTCCCCAAACCCCATTTTGGAGAGCACATCCACCATGTAGGTGTGCGATATTCTGTCAAAGGCCTTCTCCTGATCCAGGCTGCTGAGGCAGGTGTCCACACCCCTGTCCTGCATATAGGCAATCGTATCCCTGAGTAGCACGAGGACATACTCATCTAAATAGTTACCCAAAAAATGTTAGACAGATTAAAACATAGTCTAACTCCTGGGTTATTCCAGAACTGACCTCCTAATCACTCACACTGAATACACCCTGACCCCCTCCAACTTCCGACCATACTACCCCTCCCGACCTTCTGACTACCTCCCCCAACCTCGCGACCACTCCCTCGACCAGACCTGACCATCCTCCACCACCCAATAACCCCGCCTGACTCAATCTGACTAGCTCCTGTCCAGACTGCCCCTGACAGACCAACCCACTCCCTCACCTCACCAACCTGCAACCTCGTCCACCTGCCACCCTGTCCTCGCCTAACCCACACTCTCCACCCACCCACTTACCTCACCCACCGACCCACCCTATCACCCCACCTATTCACTCATTTATCCACTCACTTATTCACCCATTCACCAACATTCATCCATTCACCCATTCATTAACATTCACACTGGACCTTTAACCTTATCATACGGCAGCTGGTGCCATAAAAAGTGTGTGTACCCTGTCTCCCCCTGACTCTGCTGCGATCCAACAGAGCTCTCCAAGGGACACTGCGTCCTGCATTTCTGGGAAAGCTAGGTCCAGAAGACCTGGCAAGAAATGCAGAGCAGCATCTAAGCGGGGCAAAGTTGAGTGGAGTGGTAATCCATTGCTGATTGTTGCTCCTCGGAAGATCCGAGCTGTTAATTCACTAGATCCAAATGGAAACCAACGCCACCAGTGTAAGTGCTGCTGAAAGAAATCATCTGTCGAATGCCAAGTGAAGAAGCTGCTGAGGTTAGAAGCCCTTTTTAGTCGGTGTTTTTTTGAGAACAGATATGGCTTAGAAGTTGCTTCAAGCACCTGATCAACATAAAATAGACCCTCCTTCAAGAGAATGTATCTGGGTGTTTCTCCAACTAGAAACACAAATTACACTTGCACGTTTCAAGTGGTGTTTCATTATCATTTTGAGCTTAATTTTCAATTCTGGGTCAGGAACTCAACGCCCAGATAATTCCTGGGTGCCGACCCTGAAACACGTCTGTGTCACTGACGAATGCAGTTGTCAAATATAAATGCCCTAATTGGGCTGGAGTTGAGCTCAGCACCCAATTAGTAGCACCGAGCGTTATCAGGAGGTGGGAGCTGTCAGCAGTGGACAAGAGGCAGAGGCAGAGGCAGACAGCAGCCATGTTGGGGCCTGTTACTGTCTTGTTGAAGGGCTTATTGCAGGGCTAGCAGCTACACATATTAGAGAGCTAACAGCTAGAGGAACGGTGACCTGAAAGGTACTGCACCCGATCCTGGAGCAAGATCCCCCAGTCAAAAATTTTTAGCTTGGGGGGGAAAAAACCCTCAATTTCTGCCTGCATTGAACTCCACAGTTGTGGACTAACATACATCAGACTGTTTGGTTTGGCAATTTACAAATTGAAAACCGCCTTCTTGTCCTCCCGTATCCATTACGAAGGTCCTCAAGGACCTTAACAGGCTATTAATTGAAGACGAGCAGATTACTGACCCTTCCCTTGCCCTCACTTTGAAAATTTCATCACATCCCGAAGATGTTGGGACACTGACATGCCAAACGGGAATGCTGTTTTCAAAGTATGCCAGTTCCTGTCCCAGTCCTCTCGGGCAATTGAAATCCTGGCTTTTATTTTAAGCTTATTGATTTGAGGGGAAGGAAAATGATAATGTTGAGGTTAAAGTACAATAAGTAATATTACTGTGTACATGTTGAAAAAGGCAGAAGGCCTTTGTAAGATAGTCAGACTGAGGGCATCTTCAATCTAAAAGTTTATTTGGTTGCCCAGTGTTATTGTAAAACTGTTGTAGAAATTTAAGTCAGAAAACAATATTTTGGGTACAGTACTGTACAAATGCACCCACATTACAGCATTCTTGTAATTTTCTCTGGCTAGAGGACAGCACAAGAAACTCCTTTGAAAATAAGGACAAACCAGTGGAATACAAAACAGAGGATGTTGGTTTTGGTTTGCAAAAGTCTAGGTCAGTGCCTGACCTGACTCCAAAGTGGAGTGAGATTCCCCAAAGAAGGGAGTCTCATTCTGCCTTATTCTGTTTGGGCCCTGAGTCCAGATTAGTACTACTTTAATAATTCTGATTGTTTAGCTCACCTCATCATTTTATTTGTTAAAGAAAAGCTCCAAGCTCTAAACATCCACAATATTAAATAAACATTTCTCCAGTATTTAATTCTGAGCAAATACTGCATTCAGCATACCTAGTGCGAATGCATCATTGGCTGTACTTCTGTGTTATAAGATCATGATGTTCCTGATATTCCAGCGTTGAGTAAAGTTACATGGAAAAATAGGAGTTGTGTTACAGCAGAAAGTGTTAAATTCCCAATGAGTTTTAATGGTTTCTGTTTTCTCTCCAGTGTTATTAATTGGAATTGAAGTGTTGAATTTAAAAATATATAATTGTTTCTCTGATTATGATGGTGGCTAATTGCCAGATAAATCAATATGAAGTGCATGCTGGGAATCACACCCATGTTGTTTTGTTCAAATGTTGAAACATCTCTAAGAAGCTTTGAAGGCTCCTGTTTCTTTCATTCATTCACGGGATGTGGACTTCGCTGGCTGGGCCAGCATTTATTACTCATCCCAGTTGCCCTTGAGAAGGTGGTGGTGAGCTGCTTTCTTGAACTGCTGCAGTCCATGTGGTGTAGGTACACCCACAGTGCTGTTAGGAAGGGAGATCCAGGATTTTGACTCAGCGACACTGAAGGAACGGCAATATATTTCCAAGTCAGGTTGGTGAGTGACTTGGAGGGGAACTTCCAGGTGGTGGTGTTCCCATCTATCTGCTGCCCTTGCCCTTCTAGATGGTAGCGGTCATGGGTTTGGAAGGTGCTGTTTAAGGAGCTTTGGTGAATTCCTGCAGTGCATCTTGTAGGTGGTACACACTGCTGCTACTGTGTGTTGTTGGTGGAGGGAGTGAATGTTTGTGGGTGTGGTGCCAATCAAGCGGGCTGCTTTGTCCTGGATGGTGTCAAGTTTCTTGAGTGTTGTGGGAGCTGTACTCATCCAGGCAAGTGGGGAGTATTCCATCACACTCCTGTAACACATAATGGTGTTACAGGCCAATGTTAACTGATTGCACCTTTGAAGCAATTTGAGACAGTTTTCTGTTAAAGGTGGTATACAATGCACACCGGTGTGTCAAATGTGCAAGTGATTTTGCACAACTGGGACTCAAGCCAGTCTAAAAACATCACATAGTGTAATGAACAGTTCTGAATTCTGGTACCTTTAGCTGCATCACCCCATAGATTTTATTTATTAGGCACAATTGTTTTGCACTGTATATGGCACCCTTGAGTTTAGGAGGAAGATGGAAGATGAGTCTTGTGTGGTGGAGTGGCTTATGGTACCCAAAATTACTGTTCTCTTGTTTAAACTTTTGTCACAATGTTAAAATGTGACCACATAACTTAAATAATAGTTATTGTACTTTTTACTCATGCAGTGTTCTTGGAAGCCACATCCAAGTATGTATATTATGGGCCCTAAGGAGAGTTTGGAATATGAGCACTGAAGCTGGAAGTCAATTATTAGCGATAATAGGAACATTAACTTAATTGTTGGTTAAGCCTGTTAAGTAAACCATTTGCTCTAGACCTGGTAATATGGGAAAATACTTGATTTGGTTAGTAAAGCTGAAGGAGTAAATTAGCAGATGAAATCCAGTCATGCTATGGATTAATATTTTATGATGTGGTGCTTTAAATTGAGATTTTTTTTTGCTGTTCTGTTAATCCGTTCTTTACAAACCTAATCGAAAACAGCAAATCCATCAACTCTGATAAAGGATGCATCAGGTTAAGGGCCAATATAAAAACAACCATATCCTCAGACACGCTTCAATGTATAAGATATTGCAGTAATGAAAGAAAAAAATCACTCTCTAAATGAGGAATACTATTGCATGGAGTTGTTTCTGAGCCTTTATATTCTTCATGGTGCCCATACTTCATTTCAGAAAAGTGGGAGAATAGTGTACATATTGTGACTTCCTGACCTGAGATATTCAAGTTGGATTTTTGGAGATAAACCTGTAACTTCCACAAATACTGTATTTCCCCTTCCTCACTCCCTCATTGCTTTCCAGGTTAGTTGCTGGTGTGGATAGTAGCAAATAGTAATCACATAATTGGCTTATTAATTCCTCCAATTACATCACTGTTTATCTTTGACTTGGTACTGATTAAGATGTTATAAACTGGAGAGGTGATGGCATAGTGGTATTTTCACTGGACTAGTATTCCAGAGACCCAGGGTAATGCTCTGGGGACCAGGGTTCGAATTCTGCCAAGGCAGAAGGTGAAATTTGAATTCAGTAAAAAATCTGTTACTAAAAGTCTAATGATGATCATAAAGCCATTGCTGATTGTCACAATGCCCACTTGACAATGGAATTACAAATGGTTTTTTCCCAACTTCAGTTTTGTTATATAGCAGACTTATGCACAAATGCTGGAGGCCTAATTAAGGCTATTTCACACACACCTATTAGATCTTACGTGTCCTTCTGACATACAGCCTTTTATTCTCCTTTATATATGTTTCTCTCTTTTTAATACGTAAACTCTATTTTTGTATATGTCTTTGAAACTGTATCTTTATCATAATAAAACTTTAATGTTGCCACTATATATTGTCAGTAACCTTTGGGAAAAATAAACACATTCCTTAGCCTTGCTTGCATGGCTAGTTGTAAACAGACAATGATCCTTTTGAAATCCAAATGTCCCTTAATTTATCTAAAGATGCAAATTCCATTCACACCTTACGTGCTAAGCGAGCATCCAAGTTTACTTATTAGCATGTCAAGCACCTAGCTTCATTTGATTATTTCAAACTTGCAGTCTACTTGACTCCAAATGTGATTAAATCACACACAGACAGACCCAACTATACTTACCCCCATAAACCTACTTCACAATAAACCAGAAAAATATTATGAAAAGTATTTTACTTTCGTCACATCATAAATTGGTTTTATTTAGCAAAATCTGATGTAAATAGCATTCTGTAACTTGATTTGGAACCAACTAAATTTCTGAATAACTGACACTGCTGGAGTTATTGAGGAAAAGCATTACTTTGGGATAAAACTTTAAGATTAATGGTGTTTCTACCTCGAAGGAATCCTTGAGGGTAGATTTTTTACTAACTTGTTCTAGGAACCTCATTGAAATCTTAAACATTAATTAAGTAATAAAATGTGTTTTGGTAACCAGGCATGTTCTGATGTTTCCTCACTGATATTTTTATATGAATACTTATTGAGCATGTGTAGTAAGCGTGAATTGCCAGCAGTAATGACAATATTTTCTTTTCAAAAGATCAAATTGATTCATGTTGTCATTTCGTGAGCAAAGCTTAATGTTAGGGTCTTATTAGTCTACATTACAATGGACTAATTGATGATGTTGTAGGCATATGTGACACATCAGCTTTTTGTGATTTTGAAATTTAAATAAGTATTTTGCACTGTTTTAAAATTTCAATGTGTAAGTAATTTTTTGCTGCATTCAATCTTTTTAAACATGTTTTGAATGTGAATTGGCGTTGTAATACCTTGTACAAAATGGAGTCAAAACCAGCAAAGTACATTACAAGGCTAAGCAAACCTAATATTCTGCAGTCACTCTGGTGTTTAGTAAGAGTGGTGTAGCAGCAGGCTGCTCTGTAAATATTCACTAAAATGGATAGAAAACGTTAACTGAACTATTGAACCTTAGGGAGGAAGAATAACTACCACGTGACATTGAGCTTAAACTGGGCCTTTGCCGAGAGTACACTCGACAAATGCCGTAATTTTTCCAGAGCAACAGCTGGATTTTCCAGCTCATGCCATTTGTATATTTGAAATCCATCCCAATGAGCTTGCAGAAGCCACATTACTAATATGTGATAAAAATGATCCAACAAGCAGCATTTTAACCAGCAAAATAGCTGCAATCATTTTAAAGCTTCTGAAGGCGAAAAACTGATTCCGAGGGTATTGCAATAATCATTAACTACTACTTTGCTACTTTGACATAATAAAGTAACACTTTTGTAACTGTTGTTGAATGGTTTACTCCAGTTAGTGTAAATATCTATAGCTGATCTCAAAATCGATTGTTAATTTTTAAATGCAGATATTTTTGGGGCCTACAAGGTGGAATTTAATTCTCTAATTTTTCACAGCCCAACGTTTGTGTACTTGATACAATTTCTGGTCTATGAATTTTGGAGAAATGCAATCAAATAATTAACTTAAGTTCACTGCCTCACATTTGTTTTAAAACTTTTTTAAAACTTGGAACTTAAAAGCGTGTGGTCTCCCATGTCTGCACTGATGTTGATACCAACTCTTTATTTTTGCAGAAATGACATAAAGTTATATTATAAACATCATCTGGATGCTTTAATCAGTACGTTGAGGGGCTTACACAAATTCATTCTTAAAGCCTTTTTGTATAGCTATCATTCTTAGTTTACAAATTGTTTTGGTATAGAACCCACAATGCACTACACTGTATTTGTGAAGCTTATATATTTCAATAAACTTGTAAAACATTTAATGTGGTAATTTAATTAACTAGATGCTTGTTTTAGTTAATGGGCTAAAATGTGAAATTGTTCTTGCGCTCTTATTGCGATTATAAACAAAATACCATTGCTGCCTGGCTCTGTTTGCCTCAGATTATTTTTTGTGTCTCGTGCTTTTCCTTTGCATGCGACTAAGAGCCCACGCGTGCCAATCATTCCCTTGAACCCTGCTTGTGCGAGCTCCTGTCCACTTCACCCTTTTTCTTTTCTCTCTGGTCCATTTGCTGTTTCTTGTGTTTGCTTTCTCTGAAGCATCCACTCTTGCTTTTGCTCACTCACTGTCTGTCTATCTGTCTCTCTTGCTCACTCACCCCTTTCCCCACCCCGGGCTTGCCTGCTTCTGTCCATCCCTCCCTCTGCCTCCCTGCGCCCCTCTCCCTCCCTCTGCCTGTCTGCCTGCGCCCCTCTCCCTCCCCCTCTGCCTCCCTGCGCCCCTCTCCCTCCCCCTCTGCCACCCTGCGCCCCTCTCCCTCCCCCTCTGCCTCCCTGCGCCCCTCTCCCTCCCCCTCTGCCTCCCTGCGCCCCTCTCCCTCCCCCTCTGCCTCCCTGCGCCCCTCTCCCTCCCCCTCTGCCTCCCTGCGCCCCTCTCCCTCCCCCTCTGCCTCCCTGCGCCCCTCTCCCTCCCCCTCTGCCTCCCTGCGCCCCTCTCCCTCCCCCTCTGCCTCCCTGCGCCCCTCTCCCTCCCCCTCTGCCTCCCTGCGCCCCTCTCCCTCCCCCTCTGCCTCCCTGCGACCCTCTCCCTCCCCCTCTGCCTCCCTGCGACCCTCTCCCTCCCCCTCTGCCTCCCTGCGACCCTCTCCCTCCCCCTCTGCCTCCCTGCGACCCTCTCCCTCCCCCTCTGCCTCCCTGCGACCCTCTCCCTCCCCCTCTGCCTCCCTGCGACCCTCTCCCTCCCCCTCTGCCTCCCTGCGACCCTCTCCCCCTCCCCCTCTGCCTCCCTGCGACCCTCTCCCTCCCCCTCTGCCTCCCTGCGACCCTCTCCCCCTCCCCCTCTGCCTCCCTGCGACCCTCTCCCCCTCTCTCTGCCTCCCTGCGACCCTCTCCCTCCCTCTCTGCCTCCCTGCGCCCCTCTCCCTCCCTCTCTGCCTTGCTGGTCTCGCACTCACTCTTGCTCCTTCCCTAACCTGCCCACTTCTTGCAAAAGTGAACGTCACTCTCACTCATGCTCTCCTTCACCCATTTGTTCTTTTTCTCTCTTTTGCCCACCTGCTTTTTCTCCTTTGGGCTCTCCCTTTCTGCTCGTGCACGCATGTGCTATCTCTCTGTTCTGCTCTTCACTCTCCCACCTGTCTGCTTTTTATTATTCTTTCTCTGTCTCACCAGCCCCTGTTCTTTCTCATGCTCTCTCCCTAACCCACATGCCTGCTCTCACCAATTCTTTCTTGCTGTCCCTCGCCTGCCCCTGTGCTGTCTCGCTCGCTCGCTCGCTCTCCCTCCCTCCCCCTCTCTCTCTCACGCGCACACTCTCTCTGCCTTGCACTCTCTTGCCCTCGCCTCTGTCTGTGCGTGTTCTGTCTGTAGTCCCTGACTGAATTTAGAAACTAACCTTAGATTTAAAAGAAAAATGCTCTGAACTGCATTCTAAAGGACAATTTATCTTTGAGTTCAACCAGTGTTTACTTGGAAGCAATTAGACTTTGGACTCAAAGGGACATAACTTCACCTTAGCAACAGAGTAATACACTCACCCAAATGATGAGACTTAACATGAGCAACGTCACTGGAGGTGCATTGGTATTTCTAAATTTAAATGACTGTAGTGAAAATAAAGCAGGTTCAATCGAAGCATTCAAAAGAGAATTAGACTGCTATCTGAAAAGGAAGAATGTGCAAGGTTACGGGGAGAAGATGGAGGAATGGCATAAAGGGAATAGCTCATTCATAGAGTCAGCACCGGCACGTCGGGCTGAATGGCTACCTCCTGTGCTGTTACAATTCTGTGATTCTGTAATTCAGTTGTATGCAGGCATAATTTAAGGTATTATCTAAAATGTTTTTTTTAATCTTTGTTGTTTCAGCTGTAATACTTCCAACAATCTGGGCATATCTTCAGACTCTTCATGCTGAACCTTATTTTCTGGGCCTGGGGCTATCTGCATTCAGTTTTAGTGGGCTGATTGCAAGCCCCATCTTTGGATGTGTGTCAGACAGAACATGGAATACAAAAGCCATCATATTATTTGCTAATTTATTTGAGATCGCAGGTAAGTTAACTCTACCCCACCTTTTTTGTCCATTGACGGATATAATAATAATTACAGTGGTAGCTGTTCAGGAGTGGAGAATTGTGGGTGGAATCATGGGTGGAGGAGGGAGACAAAAGTTGCATTATTTGCATTAAGGTAGTGGAAGTTTGGACAGTATTTCACCAGATATTTTAAATATATTGCTTCTTATCCCATCTCTACCCAGTTTGCAAAGCAGTAACTTGTAGAACAGGCATTTCATGCTCAATCAGTTGTAATGTTCAAAAAGTATACAAAAATGTAAAGATGTGGAATTGCTGGAGAAGAGGGGAAATCAGATCAAGTGGAGTGGGCTGATTTTTAGCACGCACAAAAGGGTGGGAGGGTTCAGGTTAGATGCGAATATTTAAAAAATCGGAATCCTGACTCTAATCTGCTTGCTTCCAAATTTTCCAAGGCGGGAATTTGAATATTTTAATGAGGCTTGCAGCCTCTTATTTTAATCTGTTTTGGAGGTTTTACAGTGGGTGACCGGGTTTCCCAGGTCTCAGGAAACCTGACAGCAGAAGTGAGGTGGGGACAGCTTCGGGGAGGAGTACGTCTTTTTATAGCATTGTTTGTGGAGCAGGGGGAATAGATGCACTTCCCTCCCTGGACCCCCAAGCTCCTTTCCATCCATCAGACTCCTGCCTCCCACTGGACAGGCCCCTTTGGTCAGGGATCAACCCCCGTAATTGTGGACTCATTGGTCCTGTGGCCTGTGTCGGAGTGCTCACTGCCTGACTGAATCAAGATGATATCCAGACAGGGAAACCTGTTGGAGTCAAATGAGGCACAGGTATATGGGGACATTGGACCTTTGAAACTCCTTATTCTGTCCATGTAACCTGCTCTTTGAATCCAGGCTTTTTGATTCTGGTGAAAGATCATCAACCTGAATTGTTCACTCAGTTTCTGTCTCCATGGGAGGTGCCAGACATGTTGAGTATTTCCAGGATTTTGTTTTTATTTATGCCAAAAAATACATATGGTCAATTAATTCACAACTGAAAGAGAATGACTGGTGAACAATTTTGGATGATATCAGAGTAGACATGGTGCAGGACTGACCCGATGGGCGGGATTTTCTGCACCTGCCTGCCGCAAGTCAATGGTCTTCTAGCTGGGGTGCCTCACCCATGGTGGGTGCCGCCTGCGATGGGGCTGGAAAATCCCGGCCGATGTTGCCAATTCTGAAATGATCCCGCTCAAAAAACTTTCTGCCCTTCTTCCAAAGCTAACTTACCTTGTCTGTACCTCTTCTTAGCTTTTTGTGAACAGCATTTTGATGAGTTGTAATAAAGGTTAAAATATTAATTTTTTGGGATTAAAATAATTAATTTTGTTTTTAGGCAACTTTATGTACTTCATGGGATATTCAAAATGGTTACTACTTGGTAGTCGGCTTGTAGCAGGTAAGCTGAATGATCAACAGCTGTGTTATTGTCAAGGAAAACTTTCCTTCATCTTCCTTTACTACCTTGATTTGCTTTATACATAAGAGCACTATTATGAAAAGGTAAAATAATTGGTTAGTTTTAATGCCATTGGGTAAAATTTGGAATTCTTGATACAGATACATATTCCGTTTCATTTGAAATAAGTTGGTGATATGTGTCTTCATCTCTCCCCTTTTTTCTAAAGGAAAGCACTAATGAAGTATATTATTTCAATATCATCGATTTGGTAGGAAATCAATAATATGACAATGTCATATTTAGATAAGTAGGCAGAATATGCACAGATCACAGGACCCACTGTGTATAACATCATTAATTTGGCAGTGTTTATAATGTTGACTCTTTACAACTGGTGAACTTAAACTATGACTGTATTCAGTTATACTATGTTCAGTTATACTGTATACAATTATAGTAACTGTATTCAGTTACACTATAACTATATTCAGAGGATGGGGATAACTGATAAACTATAACCTGCAGACAGTTCCGCTAGCAATACTGTATTATTTGCTGCCACTTTTTTTTACTACAAAACTGCTTCAAGAAGAAATTCTGCATAATTTACCTGGGGAAGGTACTTTACAAGCTAACAGTCAAGCAACTGCATCTCAGTAATGTCTATATTGTCATTGGGGATGTCTTTTGGAGGCATCTCCTGGATTTTTTTTGGAGACTGTACTGACCGATACTAAGCTGTTGTGAAAAGTTTTTTTTATTCGTTCATGGGATGTGGGCGTCGCTGGTGAGGCCAGCATTCATTGCCCATCCCTAATTGCCCTTGAGGTGGTGGTGGTGGTGAGCTGGCCTCTTGAACCACTTGCAGTCCATGTGGTGTAGGTACACCCACAGTGCTGTTATGGATGGAGTTCCAGGATTTTGACCCAGCGACAGTGAAGGAATGGGGATATATTTCCAAGTCAGGATCGTGAATGGCTTGGAGGGGAACTTCCAGGTGGTGGTGTTCCCTTGTGTCTGCTGCCCTTGTCCTTCTAGATGGTAGTGGTCATTGGCTTGGAAGGTGCTGTCTAAGGAAACTAAGTCAGTTCTGCATCTTGTAGATGGCACACACTGATGCCACTGTGTGTTGGTGGTGGAGGGTCTGGATGGGGTGTCAATCAAGCAGGCGGCTTTGCCTTGGATGATGTCAAGCTTCTTGAGTATTGTTGGAGCTGCACTTATCCAGGCAAGTGGAGGGTATTCCATTACACTCCTGACTTGTGCCTTGTAGATGGTGGACAGGCTTTGGGAAGTCAGGAGGTGCATTAGTCTCCACAGGATCCCTAGCCTCTGACCTGCTCTTGTAGCCACAGTATTTATATGACCAGTCCAGTTCAATTTCTGGTCAATGGTAACCCCCAGGATGTTGATAGTGGGGGATTCAGCAATGGTAATGCCTTTGAATGTCATGGGGCAATAATTAAATTCTCTCTTGTTGGAGATGGTCATTGCCTGCCATTTGTGTGGCGCGAATGTTACTTGCCACTTGTCAGCCCAAGCCTGGATATTGTCCAGGCCCCGCTGCATTTGGACATGGACTGCCTCAGTATCTGAGGAGTCGCAAATGGTGCTGAACATTGTGCAATCATTAGTGAACATCCCCATTTCTGACCTTATGATGGAAGGAAGGTCATTGATAAAGCAGCTGAAGGTGGCTGGGCCTAGGACACTACCCTGAGGAAGTCCTGCAGTGATATCCTGGAGCTGATATGATCGACCTCCAACAACCACAGCATCTTCCTTTGTGCTAGGTATGACTCCAACCAGTGGAGAGTTTTCCCCCCGATTCTCATTGACTCCAGTTCTGCTAGGGCATCTTGATGCCACACATGGTCAAATGCTGCTTTGATGTCAAGGGCAGTCACTCACCTCACCTCTGGAGTTCAGCTCTTTTGTCCATGTTTGAACCAAGACTGTAATGAGGTCAGGAGCTGAGTGGCCCTGGTGGAACCCAAACTGAGCGTCAGTGAGCAGGTTATTGCTAAGCAAGTGCCGATTGATGGCACTGTTGATGACCCCTTCCATTTCTTTACTGATGATGGAGAGCAGACTGATGGGGCAGTAATTTGCCTTGCTTTTTCTGTAAAGGCATACCTGGACAATTTTCAACATTGCTGGGTAAGATGCCTGTGTTGTAGCTGTATTGGAGCAGCTTGGCCACGGGCATGGCAAGTTCTTGAGTACAAGTCTTCAATACTATTTCCAGAATGTTGTCAGAGTCCATAGCTTTTGCAGTGTCCAGTGCCTTCAGCTGTTCCTTGATATCACATAAAGTGAATTGAATTGGCTGAAGACTGGCACCTGTGATTCTGGGGACCTCCATAGGATCATCCACTCTGCACTTATGGCTGAAGATTGTTATGAATGCTTCAAGCTTACCTTTTTCACTGATGTGCTGGGCTCCCCCATCATTGAGGATGGGGGTATTTGTGGAGCTGCCTCCTCCAGTAAGTTGTTTACTTGTCCACCACTATTCGCAACTGGATGTGGCAGGCCTGCAGAGATTGTGATCGAGTACAATGCTGCTGCTAATGGCCCACAGCTCTTCATGTTTGCCCAGTCTTGAGTTGCTAGATCTGTTCGAAATCTATCCCACTTAGCATGCTTGTAGTGCCACACAATACGATGGAGGGCATCCTTAATGTGAAGACAGGACTTGGTCCCCACAAGGACTGTGCAGTGGTCACCCTTACCGATACTGTCATGGACAGATGCTTCTGCGGCAGGCAGGTTGGTGAGGATGAGGTCACATATTTTCCTTGTTGGTTCCCTCGCCACCTGCCACAGATCCAGCCTAGCAGCTATGTTTTTTGGGACTTGGCCAGCTCGGTCTGCAGTGGTGCTGCTGAGCCACTCTTGGTGACAAACATTGAAGTCCCTCACCCAGAGTACATTCTGCACCCTTGCCAATCTCAGTGTTTCTTCCAAGTGGTGTTTTAACATGGAGGAGCACTGATTCATCAGCTGGTTGGGGGGGTGGTGGTGGTGGTATGTACCACTGTGCCGTCACCTCTGCTGGGTCTGTCCTGCCAGTGGGAGAGGATATAGGGATGGTAATGGAGGTCTCTGGGACATACTCAAGGAAACATACCTTACAGAGAATGTCAGATTGTTGCTTGATTAGTCAGTGAGACAGCAATTTTGGCACTAGCCCCCAGATGTTAGTAAGGAAGACTTTGCAGGGTCGACAGGGCCGAGTTTGCCATTGTCGTTTCTGGTGACTAGGTAGATGCCGGGTGATCTGAATGGTTCCATTCCTTTTAGACTTTATAGCAGATTGATACAAGTGAGTGGCTTGCTAAGTCACTTTGGAGGGCATTTAAGAGTCTTGCTGTGGGTCTAGAGCCACATGTAGGCCAGACCAGGTAAGGATGGCAGATTTCCTTCCTTAAAGGATATTAGTAAACCAGATGAGTTTTTACGACAATTGACGTGGTTTCATGGTCAGCATTTGGCTTTTAATTACAGATTTTTATTGAATTCAAATTTCACCATCTGCTGAACATTCAAATGAAGAGCCAGAGTAGGCCACTCAGCCCCTTGAGCCTGTTACGCCATTCAATAAGATCATGGCTGATCTGATTATAACCTCAACTCCACATTCCCACCTACCCCCGATAACCTTTCACCGCCCCTTGCTTATCAAAAATCTATCTAGCACTACCTTGAAAATATTCAAAGACACTGTTTCAGGAAGAGAGTTCCAAAGATGCTCAACCCTCTGAGAGAAAAAACTTCTCCTCGACTGTCTTAAATGGGCAACCACTTACTTTTGAACAGTTACTCCTAGTTCTAGATTCTCCCACAAGAGGAAACATCCTTTCCACATCCACCCTGTCAAGACCCTGCAGAATCTTATAAGTTTCAATTAAGTCGTCTCTTACTCTGCTAAACTAGACTAGAAGCCTACTCTGTCCAACCAGTCCTCGTAAGACACTCCAGGTATTAGTCAAGTAAACCTGCTCTGAACTGCTTCCAATGCATTTACATCCTTCCTTTAAATAAGGAGACCAATACTCTACACAGCACTCCAGATGTGGTTTCATCAATTCCCTGTATAACTGAAGCATTACCTCTCTACTTTTGTATTCAATTCCCCTCGCAATACACGATAGCATTCTGTTAGCTTTCCTAATTACTTGTTGTACATGCAGACCAACCTTTAGCGATTCATGCATTAGGACACACAGATCCCAATGCATCTCCGAGCTCTGCAATCTCTCACCATATAGATAATATGCTTCTGTTTTATTCTTCCTGCCAAAATGAACAATTTCATATTTTCCCACATTATATTCCATTTGCCAGATCTTTGTCCACTCACTTACCAAAGAGAAATGCTGTTAATGTCAAACTCCTGTGCAAAAGACTGATTATTGCTGTCTGCCACAAGTAATTTTGTTCTCTATGTGGCAAGACTCATACATTATTAAAGATTGATTTCAGTAAATGGTGCTTTAAGTATCTTGCTCAACTCCCCTGAAAAGGCATATACCTATTACTTTACACTGAAAAGGCATATACTTACTTTACAGGCATAGGTACAGGTGCTGGTGCATGCATTTTTGGATACCTTACTCGTTCTACCACAACAGAGGAACGGGCTACAGTATTTGCTGTTGTCATGGCTGCACGACAGGCTGGGCTGCTGATTGGTAAGTAAGTGTTAATGTAAATGGTAATGCAAAGATATGAAATACCAACTACAATTTCAATGGAGAAATTGAGCTGCTGTAATCAGAACCACAAAGTTATGAGTGAACTGCTTCAGTGGTCTTGTTACATACTTATCCAGGTCTTGGATGCGGACTCTTCTTCAATGGAATTTATTTGGATTGAATTCCTTGTATGAACTGTAGTTATAACACTTTTGTCAGAGTTGATTATGCTCCACAGACTAAATGGCTAAAAATGTATTTTCAAAAATTATTTTCTGAACTACCAAGTCAATTGTGCAACTCGTGATTCAGTGTTGTTCTTGACCGAACTTTTACTATGGCAGAAATGAGCAGTATTTGAATTAAATGAGTACCAGGAGGGATTTAAATAAAAACACCTGCTATACGTTGTAATGCATGACATATTTGAGTATAGTGGGACTATGGTGGGGCAGCATCTAAGATCAAGTCGCTGTCCATTAACTGATTCACGTGACTTATTTGACATCTCAGTGCAGTATCTTAGAATGACTACCAGATGGCACTATACTTCTATTACTCGAGCACAGCCAAAATTGTAAAGAATAAGTAACTAATACTAATTAAAGGATAGAATGTTCTTTCTAACAGAAGAAAAATCAAAGAATCTCACAATATTAATGAAATGATAGCAGTAATCTTCAAACTCCCAAATTGAATGGAACTCGTGACTCTTCTGGATCGCTGTCTGTCCCTTGAGCTGAAGCATAACCTGACAGACGCTAGGAGCAGCACACTCCAGATCAGTACAAACAGGAGTGCAGAAAAGTTTGAAATTGATTTTGAATTAACAGAGCCAGATGAACGTCCACAAACAGAATCCACTGATCATTGACAATGAAGCAAGATAGTCTGCATATAGCTGACATGAGAAATTGGCAATATGATCCACTGTAGCTGTTAGTGAACTGTTCAGTGCTGTATGGGTCTTTGCAGCTGAGGAATTCATTCACATTAACTGGTTTGAAAAAAAATCACTCTATCTCCCCAACAAGCCCATGAGTATTATGGTATTTCTTTTACTCCTTCCCACTCCACCTTCTGCTCACCCTGACCTAGCGTAGCTCTTTCTCAACATCAAGGCAACATTTCATGAAGTGTGGCACCAAGAAAGCATAATAAAACTGAAGTCAATGAGGATCAGTAGGAAGAACCTCCAGTAGCTGGTGTTGTATCTGACACACATAATAATGGTAATGGTTGTTGGATTCCACTCATTGCAGTCCTAGGATATCACTGCAGGAGTTCATCAGGGAAGCTTCATTTTATGCAAATTCTTAAGCTGGTTCATTGTTCACTGATTCCACTGTTGACTTAGCTCTATACTTCGTTACCCATGTAGCTTTCAGCAGGAATTGGATAATATGCGGGTTTGGGCAGCAAGTAACACGTGCCACTAGTGCCAGGTAATGACCACCTTGAACAAGAGAAAGTTCAGCTAGTTTCCCATGATATTTAATGGCACCATTGTTAGCAAGTCTGTTACCATCGATGCCTTAAAGTGCAGAGCAGAAGCTGGTACTCTGACATGGCTCAACTGATATTTCAAAGCTTATCAACCACCATCTACAAAGCTCAAGTCAGGATTGTGCTGAAATACTCACCATTCGTCTGCATGGGTGCAACCAACACTGTTAAAGAAGCTAGATGTGATCCAGGGCAGAACAGTTCATTAGATTGTCTCCCCATATAATCACGTTCAGTTTCCACCTGACCATTACCTGCGTACAATGGTTTCAGTATGTGTAATCTACCAGATGCATTAAAGTATCATTCCAAAATTGCACCACCCTTTACCAAAGACAAGGACAAGAGCACTAATGATGTAGGAACACAACGACTTTCAGGCCGCACACCATCCTGATATAGACTTGTCTGCTGTTCCTTTAATGTTGCTATTATTAACATCCTGTAATTCTAAAACTGATCACTGCTGTGGAGCACTTTCACCACAAAAACTGCAAAGATTCAAGGTAAAGGCACACTGCCCTCCTAAGGCAACAAGGGATGGGCAATAAGTGTGGCCTTGTCAATATTGTGAACCAGCCTGAGCAAATTTAAAAAGTGAGCTTCAGTTCACCCCCATTACAGAGCTGAAAAAAAAAATGAACCCTTCCCCTCGCACAACCACTGCTGAGTATGTTTCAAATAATAAGTAACAGCTGCTCACTTGCTGTGTAAAGAAAAAGTTTTCCTCCTGTCCCCATTGCTTTTGCCAGTCACCTTAAATTAGAGGCTCTCGACACTTCCACCAATGGGAACAGTTTCTCCCTAACCGCTTTGTGCAGATCCTTCATGATTTTGCACACATTTGTCAAATATTCTCCAAGGAGAACAGCTCTACTTTCTCCAATCTGTTTGCGTAACTGAAGTCCTTCATCCCTGGTACCATACTCGCAAATCTTTTCTGCGCCGCCTCTAATGTCTTCACATCCTTCCTTAAAGTGTGGTACCCAGAATTGGACACACTACTTCAGTTGAGGCTGAACCAGTATTTTTAAGGTTAAAGATAATTTCATTCCTTTTGTACTCTATGCCCTTATTTATGAAGTTCAGGAGCCCATATGCTTTATTAATCGCTTTCTCAACCTACCCTGTCACCTTCACAAATTTGTGCACACATCCTGCACCGTTTAAAATTATATTGTTTATTATGAATTTCATCTCCTCATTCTTCCTATGAAAATGCATCACTTCACATTTCTCTTCATTAAATTTCACCTGCTATCTGTCCGTCCATTTCACCAGCCTGCCTTTGTCCACTTAAAGTCTAACACTAACCTCCTCACAGTACAGAATGTTTCTAAATTTTGTGTCATCTGCAAATTTTGACACTGCCCTGCATTCTTGAGTCTAGGTCATTAATATAGATCAAGAAAAGCACTAGTTGTAATACTGACCCCTGTGAAACTCCACTATATACATTCCTTAAGTCTGCAAAACAACTGTTGGCCACTGTTCTCTTTTTTTTTGTCACTCGGCCAATTTACTATCCATACTGCCACTTTTTATTCTATGGGCTTTAACTTCACTGACAAGCCTGTTATGGGGCACTTTATCAAACACCTTTTGAATGTCCGTCTACACCACAACAACTCTATTACTCTCATCAATCTTCTCTTTTACCTCATCAAAAACTCAAGCAGGTTAGTGAAACATGATTTGCCCTAAACAAATTTGTGTTGGCTTTCCTTTAATTAATCCACATTTGTCCAAGTAACTGTTAATTTTGTCTGGGATTATCTTTTCTAAAAACTTTTCTACCGCTGATGTTAAGCTGACTGCCCTATAGCTGCTGGGCATATCCTTGCACTGCTTTTTAAACCAGGGTATAACCTTTTCATTTCTCCAGTCTTTTGGTACCACCTCTGTATCTAAGGACGATTGGAAGATTATGGCCAGTGCCTCTGCAGTTTCCACCTTTACTTCCCTCAGTATCTTTGGATACATCTCATCTGTTCCTGGTGACTTATCAAATTTGGTACAGCCAGCCAATCTAATGCCTCTTTATCAATGTTTAGCCCATTCAGTGCCTAAATTAGCCCCTCTTCCACTATGACTTGGGCAATATCTTCTTCCATGGTGAAGACAGATGCAAAGTTTACTCAATTAGTACCTCAGCAGTGCCCTCTGCCTCCATTCATAAATCTGCTCTATGGCCCTTAATCAGCTCCACTCCTTTTACCACCCTTTTACTTTTATATACCTATAGAAGATTATTGGATTTCTTTTTATGTTAGCTGCCAGTCTCTTCTCATGTTCTCGCTTTGCTTCTCTTCTTTCTTTTTTCACTTCCCCTCTGAACTTTCTATATTCAACCTGGTTCTCACTTCTGTTATCAACTTGACATCTGTCCTATGCATCCTTTTTTTGGTTCATCTCACTCTCTGTCTCTTTCATTACCCAGGGAGCTCTGGCTTCGGTTTCCTCATGGGAATACACCTTGGCTGTACCTGAGCTTTCTCCTCTTTAAAGGCACCCCATTGTTCTGTTTTGCCAGCCAATCTTTGATGCAAATTTACCTGGGCCAGATCTGTTCTCGCCCAATTGAAGTTGGGTGTACAATTAATTATTTTGAACTCTTTTCCGTAGCTAATCTAAACATATGATTACTATCCCCTAAATGTTCCCCTACTGAAACTTGATCCATCTCATTCCCCACAACCAGATCCAGTAATGTTGCCTTACTTGTCCGGTGAGAGACATACTGATCTAGAAAATTCACCCGAGTGCACTTCCCTTTCTCTGCCCTTTACGATTACTATCCAAGTCTATATTAAGATAATTGAAGACCTCCTTTATAACTAGTCTATAATTCTTGCATCTATCTAGAATTTCATTGCAAATTTGTTCCTTTTTATCTTTCCTTCTAGTTAGTAGCTGATAGAATATACCAATAGATAAATGGTTCCTCTATTGTTTCCTAGCTCTAACCAAATAGATTTGGTCCTTGAACTCTCTAGGACATCCTTTCTGTCCAGCACTGTAACGTTTTCCTTAATCAATATTACAACTCCTCTTCCTTCGTTTCCTGAACACATTGTAGCCAATAACAATTAATAACCACTTCTGCCCTTTTTTTTTGAGCCGTTCCTGTTATCTCCATGACATTATAGCATGATGTTTCAAACTCAGACCAGCATTTCTCCATCTTCCAAATCTGATCACCTATAAAGTGAGAAGTATTACTTCCATTGTGATCAATCCTTCTGCAGTTTGCTTTTCTCTTCTACCCCCAATGTGTTTCCTGGTTGCATACATTCACTATTGGACTTGTCCTTGAACTCGCTTTGCTCTGTCTCGTTCTTTTTTGTTCATGGTCATGCCTAGGCTGTCTTTTTCTTACAATCATGAATCTAGTACAGGAAGAGGCCTTGTAATTTTTCACATATCTAGAAGACTTGGATTGCTTGGTGCTGACAGTGGATAACACAAATTGGGAAAAGTGATACAATTCTAAAATTACATCCGTCACCTTTCAGAGCTAAACTTGAGTTTAATAATTTGCATATCTTGTAAAATTATTTATTTTTCCTTGGTTGACTTTGTTTAAAAATGGGTAGTTACATTGACAGTTTAATAATTCCTTAAGAAAATTCAACTTATTAATTGAAATTAACTGCTTCAGTATGAGCTTCATGGGAATATAAGAAATAGGACCAGTAGACCATTCGACCCCTAATGCCTGCTCTGCAATTCAGTATGATTATGGGCGATCTTCTGCCTCAACTCTATTTTACTGCTTGCTCCGCATATCGCTTGATCCTCTGAGAGACCAAAAATCTGTTTATCATAGCCTTGAATATACTCAACGATGGAAAATGCGCAACCCTCTCAGGTACACCATAAGACGTAGGAGCTGAAGTAGTCCATTCAGACCATCAAGTCTGCTGCACCATTCAATGAGATCATGGCTGATCTGATAATCCTCAGCTCCACTTTCCTGCCTTTTCCCCATAACCCTTGGTTCCCTTACTGATTAAAAATCTGTCGATCTCAGCCTTGAATATACTTAACAAGCCTCTACAGCCCTCTGTGGTAAAGAATTCCACAGATTAACAACCCTCTAAGAGAAGAAATTCCTTCTCATCTGTGTCTTAAATGGACTACCCCTCACTCTGAGATTGTGCCCTCTGGCCCTAGGCTCTCCCACAAGGGGAGACAATCTCTCAGCACCTACCCTGTCAAGCCCCCTAAGAATCTTGTTTCAAAAAAATTGCCTCTCATTCTTCTAAACTCCAATGAGTGCAGGCCCAACCTACTCAACCTCTCCTCATAAGAAAATTCCTGCATACCCAGGATCAACCTAGTGATAAAGATTGGCCCTCAACCGTGTCTGGCCCATCTCCCGCGCATCCGCCCTCACGCCTTCTCCTCCCTCCCAGAAACATGATAAAGTCCCCCTTGTCCTCACTTATCACCCCACCAGCCTCCGCATTCAAAGGATCATCCTCCTCCATTTCCGCCAACTCCAGCATGATGACACCACCAAACACATCTTCCCTTCACCCCCCCGGCGGCATTCCGTAGGGATCGTTCCCTCCGGGACACCCTGGTCCACTCCTCCATCACCCCCTACTCCTCCACCCCCACCTATGGCACCTCCCCATGCCCACGCAGAAGATGCAACACCTGCCCCTTCACTTCCTCTCTCCTCACCGTCCAAGGGCCCAAACACTCCTTTCAAGTGAAGCAGCATTTCACTTGCATTTCCCCTAACTTAGTCTACTGCATTCGTTGCTCCCAATGCGGTCTCCTCTACATTGGAGAGACCAAACTGGGCGACCGCTTTGCAGAACACCTGCGGTCTGTCCGCAAGAAAGACCCAAACCTCCTTGTCGCTTGTCATTTTAACACTCCACCCTGCTCTCTTGCCCACATGTCCTTGGCTTGCTGCATTGTTCCAGTGAAGCCCAACGCAAACTGGAGGAACAGCACCTCATCTTCTGACTAGGCACTTTACAGCCTTCTGGACTGAATATTGAATTCAACAACTTTAGATCTTGAACTCCCTCCTCCATCCCCACCCCCTTTCCGTTTCTTCCCCCTCCCTTTTGTTTTTTCCAATAATTTATATAGATTTTTCTTTTCCCACCTATTTCCATTATTTTTAAATCTATACCTGTAATGCCCTGTCAGTCTTTCCACCCCACCCCCACTAGAGCTGTACCTTGAGTGTCCTGCCATCCATTCTTAATTAGCATATTCTCTTAGATAATATCACCACTTTCAACACCTCTTTGTTCCTTTATCTGTGACATCTTTTGATTATCTGTTCCTATCACTGCTTGCTTGTCCCTACAACCAACCCCCCCCCACCCCCAACTTCTCTTCCCCCCCCCCCACCCCAAACCTTAAACCAGCTTATATTTCACCCCTCTCCTATTTTCACTTACTTCTGTTGAAGGGTCATGAGGACTCGAAACGTCAACTCTTTTCTTCTCCGCCGATGCTGCCAGACCTGCTGAGTTTTTCCAGGTAATTCTGTTTTTGTTATCAACCTAGTGAACCTTCTGGACTGCCTCCAATGCCGGTACATCTTTCCTTAGATAAGGGGACCAAAACTTCACAGTATTCTAGGTGTGGTCTAACTAGTGCCTTGTACAGTTTTAGCAAGACTTCCTTATTTTTATACTCCATTCCCTTTGCAATAAAGGCCAATGTTCCATTTGTCATACCTATTACTTGCTGAACTTGTATGCTAGCTTTCATGCATGAGGACCCCCAAATCCCTCTGTGCTGCAGCTTTCTTCAGTCTTTCTCCATTTAAGTATTATTCAGCTCCTTTATTCTTCCTGCCAAAGTGCATAACCTCACATTTTCCCACATTATATTCCATCTGCCACGTTTTTGCCCGCTCACTTAACCTGTCTATATCCCTTTGTAGACTCTTTGGGCAGAATTTTCTGCCTGTCGGGCGGGCGGGCCCGACCCTATCTCCAGTGGGTGGGGAGCCAATCCCCGCCGGAGAAGCGGGCCCCGCTGCCATTTTACGTGGGTGGGCCAATTAAGGCCCGCCCAGCGTCACGCGGGAAGCGCTATGCGCTTCCTGTGCGGGTGGGGGGGGATTCCCCAAAAGCAAGAGTGCGCTCTTTCGCGCATGCGCATGAAAGAGCGCACATCTCCCTGAGGCTAAGTGCTGCCTCAGGGAGATCGCTGACACTTTAAAAAAAATATTAAAAATAGAGAAAAAAAATTCCTTAACATGTCCCCCTCATGTGACAATGTCACATGAGATGGGACATGTTCATAATTTACATAATAACTTTATTAAACTTTTTTAAACCCTACGTGAAACCTCATCCCGCAGGTGGGTGAGGTTTCATGTTTTTTCTATTGCCTGCCAGGACTCCTGGCCTGCCCGCCAACCTTAAGGTTGGACGGGCAGGTCCTTTGACTATATAAGTGATCCTGTCAGTGACCTCAATTGGCTATTGACAAATTGGTGGGCGCACAGCTGCTTTTGCTGCATCCCCGCCTTCCTAAAAATTTAAATGGGCCAGGATGACGTCAGGGGTCATTTTACGCGTTGGCGAGCGGGCCCTGCCCCCTGCTCGCCGACGGAAAAATTCTGCCCTTTGTGTATCCTCACCACCTACCTTCCCACCTATTTTTGTGTCATCCGCAAACTTGGCAATAGTGCATCATTTCCCTCATCCAAGTCATTAATACATATTGTAAATAATTGTGGCCCCAGCACTGATCCATGTGGCACTCCACTAGTAACAGGTTGTCATCCTGAAAATGCCCCCCGCACCCCAACTCCCTGTCTTCAATAGTTAGCCAGTCCTCTATCCATACTAATATACTACCCCCAACACCATGGGCTCTTATCTTATTTAGTAACCTTATGTGTGGTACCTTATCAAACGCCCTTTGGAAATCCAAATATATTACATCTACTGGTTTCCTTTTATCTATCCTGCTTGTTATCTCCTCAAAGAACTCTAATAAATTTGTCAGACATGATTTCCCCTTCATGAAGCCATGATGACTCTGCTTGATTATATTATGCATTTCTTAATGCCCTGCTGTTAACATCCTTTATATTAGACTCTAACATTTTCCCAATGACGGATGTTAAGCTAATTGGCCTACAGTTACCTGTTCTTTGTCTCCCTCCCTTTTTGAATAAGGGTATTACATTAGCAGTTTTCCAATCCTCTGGGACTTTTTCAGAATCTAAGGATTCTTGGAAGATTACTACCATTGCATTCACTATCTGTGCAGCTATTTCCTTTAATATCCTAGGATGCAACCCATCAGGTCTAGGTGACTTATTGGCCTTTAGCCCCATTAGTTTCCCTAGTACTTTTTCTCTAGTGATAATTATTGTATTTATTTCCTACCCCATGATTGTTTAGTATTTTTGGTATGCTATTAGAATCTTCTACCGTGAAGACTGATGCAAAGTATTTATTCAACTCCTCTGCCAGTTCCTGGTTCCTCATTATTATTTTCCCAGCCTTATTCTCTGAGGGTCCGTTATTGACTTTGGCCCCTCTTTTTTTTATATATTTAAAGAAGCTCTTACTGTCCACTTTTATATTACTTGCTAGTTTATCCTCAAAGTTTATTTTCTTCCTCTTTTTATTATTTTTTTGGTCATCTTCTGTTGGTTTTTAAATCTTTCCCAGTTCTCTGACTTACCACTAATCTTTGCCATATTATGATTTTTCTTATACTTTAAAGTATCCTTGACTTCCTTGGTTAACCATGCTTGGTTTATCCCCTTCCTACAATCATTCCTCCTTTGTTGTGAATCATGAACTGTTTTCTTAAATGTCTGCCATTTTTCATCAAAGCTTCTTTCCCAGTCCACTCCAGCCAACTCTGCCCTCACACTCCTTTGTAATTACCCTTATTTATTTTGCACAGTTGTTTCCGAACTAAGTTTCTCACTCTCAAACTGAATGCTAAATTCCACCATGCTATGGTCACTGTTTCCTAGGGGATCTTTTACTCTGGGATCATATTAAACCTGCCTCATTACACATTACCAGATCCAAAATAGCCTGATCCCTGGTTGGATCCACAACATATTGTTACAGAATTCCAAAGATCCACAGTCCACTGACTGCAGAACTTTCTGATCTCCTTTATAGGTTGAGCTCAGTAACTATTCTTCTGCCTCTGGTGAAGTCATTTTTAAATCTTCAGCACTGTTAATAGCTATTACGCTAATTTTTTAAACATTGACCCTAATTGTTTTTTATGCGTTTCCTTTAGGACCAGGATTTAATTTATTCCTAAGACTTTGTAACTTCAACCTGGGACCGTTTGAAGTGAATAAATACACGTCACCTGGGGTAAGAATTACCCTGTTCATCTTTTAAATTTTAGCTTTGTGAATTCAAGTAGAATTAAGAGAAATGATAAATCAGTAGTATATTCATAATATATTTGGCTAGAGAGGTTACATAACATATACAAATAGAGATTACGATAATAACTACCCAAATATCAGTTTACATAATCAGGATTTTCACAGGTGTTTCTCTTCAGTGCCAACATTATTAATAATAGGTTAAATGAAAAGCTGGTGTTAGTTTCAGATATCTGGAAACCAGTCATACTAGATTGATTGGAATCAACATAAAGAAGCTGAGTGAAAGTCCATTAATAAAGTGTTGATACAACCTGCCGTACTTTCAAAAGATTTATTTTGGTTATTAATGGTACTTAGGCAACAAGATGGTGTTTATTTTTCAAAAATATGTATGCTATTTCATTTGAACTCATCTAATACCTTAAGCATTTTAAACCCAAACATATATTGTATTAAGAAATCCAAAAGTATTTAATTTGAGTAAGTTTTTAGAAAAAAACTGAATTGTCCTTGTGCAGATGTATTTCTAGATGCAAAGTGCTATATGCTTTACAATAAGGAGGAAAGTATTTTATTTTAATTAAGACGGTAGGCTCTTAGTTGATGATGGTGCAGAGGGAGCAAGGAAATGTCAGTTTTAGAGGACCGTAGGATATGTAAAAGGGCATAAGATAGAAGAAGATCATTAAGGTTGGGGGTAAGCTGAGGGCGTGGGCCATTTTAAATATTTTTTTCATTCATTCATGGGATGTGGGTGTCATTGACTAGGGCAGCATTTATTGCCCATCCCTAATTGCTGTTGAGAAAGTGGAGGTGAGTTGCCTTCTTGAACTGCTGCGGTCCATGTAGTGTAAGTACACCCATGGTCTGTTAGGGAGGGAGTTCCAGGATTTTAACCCAGCGACATTGAAAGAACGGTGATATATTTCCAAGTCGGGATGTTGAGTGGTGCTCCCATACATCTGCTGCCCTTGTCCTTCTAGGTGGTACCAGTCGTGGGTTTGGAAGGTGCTCGCTAAGGAGCATTGGTTAGTTCCAGCAAGCTGGGGAATGTGAAGCCAGCTGAGTTTGCAGAGGAAGAGTTTGATGAAATTTATTGAAGGTTAATGTGGGTGAGGATGTGGACTTTAGCATTTTCGATAAGTTGTAGCTTATATGATATTAATTCAGAGTGTTGGAGGTGAAAGCAAAGAGAAACAACTAAGAAAAATTTAGTGATGACCTGGCTGCTAGAGGATAAGTGAAACAAAGCAAGGGCACTCCCACTAAAATTCCAGCATAGGATAGACTTTGGTATAAGGAGAGGCAGTGGCATAGTGGTATTGTAACTAGACCAGTAATCCAGAAACCCAGGGTAATGCTCTGGGGACCTGGAATTCAGTAAACATCTGGAATTAAAAGTCTGATGATGACCATGAAACCATTGTCGATTGCGTAAAAACTCATCTGGCTCAGTAATGTCCTTTTGGGATGGAAATCCACCATCCTTACCTGGTCTGGTCTACATGTGACTCTAGACCCACAGCAATGCTGTTAACTCTTAAATGCCCTCTGAAATGGACTTGCAAGCCACTCAATTGCATCAAAACTGCTAAAAGGTCTAAAAGGAACGGAACCGGTTGGACCACACGGCATCGACCTAGGTACCAGAAACGACAATGGCAAACTCTGTCCTGTTGACCTTGCAATGCCTTCCTTAGTAACATCTGTGGCTATTGCCAAAATTGGAAGAGTTGTCTTACAGTCTCGTCAAGCAACAGCCTGACATGGTAATACTCACAGAATCATACAGGTAATGTCTCCAACACCATCCTTAGCTATGTCCTGATTCACTGCCAGCAGAGGTGGCAGCGCAGTGGTATACATTCGGGAAAGAGTTGCCTTGAGAGTCCTCAACATCAACTCCAGACCCCATGAAGTCCTATGGCATCAGATCACACATGGGCAAGGAAACCTCTTATTGCCACGTACCAGCTGCCCATCCCTCTCCCCCCACCCCAGCTGATGAATCAGTGCTCCTCCATATTGAACACCACTTGGAGGAAACACTGAGGGTGGCAAGGGTGGAGAATGTTCTCAGGGTGGGGATTTCAGTGTCCATCACCAAGAATGGCTTGGTAGCACCACTACAGACTGGGCTGGCCAAGTCCTAAAGAACATAGCTGCTAGACTGGGCCTGCGGCAGGTAGTGAGGGAACCAACAAGATGAAAAAACATACATGACCTCATCCTAACCAACCTTCCTGCCGCAGATGCATCAATCCATGACGGTATTGGTAGGAGTGACCACCGGACAGTCCTTGTGGAGACATCTTCACATTGAGGATACCCTCCATTGTGTTGTGTGGCACTACCACCCTGCTAAATGGGATAGATTTCGAACAGATCTAGCAACTCAAGAATGCGCATAATGAGGCGCTGTGGGCCATCAGCAGCAGCAGAATTGTACTCCACCACAACCTGTAACCTCATGGCACAGCACATCTCCCACTCTGCCATTACCACCAGGCCAGGGGATCAACCCTGGTCGAATGAAAAGTACAGGAGAGCATGCCAGGAGCAGCACCAGGCATACCTAAAAATGAGGCGTCAACCTGGTGAAGCTATAAAACAGGACTGCTTGTGTGCCAAACAGCATAAGCAGCAAGTGATAGACAGAGCTAAGTGATTCTACAACCAACAGATCAGTTCCAAGCTCTACAGTCCTGTCACATCCAGTCGTGAATGGTGGTGGACAATTAAACAACTCACTGGAAGAGGAGGCTCCACAAATACCCCCATCCTCAATGATGGGGGAGCCTTGAACATCAGTGCAAAAGATAAGGCTGAAGCATTTGCTACAATCTTCAGCCATAAGTGCCAAGTAGATGATACATCTCTGTCTTTTCTGGATGTCCCCAGCATCACAGAGGTTGGCCTTCAGCCAATTTGATTCACTCCGCATGTGCAATAATGTGGAATTCAATTCGATTCCAATGTGGAAAATTGCCCAGGTATATCCTGTACACACAAAACGGGACAAATCGAGCCCAGCCAGTTACTGCCCCATCAGTCTACTCTCGATCATCAGCAGTGAAGGAAGGGGTCATCAACAATGCTATGAAGTGGCACTTGTTTAGAAATAACCTGCTCACTGATGCTCAGTTTGGGTTCCGCCAGGGTCACTCAGCTTCTGACCTCATTACAGCCTTGTTTCAAACAAAGGGCAAAAGAACTGTACTGCAAAAGTGAGGTGAGAGTGACTGCCCTGGATATCAAGGCAGCTTTTGACCAAGTGTGGCATCAAGGAGCGCTAGCAAAACTGTGGTCAATGGGAATCGGGGAAAATTCTCCACTGGCTGGAGTCATACCTAGCACAAAGGAAGATGGTTGTGGTTGTTGGAGCTCAGTCATCTCATCTTTAGGGTATCACTGCAGGAGTCCCACAGGGTAGTGTCTTAGGCCCAACCTTCTTCAGCTGCTTCATCAATGACCTTCCTTCCATCATAAGGTCAGAAGTGGGGTTGCACACTGATGATTGCACAATGTTCAGCACCATTCACGACTCCTCAGATGCTGAAGCAGTTTGTGTCTAATTGCAGCAAGACCGGGACAATATCCAGGCTTGGGCTGTTTTACTAGGGCTCCTTGGGCTGATAAGTGGCAAGTAACATTCCTGCCACACAAGCGCTAGGCAATAATCATCTCCAACAAGAGAATCTAACCATTGCCCGTTGACATTCAATGCCATTACAATTACTGAATCCCCAACTATCAACATCTTGAGGGTTACCATTGACCAGAAACTGAATTGAATAAATACAAGAGCAGATCAGAGGCCAGGAATCCTGCAACGAGTAACTAATTTCCTGACTCCACAAAGACTGCCTACCGTCCACAATACAGTAGGAGTGCGGTGGAATACTCTCCAGTTGCCTGGATGAGTGCAGCTCCAAGAACACTCAAGAAGGTTGACACCTTTGAGGACAATGCAACCCGCTTGATTGGCAACCCATCCACAAACGTTCACTCTCTCCACCACTGACACACAGTGGCAGCAGTGTGTACCACCTGAAAGATGCACTGCAGGAACTCCCCAAGGCTCCTAAGACAGCACCTTCCAAACCCACGACCCACTACTATCCAGAAGGACAGCAGACAGTTGGGAACACCACTGCCTGGAAGTTCCCCTCCAAGCCACTCACTATCCTGACTTGGAAATATATCGCTGTTCCTTCACTGTCGCTGGGTCAAAATTGTGGAACTTCCTTCCTAACAGCACTGAGTGTACCTACACCACATGGACTGCAGCAGTTCAAGAAGGCAGCTCACCACCACCTTCTCAAGGGCAATTAGGGCTGAGCAATAAATGCAGGCCTAGCCAGCGACACATCCCATGAATGAATAATAATTAAAAAAATAGCTCTGCTAAAGAATGCAGAGAGGGATGGGATAATGCATCATGATCAGAGTTACAGAGGATGCAATTTGTGAATTTGTTTAGGAAATGAATTACAGATGTAAAGAAAATAAAATTTGCAAGATTGCATAAATATGTAACAATTAACAGTATCTAGAAGTCTGAATTTGTTGAGGTACCAATTTTATCTGCAAGTTTTCAGCCTACTATATTAGGATGACGTAAGTCGCAAGAAAGCTTTTGCATAGGTATTTTTGCCTTGTTATTGTGCCAAAATTTCAAAAATATTCAGTCTTAACTATGCACAGAAGTCTCTTGCACTCCCTCATGTGTTTTTGTTCATTTTGTTGCAGCTGTTCATGTGTCTTATGTGGATCATTCTTCAAGTGATAATAATTTTTATGTATTATGACCTTCCGTTGGTTCCCAAACACAATTCTCAAAGAACACTTGTATCAGCTAAGGAGGAAGAAGAACCTTTGGTTCATGATGATGATGACGTGAACTATGCAGCTGCAGGGAACAATCGGTATGGTAGCATTAATGAAAATGAAAAATTATGTGTTCCATCAACTAATGAAATGGATGGTGAAAATAGCACAGTAGATGAGTATCATAATATCCCTAATGGACACATTGAAGAAGATTACGAAACGAATGATAATCCATTCCACAATTTTAGTGCCACTAAAGGTGGGTATTAGCAAATTATTAGCTGTAACCCATTTATAAACTTCCGCCCCGCCCATCTCATTTGTGAAATTGTTTATCCTTTTGTACATGAGAATCAATTTGTTGCAATATCTCATAAAACTTAAGCATCCTTTGCTTGTTGAATATGGTTTGTTTCAAAGGGCGTTGTGCTGTGGCTCATCCATGTATTTTGCTTATAGGTAGTTTGTGTATTTCTATTCTTTCAGCAAAAAGAAAAGTATGCATTAGATTTTAATCAAATTTCAAACATAGGTCAGACTTTTCCTAGCCCCAGTGTGGCAGGAAAATAGTGAGGAACTGTGTCAGGATGGCTACCTAATGCATTCCTGCCACTAGGGAAGTTTCCTGGGAGCAGGCCATCATGTGGATCAGCTGCCTGCTCAATGGAGATGGGCAGCCAACGTGTATATTTAAGGCCCCAGTTTGGGGCTATTGAGCCCGCTCACCAACATTATGTTGGCAGTGGAGTGGCTTTTTAGAAGGCTCAACTCTAAATGTTGCAGCAATATATGGAGTGTAGTAAGTGAGAATAGAATACTATTTAGCAGAGTAGGCATCATTAAAGTTTTCTTTTTCACTCTCTTTCTTTTCTGTTTCTGCTTTCCATTTCAGTTGGATTTGTCCTCTCTTGTCCTTTAAGTCCAACTCTCATTCTCTCATCCTCTATACAATTTCATTTAAAAACTGTTGGTTGCCCAACTGGGTTATGGTATTTAAAAATTAATTGATTTGGTTCTCAACGCATGTAATTTGGTGATTAGTTTCTTGTGTTCGGAGTTCTTTGCTGGGCCTACACATATATGTCTATATGGTATGAAGAACAGAACTTCCTGAAGGTGCTGTGGCTGTTAGGGGCAGCAAAGGGGTCAATAAGTGATCTTAGCCTTAACTAACCTTTAAGGAGAAATGAATCAACTGTGTATTTGTTTTTATTTACCTAGGTGAATTACTTTAGCTATTTACAAATGTGTATGCCTTTCTACAAATGAAAGCTTAATACTAAAAGCGAGAAATCTGAGATTTTTTTCACTTTTGTATAGCTTCATAGCTGGTTGTAGCTAGAGACTTCAAAAAGAGAAATATACTTCAATTGTCCCTGTTTGTTGAGAGTACAGAAAAAAAAATGTACTCCAGAAAACCGTTAGACTTAATAGTGCTTAACTGCATGTCAGTTTTGTTCTGTGTTTTTATTGATCATTGTCCATTGTCCTTGAGGATCCTGTTTTTTTGGCAGTCTCAATGTGCCACCTTGTGGACAAAAGATTCTTTCACTTGTATGATGTGAAATCTTCCCATAATTAATAAATAAATAAATGGTGAACATTTGTAGAAAATTTATTTTTAATTTTTATAATTTTCCACAAAATAAAACTGCCAGACATTTTGGTCTTCACATTGTCTATTTTAAAGAAAAAGTATGTTATAATTTTAAGCCAATTCTCAGGATATTTTCTTTGAAATCGTGTCTTTTCAAATGGATATAATAAGATTTCGGTCTTTAGGCCAGATGAAGTAACAGATGTGATTCAGAATTAGCTTATTAATTCTGTCCCTATAAAATGAAGCGCCATGACATTGATGTTGAATTATGTAGCTGCAGATTTATAAAAGCAGTTTTATGACAGTCTGGTGAAAATGAAAATTTACTCCATTGCCTCTTATTGAAACTTCCAATCATTTTAAATTCAGTGTATAATCATATGGTGTTATTTTCCCATTTCAGAGTACCTACGAGAGGAAGTTGTGGTTGTCCTTACTGCACAATTCATTACACTATTCAATCAGACTGCTTTAGAGGTATGTAGGTAGATTTAACCTGAACATTTAATTTTGAATTGGATGCAACCTAATTGTTAAATTTAAGGCGACATTTACCATCTAAAACTCTACTTAGCAGTTTAAGGGTTACTCTGGGTTGGTTGCTTTAGTAAAGTTGACGTAGCTCAATGACGGATAGTAGAGCTGCTGTTGAACTGGCATTTAATTCTCTACACCTGTATTTATTAGCTGCCTGTGATCAATCATTTTTACTTTTTCTTTAGAAATGATCAATTTTAGTTCCATACAGCAAGTTGGTGTGTGAGTGGATGACGCATTTTTAAAAAAAATTTAGTCAGTTCTGTTTTGTTGCTATTCATGTTACCTTTTTTAAAGGAGTTTTACTCTTGGGAAGGCAGTGTGTCCTTCTGATCTAAGACACTTGCCCTGTCCCAAAAGTCATTTTAAGCCCCTAGTATGCATTGTAAAAATAAAGTTTAGCTAGGTTCTGGGGAAGATCATGCATTTGGTGCATACATGAAAATGTTATCACTATATTGTAGATTAACAGTGTTGCAGGCGCTGTTCCAATCCTGCATCATATAAAACCCATTATGTTAGTTAAATGATGTTCTCTGCTCCTTGTGGTATTATGGTAACCAATATGAAGTTGATATTTTCTTGGAAGCAGGAGTCTTAAGTTCTTAAGTCAGTTCAACAACAGTCTTACCTTGCTCAATAGATGAGAAAAATCTTACCTTTGCCTTGTTTTGAGATTGTTATATTTGAGCCAACCCAAATTAATAATGTAAAATATAGTTCTCATAGGAAAGCCAAATCTTCACATGGTCATATTATTATAACTATATCAGCACCACACACCACTGCCCCCCCTCCTTCCTCCCCACCACCATCAGCACCTTGGTTTAAACTTTGAGATTATTGCTTTATCACTCCAGTTAGAATGTTGCTGCTTACTTTTTCATCATGTAGTGTTTAATAAGCTTTGCTGTGCTATTGTGCCACCATTTGCTCCCAATATAGTTAGCGACCACCATTATGTGATGATATCGATACTAAATGGCTAATTATTCAATGCAAAGTTATCCAAAACATTTTTAATGTAATTACTACAGTAGCAGTTGAAATGACATGCTTCTGATTTCTGTGTACAATTATTTGAAATTTTTTGGTACAGCTGTTTGAAGTTTTGAGTGTTGTTTGTCTCACCTTTTAAAATAAAACATGTTAAATGTATTTAAGTTAATATGCTGAGTTTTCATTTCAGACAATGGTTACTCCTATTACACAAAACTATTTTAACTTTGGGGAATTGGAGAACAGTTTGATGTACTGTATATGTGGTGTAGAGGTAAGTAAAAATTGTAATTCAAAGTCATGATGAAGTACTGTAGATTTTGTCTTTGTCAATCAATCATCTATAGCGATTCCAATAGAGTAGATTTTAGTTGACCTGGTTCTCGAGAGAAGTGAAATGTTTCCGTGGAAGAGATGGTCTTATACCACGTAACTACAACACTCTGTCAAATAGAACATTTATTAGTCCTGCCAATAACTGACTTAAATATGTGGTGAGAATGCTATCACCCAAGATTCTTAAATCAGTAGTTGCACTATAAATCAGTCCTGGATGTAATCAAACCCTTCATTCCTTGGAGCTTTATTTAACTGCGTGATGCTCTACACCAGGCAGTCTTATCTGCAAGAACTCAAGGACTGAAAACTTGTAATGAGCAATAATACTGTCATTTTTTAATCTTAAAAAAGAATGTATCCAATAATTCAAATTAAGCAACACAGCTAAAACAGCAAAATGAGACTTGAGTGTTGAAACAATATTTGGGTTATATAATCTTTGAATTAAGCAACTTTGAATTAAGATTGGACCATTCTATAAAGTTTGGTAGTAGCAGGTATGTATGTCAAAAATTGAGGATCGCATCTGAATTTGGGCTAAATTACTATTTTTACCTACTTGTTGATTGGAATTCTACTCTACAAGATGCTTGACTTAAATGGTGGGAAAAAGGAAATTAAATTACTATATAAATACAGATATTGTCTGTTTGTGTCATTTAACATTAGACTTGATAAGCATTTTAGAATTATTTTCGGTGTTAACATTTTATTTTCCTGTTTTATAGGTAATAGTTGGATTCTTTCTTGTGAGATGGCTAAGTACTAAGTTTACAGATCGAGTAATCCTGGCAGTGGGTCTTGTCATATGCAATATTTCTTGCATTTGGTGTTTAATCTTCCTGGCAAATCCAAAAGGTAAGAATTCTGTTGCATTTGTGTCTTTTTGTTTCCTGCCCACTGTTAGGTTTACTAGAATGAAACGTTTCTTCTACAAAGTATAATTTCTGGTATAGAAAGAAGTAATTACTCTAAGATGCCCATTGCTTCCTCCAAGTAGGTTAAAAGTTTAATTCTTGGGTGATTAACATTTAGAGACTATAGTATTTACATATGAATCAATTAATTTTGCATAGCCCTTACAATTGAAGTGAACTCAACAAGATGAAATTAATGCTTCTGTGCTATGTGATGTTGAACAGGTAGGTTGCAGAATAAGCCGCAATAATGTATCTGATGATTTTGCATGTATAATCATTTGAATTAATGAGAAATGTCTAACCATTTTTGCCCTATTGTTTTGATTTAAAACATCCCTGGTGAGTGTATATAGGTGCTATTTCTCAGTTTTACTGCCATAAAAACAGTTTCACAATTATATATTATAGCTGTATTTAAAGTTACATGTCTCCTGATGTGAATGGCAAGGCACTGCTCCAGATTTCCAGTGCCCTGTAGCTCTATTATGTAAATTAATCCATCTCTTGGAATAGGGACAGGGTCATCGGGACAGTGATCCCTGCCTGCTGCACTTATGGCAGTGCAGCTCCCAGACCAATCCTTTTACTCGCAGATCAGGTAGCCACAACTCCAGCTTCTCCCTTAGTGTTTACAAGATATTCCAAACTCTAATAAATTGCAACTTTGTGTCCAATTATGCATTAATTTATTTTCACTTAAGTGGTTTTTAGAAGTGTGAACCTCTTGTCTTTTTTATTGCAGGGAGCTTTGCCATCTTGCTATCAGAGTTTGTGGTAGGTGTGTTTCTCCAAATTCTGGGGTTGCCATTTGTTGCTGTTTCTCAAGTATCTTTGTTTTCAAAAGTTACAGCAGAGAAAACACAAGGTCAGTTGGGCGTGGTTTCTCTCCCCCATACCCCATTTCTTGTGATACAAGTGTGTATATTGAAAGTAGTTTTAGTGTGTCCCATTTACTATGCAGCTTTACATAGCATTTTTAACATAACTAATTAGCTGCAGCAAGGAAGTCTGGGAATTATGGGCAGAATTGTGCCATTGGCGGGGGTGGTCAGGAAGCCAACCATCGCCCGTGATCGGCACCGGATCGCGAGTTAGCCTGCAAACGTGGTGGATGAGTGGCAGCGTTGAGTGCTGCCTGTTTTTGGGGGGGGGGGGGGGGGGGGGGGTGGCACGGGCAAGCCGAGCGCGAACTTCACACATGCGCGTGAGTGAGCACTTTATAATCTCCCTGAGGCACATGGCTGCCTCAGGGAGATGAAGAGATATAAAAAAAATGTTTTAAATGTAGTGAAACATGTCCCATCATGTGACTCTGTCACATGAGCAGGAACATGTTATGAATGAAAAATTAAAGTTTTTTATTTTTATTTGCTTTTGGAAACCACCTCCCACCCGTGGGTGAGGTTTCCAAAAAAGCGCAAAGGCCACTTGGCCTTTTCACCTGCCTGCCAACCGTTAGGTTGGATGGGCAGGGAAAATTTTAATTTAATTGATTACTTAATGGCCTCAACAGGCCTTTTAATTGTCGGCAGGTGAGCTGCCGGCTCTGGCATGCGCCTGCTGACTGAACTATCACACGACTGCATGCTGATATCATCACGGCCGATGTCAACGCGTGTCATTTCACACTTGAGTGGATCTGGCGCTGCCTGTCTGACGAGCGAAAATTTCTGCCGTGTTATCAATTTTGCATAATTTTTATTAAGTGATTATTTCAAAAATCCTTTTGAAAACGATGTCAAATACCCATGTTTAAAGGTAGTGCAATAAAACAATATAATTAGAATTTGTAAGCTACACAGTCGTTTCACTAATTAGACGAGGGAAAGGTATATACGCCAGGCCTGACATAAAGAAAGGCCATCAGAAGTAGGGCTGTTCACTGATGTTTCCAGTGTGATCATCTCCATTCCCAACTCCTCTGCTAATGAAGTAGCCCATGCCAGTTGACAGGACCTGAAAAATATCCAGTCTTCGCCTGGCATCGCAAGTAATATTTCTGGCACCTATAATGAAATTCTCAAATAAAACAGAGCCTAGTGACACCCCATAACATTCAGTGACATTACCATCATTAAGTTGCTGACCTTCTACATCTTGGTGATGCCCATTGAACAGAAGCTTAACCATACCAACTATATCAAAACCATGGCTATAAGAGCAGAATAGAAGCTGGGTAATCTGTGACAAAGTGGTTCACTGCTTTCCCCTCAAAGCCTATCTTTTTGTTCATATTCCGTCATGGGATGTGGGTGTCGCTGGCTAGGTCAGCATTATCATTCAGCCCTAATTGCCCTTGAGAAGGTGGTGGTGGTGTGCTTCCTTCTTGAAGCGCTGCAGTCCATGTGTTGTAGGAGCACCTACAGTGCTGTTAGGAAGGGAGTTCCAGGATTTTGATCCAGCAACAGTGAAGGAATGGTGATACAGTTCCAAGTCAGGCTGGTGTGTCACTTGGAGGGGAACTTGCAAGTGGTGTTGTTCCCATGAATCTGCTGCCCTTGTCCTTCTAGTTTCTAGAGGTTGCAGGTCTAAACATCTGTAAAGCTCAAGTCAAGAGTGTAATTGTGATTGAAAACACATTACTTGCCTGGTTGGATACAATCGTAACAATCTAATGAATCTCAACAACATCCAGGATAGAGTAATTCACTTGGCGCCCAAGTTACCAAACTCAATGATAAAAGCAAAAAACTGCGGATGCTGGAAATCCAAAACAAAAATAAAAATACCTGGAAAAACTCAGCAGGTCTGACAGCATCAGCGGAGAGGAACACAGTTAATGTTTCGAGTCCATATGACCCTTCAACAGAAGAGTCATATGGACTCGAAACATTAACTGTGTTCCTCTCCGCAGATGCTGCCAGACCTGCTGAGTTTTTCCAGGTATTTTTATTTTTGTTTTACCAAACTCAATGTCCACCCACTTCATTACCTAGTGTACTGTGACTGCAGCATGATTGGATTTAGGCTTTGAATGTCTGCTTGTTTTACCTGAAACATAGGCTTTAACTGAAGCAATTAGAAAAATATTTTCTCAGCCTTGCAACTAAAAAAGGATTCTGGATGTTGTCTTCCAACGGTTTGAGGCAGGAAAGCCTTTTGCTTCATATCTTTCTTTCATATGGCCCCTGCAATGGAGTGCCATATCAATATTGTGCATGTGTCTTTATAATAGAGGTGGACCAGAAGCAGGAGGAAGAGAAAATCTTAGAAAGTTTATAGCACAGAAAGAGGCCACTTGGCCCATTGTGTCTGCGCCGGCCAAAAAACAAGCTGCCACAGCCTAATCCCACTTTCCAGCATTTGGTCCTTAGCCCTGCAGGTTCCGGCACTTGAGGTGCATATCCAGACGCCTTTTAAATGAGTTGAGCGGTTTCTGCCTCTACTACTCTCTTCAGGCAGTGAGTTCCAGACCCCCACAACCCTCTGGGTGAAAAAACTTTTTCCTCATCTCCTTTCTAATCCTTCTACCAATCACTAATCTACCAATCTATCCCCCCCGAGTCACTGACCTTTCTGCTAAAGTAAATAGGCCCTTTCCATCCACTCTACTCAGAGCCTTCACAATTTTGTACATCTCGGTCAAATCTGCTCTCAGCCTCCTCTGTTCCAAGGAGAACAATCCCAGCCTATCCAATCCTTCCTCATAGCTGCAATTTTCTAGCCCTGGCAACATTTTTCTTAATTCTCTCTCTGTACTCTCTCTTAAGCAATAACACCCTTTCTGTGATGAGGTGACCAGAACTGCACACTTCAAGTTGTGGCCTAACTAATGTTTTATATAGTTCCAGCATAACCTCGGCTAATGATGAAAGGATTCCATATTCCTTCATAACCACCTTACGAACTGTCCTGCTACCTACTGTGGACATTCACTCCAATGTCTCTCACTTCCTCTGTACCTCTCAGTATTCTCCCATTTATTGTGTGATCCTTTGCTTTGTTTGACCTCCCCAAATGCATCACCTCACACTTCTTTGGGTTGAATTCCATTGGCCACTATTCTGCCCACCTGACCAGTCCATTGATATCTTCCTGCAGTCTACATCAATCCTCCTCACTATCCATCACCTGGCCAATTTTTGTGTCGCCTGCATACTTTATATCATTCCCCCTACATTTATGTCCAAATCATTAGTACTTAGTCTTGCAGAAGCCCACTGGAAGCAGCCTTCCAGTCACAAAAACATCAATCAACAGTTACCTTGTTCCTTCCCACTCAACCAATCTTGTATCCAGTTTGCTACATTGCCCTGGATCCCATAGGCTTTTATTTTCTTTAACCAGTCTGACGAGGTACACAGGGTAACATTGCACCAGAGCCTAGAACCTCAAAAAAAGTCAGCTTAAGGAAGCAATAGTTTGTTAAGGAGTTATGGAAGGAACTCTGTACCTTGTTGCAAACTGACTTCCAAGTGTTCTTGCAAACTCAAAAAAAGAGCAGATTTCTCACAATAAAACCACTGTCATATGAAGTTTAATGTTATGTAAATCATGGGTATATACAGCAAATGCATTTATTACCACTGAGCCCACTCCTGGTACCTGTCAACTGTTCTTAAACCTATCCTGGTCCTGCAACGGGATGTTGCCTGAGGTCCTCCATAATTTGAATCTGAAGGCCCAACAAATAACAACTGACCTGCATAGCTGTATTTCCCCACTAGTGGGTTTCACTTTGACTTTATGCATCATTTTCAGCTAACTCCTCTGGTATCACGAGGGTAATGAATGAAGGAGTATCATACATATGAAGAAACTGGAAGGGGAAATATGTGACCATTCTTGGTGAGGTTGTTAAATTTCCCACAATATAAGAGTTCAAGGAGCTGCCATATCAACTTTCTTCTACAAACCTGTACCTAACTCTTGCGCCCAACCCAAACAAGACCCCTATCTCTGTTACAAGCACATAAAGATTCAGTCCCTGGTTTGTCACTTGTTTTTTTGCCAAATTGGGTACCATCTTTGTGGCCCATTTGCCTGCTTGTTCCAGTGCTGCTATTGTTCCTTCAAGGAACAGTCAATTTTATACTTCCTCCTCCAGGTATTTTCTCTCCCTGTTCTCTTTGTGGCCATTTTGAGGAATCACTGTCGCCTCAAGGTACCTGAGGGTTATAGGCTATATTTGCATAGTCCACATGCCTCTGCCAATGTAAATTAACAGAGGTGCTACCACACAGTGTTCTGTAGGGCCCATAGCCTTTAACTATTCTAACCCTCTTTCAGGACTACTTTTAGTATAGTCACTTTTTGTGTTTGAAGGTAGAGCCTGAAAGGGTCTTGTCAGTGAATTGTAAATAGACCATGCTTTACCATATTTTAACAACACAGGTTTAAATTCTTAATTTTAATAGTACATGCAAGTGATGATATGCAAACTTTGTCTGAAAATATGGTATAGATTACTTTCATATATGGATGTCTAGCTCTGAATGCTTCCTTTTCCTTTGCAGGATTCAGTCAAGGATTCCGTCGGTCAATTGGTGGACTTGCCACTATATTGGGCCCCATGTGGGCAGGAGGATTAACTAATAATCTTTATATAATGTTAGGAGTCATGATGGGTCTACTGACATTTCTGACTGTAAGTAAACTAAAATTAATGAATCTTAGGAATAAGAATTACAGTGCAATTTCTAATACTTGGTGTAATTTGCGACTTATAAATTGGAAATTCAGTTGCCAAATTATACATTCTACAGGTTCCTTAGATTGACTATTTCATCAGTCTTGATTGTAAAACAATGAATGATAGGAAAAGACTCTCCCTGGTTCATCCAACCTATGCCTTGTGCATCACAATATATAGACACCGTATCCTACCTCAAATCCATTACATTGCCTTGCAATTTGACTGAAGTATCAGAGTCAAACTCAGTTCTGCCGTCGTACAATTTCTCTGTGCTCGATGGATAGCAGCTGGGAGCTTGAAGCCTTGGCTGATGATTTTGTAACATCCTCCTCTTGTCCGGTGTCACGAGTCCAATTTTAGAATTCCTACTGCACTCTTAGTACAAAATAATAAAACTTGGGACCTTCCTGGTTCAATATAGATCAGCTACTTGCCTAACCATTGGAGATTCCAGTTGGTAAATTACTATCCATAAAAGTACAGACTGATTAATAATTTTAAAAGGACCTGTGTTATTTTGTCAAAGGATAAATAGGATAATTTTTTCATATGTATCATTGTGTCATTTTTTCTGTTTTTAATAAAGGATTGAAGGGTGGATAAACTAGCTCACTAACACCTGGGGGCTTGTATTAAAATTGGGAAAGCTGTCTCAGACTAGTCGAGAAACAGCCTGACATAGTCATGCTCACAAAAATCATACTTTCCAGCCAAAGCCCCAGACTCCTCTACCAACTATTCCTAGGTATGTCCTGTTCCAATGGCAGGACAGACCCACCAAAATGGTGGCACATTTGGGAGGAAGTGTCCCTGAAAGATCTCAATAACTCAGGACTGCATGAAGTCTCATGGCATCAGGTCAAACATGCGCAAGGAAACCTTCTACACTTCCATTCTGTGCCCCCAACCCACCCCACCAGGATGGCCTGAAACCTTTTTGCTTCTTCCTTGAACAGAGACCCAACCAGTTCTCTTCCACCACTTCACTTTTTTTTTGGTTACCTAGTTGAACTTGTTCTTACGTTGAACAACTGCTCCTTTTGACTCTACTCACTTCCTCCAAGTAAAAGGTGCTGCCACAGAAACTTACTTGGGTCCTAGCTAGACCTGAAAGTATTTTTTTAAGCTATTCCTACTTTTTCATGAGATGCGTGGAACATTCTTTGTTCCAGTCCTACTCACATCCCCTCCATCGTCACTATTTCTGGCATACTGATGACTGTATTGATACAATTTCCTGCTCTCACCCTGAACTGGAAAATTTCATTAACTTTGCTTCCAATTTCCACCATTCCCTTGTCTTCACGTGATCCATTTCTGACTCTTCACTTCCCTTCCCTTCCTTGAATTCTCTATTTCTATTTCTGGGGATAGGATCTCAACTGGCATCCACTATGAGCCAACAGACTGCCATAGCTACCTTGACCACACTTCTCCTACCCTGCTTCTGAGAAGGACTCTAATTCATTCTCAGTTTTCTCCATTTCTGTTGCATCTGTTCTGATGATGCTACCTTCCATACCAGTGCCTCCGAAATGTCTTCATTTCTCCTCAACCAAGGATTTCCCTCCACCACGTTTGACTGGACACTTGATAATGCCTGTTCCATTTCCCACACTTCGCTCACCCCTTCCACTCCTTTGCAGAAGCACAATAGGGTTCCCCCTGTCCTCATCTTCCACCCAAGCAGCTTCCACATTCATTGGATCATCCTCCAAGACTTCCAGTGTAATTTCACCACAAAACATATCTTTCCCTTTCCTCCCCTTTCAGCATTCGGAAGGAACTGTTCTCTCCACAACACCCTGGTTTACTCCTAAATCAAACCCAATATCTCTCGCCTTTTCCATGGTACCAAGTGCAGGAGGTGCAACACCTGTCTGTTTTACCTCCCTCCTTTCCACCTTCCAGGGCCGCAACCACTCCTTCCAGTTGAAATAGTAATTTACTTTCAATTTAATGTATTATACGCTGTGCATGACAGGGGAGTCTCTCTTACCCTTTACAGAATGTGTCTCTTCAGTCTGTGAGCATGGACCCAGAGTTTCTGGCCACCTGCCATTTTAATTCTCCAGCCCACTCTGGCTCTGACCCCTCTGTTCTTGGCCTCCTACATTGTTTCAATGAAGCTCAGTGTGGTCTCGAGGAACAGCACCTTATCTTTCAAATAGGCACTTTACAACTGTCTGGATTCAATATTGTGCTCAACAATTTCAGACCATAACTTCTGCCCTAATTTTTTCAGATAGGAAGTGTTGATGGTTCTGCTATTCCCATTTATACCTCGACTAGACACAATTTTTTGTTTTATTTTACTTGCCCCGTTTTGTTTTGAACTTACTTTCATTTTGTCATTTAAACATTCCTGCCTTTCATCCTAACATAGACCTTCCTTTTTTGTTTCTTTTTCCCTTCTCCCATCCTTTTTCCTGCCTCTGTACTTGCTTAAAACCTATTACACTTCTAACTTTTTCCCAGTTCTGGTGAATGGTCAGCAACATAAAATGATGGCCCAAATCTTCCGATGCGGGAGAGGCGTCCAGCTCAACTTATGTTCCCTGAGGAAGTCCTGATCTATGCACATCTGTGATACTTAAGTAGGAAGTTTAACATTCTAATTGCTGGTTTTACCCTGCCCAGATTGCTTCGTGATTCCAACAATAGTGCGACCAGATGGCTAGAACCGCGGAGACTTGGGCTGTTTGTGCTTTACTTACCCTGGTTTTTACATGGATTTACGTAGAGTTTCTCATCGGTATAAAACCAGTATAACTCTAAGTAAATAGTAAATCAGCTGGAGTGTCAAAGTGTGTGCAGATGTTCACCCTGTTCAACCCATGGATAGTGCTCACCTTCCGGAATCCCTGACTCCTGTCCAACTGATGTCAGAAGAGTCAGCATTGTTGGGAGGGGGCAGTTATGGATTTTCATGGGGTGGGTGGGGGGTGTGGTTGAACACTGTTGAGAATATGGAACGTAAAGAAGGAAATTTAAAACTGGGTAGCTTGAAGCAACACTGGAGCCCATCTTGGCTTGGACCGATTGACCACATGGGGCAAGCTGACCTGGTTTAGAGAAAAGTTGGGTGAAGTCTTATCGAAGCATGGTGTTGCACCCAGCACAGTGTAGTAATACGGGCAAAAGTTAGTAATAAATGACAACCTGTCCAGGAAGGGTTGCACATAATCATTTACAGCTCCTTCAATATCCCAGCAAACATCGTGGAATTCTGAATCGGGATTCCACAAACTGAAGGTGATTTCATATCCAAGGCTGGATTTAAAAGCTGTCATACCGTCTGTGAAAGTATCAGTGCCAAACATTCCTGAGGGAACACAACTGGACAATGTCGTGACCGCCATGTTATCAGTGAAGGGATTATTTGCAGGATCTCTTCCACATTATTGTCAATGTGCTGAAGCATATCCTCCACACTATGCAGAGTAAGGGGGATGAACACTGTCAGGGGTTGAAAGGATGGGGGGTGGTTGAGCATTGTTGGAGGATGAGGGAGGATTAGCACTGCCTGTGGGGTGTGGCTGTGCAGTTTGAGGCTGATAGGTCCATTTAAAAACAGCGCAAGTTAATGAGCTGAAGTCAGACTTTAAGAGGTATGTCTTCAGTTCATGATGTGAAAAGGGGGCATGGCTGCACTGGAATTACACTAGCCTATTTGCCTCCCAACTCTGTACATCCCTACATCTCTGCTGGAGCCGGCATCAGGAGGTGCAAAGGCTCCAGCAAAATATGATAAGTGAGCAGATTAAATCGCAGTCAGCGTGAGATGCACCGTCTCTGATGCTAATTGGAAGATCTGGGCAGTTAACGCTGTTTCTCCACAGATGCTTTCTGACTTACTGATGTTTGACTTACTCAGCATTTTCTGTTTTTATTTATGGGAATGGAAATCTCTTGATTGTCACTTACTGCCCAGCTGAAAATCAGTACTCAAAGAGCACAGTATATATTCTGGTTGGGGGCCTTCATGTCCATCATCAACAGTAGCACCACAACTGAACAAGATGGTTGAGTCCTGAAAAACATAGCTGTCAGACCGGGCCTGCAGATAGTGAACAAACCAACATGAAAAACCTCCTTGACCCTGTCCTCATCAATCTGCCTGTCACAGAGGCAACTATCGATGACATCATTAGAAGGAGTTCTTAGTCCTTATGGGGGTAAAGAACTATCTTTGCATTGAGAGCACTCTTCATTGTGGATTGTGGTTTGTGGTACTATGGCTGTGCTAAGTTGCATATATCCAGAACAGAACTGGCAACTCAAACCTGGACATCCATTTGGCACTGTGGACAATCGGCAGTAGAATTGTATTCCACCACAATCTGTAAACTCATGGCCTGGCATAACCTTCATTTAGCCATTACCATCAAGCCAGGTGACCAACCTTGGTTCAATGAGGTGTGTAGAAGTGCATGCCAGGAACAGTACCAGGCAAACTACAAATGAGGTGCCAACCTAGATGAAGCTACAGTGCAGTGCTTACATGTATGCTAAACCACAGAAGCAGCATGCTACAAAGGAGATGAACAATCTCACTAATCACATCAAAGCTCTGCAGTACTGCCACATCCATTTGTGAATGGCGGTAGGCAATGAAACAAACTAATAGGAGGAGTCTCTGTGAAGATCCCCATCTTCAATAATGCCCAGCACGTAAGTGCAAAGGACAAGGCTGAAGCATTTTCAGGTATCTTCAGCCAGAAGTGTTGAGTGGACAATCTATTTCAACCTTCCCTTGAGGTCGTCTTCATCGCAGATGTTAGTCTTCAGCCAATTCACTCCACCTGATATCAAGAAATAGCTGAATATACTGGATGCAACAAAGGCTCTGGACCTCAACAGCATTCAAGTGGTAGTGCTGAAGACTTGTGCTACAGAACTGGCTATGCTTCTAGCAAAGCTGTTCAATACAGCTACAATACTAGCATCTAGCTGACAAAGTGGAAGATTGTCTATATATGTCATGACCACGAAAAGGACAAATTGAATCTGGCCAATTACCGCCCCATCATCATCAGCAAAGTGATGGACAAAGTTGCCAATGCTTCTATCCAGTGGCACTTACTCATCAATAGCGTATTCATGGATGCTGAATTTGAGTTCTGTTAGGGCCACTAAACTTTTTTTCCCTCATTCATTCACGGGATGTGGCTTCGCTGGCTGGGCCAGCATTTATTGCCCATCCCTAACTCCAGGCCTCATTATAGCCTTACTCCAAACATGTGCAGAAGAACTGAATCAATAGGTGAGGGTGACTGTCTTTTGCAGCAAGATAGCATCTGACAGTATGGCATCATGGAATCCTATTAAAATTGAAGGCAATGAGAATTAGGTGGAAATCTGTCTCGAGTCATACCTAGCACAGAGGAAAATGGTTGTGGTTATTGGAGGCCTATCATCTCAGCCTCAGAACATTGCTGCAGAAGTCCCTCATGCAGTGACCTAGGTCCAACAATATTCCGCTGCTTCATCGATGACCTTCCCTCCAACATAAGGTGATAAATGGGACTGTTCAGTGATGAATGCACAGTGTTCAGTACCATTCACAATTCTTCAGATAATGAAGCGGTTCATACCTGCATGCAGGAGGATCTGGACCAAATTCGGGCTTAGGCTGATAATGGTGGTCACCATTGACCAGAAACTTAACTAGATCAACCCATAAGAGCAGGTCAGAGGCTGGATATTTTATGGTAAACGACTCACCTCCTGACTCCTCAAAGCAATATTACCACGTAAGCGATACAGAGTGCGATTAAGTCCTCTCCATTTGCCTGGATGAATCCAGCTCTACCACCATTCAGGAAGCGGAACCACATCCAGGACAAAGCAGCCTGTTGGATTGGCACCCCACCCATTACCTTAACCATTCACCTCTCCCACCACTGGTGCACCATCTACAAGATACACTGCAACATCTCACCTAGTCTTTTTTCACAGCACCTTCCTAACCTGTGACTTCTACCATTTTGAAAGTCAAGGGCAGCAAGCTCATGGCAAAACCACCACGCTTTAATTCCCCTCCCAGTCACACACCATCTTGACTTGGAAATATATTGTCATTCCTTCACTGTTGCTGCTTCGAAATTCTGGAAGTCCCTACGTAACAACACTGTGAGCATACCTTCACCGTACAAACTGCAGCAGTTCAATAAGGCATCTCCCCACCACCACCTCAAGGGCAATAAATGCTGCCCTTATCAAAAACTCCCACAATGTATGAATGAATTTTTTTTAAATGCCAAGTTTACCTACAGTCAATCCTAATTATCTTTATGCATATGATGTGCTTAAGAGATACGTGATAATGAACTGACTGAATTCATCTGACCGTGTTTTCTACTGTAGATAATGATGATATTATCATACAGCTATTTGATTGAACCTCCCCCAACCCTGATTTCAACTGTGACCAGAAATGTGGATGATGATTGCTGAAAGTGGATATGAATCCAGCAGAAAATTACAAGGTAGAGTGACAAGAAGAAATAATTGTTTATGCGTAAAGATTAAATTTAATCCTGCTCCAAAGCTAACTTGAGAAGATAGGAATGTATAGGACCAGAAAAGTTATTTTGGCCCATCTGGCAAGCCTGAGTTCAAAAACAGAATCTACAGTTCATTACCTATGTCTCATAGGCATTTGGCCAGATAAAAAGCAGCTATCTATTTCTAATGTAAGCCTAAATCATCCTTGTTTGTGTGAAAGCTATAAAGCTATATCTGATCTATTGAATCACCTTTCCTCTTCTGAGCTGCCTCCCATACCTCCTGATTCTGGTTCTTGGGGGAGAATTTTCTCCCCGTCGAGGAGGTTGGGCGGGCGCGGGCGAGCATGCAGCCGATTGCCGCCTGCGATCAGCTGGGCTCCGCTATTTAATGTGGGCGGGCCAATTAAGGCCTGCCAAGTGTGACGTGCACCTGGAAGCGCTGAGCGCTCCCTGTGCGGGTGGGGGGAGGAGGCTGAGTCGGGGCCTGCGTATGTGCGCGAAAGAACGCAGAAATCTCCTTGATGCACTGGGCTGTTTCGATTAGTTTGACCTTTTAAAATTTTAATAAAGAAAAAATTTTTAAGACATGTCCCCTCATGTGACAATGCCACATGAGCTGTGACATGTCAATGAACTTCAATAAAACCTTTCATTCAGTTTATAAACACTTCATGAAACCTTATCCCGCCCCCAGATGAGGTTTCATGATAAATGCGAAGGCCGCCTGGGCTCTTTGCCTGCCCGCTAACCTTAAGATTGGATGGGCAGCTCCGTTAATTAGCTTAATTTATATTTAAATGGCCTTAATAGGCCTTTGACAGTTTGGCAGGCGCGCAGCTGACTTCAGTGCGTGCCTGCCGAACTGAAGATCTGAATAACGCGCGGTGACGTCGGGATGCATGCCCGACGTCACCACGCGCCATTTTACCTGTCGGTGAGTGGGCCCCACCCCCGCTCGCCGACCCAAAGATTCTGGCCTTGGAGAAGTCACCCTCATCCTTTCTTGTTTTCTCTTGACAATATAACTGAGGTGATGCCTTAATCTAATTGACTGAAATAAAGCTAGGAGGCCAAAATCGTTTTGAGATTTCACCAGGTGAACTATGTAGACTCCAGCAAAGCCACATCTTAAAAATGTGCAGACATTCCACCTGACCACCAAAGAACTTTCCAATGTATCAATAATAATTAAATAATGTTCCCATCCAATTCTTAGGTATTAAAAACAAAAGCAGAGCTTCTGTATGTGCATCCTAACATAAATCCTTCATGTTCCTTATCAGTGACTTCAGCGTGACCCACAATGCATAGTTATAACTTGGGTCTGCCATTTGGGTGTGTGTCCATTAACTGCAATGTAAATGTATCCTTGAATGTTAAAACAATGCATTATCAAAGGAAAGGGAATCAATTGCGTTGTGATTATTGATCATTCTCTGTGGAAGTATCCAGTAAATGTGTGGAATTGTCTTTTATTTATTTAAAATGGACACTCAAGAAGTGTTAAGGTGGTGGTCAGATGACCGTTGCTTATTCAACACAGACTATCAAGCTCCCAGATAGTTCCAAATTGATTAACTATGAGTGGGGCCCTCTCCTTTGAATGACATACCAAGATGAATGTTACCTGTGGAATTCACATCTGCCATTGTTCAAAGCTTACTCAGAACACAGTGAATGGACTCTGTCACAAAAACAGAAAATGCTAGAAAAACTCAGCAGATCTAAAAGCATCTGTGGAGTTACACAGATGCTGTTGGACCTGCTGAGTTTTTCCACTATTTTCTGCTTTTGTTTCAGATTTCCAGCATCTGCAGTATTTTGCTTTTATGAATGGACTCTGTCTCCTGGTTTGCAATTAAACAAAGGAAAACTGGCAGGACCAGTTATCCACAAGTTAATAAGTTGGAAAACCAGCATGTATCTCATTGTATATCAATGTCCTTTTAGCTTTAAGCCATTCTCGGTGGAAAATGACTGCTGATCATGTGACCGAAACAGGCTTCTGATACTGAGATCCTCCATTATCCCAAGACCCAGAAGAAACCTGGTCAGACTGCAGAAGAACACCGGCAAGACAACAGCTGCAGAGAAAGGCTGTGCCATCTTTGCCTTTTAAAAACTACCAGTAGTCAGTTTCAGAGTCTCATTCTCAGACTGGCTAACTGAAAGCCATCAAGCAGCCAAAGTACTTGACCTAGAGCCAACCTCCTAGATATTCAACTATAAGAAACATCAACTTTCTTTGAACTCTTTAGTTTACAAGACCGTCACTTCAAGTTTAAATCATTGAATCCATTCAGGATTTGTGGGAACGTGGGAAACCATAAACCATGATTCAGAGACTGAATTAACCTAATCTGTAAAAGTGCACTATCTTTATCTGTATCCAGTCTTTGTGTGAGTGCATGAGACCGAGTATGTTATGCTGCGTTAATTCAAAGTAAGTTTTTGAGAATAAATAACCTTATTTACTTTAAACTTGAAAGCTTGCTGTTGAATTATCTAATTGGAATATATACTCCAAGGATAAGAAAAGACACACCACTTTGCATACAAAACATACTGATTACAGGCAGTAAGAGAGCAAATACATTCTGCCTGTGACAGAATTGGGGGCTGCATCCAGGATGTAACTCCATTGGATCAAATGAGCTAAATCTGACTTTAAAGGAAAATTGGAAGTAGAAGGAAAAAGTGACATAGCCTTCACTGTTGCTGGGTCAAAATCCTGGAACTCCCTCCCTAACAGCACTGTGGGTGTACCTACACCAAATGGACTGCAGTGGTTCAAGAAGGCAGCTCATCAACACCTTCTCCAGGGCAATTAGGGATGGACAATAAATGGCCTAACCAGCGACGTCTCAACCCATGAATGAATAAATGAAAAAATCGTTGAAACAAAACGGATTATAGCAGTAAGCATTGTGAATGTTCACAATAGAAATTAAGATGGCTGACTTCAACATAAAAGCATTCATGTAACAGGAGAGTTAACTTGGGTTAAATTAGCATCATTAACCATAAAACAGCTAAAAGCCAAAGCTAAACAAGTAGAACTTAATATATGTCATAAAGCACAGAAGCCCGGGGTATTAAAGATGCTGGCTGAGCATCTTGGCCTCACCCCAGACTTGGAACAGGCAGAATATATAGAACCTGAAGCAGACAGGTTTACCTGAGGCAAAATTCGCCAAGAATGCTGGAGGCTAAAGTTAAAGTTTCAGGAAAGGGCGAAAGAGAGAGAGCGAGAAAATTCGAGCTGGAGAAATAATTACAAGCACAAAAGGATAGGGAACTAAGGCAGATTGAAGCAGCTAGGGAGAATTTGACTTTATCTAGTGGAGACGCCCCTGGTAATTTAACTGTCCCTAGCTCAGATGCAGGTATTCTTGGCTAGTGCCCCTGTTTGTAGAAGAGGATGCAGAAACCTCCTTTACAGCATTTGAGAAGCTGGCAAATCAGTTAAAGTGGCAGAGTCTTGGACTCTCCTAAAGCAAAGTCAGCTGGGGTATGGAAAGCCTGCGAGGTCAACTCTATGCTGCCTGCAAATAGCTCTGTAAGGTATGAACAGATGAAAAGTGCTTCCTTGAATGCTTATGAATTAGTGCCAGAAGCATAGGGCAAAATTTTAGCATTGGGCAGATGCAGCATGTGGGCCTGGGAGCGGTTGCAAAGCCGACCGCCACCCATGATCGGGCCCCGACCGCTATTTCATGCTGGCTGGCCAATTAATGGCCGGCCAGCATGAAACTCACACAGCAGCGTTCGGCACTGCCGGGGCAGGGGCAGGAGGAGGGCGAGCGCTGAAGTTCGCGCATGCACACGGGTGCGCGCAGTAAGAGCTCCTTGATGCACAGAGCTGCCCCAAGGAGCTGCAGATTTTTGACAAAAATAAAGATATTTAAAATAATGAAAACATGTCCCCTCATGCGACTCTGTTACATGAGCAGGGACATGTTAAATAGGAGTGTTAAAAGTTTTTTTAAAAATTATTGGTCGAAACCTCATCCCGCCCCTGGATGAGGTTTCGCCAAAATGCAAAGGCCGCTTGTCCTTCTCGCACGCCCGCCAACCGAACAGTTGGATGGGCAGCGAAAAATTCAAATCAATTAATTAAGGGCCTTAATAGGCCACTTAATTGTCAGTGAGCACGCTGCCAACTCTCGCGCGTGCCCGCCAACCGCAATAAAACACGAATATGTGATGACGTCGGGATGCCAGCCCGAAGATGCCGTGCTCGTTCGGGTCGGGTGCACGCCTGCCTGAAGAAGGAAAAATTCTGCCCGTGCTGCCAGAGGTTTCAGAATTCGCTCAAAAAAAACACTCAAACCTTCCTTGAATTCGAAAGAATTAAACAGCTCACATTTTTGACCAATGGGTGTGTGTCCAAAATTGACCATACGTAAAAAGGATTAAGGGAAATAATCCTATTAGAGGAGTTCAAAAACTGCCTCTTGTACAACCTTAAAAGCTATGTAGACGAACAAAAGGTTTCCAAAGCCAGAGACACAGCTATCATAGACAACGATCAATTGACCAACAAACCTCTAGCTCCAAATATACCTGGGTTTAGTAACTCCTACAAACTAGGGAGAGATAGAGTAAAGGTAGATGAAGCAGAACAAGCTCCAGAGAGTAGGTAAGGAAAAGCAGATCAGTCTCCCATTTTCAACGAAAGAACCTGCATGATAAGCTCGCAGGAGCCCGTCCTGTGTATTTTCAATGTGAGAAACCTGGGCAATTAAAGAAAATTGTTGGCATGCCAAGAAACCAACAGGGGACACTGCAGTCAGGACAGTATCTGTAACCATGAGGGTAATGAACTTGATCTCAACAGTAACCAGGGAAGATCAGGACACCTACCAGAGTTTTTCACACAAAGAAAAAATGATTCTTATTGAACCCAGGTCCTGAGAAAAAAGAGAACTATCCTCATGGACATTGGCTGTCTTCAAACCCTACTTGTAGCAAAGGTTGCAAAGATGCCAACTGAAAACAGAACAAATACCATAGTGTTGATAAAAGGTTTTACTGACAAATGCTTGAAGGTTCCCTTAGTTAAAACTTACCTGCAGAGTAAGTTGGTTACCGGAGTAGTGACGGTTGGGGTCATTCCAAGCTTGCCAGTGCGGGTGGTAGACCTATTGTTGGGCAATGACTTACCTGGAAGTGAGTCTTGTGTCCAGTTGGTTGAGAACAGTCTGTGAAGATTGAGGAAAATGATGGGAACAAGCGAAATGCTGCTCAGCTACAGAGGGGTGAGGAAACCCTGAAAATCCAACAAGGGGCAATAGAACCAGCAAGGACTAAAAGCTAAAGAAAAGCCAACAGAACTTACAGGGGCTATGTTAGAGTGTATAAAATTTAAAGCAGACAAATTTGCAGAGGCCAGAGTAGAGCCTGTATCATTTAAAAGGGCTAAAATAGTGCAAGAGAAAAGCAAAAGTGTTGGAACAGAAGTAGCAGAGGACAAAGGGAATGCACCCAAGGTGTGGTTAGCAGAAACCTTCATCCTGGATTTAAATAGGGACTAAAAAAGTTCCCAAATAAATGAGCAGAAAGTGAGGGAGAAGCCTCGTCCAGCTGAAGTTTCTCAGGATAATGCTCAGGGCAATGATGTCCCAGAGGTCATGGGGCAGATTGGGGAAAAATCCATGCCCAAGGTAAATGGAAAAGGGAAGACGATATACCCTAAGACAAATAGCACTTGAAATCCACAATGGAAATACAAATGAAGTCTATGCAGAATTGCCCACTAAAATATCGCAGGGTCAAGTTTCAATTTCAAATCTCACTAAACCCCGCAATGCAACTTTAGATCCTACTGAAGACAAGGTGCAAGGGGTGAATCTGGACATCTTACAGGGTCTAAAAGTAGCTCACCACCCACAGTCACCTTAGAAATAAGATGTTTCAAGTTACCAGAAACAGAATGATTTAACCCATGGGTTATAGAAATGGTGATTGACTGGTTAAGGCATGTACAAGCAGGACAACTATGCAGTAACAGAATTTTGCATAATACAAACATTGTCCTTCAGCTTGCGAAACCCAATTCTTTCCAGGACTGCAGAATTAAACTGGACACTTGACTAACCCCACAGCTCTGCTCACTGGTGGTTATATATCTGCTGATGGTAAAGTTTCCAAAGCACTACAACCCAATGTTAATAAAAAATCCTAGCCTGCTAGATAAGACATAACTGAGAATTCCATAAAGGAAAAAGGGGGATAGAAGGCACTAAAGCCTTGAATACAAGTCTTCTTAAAGCCAGCCCCAATAACCAAAGAACTTCAATTTCACTTGAGCGTCATCTCGAGGAATGATGCGGAACCTAAGCTTGAAAAGAAAACTGTTACAGACAATTGCAGCATATCCATGTGTGGATTGTAGAATGAGTGCAGAGTATATGATCCTATTTCTCTTGCTTTACCAGGAAAACAATGTTAAAAAAAGGAATCAAAATTCCACTAATTTCCCATGTGGCAGAGACATGTTATGTCCAGTATAGATGTGTCATATTCATAGTTTTACACGTGGACTGAGCTTGTATGGAAGCTTCTGGAACTGCCTTTTATTTATTTAAAATGGACACTGAAGAACTGTTAAGATGGTTGCCAATGGGTCAGCTGACCATTGCTTATACAGCATAGACTATCAAGCTTCTGGAACGTTCTGAATTGAATAACTATGGATGTCCACATCTCTCTTCCCCCCCACCCCCGTTGGAATGGACATACCAAGATAAATGTTACCTGTGGAACTCACACCAGCCATTCTCCAAATGCAGCAAGACCTGGACAATATCCAGGCTTGGGCTGACAAGTGGCAAGCAATAGTCGCACCACGCAAGTGCCAGGCAATGACCATCTCCAACAAGAGAGAATCTAACCATCAACCCTTGACATTCAATAGCATTACCATCACTGAATCCCCCACTGTCAACATCCTGGGGGTTACCATTTACCAGAAACTGAACTGACTAGCAATATAAATACTGTGGCTACAAGAGCAGGTCAGAGGTTAGGAATCATGTGATGAGTAAATCACCTGACTCCCCAAGGGCTGTCCACCATCTACAAGGCACAAGTCAGGAATGTGATGGAATAATCCCCACTTGCCTGGATGAGTGCAGCTCCCACAATATTCAAGAAGCTTGACACTGTCCAGGGCAAAGCAGCCCGCTTGATTGGCATCACATTCACAAACATTTACTCCTCTCACCACCGACGCACAGTAGCAACAGTGTGTACCATGCACTGCAGGAATTCACCAAGGCTCCTTAAACAGCATCTGCCAAACCCATGACGACTACCATCTAGAAGGGCTGCAGATAGATGGGAATGCCACTACCAGGAAGTTTCCCTCCAGGTCACTCACCATCCTAACTTGAAAATGTATCGCTATTCCTTCAGTGTCACTGGATCAAAATCCTAAAACACCCTTCCTAACAGCACTGTGAGTGTACCTACACCACATGGACTGCAATGGTTCAAGGAGGCAGCTCAACACCAACTTCTCAAGGGCAACTAGGGACGGGCAATAAATGCTGGCCCAGTCAGCGAAGCCCAAATCCCGTGAATGAATGGAAAAAAAAAACGACACAATGGACTCGTACACTCTGTCTCTAGATTTGCAATTCAACAAAAGAAAACTGATGATACCAGTTATCCACAAGTTAGTTGTGGAAGACCAGCATCAATTTCCTATTGTATATCAATGGCCTTTTAGCTGTAAGCCATTTTGCTTTGATAATGACTATTGACCATCTGGCCAAAACTGGCTTCCGACACTCAAATCCTTTGTTACCCCAAGACCCAGAAGAAACCTGGCCAGATTGCAGTAGAGCGCCAAGAAGATAACAGATGTAGAGAAAGGCTGTGCCTTTGCCTTTTAAGAACCATCAGTAGTCAGCCAGTCTGAGAACCAGCCTCTGAAACTAACTGCAAGTCATCAAGTAGCCTGTTTCAGTTTCAAAGTTCATCTGAGAACAAACCCCCTGGATATTCAACTACAACAAAACATGCAACCTACTGTGAACTCTTTGATTTACCAGACCCTTAGTCCAACTTTAAATCATCAAATCCATTCAGGAAACCACAGACCTGCCGCATAGGAGACTGGAAATCATGTATCAGATACTGAATTAACTGTAATCTGTATAAGTGCACTATCTTTATCTGTACCCAAGTTTTGCATGTGTGCATGAGTCCGAGTGTGTTATGTTCTGTTAATTTGCATTGTGTGAGAATAAATAACCTTCTTTGTTTTAAACTTGCTGCTGAATTGTTTGATTGGAATACACACTCCAAGGATAAGAAAAGGCACACCATTTACCACACAAAACATACTGATTATGGGCAGATACTTCCTGCCTGTGACACACACACAATTCAAGACGCAGCTCCAAGGCATTTCATTATAAGTCAAAAAATGTGTTAATCCTGTGTAATTTATCAGGCCACTTCTGGAACATTGCATGCCATTTTTTCCCTATCAGAAAAAACATTTCTCAATTGAAAATAGATTAGTGTAGCAAAACTTAAGACGGACTTATCAGGACAGACTGAAATAATTGAACTCGTTTTCATTGGACAGCAAAAAATGAGATTACATTTATAGGAAGTGTTTCATTGCAATAAAAATGGAATAAATATGTTTTAACTGAATCTTTAACCTTCTTTATCAGATTATCTTGGATTAATATTTGTGCACACTACCTGTAGCTAGATATCAATCTTTGTGTAAGAAATAGCTTCTGCAACTCAAGACTTTTTGAGCAACCTATTATTTTATTCTGTCAACAAGCGTGAATATTAAATCCATTACACATGCAATGAATTTGTTTCTATTCACAAAGCATTACTGTACTTATAATATACACACAGGGTTATTTTCTAATCCATGCAAATTGAGTATTTGTGATAAAACTGTTAACAATCTAAAGGTTAATAAACAAAATCCCTATCTCATCCAATATTATTCTAAATTCGTTCCTACTATTAGCCTGGAGTCTCAAAAGCATGAATCTGGAGTTCTCAGAAAAGATCATTTGCACTATTGTTTCAACCTATTCCACATCTCAATAAAATTTATAGTTCAAAATTGAAAGTGCTAAATTAAAACAATAAATAACAACTGACATTTTTATGGGATATTTCCAGGAATTTTGTAGGAAACCAGCCTTGGTTAAGGAAGTTGGATTTATTTTCTTTAGAAAAGAGGTTTCAGAATCACCAACAGATTTTTTCATACTTATGAAGCTCATTGATAAACTAGATGCTGGCAATTGTTCACTGCTAAAGGGCCCAAATACCAAGGAAAGAACAGTTTTTTAAAAAAAAATAGAAAATTGCGAATATGAAGGTAAGTCGAGTCGAACTTTTATACCAGAAAGTATAGAGTTACGAAGTTCCAATAAGAAAGAAAATATAAAGTAGGTTTGAGACATTGTGATGTGTTTCAAGAGATGCAGTCTGGAGTGATTGAGAGGGTATCGTAAGAAGGTAGATAAATGTGCTTATCTGTAAAAAGGGTTAGGTTTGATTGGGCAATGATGCTTCTCTGTTTCTAGTGTTATTTCAGTCTATGGTCTTCCACGTAAATGGGGCTTAGTTCCACATATGAATTGTTTTTTACTAAGAATAGTTTCCCAGGAGAATAATGAAGTATATTTCAAAAGAATTTTGTGGCATATACACTATCTTTCAAATTGGGGAATGTTTTATTTATCATTGCAACTCTTCTAATTAGTCTGTATGAAGTAAAATAATCTTCTTTGCATGTATATTCCAGGACTTGTTTCCTGAAACTTAGTAGCTCAAACATTGTATTTATTCTTGACAAATCTTATCCCCACTATCATCTGCATGCAGTTCCATGTCAGCATTCGTTGACTTCATTGGGCAAGCTCCTCATTGTTACTGAAAATGCTTTCAGGTGCTGCATATTTTAAGGAAGAATTTTAGCATGAACAATACTTCCTGCCTACAGTCTGCAATATATAGAATCCTTTCCATTAGCAGCAGGAAGGGGGAAATGGATAGAGAATAGGGGAGAAACTGGAAGGGGTGCTTTGAGGTGGGGACGGAAGCATGAAGTTTGGAGGCTGGTAGAAGAAGAATATTGGGTGGAACTTGCTTGGAGAGGAGATGGCTGAGAGTTTGAATGGGGAAAAGGAGTAGAAGAATTAGTTGAAAGGGGAAAGAGAAAAGAATGATATCATGAACTCAAAGAGTGCCTGTGAAATAATTGGATAGAGGAGTGGGTAGAGTGATGGATGTCGGAGAGTGATGGGGTAATTTTTAGGGAAGTGATGGAACTGTTTGATCTGTTAAAAATCTAACTAACTTTGATTTCCTATTTTTTTTCATTGAAGATCTATTAATTCTGCAGTCTGAATGTACTTGGGAATTACTCAGCATGCATAATTTTTAATGTAAGGATTTGGGTTTTCCGGGGCTGCATGCCTATGATTCCATTCGAAGTATATAGGTTTTGTGCCATCAACATTTGGATTTCCTCCTTCAGATTTTCTTGTACTTCTAAGGTTCTATCCTCCAATATAACTAAAGAAATGGGGGCCCGAGTTATAAAGTCCAAGTATAGAGGTGACTTCCACAATTGCCAAACACCCCATTTATAAGGCATTTGGCAACTGAAAATTGTCTAGGCTCCACTGCCCTCCCCACCACACCCCCCCACATATGCACACCTTTCCCCTGGCATACCCAAAGCCTGTCTGCAGGAGGCTGCTTACAGCAACTTTGTTCCAGTTGTAAGTACAAATGCATGGTATGCACTTTGCCATTTGCACAAGAGACTGCTAAAGGCCATCCAAAATTAGCTTGGAGCAGTTATAATTTTGGAAGTGCTTCGCATCATATATACAATCTTGAGCAAAGTATATTTAATGTCCATTTAAGAAAATTTTCAATATTCCCATAATCCAATAAATGAATAGTAAATATTTTTGTGTGCTGTTGGCTAAGGGGTGAATGTTGACCAGAACAGAAGGAACACAGCCTGTTCTTTGAATAGTGCCATGGAATCTCTAATGTTCCTGTGAACCATCAACAGTTCAACAACTCCATTAGATAATGAAACCTCTGACAATACAACATTCCATCAGTACTGAAGTAGTATTGGACTACATTATACTGTTGAAAATGTAACCACCTTCTTCAGTCCATAAGCAATGTTTGAGATCGCTTTTATTTAACATGTTGTATATGACATTACGCATCACTAGTCATTATAAAACCATTAATCTCTGATTGCCATTAATCAATGTTGCAGGAGATCCTCTAATACATAGGTTTCTTCCAGTCACTCCAGTAATATGTCAAGGGAAAAAATTAACTTCTAACAAAGCTTACAATTTCTACTACTGAAAAAAATATAAGGGTGAAAGGGCTTGAGTCACTGGAATCCAATTCAACAGCGTGAATGAGAATGGATTTCCCCCCCATAGGAAGAGAATGACATTTAACCCATTGGGATTTCAGTGAGGAGTTTTCTGGGGTCAAGTGTTGGCTTCTGTCTCCCTAACAGAGCTATATCCCCTCAATACCAGAACTCCTCAGCAGTAACTCCCAGTGAGAAATACTTCATGGGCAGGATTTTCCCCCCCCCGTTGGGGGGTGGGGGGGGAGTTGAAGGCGCCTCCGATCCGCCGCCATTTTACGTGGGTGGGTCAATTAAGGCTATGCGCTCCCTGTGCGGGCGGGGGGGGAGTCCCTAAACCCGAGAATGTGCTCTTGCACGTATGTGCACGAAAGAGCGCACTCATCTTCCTGAGGCTAAGTGCCTCGGCTCTACAATAAAAACTGTTATAAGTAGAAAAAAAGTCCCTGACGTCCCCTCACCTGACACTGTCCATAACTTTTTTAAAAAAACTTTAATTAAATTTTTAAAAACCTACATGAAACCTCATCTCACCCATGGATGAGATTTCATGCTTTTTCTGAAGCCCGCCAGGGCTCCTGGCCTGCTCGCCAACCTTAAGGTTGGATGGGTAGGTCCATTAATTAGTTCAATGACTCTGTCAATGGCCTCAGTTGGCCATTTTACGTGTCAGCGAGCGCCCCCCCCCCCCCTGCTGATGGGAAAATCCTGCCCCATGTTTCAACATCACATGTTGGTGACCTTCAAGTTGCTACACTGATATATTTCTCAGACAGCCAGCAGCAGCACAACGCCTCCACTGTCCACAAAAAATATGCACATTACTGAAAAACATAATCTGCATTTTTCAGAACATTGGATATTGAGATAGATGGGTTTCAGATATCATAAACCATTCAGCTTTTGTCTCTAGTTCATCATCTGAAACACTTAATTAAATTACCTCCTTGTAGCTTGCTCTCCAGTCATGACCATTCTTTGTTGCCTAGCCATGTTTTATTTCCAATGCAGGGTTGATTCTTCTTTATAATGAAATTCTTTTAAACTATTTATTTGCACAAAAATGGTACTTTTTTTCTTTACAGATCTCCAGTCAATGTTGCTATTGTGAGTCTTCAAGCATCATCTGACATGTACACTTACCATATTTAATGTGAACACTTCTGTTCAGTATATTTTTTGTATATTTTGGCAACTGTAAAAATCAAATGACTTTCTTTACTGTAATAAAGAGATCAGGTAGCCAATAGAAAAATAAGATAAAATGTGAACAAATGAATGCAATGTATTCCTGTTTGCTCCAGGTCCTAATGAATTATATATAAATATTTAACGTACACATCCTAAAAATTATATTTTAAATTACAGACCATATAGTGTGTACATTTGCTAATAAATCACTTAAATAAACCAAGTTTTTAAGATAAAAACACATTTTCTGTATTGTCAGACTCGGACCTATAAATCAATAATTAATGTTACAAAACCAAAGAAAACATGATTGTGATGAATGTTGTCACAATGTGAAACTATATACTTTTCATAATTTATTTAATGATGTATGTTTTGTATTGAAGCTTGGCATAGCTGTGTTAAAGCCAGTAATAAATGATGAAGTAATTTATTTCTGTTTGCATTTTTTTGAAAATAAAACTAACAATTAAGTTCTACCTAATAACAGCTTTAAACATTGTAAGAAGCATCAGAGATCTCAATTTTACCTTCTTTGCCTGTCAGAAACTTGGCTGGGGTGAGGGACAGTTGGTATGTGTGGGGGATATATCTAACCCTTTCCTGCCCTGATCAGGGCCAGTCAAATTTTAAATTGTAGCTTGGAAGGACACCCACCACCTCATGCCACTGGGGGTGTCTTTCAATGTATTGATTAGGCTCCAATGACTTAATAGAGGCCCAGTACATGATTTAAGCCCAAGTAGGGGAGCAGTGGTTGCTTTCTTCCCACTTCAGGCAATACCTGCCAAGATCTAAGATGAGGGCTAGAAAGTACCCAGAAAGTTTTTTTTCCCTATACAGCCTGGAGCAGCAGGATTGCTGTTCCAGATCCCCACATGGAAACCTTTGACCTCCCTTGTTCCAGGCTTCCCCCTCCCCAGTTGGAATTCTTCCCTCCTACAGTCTTGTTTGAATGCTCGGGGCTGTAACCATGGACTGGATCTTCCATTTTGGGAGAGGTCCCCAACTTGATCCTAACCCTGAAGCATGTGGGAAATAATTTTTGCAGGATTGGCCAATTAATGGCTAGAGAGGCGCTTGCTGTCCAATCAAGGGCAGCAGGCGGGCTGCTGCGACTGGAGGGTTGATATGAGACTATCCTGTGGTGACACATTGGCAGCCCCACCAGCCGTGGTGGGAGATGACGTTTCCTACATAGAGAGAGAGGGGCACCTCAAGATGGAGGAGGCCTCTGAAGACCAGTAATAAAATTTAAATATAAAAGATGTCCACAGCTGACTGGCTGTGGCCCGATGACCATGACAGGTGCATGGGTTTTCTAAGGGGATGAAGGGGACCCCTAAGAGGACCTCTCCCACCAGGATACTGCCTGTTTCGGCCATGTTTTGGCTGCACTGTGGAGCCTGCCTTCCAATTGAAAATGTTCAGTCAGTGCAGGAAAGGGGCCTTAATAGGGTCCCATCAGCCTTGGGTTCTGCACTCATGGGTCTCGAAAATCCTGCCCCATGAGTCCCTGGCAGCTGTTTCCTATCACCCAAATTCCCACTGCCATCTGCCGGACAGGCAGTGATTCCTGCTGGGATTGAGTGGGAATTGGTTCCTGATTATGGAAATAAGTCCCAGGAGAAAAATCTCACTGGGCCTTGACATTTGAATTTGTCACTGACACTGGCTTCCCGTACACGCTGATGTGATCAGACTTAAAATTGAAGCCAATGTTCTAGGTCATTTTGGATGTCCACATTCAGTCTAGCAGTCCGCTTTTGAAATATGTAATTTCATAAGGCTAGAAGGGAAATAGAAGTAGACTTCTGAGTTTTCAATATTTTTACTATTTTCTAATGTATGTTACGATATTTTTCTTAGTTACTCCATTTTAATTTTTTTGTTCCTTCATGATTTGATGTCACAAGACAGATGGGCTGTGTTCTCCTTATCACGGTTTCTGAGCAGTAAATATACTGCCAACATTCCGGCAATAGATTTTTCATGTAGTGTAGGTCATCTGAATATCATAAAAATATCCAAAATGCCATGTGATGGGGACAACCTTAAAATTAGTGCTAGGGTTTTCTGGGGTGTTGTCAGGAAATGCTTCACAAGGGTAGGGATGATCTGGAAATCTCTCCAGCAAAAAGCTGGTTAGGTCAATTGAAAATTTCGGAACTGAAATTGATATATTTCTATTGGGTAAGGGTTTTAAAAGATATTGAACTGACGTGAAAAAATGTAATTAAGATTTAGATCAATCACGATCAAGTTGATGAAGCAGGCTCGAGAGGCTGAATGGCCTTCTGTTCATACGTTTCTGTCTCTGTTTGATTTCCAGTAGGCTAATGGTTAATTGGGCAACCGTGATTTGAGCAGAACAGTATGATGTTTAATCCCAAATAGACTAAAATAGCAGCAACAATGTATTTTTTCAACAACTTGAGATGTAAATTTGAAGTTGTTTCTCAACCCCCCATTTTGGTCTCTAGCATAAGCATTTAGAGCGGTGATGCAATTGATGTGGAATCCCGTAGAGAAAGCATTTTTAGAATCAGGCTTTCTAATGTGGTCTGAAGTTTTTAATGCAAACTATAAGCTTCAGGTTGATGAATTTGGCCTGACTTAAGAACATTCCGCAAATCATTTGTGAAGCATTATGAATGCTCAGCAGCGTTGCAAGATCAGGGAATGGGAACAATTAAACACAAGGGGATATTTTTTGCTGCTCATGGGTATCAGCTTACTATTGCACAAATTACATGGTGCCTGTACTTGGCATCAAATGCTCTTTTGCAAGCTTCTAGTGAGACAGAGAATCCCCTCAACAGGGTTGCTGTTCAGCTAGTTTTGTGCTTTAAATATTCACCACTGGATAGCTGTGTAGAGGAATACCGGATGCAATTGAAGAATAATTAAGTCACAATTTGGTGTTTTGCAAACTAATAAATTGTAGGTGTTTTCCCTTTTCCTAGAATGTAAAATCCTATGTTTAACCAATAATGCTTACTTCTGGCATTTAAGATGTAGGCATAATTATGCTCTGAGAAAATTAAAATTCTTTTGAGGTGAAGAAAAGTGAATGTATTACTCCTACTACATCATATCTAATTAGTTAGGAATATCCATTGCAATAGATTTCCTTGAGGTCAAGCTGTCAACTTTTAGTCATTATTAGATGGAGGTGCCAGGAATTTCTACAGATGGTCCAGTAGTTCCAATCAGTTGCATAACTTTGGTGATAGATTGGCAGTAGCCTAATTTAGTTTCCACCAAACCGAACCAGTCAGTTGAGGATATTTCCAGCAATGGTGTGACTGGCTTTGTGCCATGCAGCTGAAAAATGCACAATTTTGTATGTATTTATAATTTAATATAGGTTCATCTCTCTCTCACTTCATTTAAAAACAAAATATTTAGACAATATGGTGTTCAGGTTAAGAGGCAAAATCTTCCGTTTTACCAATTTAAATTCCACATATTTAATAGTGGCAGTCAATTTTTATTTTTTTTTAGTTGCCATCAAGCTATAATTATTCAACTTGAAAGCTACAATATTTTCCTTGGCTGAATCACTATCTACTGTTTTACAGTATTTGAAATAAATGATTTTTGGCCTTAAATTTAACTGATTTGAGCTTTCTTATTCATAAAACTTATTTCCCAGGTACAAATGTGAGGAAAAGAAGTAAGAACTTGTGGTTTCCACTCATGTTATGTTGCCCAGAGATTTCTATTTTTATAAAACAAGAAAATGCTGAAAATACTTAGCAGGTCAGAAAGCGGCTGTGAAGGTAAACAGAGTTAATATTTCAGGTCAATGACCTTTCATCAGACCCCTCAGTGGTGTTGCTGGGACTTTGCCACCAGCTAAGGCAGGGCTCCTAAGAGAAGGGCAGTAGTCCTGCCCCCAACCAATTAACACTGCTGCCAACATTAAATGGCAGCAGGGTAACCGTCGGTATTGTGGGCTGGCTCCCCTCGGACCTTTTAGCCAGGGGGTGTAGTGGGGGCTATGGCACCCTGTTAAATTCATCCCAGTGCATCTTCACTTACAGCTCTCTATTCCTTCATCCAAGTCCTTGGTGTGTACAGTGAAAAGTTGAGCCCTCAGTATAGATCTCTGGGGAAATGCCACTTGCCATAAATTAAATTACAAAATCTCACCTCCCAAACCTGCAACCTCCACCACTTAGGATGGAGGCAGTAGATACATGGGGACATTATCAGCTCCTAGTTCCTCTCCAAGTCACATATCACCCTGACTTGGACATATGTTACTTTACAGTCACTGGGTCAAATAACTGGAATTCCCTACCTAAAACCTGGGGGAGCACCTTCACTAAACACTTCAGTGGTTCAAGAAGGAGACTCGCCACCATCTCAGGGCAACTAGGGATGGGCAATGAATGCCTAGTCAATGACAGTAGCCAGAAGATTGGGAAAAAATCCTGCCCTATGTTTCAAGAAGAAGGAACTTAAAACAATCACTATCACTAGGTTAGGAGCCTACAACACATGGATTGCAGAGGTTCAAGAAGGCAGCTCACCACCACCTTTTCAAGGGCACTTAGGAATGGACAATAGATGCTGGCCTAGCCAGTGACTCCCACATCCTGTGAAAGAATAAAAAAAAGCTAGAGAAAAAGTACTTGGTAAACTAATGGGATTAAGGGCTGACAAATCCCCTGGACCTGATGGCCTGCATCCTAGGATAATAAAATAAGTGGCTTCATAGATAGTGGATGCATTGGTTGTAATCTTCCAAAATTCCCTGGATTCTAGAAAGGCCCCAGCGGACTGGAAAATCACAAATGTAACACCTCTATTCGAGAAAGGGTGGAGACAAGGCAGGAAATTAAAGGCCAGTTAGCCTAACATTTGCTTCTAGGAGAATGTTGGAATCCATTAATAAGGAAATAGTAGCAGGGCATCTAGAAAATCAATACAATCAAGCAGAGCCAACATGGTTTTATAAAGGAAAACAGTGTTTGACAAATGTATTAGAGCTCTTTGAGCAGGATGGATGAAGGGCAACCAGTAGTTATAGTGTATCTGGATTTCCAAAAGCCATTCGATAAGATGCCATATAAACGGTTACTACATAAGAGCTCATGATATTGAGGGTAACATATTAGCATTGATAGAGGATTGGCTAAGTGACAGGCAACATAGAGTCAGGATAAATGGATCATTTTGAGGTTAGAAAACTGTAACTAGTGGGGTGCCACAGGGGTCAGTGCTGAGGCCTCAACTATTTACAATCCATATTAATGATTTGAAGGGACTGAGTGTATTGTAGCCAAATCTGCTGACTATACATAAATAGGAAAGCAAGTTAGGAGGAGGACGCAGACTCTACAGAGGCATATCAATAGGTGAAGTGAGTGGGAAAGAATTTGGCCATTTGAGTATAATGTGGGAGAATGTGAGGTTGTCCTCTTTGGCATGAAAAATAGAAAAGCAGAATATTATTTAAATGGGGAGAAAGACTGCAGAATTCTGTGGTACAAGAGGAATCTGGATTTCCTTGTACATGAATCACCAGAAGTTAGAATGCAAGTAAAGCAAGTAATTAGGGCAAAATGGAATGCTGGCCTTTATTGCAAGAGGGGATGGAGAATAAAAGTAGAGAAGTCTTGTTACAATTGTGGGACATTGGTGAGACCACACCTGAACTACTGAGTACAGTTTTGGTCACCTTATTTAAGGAGGGATATACTTGCATTGAAGGCAGTTCAGAAAAGGTCCACAGGGATGATTCTTGGAATGAAGGAGTTATCTTATGAGGAAAGGTTGAGCAGGTTGGGTCTGTACTCTTTGGAGTATAGAAGAATGAGAGGTGATCTTATTGAAACATACACTGTGTCTACGTGTGTAAAAGTCAAATTTTTGAGACCAGTTGTTTAGGCCAAAAGTCATAGGGCAGAATTTTTCATATGGCGGGAGTGGGAGGGGGCGGTCGCAGAGCCGATCGTCGCCCGTGATCAGCTCTGGGCCGCCATTTTACACGAGCAGGCCAATTAAGGCCTGCCCAGCGTGATACGCGGCCGGTAGCGCTCAGAATTACCTGTGCGGATGGGGGGGGGAGGAGGGAGAGTCGGGGCCAGCACCCTTGCGCACAAGCGCGCGAAATAGCGCTTTAATCTCCCTGAGGCACTGAGCTGCCTCAGGGAGATTGAATCAATATTAAAATGATTAATAAAAGGTTTATAAATTTATTTAAACATGTAGCCTCATGTGACTGTGCCTCATGAGATGGGACATGTTTTTATATTTATGAGAAAAGTTTTAGTTATTGAATAAAAGCTTTAGGAAACCTCATCCCGCTTGTGGATGAGGTTTCCTAAAAAATGTAAATGCCATTGGCCTTTTCGCGTGCCTGCCAACTGTAAGGTTGGACGGGCAGCGTTAACAAGTACTTCAATTAATTTCTTAATGGCCTTAATAGGCCATTTACTTATTGGCGGGTGCGCAGCCGACTCCGGCACGCACCCACTGACCAAAATATCGCGGGACTGCAGGATGACGAAGGGATGCGCGCCCAATGTCATCATGCGTCATTTTACGCATTGGCGTGTCGGGCCCGGCTCCCCGCCGACTGAAAAATTCTGCCCATGGGGTCGAATTTTACATGGATGGTGTTCTCAAGGGGTTGACATATGTGCTTGATTTGGACCACATTGAATGGACAAGGTGACCTCTAGTGGCTAGGAAAGTGAGATATTGCATCAGGACCCCATGCAAATCCTGATGCACAGGCGTGCACTGAAATCGCATGGCAAATTTAAACTTCTGATGGGTTCATTTCCATTGCTCGGGTCCCTCCGTGGATGTCTCCGACCCTGAGCCAGATACATGGAGCTTAGCTGCATACTTAACCAGGAAATGTTAGACAGTTTATTTAATACCTGGTCTAGTTGAGTGGTTAGCAAGTGTAACTCAACTGAACTACACCATCGATTCCTCCCCCCACTCCCAGTCACCTTCCCAACCCCTGACTATCCCTGAATCACCCAAGTACCCCCCCTGACCACTCAAGTACCCTCCCTGACCACCTGAGTACCCTATGACCCGACTAACCGCTGACCGCCTGATTACCCACTTGCCCACCTCACTCATGTACCCACTCGCCTATTCACTAATTCACTCACTTACTGAAAGACTTGGACCATTACTGTCGTGAAAAGGGGGTGTGATGTCCCTTTCTCCATCTCTTCTTGCATCCGAAGGTCTTAACCTGGAGGGACTGCACTGGCCTTTCAACCAGGCTTGGAAGATATGGCTGAAAATACAATTTTCAAACTTTCAACTGACTGGAAATTCTGCAATTTGAAATGAGACAGAATGATGTAATTGCACTGGAGAGGGTGCAGATGAGATTTACTAGGATGCTGCCTGCGCTGGAGGGTCTGAGCTATGAGGAAAGATTGGATAGGCTGAGGTTGTTTTCCTTGGAGCAGCGAAGGTTGAGAGGGGACCTGATAGAGGTGTATAAGATTATGAAGGGCATAGATAGGGTGGATAGGAAGGCACTTTTTCCATTAGTAGAGGGGTCAGTGGGCATAGATTGAAGGTAAGAGGTAGAAGGCTGAGGGGAGTTGAGAAACCTTTTCACCCAGAGGGTAGTGGGAGTCTGAATCTCACTGCTTGAAAGGGTAGTTGAGTCAGAAACTCTCATAACATTTAAGAAGTATTTAGGTATTCACTTGCATTGCCATAGCCTCCAGGGCTATGGGCCAAGTGCTGGAAAATGGGATTAGTGTAGTCAGTTCTTTGTTCACCTGCGCAGACACGATGGGCCGAATGGCCTCCTTCTGTGCTGCAAACATCTTTGAGTCTATGTATCTTCTTTTAACTTTTTTTTTATTGTACTCTACCTTCCCCAATTTTTGATACCTGTGTGAGTATGTGGGCTTGTATGAGTGCATGAGGGCCAAGTGTTTGACATTGTGTTTTTATTATTTTTTTTTCCCTCTGGTTTAGTGGTTAATAAATTTGCTCTTTAACTCAAGAAAACTTTGTTTTATTGGCTCCTTATCGCTCACAGCTTAAATAATTAAATACATTTGGATTTGGGAAAGGTGTATCCTCGTGGAAAAAGAAACTTAAACCATTGTTGTGACCAACCGAGGAGGTTGAATAGAGAGGAGCCAAGTCACACCTCCTCATCTGGTCACAACACACTATGCAAAGTTTCAGACAATATTCTCTCCCTTTTTAAATATAAAATATATCAACATTCATAATCTCAGCTATTAAGCCATCGCTGTAATTTTCCGTTTATAGCTTTTATGGCAACTGGGATTTAATTTTTGCTAGCGGTACCCATGTTGAGAAGCATTTGAAATAAAAACAAAGTGCTGGAAAAACTCAGCAGGTCTGGCAGCATCTGTGGAGAGAGAAACAGAGTTAATGTTTCCAGTCCAATATGACTCTTCATCGGAATGTTAACTGTTTCTTTCTGCACACCTGCTGCCAGACCTGCTACATTTTTCCATCACTTTCTGTTTTTATTTCCAGCATCTGCAGTATTTTGCTTTTATTTGGGAAGTAATTGATTGATTTCACTCTTGCCTTTCCATTGTAGCCTGTGCATTTAAAGCAATGGCTTCTCTCTTCCCAACCTCACACGCCCTTTGGTTCTGAATTTTTGGGCTTAGATCCCTGAAAAACTAGGGTCGACTTTTACATGACGTATGTGAAAAATTACAGCTTTCTAGGCCAAAAATCATGGGGCTGACTTTTACACAAGATCTTCTTTTCCACAAGTATGTATGGGAAGATTCTAAGGGAGCTTGACAGGGTAGATGCTGAGGGGATGTTTCCCCTCGTGGTAAAATCTAGAACTAAGGGGCACAGCTTCAAAAGGAGTCCCCTAATTAAGACAGAGATGAGGAAAAACTTCCTCCCACAGAGGGTTGTTGGCCTTTGGAATTCTCTACCCCAGAGAATAGTGGAGGCTGGGTCATTGAATATATTCAAGGCTAAGTTAGACAGATTTTTGATCTATAAGGGAGTCAAGGGTTATTGGGGGCAGGCAGGCATATGGAGTTAAAGCCACAATCAGATCAGCCATAATCTTATTGAATGGTTGAGCATGCTCGAGGGGACATATGACCTACTCCTGCTCCTATTTTTTGTTATGAAATTCGCACCTGCAAATGAATTTGAAAAAAAGATTTTATCGCAGTATTTTACTTTAAGAAGATGTTGAAAATTCATGCTAACTGTGTTTGATTGACTAGTGAAATGACTAGTATGTGGAGCCAAGATGGCACTTTAAACTAATCCTTAGAGATTTTCAATATGGAGGCTAGCTCATGACAATAGTGGGACAATCCCTGCTTATAGTGTTCATTGAAATTACAAAATACAAATGGAAAACTTTGCGAGAGGACAACACTAGTAGTATAACAATGTCCAGGTTAAGGACTACTTTCTTGAATACTCCAAAACAAAGCACATCAAATATTAGGATGAACAGGTAACTGTGCCTTCAACTTTCCACAGTGAGTTTATGATCTTAACTTGCATGGTGTAGCTGGAGGCCAGTAAATAATTAATTTTCCATTGCAAGCGCTATGAGTAGCTTTGGTCTCCAACTGGTTAATTATTTTAGCAAACACAGAAAAAAGATACATCCTAGGAGAGGATGTAATTCAGATTGGCACACCTTCAAGGGCCATTAACAAACATCCGCTGGAGAATGGTTATAAAATGACATTGCAGAGACCAAAGAGCTCATTCCTGGCGAAGATATGCCCTGTAATGACATGAAGAGCTGAAGACATGCCTTTTCAGTCAGTCTTCAGCTCAAAGTCAAGTGCCAACTTTTAAACACCTCAAACACTTTTTTTTCTTTATTCTTGCATGGGATGTGGGTGTTGTTGGCAAGGATTGTTGCCCAAGCCTAATTGCCCTTGAACTGAGTGGTTTGCTGGGTCATTTCACAGGACAGTTAAGAGTCAACCACATTTCTGTGGGTCTGCAGATGTAGTCCAGACCGGGTAAGGATGGAACATTTCCTTCCCTAAAGGGACCTTACTGAACCTGTTATGGTGTGGCAGGTGATATATGCCAGGCACAGCCAATGGTAAAGGTGGAGTTGTTCAAATCCCAGAAGGAAACTTGAAACAACAGTAATAATCAATTTTGCAATTTGTATGTTTTGAGATGCAGTCTTTGAATTGTTATAGTAAGACCACCAAGTCTCAAGAGGTTTTTATAAAACTAAACATTTATTAATAAGAAGTTTGTAAGCATATACATATGTCTACAAATTACTACGATAATAACTTCTAAAAAATCCCCTAATTAAACTGGCTCTCAGTTACACATCCATTATGGCAACAGTAAAGCACATAGATTTAAACAGACCCCTATCAAAGCACACCCTGGACAGCCGCATTCAAAATGAGTTTCTTTCAGCTCTGGGTACTGGCAGACAGCGGCTTGAGGCTTACAGATTGGAGGCTTTAGATCTTAAAATCTCTCTCCTTTTTACCAACAGCCTTTTCTTTATACATATTTTCCTCTTTGAATGCAAATTTTCATTGCATCGCAATGTCTTTTGAACTTTACCTCTTCTAATAAAAAGACCCTTTCATAGTACCCACTTTATTAATAATCCTTGTGAAAAATAAACAAACACGCTGGGAAAAATGTCCTCCCGTTGGTTGGGTTGTGCGGGGGCGGATGGGGGTGGGCGCGAACCTGATCGGGGCCACACCGCTATTTTACATGGGCGGGCCAATTAAGGGCAGCTTATTTAATTGCTTAAAATAGTTTTTAACAGGTCTTAATAGGCCTTTGACAGTTCGGCAGGCGCGCAGCCGAGTTGGCTGCATGCCCACTGGACTGGAAATCTAAATGACGCACGGTGACGTTGGGATGCCTGCCCTACGACACCATGTGTCATTTTACACATCGGCGAGTGGGCCCTGCCTCTGCTCACCGACCAGAGAGTTCAGTCCATTGTTTCTGAGCTTCACCTGGTTAGGTGTAATATTTCACTCCCTCTCTTTGAATCTAAGCCACACAAGTTTGTTTAAAGAAAAAGTGTAAATTACCCCCATGTTTACCTAATTAACATTTCAAACCTACTTCTATACATCAAAGCCTCTAGACCAGCTGGCTTTAATCCAATTAAGACACACATACACACACATAGGCACAGAAATCACCAAACTCTATTTAAAAATAATTTCCAATAACATTATGGACATTATTATATCCTGACATCCCCCTCCTTGCCGAAAAATGAATCATCAGAATTCTAAAAGACGGCTTCATTTTTACTAACCCATCTTACAGTACCTCCTATACTTAACTATATACTAACACTATTACATTACCAGATGCATGCATCAGCATAACAATATATATACACAAATCCTTGGTATCAGCAGAAATCATTCCAGTTCAGTGTCCAGGTTTTAAAATGTCCAATTTTCCTTCTTAAGTTTCAAACACTTGATAAAGCTTCTACAGTCAGATTCTCTCATCCAGCAACATGTATAATCTGTGGATTAAATAGTTGCAGTAATAGACTCCACCTGGATAGCCTTGCACTTTTGTATCAAAATTTGTCCAAAAACTTTAGAGGATTGTGGTCTATATAAACAATTGTTTCTGATTAATCGTTTGCCACATAGATTTCAAAATGCTGCAACGCTAACAACAAACCCAATGTCTCCTTTTTGATCATTGAATATCTTCTCTGTTGTGCATTCAACTTCCATGAAAAATACCCTACCAGTTTTTCAATTCCAGTGTCATCTTCCTGTAACAGTATGACCCCAATGCCTATAATCGCTTGTGTCAACGGCCAACTTAAAATTGCTTGGCGTAATTGGGTACTGCCAAAACTGGTGTCGTAGTTAATACTGTTTTCAAACTGTCAAATGCCTTCTGACACTCCTGTGTCCATTGAAACTTCTTACTCCTTTTTAATAGTCCAGTCAATAGAGCAACCACACTGGTAAAATTTGGTACAAATTCCCGGTAAAACCCACTTATGCCCAGAAATCTCAAAACTTCTCACTTTGTTGTAGGCACTGGGATCTCCATGATAGCCTCGACTTTCACATCACTCGGAGCCACCTTAGCATATCCAATGGTATGGCCTAGATACGTAACTTGTGCCTTTGCAAATTTACTTGTAGCCAAATTCATCACCAAATTAACTTCTTGTAATCGAGTAAATAATTCTTCCAGATGCTGTAAATGCTCCTCCCACGTCTGACCGAAAACTATCAGATCATCAATATAAACAGCACAATTGCTTAAACCTGCAATTACTTTGTTTGTCGGTCTTTGAAATGTCGCAGGTGTATTCTTCATACCAAATTGGCATGACTTTAAAGTGATATAGTCCTCTTGGAGTCACAAAAGCTGATATCTCCTTTGCTCTCTCCGACAATGGTACTTGCCAATATTCTTTTAGCAAGTCAATCTGTGATAAATTTTGATTGTCCCACTTTCTCAATACAATCCTCCAACTGTGATATAAGATATTAATCTGCTTTTGTCACCGCATTCACCTTCCGATAGTCCATACACAATCTTTGTGTTCCATCTGGTTTCGGTACCAGCACAATAGGCGAACTCCAGTTACTGCAACGAGACTCAATGATATCATTTTAAGGCACAAAGTCAATTTCTTTTTGTGCTTGTGATAACTTTGCTGGATTTAATCTATAAGGATGTTGCCTTATTGAAGATGAAATCTGTACAGAGACATCATGCATAGCTAAATCTGTCCTTCCCAACTTATTTCCGCAAATAGCTTTGTGTGACTGCAATAGTTTTTCCAAATCACTTTTGACACTTGTCTGGAAGGTAACTCAATATTACATTTAAATTTTCAAGTACCTCCTCATATCTAATTTGATTGGAGGAAAAGCAATTTCAGAGTCCTGCACTGCTACCTCTTTCTCATCATCTACCGCCACTAATATCTCTTTTTGTTCCACTTCCCTGCCAAAGTACTTTTTAATCACATTTATATGACACATCCTCTGCTTCTTGAAGTATTTATTAAATAATTTACTTCACTCAATTTCTTCTCAATCCTGTAAGGCCCACTAAACCTTGGCTTTAATGAGTCGCCCAGTACTGGTAACCAATTTCTCATAAATCAATTTCAGTGGTCCCCTTACTTCATGACCATAAACTAGTTCATAAGGGCTAAAACCAGTTGATGCATTAGGGACATCTCTAATTGCAAGTAACAAGAATGAAATTCCCCTATCTCCATCCTGTCGATAATCCTGACAGTACGCTCTCATCATAGTTTTTAAAGTTTGATGCCATCTTTCCCCAGCCCCTTGTGACTCCGGATGGTAAGCTGTTGACGTAAACTGTTTTATCCCCAAACTGTTCATTACTTCCTTAAACAGCTGTGACATAAAATTTGACCCCTGATCTGATTGTATTTCTTTGGGTAAACCGTATCTTGTAAAAAATTTAGTTAACTCTTCCACAATCTTTTTTGCTGTAATGTTTCTTAAAGGTATCACTTCAGGAAACCAGGAATCCATTATTATCAGTAAGCATTGATTTCCACTTTTAGGATTAGGGAAGGGTCCTACACAATCAATCTTGGCCCTTGTAAAAGGTTCTTCAAATGCTGGTATTGGGATTAAAGGTGCCGGCTTAATCACTGCTTGTGGTTTCCCTATCACCTGACATGTGTGACATGTTCTACAGAATTTGACTACATCCCTATGCAACCCTGACCAATAAAAATGCCTTTGCACTTTTGCCTGTGTCTTTCTAATTCCTAAATGTCCCCCATTGAAATTTCATGAGCAACCCTCAGAATCTCATTTCTAAACCCAACTGGGATAACAATCTGATGTACCTCCCTCCAGTTTTCATTTGCTGAGACATGATCCGGCCTCCACTTTCTCATTAAAATATCTCCCTTAAGGTAATAACATTCTGGAATACACTTTGCATCTGTTTCTGAGTAAGCTGTCTGATATAACTGTTTAACTGAAAATTCTTTTGCTGCAACTCAATTAACTGCCTTGATCTAAACACCTCAACAGCCTCTTCCTCTGCTGTGTCTTTCTGAACAATGTCATCAAACACAGTGCCTGCTAATTGGATTTCAATACCTTCTTCCTGCTTTGATCTGGCTATCTTTCTTGTTTTTTCTTGTTTCAACCTATTAGTCTGTGAACTCATTAACACACAATCTGGAAACAATCCAAGGTGCTACTTTTGCAACACCTATGTTGAAGACACATCTACAGGCTGCTTAACTACCATAAGCATCACCCAAATCTGTGACCCAGCTATATCATTACCCAAAATAAATTGAACCCCTGCAATGGGCAATTTGTCCACTAACCCAACTGTCAACTCACCTGACTTCCATTTACTCTTTAAATTTATCTTCCGCAAGGGAACCCCACTTATTATCACCTGCTCCTGCAATACTCCCTCTGAACAACAAATGTCACTGTCCCACAACATTAAGGATTGACTAGCCATGTGTCTCTTAAAATTTTTAACATCTTTACCTACTCCACCCTGTACACATGGAAAGACCATCCACACTCACACCCATAAGCTCCAACCCATAAAGTTTCATGACAAACCAGATGGGTTTTTATGGCAATTGATAATAGTTTCATGATCACCCCTAGTGAGACTAGCTTTACAATTCCAGATTTATTAACTGAATTCAAATTCTACCAGCTACCAGTTTTGAACCCATGTCCCCAGAGCATTAGTCGGGTCTCTAGATTACTAGTCAAGCAACATTACCACTACACCATCGTCACCCCACTTTAACAAACTCTAACTGCCCGGTGACTTTCCCTGGGGAACATCCTGGGAACGGTGCAACAGAAGAAAGTCCATTAAGATATTTTACTGTCCCATTCAAATTTGCATGCACGGGGGCCACGGGGTGTCAGAGCCCCGTATATACCGTATTGTAGCAAGGAGGGTAAGTTCAGGTGCCAGGGTTTTGTGGGCAAGCCTCCATAGAGCCTTCTGGCTGCTGGCACTCGGGTGCATTGAAAGGGGCCTGAGAAAACATGAGTTGAGGTGGTTGGACAAAGCATCTGGGAGAGTGGTCCATCAAGCTGACAATGCCCATCTGTCATTGGGCATTTTCTACTTAGGAGGCAGGTGTTCCAGCAAGGAGGAAAATCTAAGAGGGAGGGAGGGAGCTGCACCACCAGAAATCTGGACAGTAGCAACCTCAGAGCAACCTGCATGGGCAGCCTCATGATGGGAAGGCGGCAGAGGGAACCACAAGAAGGTGCCAACACAGAGAAGAAGACATCCTCAGCAAGAGTATAGAGACAGAGGATAAGCTAGCTCCAGAGCAGCACTGTCGCCAAAAACTGCACCTCTATCAAGAGGTGCCACAGATCCTTGCCCCATGATGGTGGACAGGTGACCCCATTGCAAATGGTGGTTATCCGATGATACTACCGGTGAAGGTCATCATGGCCCTTAATTTCCACAACTCCTGTTCATCCCAGGGGTTCATTGGAGACATGTGTGGCATCCCCCAATCATTGCATCAAGATGGTGACTGTTACCCTCTTTAGGATGGCCAGTCTATCCATCCATTATCAGAGTCAGTCTGAGAGAGCCAGAAGATTTGACACCATCACTGGATTCCCCCAGGCTCAAGGTGTGATGGACTGCACACATGTGGCCATCATGGCTCCCACAGGCCAGCCAGTGGCCTTCATTAACTGAAAGGGATTCCATTTGTTCAACATGAAACCACTGTGACCACCTGCCAACGAATCTTACAGGTGTGTGATCAGTACCTTGGAAGTAATGTTATGATCCCAGCTGATGTCACTACTGGACAAGTCAAATCCCTGGATGGAACCTGGCCTGATAGATCCTAACTTTTATTTTTTGTTTAGAAACATGGAGAGCAGTTACAGAACACCTTCACAGGAGTCTGCTGATTAACTTTTAACAAAATAATAAAACAATTATTAAACAAGAAAAAAGAACTATGTTACATTACTCCTTCACCCACAACTATACCTTTACAAATGTATACAGATTCATGAGGATAACCCAAATTACAAAAATCTACCTTATACTCTAATTTTCACAGTAAGGATACAGTCCACATACTAATAGGCAAACTGTGGTTAGACACACCATACTCCGAAACCAAATGACAGATGCCACCAAAGCAATTTACATGGATCTCTCATCAACTTCCCCCAGATGCTCATCACACCATGATTTAACCGGTCTCAGAAACTCTGTCTTTCACACAAGGGTTTCAAATCTCCATTCTCAAAGAACTCGCCTTGGAATCTTCTCCCAAACAACTACTTTCACTCAGACATCTTCAACAAGGATCCACCTCCAGGGTTTCGATCTCTCCTTCCGATGTTCCTCTCCCCTGGATCGCCACATGCATTCCAGCTTTGCCTTCCATGGACTCTCTCAGAGACTCAGCCGTGCCAACAGAACATCACTGTCTCACAGGTCTGTAGTAGAGTCACCAGCCTTTGGCTGTCCCCTTGGATCTTCTAGCCTCTTGCAAGCCCACTTTGCCTTGATTATGCTCCCCGCAGCTTTTTCTCCTTAATTCAGAGCCCTTTTTCTTTGCTCTTTACTTTTAACTTCACTGAACAGGACCTGTTTTTCGATTCCTGTTCTAGTCCCTCTCCCTGGTTTCTGGGACTTTCTGCTTGTCTTCTGGGAAATCTGCTCTCTGGAGCTCCCACTCTTGTGCCCAACTTCTTCTGTGCCTCTCTGTATAATGGCATTTTCCTTCTGACTCATCTGAGCTTTTTTCCCCTAGTTCATTTTTGTTTTCGTTTCATCTTCTGTGCAGGTGCAGGTCTCCATTTGCATAAAAGAAAGGAAAAAGAATAAACTGCGCATGGGTGCAGGGCCATTTACTGGTGTGAATCCTATCCAGATGCGCATGTGTGACCGTTCTCCGGCCAGCATGTGCGCAGAACCCGAAGATCGTAAAAAGGAATGACCTGTGCATGTGCGGTCATTCGCAGAAACCACTGAGGCCTGTCGGGAGCTTTAGCTCCCAACTCTGAGGGCCTGACCTTCATTTTTAAAAAGGTAAGTTTTTTTTTCATTTCAGGGGTCCTTAACAGTACCGACATTCTCAGGCACTCCCAGGTGCCCAAGTTTTTACTCCTGTGTGGTGTGTCTAACCAAGTTTTTACCATGGAACTTCAAGGTGGATTCTTAGTGATAAAACTACCTACTGAAGAGATAGCTATTGACTCCAATGAGGAACCCTAGGATGAAGCAGAGATATACAACACCAGCCGCATGGTGACCCAAACCACCATCAAGCAGATCAGACGAGCATACGAACATATGAATTACGAGCAGGAATAGGTCACTCGGCCCCTTGAATTTGCCCCGCCATTCAATAAGATCATGGCTTCAACTCCACATTCCCACCTACCCTGATAACCTTTCACCCCCCCCGCTTATCACGAATCAATTTATCTCTGACTTAAAAATATTCAAAGACTCTGCTTCCACTGCCTTTCGAGGAAGAGAGTTCCAAAGACCCATGACCCTTTGAGAGAAAAACATTCTCCTCATCTCTGTCTTAAATGTGTAGCCCCTTATTTTTAAACAGTGACCCATAGTTCTAGATTCTACCACAAGAGGGAGCATCTTTTCCACATCCATCCTGTCAAAACCCTTCAGGATCTTATATGTTTCAATCAAGATCATAAAGTTCCTACAGATGAGATTCAGGTGCCTGGATCACTCTGGTGGGGCACTTAAATATACTCCAGCAAATGTTTCCCAAATTGTGATGGTCTGCTGTGCACTGCATAACCTGGCACTGCAGAGGGGGGAGGCCCTGGCCAATGAGAATGTCGTTGAGACAAGGAGGATAATGAGGAAGATAATGATCAGCTGCATCTGAAAGACATGAGGGACCACATAAAAGATGTAATGACATAGGTGGTAGAGAGCCTTGGGAAGTGCTCATACATACACGTTTCAGATGACTTTTCCCATATCATCCTTCTAGTTGAATAAAGGCTCACCTTTAACCTCCAGTGTTGCTGTTTACCTCGGTTGCCAGCCCAGGCTTGTGCACCCAATAACACCTGGCACTTCTGCTCCCAAACAGACATGGGGCATGCTGTGGTAATACTGCACATCCAGAGAGTTTCCAACAATAGGTGAAAATGTTGAGAAAATGAATAACACCTTTATTCCAAAAATTGGCACACACAAGCAGCAGCACCTTAACTATCTATTCACCTGTGAAACCCAAGTGCTTCCATTGTGTTTTCTGTCTTCCTTCTCTGCAATATCCATCCAGGGTTACTTGGTAAGCAGAGAGATCGCCACCTTCTGTATCTAGGAAGGAGGACCTCCCACATTTCCTAAGTAGGCTGGAGGAGAACATGTAAGGAGTTGTCACTGAACCATAGGGTCACCCTGGATCTTCCTTCTATCATGTCAACAAGTGCTTCTTCATGCTGGCCTTCACTATGTCTGCTTCACTGACCAGGGGGCCATCTCCCATTCTCAGGGCCATTGGAGGCTGGATCTACAGGGGGACAGCTGACTGGACTGATGCAGACCTTCGGAAGATGGCCGGGGATGGGGGACGGTGCAGGGGTCTGGGGGACAGGGGAGAAATGGCTCAGCTGATAAGAGGATGGAAGAGACCAGGCACCTTCCAGCCAGTGTCAGCAAAGTGCTGTGATCCAGTGACTGCATTCAGCTCTCTACTGTTTCATGAAGCTGATAATGTGGCTCTAAAATGAAGCTCTGAATACTGGCCCCCACCCCACCCCCACAAGGACCATCTGTTACTTGTTCATGTTGTTCTTTCCAGAGTGCTTATCCTTGTCCTGCTATTATCACATTCTGCTTTCTTACCTTTGCCACCATCAGCACCTTTTTTAGCCCTCGCCACTAACACTCCCTTTGTCCTTTTGTTCATGACATCTTTGTCAATCTCTCCTTTGCCCACACCTATCGCTGGCCTTCTATCCAGCTTTATCTGCTCCACCCCCCTTAAACAATATAAATTTCATCACATTTCTACTTCTCTGTACCTCTGAAGAAGGGTCATATGGACTCGAAACATCAAATCTGTTTCTCGCTCCACAGATGCTGTCAGACCTGCTGAGTGTTTCCAGCATTTTCTGTTTTCATTTCAGATTTCCAGCAGCTGCAGTATTTTGCTTTTATTTTAGTGTTTAATTCACTGCCACTTTTCTTCCAGGAACGCCTACCTTGAAGAAATACTGCTCTTCTCTCCGACAGGATTTCCGTTTGTCTCTTTTGCCCTCTTCACCTTCATTGCTTTCCATTTCCCTCCTGATGTTTGCCAAAACTCGCTTTCACAGCCTTATTTCCTTCCTCAGCAACTGTCTCCATTTCCCACTTACATCACGTGGATTCCAACTGAAGTTCCATCCCTCATGTTTCGAATCCAGCCAAGATTACAGGTATCTCCGGGACATACAATGTTCCTCAGACTGCTGTTATCGCCGCATCCTTAAGTCCACACTCAGTGCCATGCACTGCCATATGAACACACTCAACCTCTTCCTCCAGCAGCACCGACTCATTCCAACTCAAAGCTGTCCTTGTCCCCAGTTTCACTTTATTCTTCGTCTCATCCGACACCTTAAGAAACTTTTCCTTTCAGGTGTTAAGGAACACATGCTCCAATAACTAATTGATACCAACACCCATCCAGATCCCTTCACCACTTTCCGTCCCTCTGACCCCAACCCTTATTCTGCCCCCAGCTCTTGCCATGTATTCACTATACCCTCTGACCTTCCCCTCTCTGATGCTGAATGTTCAGTACTCGGCAAAGGACTCGGTTTCATACCCTTATGTCTTCACCTCAATGACTTTCAGGCTCAGCTTGATGCTGAACTCTTCTTTCACCAGCTTCGTCTCTGTGCTCACTTCTTTGTGCAGGAGTCCTCTCCCCGTTCAACGGATCCTTTCACCCACCTCCAGTATTCTCCCTCCACCTGGACCCCTCCCTCTGGCCTCTTACCTGCTCTTGATCTTTTCATTGAGAACTGTTGGCATGACATCGGCCGTCTCAATTTCTCTGCTCCTCTTACCCAGTCTAAGCTGTCTTCTTCTGAACGTGCTGCATTCCGTTCTCTTAGGTCCAACCCCGACTTTGTTATCAAACCTGCTGACAAGGGTGGTGCTGTTGTTGTCTGACGCACTGACCTCTAACTCACAGAGGCTAAGCACCAACTTTTAGACACTTCTTCCTTCCTCCCCCAGACCATGACCCCACCACTGAACATCAAGCCATTGTTTCCAGGACTGTCACTGACCTCATCTCCTCTGAAGATCTTCCCTCCACAGCTTCCAACCTCACAGTCTCCTAATCCTGGATAGCCCACTTCTACCTCCTTCCCAAAATCCACAAACAGGACTGTCCTGGTAGACCCATCGTATCAGCTTGTTCCTGCCCCATGGAACTCATTTCTCCCTATCTTGACTCCGTTCTCTCTTTCCTTATCCAATCTCTTCCCACATACGTCCACAATTCCTCTGATGCCCTACGTCATGTCAACAATTTCCAGTTCCCTGGCCCTAACCGACTCCTTTTCACCATGGACTTTCAGTCCCTCTACACCTGCATCCCCCACCGGGATGGTCTGAGGGCTCTCCGCTTCTTCCTTGAACAGAGGCCCAATCCTTATCCACCACCACTCCCCTCCGCTGAACTAAGTCTCTCACTGAACAATATCTCCGTTAACTTGTCTCATTTCCTCCAAATAAAAGGCGTGGCTATGGGTACCCACATGGGCCCCAATTATGCCTGCCTCTTTATGGGGTATGTGGAACATTCCTTGTTCCAGTCGTACATAGGCCCCTCCCACAACTTTTTTCTGTACATCGATGACTGTTTCGGTGCCGCTTCATGCTCTCGTCTGGACCTTGAAAAATGTATCAATTTTGCTTCCAATTTCCACCCCTCTATCACCTTCACATCTCCGACACTTCCCTCCCCTTCCTTGACCTCTCTGTCTCCATTTCTAGTGATAAACTGTCCACCAATATCCATTACAAGCCCAGCGACTCCCACAGCTACCTCGACTAAAGCTACTCACACCCTGCTTCCTGTATGGACTCCATCCCATTCTCTCAATTCCTTCGCCTCCGTCTCATCTGTTCCGATGATGCCACTTTCCAAAAAGGTGCTTCTGACATATCTTCCTTCTTCCTTAACCGAGGTTTCCCACCCACTGTGATTGATAGGGCATTCAACCGTGTCCGACCCATCTCCCGCGTATCCGCCCTCACACCTTCCTCTCCCTCCCAGAACCTTGTCCTCAATTTTCACCCCACCTTTCTCTGCATTCAAAGGATCATCCTCCGCCATTTCCGCCAACTCCAGCATGATGCCACCACCAAACACATCTTCCCCTCATCCCCCCTGTCCATAGAGATCGTTCCCTCCGGGACACCCTGGTCCACTCCTCCATCACCTCCAACATCCCATCTCCTTCCCATGGCACCTTCCCATGCAATTGCAGAAGGTGCAACACCTGCCCCTTTACCTCCTCCCTCTCCAAGCACTCCTTTCAGGTGAAGCAGTGCTTCACTTGCACCTCCTTCAATTTGCTCCACTGCATTTGCTGCTCCCAACGCAACCTCCTCTACATTGGAGAGACCAGACACAAACTGGGTGACCACTTTGCGGAACACCTTCGGTCTGTCTGCAAGCATGACCCGGACCTTCCTGTTGCTTGCCATTTCAATACGCCATCCTGCTGTCATACCCACATGTCTGTCCTTGGCTTGCTGCAGTGTTCCAGTGAGGCCCAATGCAAACTGGAGGAACAGCACCTCATCTTTCGATTAGGCACTTTACAGCCTTGCCGACTTAACATTGAATTCAACAACTTCAGACCATGAACTCTCTCCTCCATCTTCGCCCACTTTTTTCAAAATTTATTTTTATTTTTTATCCGCTTTTTTATTTTTATTCATTTTTATTTTTATTCATTTCTTCATTGTTTTATCCCCTTTTTTATCCCCCTTTCCATCCCATTTTTGGTCCTTTATCCCCCACCACTGACCCTTCCTCCTCCCTCCACCCCCACAAGAGCCATCTGTTACTTGTTCATGTTGTTCTTCTCAGAGTGCTTACCCTTGTTCTGCTATTATCACATTCTGCTTTCTTACCTTTGCCACTATCAGCACCTTTTTTTTTTAGCCCTTACCACTACCACTAACACTCCCTTTGTTCACGACATCTTTGTCAATCTCTGCTTTGCCCCCACATATTGCTGGCCTTCTACCCAGCTTCACCTGCTCCACCCCCCTTAAACAGTATAAATTTCATCACATTTCTACTTCTCTTTAGCTCTGAAGAAGAGTCATTCGGACTCAAAATGTTAACTCTGTTTCTCTCTCCACGGATGCTGTTAGACTTGCTGAGTTTTTCCAGCATTTTCTGTTTTCGTTTCAGATTTCTAGCATCCGCAGTATTTTGCTTTCCTTTGAATACTGGGAATGTGATATGGTGACAGGGTACTGCCAGCAGCAATTGAAGGTCTAACACCCATTTAACATTAGAGCTCAGTGTTTGAGGCTTCCCAGGATAGTTTCCCGGTTGGTAGTAGATTGGTTCAGTTCAAATCTGAGTGTATATCCAGCCCTTGAAAAATAAGTAGAAACTGTGTGAAATTAAACAACTTCATTCACAAATGATCTCCAATATTAAATGAAGCTGTCTTTTGCTTTATTACACCAGCGCTGTCTGACTGCAGGTGTCATTGTCTCTGCTCTCCTAACGATTTATGAAAATAATTTACTGATCTTTGGACTTCCCAGCTGTGTAATATTAAGTTAAATATTTGTTGCGATTGAAGCTGTTAACTGTGTCTTTGTTCAGTCCGAGGCTTCAAGGTCCTAATTGTTTCATGGCAGTTTTTCTCTCTGTTAAAAGGAAGCCCTGCTTTCAATGTATTTACAGTACTTTACTCCAGCACAAATGAAATCAAAATCATTAAAAAAATTTGTCTTTGAATGTTAAACTGAAGCTGTATATTTCTTGTGTATAATTTAATGGTGTTAACAGAAGTGGATGCAGTTAGCTCTGTGACAGCTGATACCAACTCTTAAATAAATCACCATTAAATCCACTGCTAGTTGTTGGCAACCAGCCCAAATTAAAGAAACACAGGGCCTTGCTGCTTTACAAAGGCAGGGTCAGCATCGGAGCCTCCTCCAGAATGCACTGAGGTGCACCACAACTTCCAGGTTGTGGAGGTGTGATCATTGGAAATTGTGGTGCTGTACGGACTCTCAACAGCAGCGAAAGCTTCTGGGACCGCAAAATCAGGGCCGTTATCTCTGGTCCCCTTCACCTCCTGTATGAAGGCCTCCAGTTGCAGTATCAGAAAATCCTGGAGCCTGCTACCTCGCAATGTGGTGTCGTTCTCGTGTCTTTCCCAGGTCCGGATCAGTTGTGGAATGACCTCCAGCACCTGCTCCAACCAGAGTGCGCCTCCCCTTTAAGAGATACAGGTTGCCTTTAAGTGGCTTCTCAGGATGTTGCCGCCTTTGCTCAGGTGTGTCTGAAGCTGACTGTGATCATGGTTAACGAGAAGAAAGCGCAGAAAAAGTTGCCCGTGAAGGGCAGCAAGAAGAGGAAAAGATCCAGGAAAGGAAGTTACTCCATGTACATCTACAAAGCGGTGAAGCAGGTTCACGCTGACACCGGCATCTCCTCCAAGGCCATGAGCATCATGAACACATTCGTGAATGATATTTTCGAGTGCATCACAGGTTCCCGCCCGGCCCATTACAACAAGCGCAACACCATCAGCTCCGGGGAGATCCAGGCCGCTGTGCGCCTGCTGTTGCCCGGGGGAACTGGCCAAGCACACCGTGTCGGAAGGGACAAAGGCGGTGACCAAAACAAAAACAAAAATACCTGGAAAAACTCAGCAGGTCTGGCAGCATCTGCGGAGAGGAACACAGTTAATGTTTCGAGTCCGAATGACCCTTCAACAGAACGAAGTAAAAATAGAAGAGAGGTGAAATATAAGCTGGTTTAAGGGGGTGGGGGGGGTGGGGGGGTGGGACAAGTAGAGCTGGATAGGGCCAGTGATAGGTGGAGATAAGCAAAAGATGTCACAGACAAAAGGACAAAGAGGTGTTGAAGGTGGTGATATTATCTAAGGAATGTGATAATTAAGGGTAGAAAGCAGGACAAGCAAGGTACAGATAGCCCTAGTGGGTGTGGGGTGAAGGAATCGAAAAAGGTTAAAAGGTAGAGATAAAACAATGGATGGAAATACATTTAAAAATAATGGAAATAGGTGGGAAAAGAAAAATCTATATAAATTATTGGAAAAGAAAGGGGGTGGGGGGGGGGGGGGGGAAATCGGAAAGTGGGTGGGGATGGAGGAGAGAGTTCATGATCTAAAATTGTTGAACTCAATATTCAGTCCGGAAGGCTGTAAAGTGCCTGGTTGGAAGATGAGGTGCTGTTCCTCCAGGTTGCGTTGAGCTTCACTGGAACAATGCAGCAGGCCAAGGACGGACATGTGGGCATGAAAGCAGGGTGGAATGTTGAAATGGCAAACGACAGGGAGGTCTGGGTAATGCTTGCGGACAGACCGAAGGTGTTCTGCAAAGCGGTCACCCAGTCTGCGTTTGGTCTCTCCAATGTAGAGGAAACCGCATTGGGAGTAACGAATGCAATAGACTAAATTGAGGGAAGTGCAAGTGAAATGCTGCTACACTTGAAAGGAGTGTTTGGGCCCTTGGACGGTGAGGAGAGGGGAAATAAAGGGGCAGGTGTTACACCTTCCGTGGTTGCATGGGAAGGTGCCGTGGGAGGGGGTTGAGGTGTAGGGGGTGATGGAGGAGTGGACCAGGGTATCCCGGAGGGAATGAACCCTGCGGAATGTTGCCGGGTGGGGACGTGAAGGGAAGATGTGTTTGGTGGTGGCATCATGCTGGAGTTGGCGGAAATGGCGGAGGATGATCCTTTGAATGCGGAGGCTGGTGGGGTGATAAGTGAGGACAATGGGTATCCTATCATGTTTCTGGGAGGGAGAGGAAGGTGTGAGGGTGGATGCGTGGGAGATGGGCCGGACACGGTTGAGGGCCCCGTCAACCACTGTGGGTGGAAAACCTTGGTTAAGGAAGAAGGAAGACATGTCAGAGGAACTGTTTTTGAAAGTGGCATCATCGGAACAGATGCGACGGAGGTGAAGGAACTGAGAGAATGGGATGGAGTCCTTACAGGAAGCGGGGTGTGAGGAACTGTAGTCGAGGTAGCTGTGGGAGTCGGTAGGCTTGTAATGGATATTGGTGGACAGTCTATCACCAGAAATTGAGACAGAGAGGTCAAGGAAGGGAAGGGAAGTGTCAATGATGGACCATGTGAAAATGATGGAGGGGTGGAAATTGGAAGCAAAATTAATAAATTTTTCCAGGTCCCGACGAGAGCATGAAGCAGCACTGAAGTAATCATCGATGTACCGGAGAAAGAGTTGTGGGAGGGGGCCAGAGTAGGACTGGAACAAGGAATGTTCCACATACCCCATAAAGAGACAGGCATAGCTGGGGCCCAAAGGTGGTGACCAAGTACACCAGCTCCAAGTAAAACTCTGCAGCCACTCCACAGCTTGCTCAGCGCCGGCTGCATGCTGCAGTCATTTAAACCAGCAGGCATGCATAAAGTCTGCTGGCTGCATCAGAAGAAACCTGAACAGTGCGATTCCCACACAAAAACAGAATTACCTGGAAAAACTCAGCAGGTCTGGCAGCATCGGCGGAGAAGAAAAGAGTTGACGTTTCGAGTCCTCATGACCCTTCAGCAGAACTCCACGTTGACGGGCCCTGTCGAATTTTGCGGCCAACATGTCGACTGAGTCATAAGAGTCTATTTTATGGTGGGAGGATCCTCTTCACTGAAACCTAACAAGAATCCAGTTGTATTTTAATAAAGAAACTTGGCAAAAGAGCACGTTTCATGGGAGTAACTGTCTTTGAGCCGTGTAATATAAAAAAAGGATGAAGTATAACTAGCTATCAGTTTTGTTTTTTAATGCACTTAAAACTTACACAGCAGCGGGGCTGAATCTGGCGGAAATTGACCTTTTGAAATTGACAGCTCCTGAAGTAGGTGCTTGAATGAGGGACGCTGGAAAGGCGTTCCCCAGGAAATTGTTTTTAAAACACAGCCTGCTGCTCCGTATGTGGTTTGACAGGTTCATTGCTGCAGGATCTCTTCATTCACACAACAAAGCACCTGAGCTACAAAATGGGCACCTTCATTGGTCACATATCGCCTGGCTTGGCTTTCCTTTCCTTCGGCATTCTCTACGCGTTCAAGTTTTCCCTGATGGTGCTCCGAGGCGAGAAGATCCAACTTGTATCAGCTGCTCGGCCACGTGGGTATCGGAGCTGTCTGAGGCGGATTCCTGCTGAAGGGGTGATGAAGATCGTTTACGGTACCCTGGCTGTCATGGCAGAATTCTTTTATCCGCCCGGTGTGAATAAACTGATTATTTATAACAAAGAGCAACCTGACCATCCATTCATCCACCCCAACGAGTGGCAGCATGTCACCATGTATTCCTATTTCGCTCTAAGTGGCTGGGTGGACATTATCAGTCAGGCCTGTCTGCCCAGACGCTTATTCCTGTTGGAGAATATTGCCATCACCCTCGCTTTTTACACCCAAGCCCTGATCCTTCATTCTCACATGCATGGAAAAGAACGAGTGGAAAATTCTGTGCACACTTTGCTGCTTCTCGCCTGCTTTCTCGTTTGTCTCATCCTCACTGTTGAGATCTGGAGACCCAATGACCACGTCCTTTGGTTCACCAAGACCTGCCTGGTGATGACCCAAGGGACCTGGCTTCTCCACGCCGCCTTCATCCTCTACAAGCCATTCACAGGGAAGCCCTGGAAGAGCGACGACATGGCCAACCTCATGTTTGTCACCAACTTTTTCTGCTGGCATATTGCACTGAACACAATCCTGCTCCTGGCTATCTTTTCACTCACTGGACTCTGGCTCAGTCGCTGCTCCTGCCGCGGGAGCGGCTCAGCCTTACCGAACACCAAGACACTCAACTCCTACCTGAAGTGGGCCGACGGTACAGGCGTCCCATCAGAACATGACAAACTCCAGGCGGTAGAGGAGGAAATCCAATTGCTCCAAGAGTGTGACTTTTAATGTCCTGGATACCAAATTCAACGTATTGGCGGGAGCGCCATACGATCAGCAATACAGCCGCCTAATCCACAGCGCGCCCTCCAAGTTAAACTTCATCACCCCCACCCTTGTCATTGAGCTACGACTCAGAAAGGTTTAGTGTTTTCCGTTTTATTTTAAAAAGCTTCATAAGACAGCCAGGTAAGAAATCTTTAAAAAAAAAAGCCACCAGTAATGTGTCCCTTTCAGCTTTTATATGCTATACTTGAAGAAGTCAATTTTTAATCATTTTTACCATGTTTCCTATCTGCTAATGAAAAACAGTATTTGAATATTTATAAGGATATCTGGTAAGCATTATGATGCTTTTCAGACTGAATGTTTACCAGCTACTTTAGTGGCTAACTTCATTGTTCATTCCACATAATTTCAATTACCTGGGTTTAATGAGCCTTCCCCTAATGAATAATTCACATATGAATGTAATCTTTCTCCCTTTGAGCATTTTCCCCTTCCCAATCCTGACCTAAAGATATTGGGTATGACTTTATCTTGGGTGGGTATTTAAAACGGGTGATAGTAAGTTAGCAGCCTGTGTAACACTCCCCCATTGAAGTCAACAGAGTGCAAAACAAGCTGCCAATTTGCCATTGTCAATTTTGTATGGCTAATTTATACTGCATTGACTCTTTCCACAGGCAGCAGTTGCCTTCTTTTACCATAACCAAGCAATAATTGTTCATGCTAGTCTTGTTTGATTATTGCTAATTCAACTGGAGAGGGGTGGGGTAGAATTAGGAATAAATGACCTTTCCTCCATTATTAGGTTGCAAACAGGGAGGTTTGATAATGATTGCACAGTGTTTATTACTGTTTGCAACTTCTCAAATATTGAAGCTGTCCATGCCACATGCAGCAAGACCTGAACAATGTTCAGGCTTGGGCTGATAAGTGACAAGTAATATTCGTATCATACAAGATGGCAATGGCCATCTCCAACAAGAGAGAAAAACAGAAAATGCTGGAAAAGCTCAGCAGGTCTGAAAGCATCTTTGGAGAGAAAAACAGACGTTTTGAGTCCGTATGACCCTCCTTTACAGCTCTGAAGAAGGGTCATATGGACTCGAAACATCAACTCTGTTTTCCTCTCCACAGATGCTGTCAGACCCGCTGAGTTTTACCAGCATTTTCTGTTTTTCTTTCAGATTTCCAGCACCCACAATATTTTGCATTTATCCAACAAGGGAGAATCCAACCAACACCCCTTGACATCCAGAGCCCTTGCTATTGTGTCCCCCACCCTCAATATCCTGGGGGTTACCATTGATCCGAAACTTAACTGGACCAGCCACATAAATACTGTTGGCTGCAAGAGCAGGTCAGTGGCTGAGGATTATGCAGAGAGTAACACACCTTCTGACTCCCCAACCCTGTCCACCGTCTACAAGGCACAAATAAGAGAGCGATGGAATACTCTCCAATTGCTTGAATGAGTACAGTTCTAACAACACCAAAGAAGCTCCATTTACAACAAAGCAGCCCACTTGATTGACACCCCATCCACCACTTTAAACATTCACCATCTCCACCACTGACACACAGTGGCGGCAATGTGCACCTAACCCTAACCATAATGCACTGCAGGCTCCTTCAACGGCACCTTCCAAACCTGCAACCTCTACCACCTAGAAGAACAAGGGCAGCAGACATGTTGGAGTGCTACCACCTGCAAGTTTCCCTCTAAGTGACACACTATTCTGACTTGGAATTATATTGCCATTCCTTAATTATCACTAAGCCAAAATGCTGACACACTCTCTTTCACAACACTATAGGTGTATCCATGTCACATGAACTGCAGTTGTTCAATAATGTGACTCATTTCCTCAAAAGCAATTAGGGATGGGCAATAATGCTGATTTTGTTAGCGATTCTCACATCCCAAGAATGAATAAAATCTAAATGGCCAAATTTCCCTCTTCTAACCCAGAGGAGAACTCCTACCATTGCCATTATCAGCTAACTCAACAAAGATTCAGAATAGTATATGGAACTTACTTAGCATCTGTGGTTACATTCTCACGATAAAAGTTTGTTGAGCTATTTGGGAGACTTGAATACAATGTTAATTTTGTGACTAACGAAAGCCTCTCAATCACCTACAAGATGCAAGTCAGTAGTGTGAGGGAATAAGTACACCGCCCTTGCCTAAGTGTTCCAACAACACTCAAGAAGTTTTACACAATCCAGGCTAAATCAATTCATTTGTTTGGCACCTCATCCATTGGCTTAAACATCCACTCTCTCCACAATCATGGTGCCATACCTGCAGCGCACACCATTTACAGGATGTGCTGCAACAACTCACCAAGGCTAGCACCTCACAAACCCACATCCTCCAATACCTAGTAGGACAAAGGCAGTAGGTACATGTGAACATGATCGCCTACAAGTTTCCTTCCAAGACCATTTTGACTTGGGCAAATATCACCATTGCTTCATTATTGCTGTGTAAAAAACTTGGAACGTCCTGCCAAACAACACTGTGGAAGCATTTTCACCACACAGTGCAACGGTTCAAGAAGAAGGCCCACCACCAGTTTCTCAAGGGTAACTAGGAGCTGAATCATGGTCGCTGGTCCGTTTCCCAGCTGATCCCAGGCCCGCCGAATGCGCCCACCCGCCGAGCTAAAAATTCAGGCCTTGGGATCGACAATAAATGTTGGACTTGTCAATGATGACCACATCCAGGCAATTAATTAAATAAAACTCAAAATGTATAAATTATTATTTTGTTGAAATTTATTTATGGTTTAGTGCAATTCAATAAAGGAATGTGGAAAATTGGTCATTTTATTTTCCACCCTGAACTTTTAAAATTTCATGGATCTTGTTGTTTATGCAGTATTGTTACCTGAAATTGAGCTGAGGTATAACAGAAAATCTTTAATTCATAACATCAAATAGTTAAAAGCAACTATGTGAAGAATGTTGCACGTGGCTTGAAGGAAGATATAAGGGATTACAAGTTTCAAATATAAGCAATGACTGTAATACGGTTCTGACAATCCTTGTGTAATTGATATTATAATATTCATTTGCAAGTTAAAGTTATTGCTGTGTGAGATTAAAATTCCAACTCTGACAAAATGCAGTCTACTTTTGCTTGGTGTAAGCATTTGGATAGAAATAATTGCTTTCCTAAGAAGTACAAGGACTGATATTCCAAAGTGCCTTGGGACATCTTTCTGTAATAAAGCTCTATATTAGTGCAACTTCTTGTTGTTGAATGTTTGCTATTGATGTGCATCTTTTCTGTCACAGCCATGCTCATCTGAAAGTTGAGGCATACTGCTCATGATTTTGTGACCATTAATCTTAATGGTTTAAAAATCAAGGGAGGCAGTCTCAGAATTTTGTCATACAGCCCCCAGTTACACTAAAAATGAAATTATTAATTAATTTGAATTAAACAAACAAAAAAACCAACAAAATAAGGATTAAGTAAATTGAATTCTTGTAAACTGAATTAAGCAACTTGCCATAAAAGGAATTGATTGCATGCACAACTCTCTGCTGATAGTGTACATTCTTAAACACCCCTTATAGTGTTTTTGCTAATGTCTGGTATAAACCCAGTGAATTGAAAACATTACCATCTGTAGCAACTCCACTGAGGCCTTTCACTGATAATGGTGAATAACCTTGTGTTAAGTCCAGACTAACACATAAAGCAGAGATAATCACCTCTGGTTTAACATGTGCCACACCTGGCTGTGTGAGTCTTCTCAAGTCAGTAGATGATAGGCAAATAGGTGAACATATTATCTTGTGCGACCAAGTTGCACTCAACATGTTCCAGTGAAGCTCAACGCAAACTGGAGGAACAGCACCTCATCTTCCGACTAGGCACTTTACAGCCTTCTGGACTGAATATTGAGTTCAACAATTTTAGATCATGAACTCTCTCCTCCATCCCTTCCCCCTTTCCCATCCCCCCCTTTTCCAATAATTTATATAGATTTTTCTTTTCCCACCTATTTCCATTATTTTTAAATGTATTTCCACCCATTGTTTTATCTCTACCTTTTAGCCTATTTCGATCCCTTCCCCCCCACCCCACCCCCACTAGGGCTATCTGTACCTGGCTCATCCTGCTTTCTACCCTTAATGTCACCTATTAGCACATTCCTTAGATAATATCACCACCTTCAACACCTCTTTGTCCATTTGTCTGACATCTTTTGGCTATCTACACCTATCACTGGCCCTCTATCCAGCTCTACTTGTCCTACCCCCCCCCCTTAAACCACCTCTTTTCTATTTTTCCTTAGTCCTGTTGAAGAGTCATACGGACTTGAAACGTTACCTGTGTTCCTCTCTGCAGATGCTGTCAGACCTGCTGAGTTTTTCCAGGTATTTTTATTTTTGTTTTGTACTCAACATTCTTTCTTCTTCGAAGACTTTTAGCACCACTGTGCAGCTTTACTTAGGTATGTGATTTACAATCCAGCATCTATAAATTTGCACAGCACAGTGCTGGAGGGAGCCAAATCACTCAATCATGCTCATTAGTTAAATATTATAACCTATATCACAAAGACACCATTATTCAGTACAAAAGACCTGTGCAAAATAGGTAAGATAAGATGAGTACAGACAGCTTCAAAGGGATCTCAAGAACTGGCAAATGAGATAGCCTTGTATGATGAATGTTCAGTTGACTTGTACAAATGCAAAGTGATCACAGAACTGCTTCTTGACCTTTAAAATACATGCTTTTTTTCTAATTATACGTTCAGTGACAATACACATGAGTATTTAATTTTAAAATTGACTGGCATGGGAATTTAACTAGCTAGCTTTCCATGGAGACTGTAGAACTTAGTTATCTGTCATGATGGTGGATAATGGAAACAGACAGATAATCAAATACGTCGCATTTGTTCTTGTAATATCCCAGGCTTGCGAATCAAAATAATGGATTGAATCTTTCCTAGCATGTGAGGTTGCCTCATATCAGATGGGAGAAGATTGCTATTAGTGGGTTGTGCAAAGAGGTAACATTACACCGTAATCCTTTATCACATGATAATTGTATAGGCTAATTGGCAAGGTAGGAACTTAGAGTATGTATAACAGAGATTCCACATTTATTTTGTTGGCTTTCCATGTTTTCAGATACTGAGATTAATATTAATCCCCTCCACCTGATGGAACAGTGTGGGGAAGGCAATCAGATGGTGGAGGGGGTCATTCCTGGTCCTGACAAAATGCTGCTTTCTAAGGTCATAACTTATTGGGAACAGCATGGGAGAGCCTCCTCGACCCTAGGAATCTAAGTTATATTGAAAAGGTACAACCCAATAATGTCCTTGTGCCACGATGGTATTTTAAATTCCATGTTAGGATGGCCTGTGAGATCCTTCCTTATACCTTGACAATGGCTGGAGTCCATGGACTTGCCACCTACTAGCCTCCATTTTATTCCCGCTGACTTTCTGTAGGAGTCAGCAGCATGAAATGCTAATGAAACCCGGGAGTTTAAATCCTCTAAGCCTTATGCTTTGGGAGGTCAGATGGATCACCACCCACTTTGGTCCCCTCTGCAGCCCAAGTCAAGACCAACTCCATTAGTTGCATTTCTGCAAGGATTGTGTTAGAACAACAGAACCATGCATGAACATGAATGCATTATGTAAGCAGGTGAAGAACTCTGTATAACCAACTTGCATTTGGAGTTCTGTTGACATCGAAACAGAGCCTGACAATGGTTTGATATGTTGTAACAGATACAATCTAGGAAATTACAAAGTGTTGGACTCCCTTTGAATTAAATATATGTTTCATTTTTGAGTGAAAATTTCTTTGCATCTCTGAAAAGTTCAACTGTTTTTGTTCATGGAATTATTTGCTAAAAATATTAATTGCAAGAATTTACTGTATGACAAAGCAATAGCAGTTTCATAAATTCCTTGTTTCAAGCATGATTTAAAGAATATTTGAAACTGTGCAATGAAATGATATAAATTATGATTGCTAAAATAAAATATTTGACAACCTGAATGACTTGTGAGTGTAACATTTGAAACTCTTAATGGCCAGCTGTTGACAAAAAGATCAACTATAATGGGGATAATTTTAACTTAACATGCTGATGGGCGTTGTAGGGTGATGGATACCATTTGGTGGGTCTTAATGAAGTCCTCGTAGTCTTAAGTATGTTAACTGCACACATTTATTAACTACAAGAACTATGTACATTTATACAGGAAAGAGTTGAAACTCAGAGCTGTCTCCGTGCTTGCTTGTGCTCTGTCCAACACTAGACTGACCCCTAGGTGTGGGTCATGTGTTCTTTTACGTCATTGTGTGGGTGGTACTGTACTCAGTCCCAGTTTAACCCTTCATATGCCAAACCTTATATACAATGGGAAGTTAAGGGATTGGAAAGCTAGTTTATACCCCGACCAATATTGCTTTCCATGACCTCAATGGGGAATAAAATAAGGAGATGTAAAACCGTCATTCCCTGTTTCTTGATGGGTGGGTTTTGTTAAAATTGCTGCCAAGGTGTTATTCACCAATTTAAGTTTTTACACCTGATTACTTAGTTATTCCACTCTGCTTGGAATAGACTGTGTGCACTTTTAGATTGATCTCAGCTTACACTGTACACTTATTGTGCTGGACAAAAGAGTCCTTACAAATAAAAAGAGGTTTATGTTGACCACTAAAAAGATTATATATATTTGTGGGTTTATTTTCCATTTTAAACTTCTAGAGAATTCTTGCGACGTTTCTTTCCATCCTGCATTATTTAAGGAAAATTACATTAGTCCATTTATTAACAGATTTTAAAAGTTAGTTTTAATATAGTCAGATGGATGTTATATGCAGAAAATCAGTAGTCACCATGCAAACATGATACAGAGGATTGTCTCCAGTGTTGCTGATGTATTGTTATTTTATATTGCTTCAAATTAGTATCTGACTTTCATTAATAACAGCAGTATTTAGTTGTCATTTTTTAATTAATTAATGGGATGTGAGTGTCACTGGCTAGGCCAGCACTTATTGCCCATCCCTAATTACCATAGAGAAGATGGCAGTGAGCCGTCTTCTTGAGCCAGTGCAGTCCATGTGACGAAGGTACACTCGCAGTGCAGTTAGGAAGGGAGTTTTGAAAGCTTTGACCCAGCAAGAGTGAAGGAATCACAATATATTTCCAAGTCAGGATGGTGTGTAACTTCAAGGGAAACATTTCAGGTGATGGTGTTCTCATGTGCCTGCTGCCCTGATCCTTCTAAGTGGTAGAGGTTGTGGGTTTGGAAGGTGCTGTTGAAGGAGCTTTGGTGAGTTGCAGCAGTGCATCTTGTATATGGTACATTTTGCAGCCATGGCGTATAGTGGTGGAGGGAGTGAGTGTTTAAGGTGTGGGTGGGTTGCCAATCAAGCAGGCTATTTTGTCCTGGATGGTGTCAAAATTCTTGAGTGTTGTTGGAGCTGCACTCATCCAGGCAACTGGGGAGTATCCCATCACACTCCAGACTTATGCCTTGTAGATGGAGGAGAGGCTTTGGGGATTTGGGAAGTGATTTACTCAACACAGAATTCCCAACCTCTTACCTGCACTTGTAGCCACAGCATTTAAGTATGGATTAATTAAGGAAAGCCAGCATGGATTTGGTAAAGACAAATTGCGTTTAAATAACTTGATTGAATTCTTTGATGAGGTAACAAAGAATGCTGATGAGGTTAAGGTGGTTGATGTGGTATATATGGACTTTACAAAATTGTTTGTTCAAGTGCCACATAATAGGCTTGCCAATAAAGTTGAAGCTCATTGAATAAAAGGAACAGTGGCAGCATGGATATGAAATTGGTGAACTGATAGGAAACAGAGAGTATGTGATGAATGGTTGTTTTTCAAACTAGAGGAAGTGGTATTCCCCAGGGGTTGATACTACGATCACTGCTTTTCTTAATGTAAATTAACAATCCGGATTTGGTACAGGTGACACAAAACTTGGAAGATAATAATAGGCTTCAAGAGTGCCTAGACAGACTTGTGGAATGCGCGGAGACATGAAGGATGGATTTTAACACAATTGTGAAATGATACATTTTTGTATGGAGAATGAGGCGAGGCAATATAAAATAAGGAGAATTATTTGAAAATGGATATAAGCACAGAGAAACTGGGGCATACATGTACAAATTATTGCAGGTTGAGAAAGTGGTTAAAAATGCATGCAGGATCCTTGTCTTTATAAATAGAGGTATAGGTCAGAATTTTACTGACAACAACCAAGTCTTGATGTCAGGATTGAAAGTGGGTGCTCTAGCTGGCAGTGCAGGGAGTGGAGTTGTGGCTGTGATATTATCAGGGCCGGTCAACTAAGGTCCAGCAGGTGGGGAAGACAGACAGTTAAGTGGTATGAGCGGGAAGAAATTCTGCCTCAGGTAACATTGGCACCATCTTTAAAATGAAGCCTGCAGTACTTGTCCATGCAGCAGCCCTGGAGGGAACAGTGAGGGAGCTTTGGCGACTGCAAAAGTTGCTGTAATGGCTGAAGGCAGGTCAAGGGTCCTTATCGGATTCACTGATGCCTTCCTGGAGGTAATCCAGGCCTATATTCCCTGGAGTTCTGAAGATTGAGAGGTGACCTCATTGGAACATACATGATTCTGAAGAGGCTTGACAGAGGTGGACATTGAGAGGTTTTTCCACTGGCTGGGGAATTTAAAACACAGGGGCACAGGATAAGGGGATGATCATTTAGGACTCAGACAAGGAGAAATTTATTCTCTCAAAGGATTGTGAATCGTTGGAATTCTCTACCCTACAGGGTTATGGATGTTACAACAGACGGAGAGGGAGTGAGGGGGTTGGAGGATCTTGTAGTGTGTTATAAATATCTAGTTCGTGGTTCATAGCAATGTTTTAGAAGTAAATGGGATAAATGCAAGTAAAGCAGCTTGAAGACTGTTACACTTAAAAGGTTGCAGCTATGTTGATTTAAGGGGTTAACATCTAGAAAGGGAAGATCAGGTGTGCTTACTTAGCTGGAGAATTGGACACGAGGGGTCTACACTGCTTGCAAAGGAATGCAGCTCAGAGAGTTGTTTTGGGAGTTCTAGCTCTTTAAAAGCATTAAGTGCACCCTGGAAGGCTACCTCGTTATGGAAATAGGTGGAGCTAAGAAGGTTCTAGGAGTTAAATTTATCTGCGTGTTTGCTGGGGGAGTGACTGTTCTGCAGCAGTGGAAAAGACCATACCAAAAAGATGCTTCAGGCTCCAGGCATTAGAAGTGTTGCTGTTAATTGCCTCTGTGTAGTTGGGGCTCAGGAGAAGTTCCAGGAGTTTGATAGTTCTGTGCAATTAGGGCTCATGAGAAGTCCTGGGGAGCTGAGAAGTGGCAGAAGGTCACTGGCTCCGTGCTGGAAAGGGTTGGGGCTCGGAAGAAGCCCTGGGAGCCATTTAAAGCTTGGTGTAGCTGGGAAGATTGGAGCTTGGTGAAAACGAGGGGCAGTGCCAGCCCAGTGAAGCTACTGGCTATTAAAGAGCTGAAATTGTGCCAGTTAATAGAGGTGGGGGTGCAGACTCAGAAATCGAGGGGATGGAGTGTTGGGAGACAAGGTTGAAACCCTGGGAGGTGTGCTGTCCTTGAGGCCGTCTGAGTTGGAGTTGGAGTTTGAGGGAATTCAGAGGCTTGATCTACGAAAGTGAAAGTTTAGAATCACTCAGGTAGGAGACAGAGTTTCAATGAGATTGGTTGACTCACAGTGTTTACTGACATCTGGATGGGTTGCTGAGAAACCTGTGGGATCTGTCTTGGTCACATTTGTTATTTATTGTACAGTGTCGTGTGTTAGCGTCGGCCACAGTTTGCCCATTAATTCACATGTACCTCATATTAATCCTGAATGTTAGAGTGTAAGATAGATATTGCAAATTGTTTTATCTTTTTGACTTTGTATGGTAAAGTTTAATTTTGGTTGTTCAAAACCTATGGAATCTTATGGCTTTATTCACTTAGCAAGCGTCTGGAATCTCAAACTTCGTCTACTTTAAACAAAACCTAACCAGATCTTACCAAACATTTGTGGTACTGGTCCAGGATCATAACAAGTGGAAAAACGGGTAACACAGATTTCTTACTGAATTTAACATCAGGATTTCATTTGAATTTTTTTCACTGTTTCCTGGCTGGCTGCCAGGCCATTTGAAACATTTAAGGCAGAGAATCAAGGGATATGTGGAGTGGGTGGGAAAATTGGAGTTGAAGTCCAAGATTAGCCATGATTGTATTGAATGGCGGAGCAGGCTTGACGGGCCACATGGTCTACTCCTGCTCCTATCTCTTGTGTTCTCCTCCAGGCTGTAAGGATGTGGAAGGAACGCCTGTTTCCTTGGGACAGCTGGAGGAGATCTGCTTTCCAAATCTAGCATGCTTGGATAGAGATAGCAGCAGCAGTCAGCAGCCATGGAGTTGTCCCCCATACCTAGCTGCAGTGCTGATCTGATGCATTCTGGCAAGATGAGTGCACTGCATAATATTAAGCTTGCAGCCTTGACTGTGACTGAAGACGGATATGAGTTGGAGAAGGGGATGCCTATGCAATTAGTGGAGATGCACAGGCATGAGCACCGGCTTTCCGATGCATGTCAGTCCCTCTATGCAGGACACTGGTCAGACAGAGGTGACTCCTGCATAGCCAGTACCGATTCCCACCAAGATGGACACTTAGGCCATCACTAACATGGGCATTGTGCGTGTCTTTTATTGGTAAGTGACAATGGGAATTCATCACAGAATCACAGAATTTGAACGGCACAGAAGGAGGCCATTTGGCTCATCATGTCTGCATTGGCTCTCCAACTGAGCATTATGATCTAGTGCCACTCCCCTGCCTTTTCCCCATACCCTTGCACATTGTTTCTATTCAAATAATCATCTAGTGATCTAGTGCTCTCTAGAATGCCTCGATTGAACCTGTCTCCACCACACTTCCAGGCAGTGCATTCCAGACTCAAACCACTTCTTGTGTGAAAATTTTTTTTCTCACATCACATTGGCTTCTTTTGCAAATCACTTTAAACCTGTGCCCTCTCGTTCTTGATCCTTTTATGAGTGGGAACAGCCGCTCCCTGTCTACTCTGTCCAGCCCCCTCATGACTTTATCAAATCACTTTTTAGCTTTCTTCTCTCCAAGGAGAACAGCCCCAACCTCTCCAATCTATCCTCATGGCTGAAGTTTTTCATCCCTGGAACCATTTTTGTAAATCTTTTCTGTACTCTGTCCAATGTGTTCACATCCTCCCTATAGGGTGGCGCCCAGAACGGTACACAATATTCCAGCTGAGGTCTGAGGAGTATCTTTTATAAATTCAGCATAACCTCCCTGCTCTTGTGCTCTATGCCCCTATTAATAAAGCCCAGGATACTATACGCTTTATTAACTGCTCTCTCTACCTGTCCTGCCACCTTCAATGATCTACGCACATATACACCCAGGTCTTTCTGCTCCTGCACCCCTTTCAAAGTTTCACCCCTTATTTTATATTGTCTGTCCATGTTCTTCGTACCAAAATGCATCACCTCACACTTCTCCGCATTGAACTTCATCTGCCACCTATTTTCCCACTCCATCAACTTGTCTATGTCCTCTTGAAGTTCCACATTGCCTTTCTTGCAGTTCACAACACTCCCAAGCTTTGTAGTATCCGCAAACTTTGAAATTGTCCCCTGTGCACCAAGATCTAGATCATTAATATATATCAGGAAAAGCAAGGGTCCCAATACTGACCCCTGGGGAACTCTACTATAAACGTTATTCCAGCCCGAAAAAATACCCATTGACCATTACTCTCTGCTTCCTATTTTTCAGCCAAATTTGAATCCACATTGCTACTGTCCTTTTTATTCCATGAGCAATAACTTTTCCCACAAGTCTGTTGTGTGGCACTGTATCAAATGCCTTTTGAAAGTCCATGTACACTATATCAACAGCATTACCCTCATTGACCTTTTCTGTTACCTCTTCAAAAAACTCTAGCAAGTTAGTTAAACTCGATTTCCCCTTTAGAAGTCCATGCTGGCTGTTCCTTATCAATCCATATTTTTCCATGTGACCAATAATTCTATCCCGAATAATTATTTCTAGAATCTTGCCCATCACTGAAGTTAAACTGACTGGCCTGTAATTGCTGGGCTTATCCTTACAACCCTTTTTGAACAAGGGTGTAATATTTGCAATTCCCCAGTCCTCTGGCACCACCCCTGAGTTCAGGAAAGACTGAAAAATTATAGCCAGTGCCCCTGTGATTTCTACTTTCACTTCCTTCAATTTTCTTGGATGTATTCATCCAGTCCCAGTCCCTCTTCAACTTTAAGTACCGATAGTCTATTCAACACTTACCCGTTATCAATTTTGAACCCTTCTAGTGACAGACTTTCCTCGTCTGTCACCATGGCCTGGGTAGCATCTACCTTCTTGGTAAAGGCGGATGCAAAGTATTCATTTAATACCTCAGCGATGGCCCCTTTGTCCATGTGTAAATTCCCTTTTAGGTCCCTAATTGGCCCTACTCCTCCTTTTACCACCCTTCTACTATTTATATGTCTATAGAAGACTTTGGGATTCCCCTTTATGTTGGCTGCCAGTCTTTTCTCATAATCCCTCTTCACTTCTCTAATATGCTTTTTCACCACCCCTCTGAACCTTCTATAATCCTCTTGGTTCTCAATTGTATTTTCTAACTGACACCTGTCATAAGCATGCTTTTTCTTCTTTATCTTACTTACAAGAGAAAAGAGCTCACAATGCAAGGGAAAGATCAAGATCCAGAGGTAGCGTGCCCTACATGGCAAACCTCACACCTATGGAGGAAGAGGCATTGGAGCGGGGAGAAATAGATTTAGGCAAGTCAATCGTGGATGATGAAACAGGTATGGAGCCCCGAGAGTGTGAGTGTCCTAATGACTGGGGCATTGGATGAATCTGGGGAGCAGAAAGCATGTGTCCACCACTGGTCACATACAGCTGCAGATGATGAGTAGTCAGATGGATATGTTGGAAAGTGCATTGTTCTCTCTTCACTCTTCTCTCCCTTACAGATCTTTGACAAGAGCAGCCAGGTGCCAAACCTGTATGACAGCCCTCCATCTCGGAGGAGCAAGATGAGGAGACCTCAGAGGATGAATTGCCACATCATTCCCCTGCACTCCTCACCAGCGCAGATATTTTCATGCTGCTGGCTTGTCATGCGTGGTTAGTAATGGGTTCACAATCATAGCACAGATGCACCTGAGCAGCTGACAGAGACTGTGACAGTTGAGACCACTGACACTTGGAGGACTGTGGGAAGCACAATGATGTTCAACTTCAGGCTGATGACATGCCTCTGGAATTATCAAGGTGGCAGATGCTGGACTGCAATATGAGGTTCATGAATATCTGGTGGAGCTTCCAGGGGCTATGCACCCTATCTAAGCCATCAGTGCAGCCATGACTCTGGTGTGCACACACATGGTATTCTCCATTAAGAAATTAGCAACCCTCAAGCTGAGCCAGTAGATGCTGGAGATGTGCACAGACCTGCATGCAATCGCCATCTCTGTGGAGCAATAGCTAGGCTAAAGGAGGACACAATGCTTGGAGTCATCGCTAGATTCTTGGACACAGAAGAGCAGGGAGGGCCAAGTGTGTCCTGATATGATAAAGGTGTAGCTGACTGAAACATCTGGGGATGTCCCTCAGGATGCTTCTAGTGAGGATGATGGGTCCTGGTTCCCTTCGATGGTAACACCAGCACCTCACAAAAGTCGCAGAGAGAGAGAGAGGCAGCTCCTGTAACTGTGCAGGAGGCCTTCAATATATGGGGTGGGGGGTTTCAGGCCTCAGATAACCAGCAGATGACTGCCCAGGTCTTCGAAAGCCATGGAGCAGAAAGGTCAATGGCCTGCCTTCACTGCAGCTGACAGCGCAGGGGGAGAACCACATAGGAGCACTGACACAGCGTGAAAATGTCCACCGAGCTGCACGTCAATTTCAGGGGGTTTTATTCTGTTATTAGATGTTACCTTGATGAGTATCTTCAATCAGTTTTAAAATGGTGTACCACAAAAGAACCCCTTTACTTTTTCACACACCACTGGGTCATTAACAGCTCACTGGCTCCTGCACAGGGTTTGATGGAAAGGACCACACTGAGTAGGGTGCCATACTGTTGCCTCATGTGATGATGAGTTCAGGGAAATGGTAAGGAAATTCAAGGAAAAGACAACAGGGCTGCAGAAGAATTTCTTGGATTGTCTGGGTGTGTAAGTAAAGTTGATATGAAATGTTCCTGTATTCCTGAGTTTCAAGCCTCCCTTGCATCGTGCTTGTGATCCCTCAGGGTCTTCACTCTGTTGCGCATGGCCACCATCTTCCTCCCTATCCCCATCCTTAGAGGAAGCATCGAGCTCCAGGATGTCTTCATTGTTCAAAGCTTCTCCCCTCTGTAATGTCAGGTTGTGCAGAGCACAGCACGCTATCACGATATACAAGACCCTTGCTGGGACTTTCTGAAGGGCTCCACTGGACCTATCATGGTAACTGAACCACATCTTCAGGAGGCCTATGCCCTGCTCAGTGGTTGTTCAAGTTGTGCCTTCACAGCTGTCGTATTTCTCCTCTGCATCTGTGCTTGGTTTCCTCACAGGTGTAAGTAGCCACCTCTTTAGTGATTAGCCCCTGTCACTCAATATTCACCCTTGAAGATGCATGAGGGGCCTGAAAATGTCAGGCACCTGGGACTGTCTTAGGATGTAGGTGTCATAACAGCTTCCTGAGAATTTTGTACAGAGCTGGAGGATCTGTTTGTGGTGCACACAGGCCAGTGGTTCATTGATGGAGTAGAAGCCCTTCATGTTGATGAAGGCTGCTGCCTGGTCTGTGGGGGCCTTGATGACCACATGACCACATGTGTGCAGCTGATGGTATTCTGCACCTGAGGGAATTCATTGATGACCCCGAATCCCATCGGTCTCCCTGCCTGAATGGCTGGATCGGTGTGAAGGTGCACAGATTGGCTGGCCCTCTTGAAGGCAACATTGCTGACCACATTAATACAGAGATGAGCTGCAAACTGGGATATCACAGAATCATGGAATACTTACAGCACAGAAGGAGACCATTTGGCATGTTTTGTCTGTGCTGGCTCTCTGCCTTTTCCTTGGAGCACTGGGAAACTTTTCTCTTCGGATAAATTTTCAATTCTCTTTTGAGAGCCATGATTGAATCTGCTTCCACCCAACTCCCAGGCAGTACATTCCAGATCCTAAACATTCATTGCATAGAAAAGTTTTTCCTCATGCTGCCATTGTTTCTTTTGTCAATCACCTTAAATCAGTGCCCTCTGTTAGTCAACCCTTCCACCAATTAGAACCATTTCTGCATATCTACTCTGTCCAGACCCATCATGACTTTGTACACCTCTATCAAATTTCCTCTTAATTTTCTCTTCTCCAAGGAGAACAACCCCAGCTTCTCCAATCTATCCAGTAACTGATGTTCCTCAGGCCTGGAACCATTCTTGTGAATCTTTACTGCACCATTTCTAATTTTTTCACATCCTTCTTAAAATGTGATGCCAAAACAGCAATCCAGTTGAGGCTGAACCAGTGTTTTATACATGTTCATTATAATTTCCTTGCTTTTTATTGTACGCCCTATTCATAAAGCCCAGGATCCCTTATGTGTTATTAACAACTTTCTCAACCTGCCCTGCCACCTTCAATGATATGTGCATGTACTGCCTCACTGCTCCTGCACCACCCTAAAATTGTATCCTTTGTTTAATCTTGACTATCCTCATTCTTCCTACTGTTATGAAACCCAAGCTTACCTTAAAGCTGAGTTCAGAGATCGGGAACTTTAACTCTTGATGGACTTCAGACTTTTTGTGCACGCATAGGTTGAGAGTGGGGCTGCATATGCCCAGTTCTGCATCTTTAAGTTCTTTGGGCCCAGGACAGGCCCAGTGTGCCTGTGCATCAAGAAAAACAAGGAAAATGGTGCAAAAGCCTGGGTCAGGTGACCAGGTGCGGTGCTCCACAGCCAGCAAGTGTCCCAAACAGGGGACAAGGGAGAGGGGCAGGGAGAGGTCCCAAAGGGAAGCCCCAGGTAAGGGACAGAGACAAGGGACAGGAACACGTCCCAGTTAAAATAAGGAAAAAGAGAGGAGCAGAGAAATAGGCTCCAAGTTATAGAAAGGGCTGCGGGAGCAGAGTTTAAGTAAAGCAGGCTCAGGAGAAGCTCTGGTAATTGAAGAGGGCTGTTGGGGGCAAAGATACCCCCTTGGAGCAGTAGAGTTCTGCTCAGCACCGCTGAAGACCTAAAGTTGTGTCTGTGAGTTGGTGCTTGGGTGCATACCCAGGAATCCAAGGGAAAGGAATCTTGGGTGACGAGATTGAAATCCTGCGTGGTGGGCCGTTGTCTATGCTGTCTGAGTCTGGTGATTGAAGAGGGCTGAAGAGAAGCTCTGAAGATTGGTGACTCCATGCTGCGAGCGACTGGGGCAAAGGTACCCCTTTGGAGCAGTAATGTTCTGCTTGGCACAGCCAAAGACCTGAAGTTGTGCTTGTGAGTTGGTGTTTGAGTGTATAATCGGGAATCCAGGGAGACTGAATCTTGGAAGATGAGATTGAAACCCTGCGAGATGGGCCGTCGTTGATGCCGTCCGAGTTGGAGCAACCTTTGGAGAGAATTCCAAGGTGAGATCTTTGAAGATGAAGATTGGAAACCCGCATGAGAGAGATAGAGTTTCAGTGAGATTAGTTGACTCACAGTGTTATTGATGTCTGGGCAGGTTGTTGGGAAATCCGTAGAATCTGTTTTAGTTGCCTTTGGCATTTACTGTGTAGTGTGGTGTGTTCGACCGCAATTTGCTTGCTAATTCACATGTACCTCATACTTAACCTGAATGTTAAAGTGTAAGATAGATGTTGTAAATTGTTTTATCTTTCTGACTTTGTATAGTAAAGTTTATTTTTGTTTGTTCAAAATCCATGGAATCTTGTGGCTTTCCTCACCGAGCATGTATCTTAAATCTCAGACTTTGCCTACCTTAGACAAAGCATTATTGGTCCCTAGCCAGATTCTACCAATAACTTGGGGTCTGGCCAAGGATCATAACACTACCAAAGCTCAATCACTTCTCTGCATTAAATTTCATCTGATACCTGTCCACTCGCCTGTCTATGTCCTTCTGAAGCTCTGCAGTTTACAATACTTTCAAGTTTTGTATCATCTCCAAATTTTGAAACTGTGCCCTACATGGCTGTGGAGGGGTCGAATTCAAATTTCACCATCTGCCATGGTGGGATTCAAACCCAGGCCCCCAGAACATTACACTGGGTGTCTGGATTACTAGCCCAGTGACAATAAGACTACTCTAGCGCCTGCCCAGTACATAGATAGGGAGAAACTGTTCTTGTTGGCAGAAAGTTGAGAGCCAGTGGACATAGATTTAATTTGATTTGCAAAAGAACAAATGTGACATGAGGAAAAACATTTTGATGTAGGGAGTGGTTGCGATCTGGAATATACCACCTGAGGGTGTAATGGAGGAAGATTTAATTGTGCTTTCAAAAGAGAACTTCCCCCGAAGGGAAAAAAAGTTCTAGGGTTACAGGGAAAGGATGGGGTAATAGGACTAGCTAAATTGCTCTCATTCAATGGGCTAAATGGCCTCTTTATATGCAGTAACCATCTGCGCCCAGTGCATCAATGAGAATGAGGTTAAGTATGATTTTCCCTCTTGTTGGTTCTCTTACCTGCTGTTACAGGCCCGGTTAGACAGGTATGTCCTTCAGGGCTCGACCAACTCACTCAGTAGTTGTGCTCCCGAGCCACTCTTGGTAATGGGTATTGAAGACCCCAGAGTACATTCTGTATCCTTAAAGCTTCGATATTTTAACAAAAAGTACTAAGAAAGTTATTTGACACATGTTCTAATAACCTTAACAACAACAAAGAACGGAAAAGATTTGAACTTACAAAGATTCCTTTGAAGTATGAGGTCAGTTTTAATCTGGTATAGGATGAGTTTGTGGATGGGACAAAAACGGACGATAAACCTGGAGGAAAAAAATATCGGAGGGAGGCCAGCCGCTCTTAACTACTGTGATCCATATTAATTATAGGATCATCAATGTTGCAGTTACAGAAGGAGGCCATTTGGCCCATTGAGCCTGTAATATCCAATTTGTCATATGTCCCTGCTCTTTCACCATAGCCCTGTAAATTTTTTCTTCAAGAATTTATTCAATTTCCTTTTGAAAGTTACTTTTGAATCAGCTTCCATCTGTCCTTCAGAGAGTACATTCCAGATCAAAACAGCAACTTGCATTTATATAGTGTCTCTAATGCAATAAAACATCCCATGTCACCTCACAGGGGTGTTAGAGAGCAAAATATGACACTGAGCCACATGAATCGACATTACAGCAGATAGCCAAAAGCTTGATCAAAGAAGTAGGTTTTAATGAGCATCTTAAAAGAGGAAGTCCCTCGCCCATGTCTTTGTACTTCTAGACCCAACCATTCCAATGCTCTTCTGGTTGGCCTCCCATATTCTATCCTCTGTAAACTTGAGATTATCCAAAACTCTGCTGCCCATGTCTTATCTTGCAGCAAGTCCCAACCCCTTATCACCCCTGTGCTTGCTGATCTACATTGGCTCCCAGTAAAACAACACATTGTTTTCAAATCGTCAACTTTGTTTTCTAATCTCCTCATGGCACTGCCACTCCTTATCTTTTTAATCTCCTCTGACCCCACAACCCTCTGAGATATATGTGCTCCTCTAATTCTGGCCTTTACGCAATGCCAATTTGAAAAAATTCTTTCACAAGGTGTGGGCGTCACTAGCTAGGCCAACATTCATTACCCATCCTTAATTGCCTTGTCAGGTGGGAGAAAGATAGCAAACTGAGAAAACTGCCTTGAAAAAGTGGTGGTAAGCTGCTGCCTTGAACCGCTGCAGGCCATGTGGTGTAGGTATACCCACAGGGCTGTTAGGACACCATTGGGGGCATCCATGCCTTCAGTTGCTTAGGCCCCCAAGCACTGGAATTTCCTCTCTACACTTCACTTTATCTCTACTTCGCTATCCTCATTTAGGACACTTCTTAAAACCTATCCCTTTGACGAAGTTTTTGGTAATTCGACCTAATATATCCTCCATACATGGTTCCGTGTCATATTTTGTTTTATAATGCTTCTGTGAAGTGCTCTGGGATGTTTCATTACAGTAAATGTGCTATATAAATAGAAGTTGTAAGTGAAAGTGAGGTAGAGAGGCAGAGAGGTTTACAGAGGACAGCTTAGTGTCTAGATAGCTGAAAGCAAAACCACCAGTGTTAGAGCAATTAATATCAGGGATACTCAAGAAGACAGAGTTACATGAGCACACATCTTGGAGGGTTGTGGAGCTCAAGGAGAGTACGGAGATAAGGAGGGATGAGGGCATGGAGGGAGTTGGAAGCTAGAATGAGATTTTTAAAATCAAGGGCTTGATGCTTAAATAATTTCTCCTCATGTCGTCTCTGCTTCTTTTGTCGATTACCTTTGTTTACTGATCCTTTTTTCAGTAGAAATGCATTTCCCTTACTTACTCTCACAAAATCCTTCATGATTTTGAACACCTCTATCAAATTTCCCCTACCTTTCTAAGCTGTATGGAGATCAACCTCAGTTTACTCATCTTTCTCCCACCTGATGCTGTCAGGAATAACGTAAGGCCTGCGGACTGGAGTGGGATTTGGACACCTCTAGGGAACCAAGAGAACAGCCCCCAGCATAAGGTAAGTTCTGAGAGTGGTGTTGCTGGTTGGGGAAGGTGGAGAAAAGATTGCAGCAGAGGAGCTGAAGGATGGCTGTGCCCTGAGGAATCATCCCAAAAATTAAGAAACTAACTTGTCTTTCCCTGGCCACCCTGCTACCATTCTCCAGGATTTCTGACCAAGCAGGGCTCAACTCAAGTTCCACTAAGAATAGCATCATGGCACCAATGACATATCGTGGCCGGAATATTTCCATTAAGCCCCACCCATCTGTAGCAGAAGCCTCAGTGACTTGAAAGCCTAAGAAGATGAAATGCTACTGAGTAGAAATGGAACTACTGATCAGGCCAGTAAATCAAGTTGCATAATTTCTTCCTCTCCCACATACCATTCTCACCCAGTTGGAGCGGTTAAAGTTGACCGTCATAAGTATGTATGATAAACAATTGTATCGTAATCAAGCCTATCCCATGATATTGAAACAGCCACCTCTCATAAAACCAGTTTTACAGCTTTGGCATGGGCAAGCCCACATTCTTTGGCTTAAAGCACTACACCCATGCTTCCTTATTATGTAGCTTTACTTGTTTAAAGATATTCACTTCACTTTAAAAGTAAAAGTAGAAATTGCTAGAAATAATCAGCAGGAAACAGTCAGCAGGTCTGACAGCTTCTGTGGAGAGAGAAACAGAGTTAATGCTTTAGCTCAATGAACTCTCATCTGGCAGAAATGTCCTTCAAGACTCAGCCAGTTCAGTCGGTAGCGGTGTCCTTACAACTTTTCTGTTTTAACAAAAACGACTAAGAAAGTTATTTGCAACATGCTGCAATAATCTTCAGTGATATCAGAAGGAAGAAAAGATTTGAACGCGCAAAAGAATTGACGAGAGGTCATCGACATGAAACATTGGGCAAAATCTTGTGCCCTCCCCTGTGGTGAGTTTGGTGAGGAGGGCATTTAATCAGGAGGGAGGGTGGTGGGTGGAGATCCTGTCACCTTTCCATCTCCACCTTGATTAAGTGCATGGCGTGAAGGCCCTTGTACAGCCTTCCTATCCTGCCACCAATTGAAGCCCTTAAGTGGACAATTAAAGCCCACTTAAGGGCTTCATCCCACTGTCGCTGGTATTAAACTGGCAGCGGAACTTGCCATGTGGGGAGCACGACAAGCAAATCCTGGCGTGTTTGCTGTGGGGTCCTGGGGGGGTTGGGGGTGGGGGAGGTGCGCGGGGAGGGGGGGTAGGGTCCCTTGTTCAGCGTCTGACCGAGGGCCCTGCATCAGGAAGGAGGGATGCCCACTGAAAACCACACCCCTAGCCTGGCTGCTGATCCCCCCTTCCCCCTCCCACACGACCCCCAACCCGCGACCCCCTTCCCGCCATCACCCGCCTGTGCCTGTGTCTCTCCTTGATCCCAGGCCTTAAGTGGGTGTAGCTGCGGCAGCAGCCACCGCATCCCCGGTGGCACTGCTGAGTAGAGAAAAGCTACAAGCCTCTGATTGGCTGGCTTCTCTATGCAGGTGAGACCTCTGCCCCTGGGGTCTTTGATCCCGGGGGACATTCCGCCGCTGGCCTGTCAAATCCCTGAGTTGCACAAGGTTCCCTGACAGAGGCGACATGTGGGCCTCGCCAGCTCTCCAGCCGGCGGCTAAGACCCCTGTCGCCTCCACAAAATTCCACCAATTAACTCTGCTTCTCTCTTCACAGATACTGCCTGACCTGCAAACTTCTCCTGGAACTTTCTGCTTTTATTTCAGGTTTCTAGCACCTGTAGTTTTTTTTCTGTATCACTTCAGATTAACTCTGATGAGATTACTTTAAATGATGAAATGTCCTGTTGATCATCTCTGGTTTTAATTGTTCCACCATTGAAGGTCATGCCTGGCTAGGCGGTAGGCTCTGGAATTCCCTAGCTTAAACCTCTCCACCTCTCTTTCTCCCAAGATGTTCCGTAAAACCTACTTCCTTGATCAATTTGGTCACCCGTCCTAATATTGCCTTATGAAGCTCAGGGTCTAATTTTACTTTCAAACACTCTTTTGAAGGACCTTGGAATGTTTTGCGTTAAAGGCACTATATAAATTCAAGTTGTTGTTAAAATTACATTGCATTCTCAACTGATATCTTATAAAAGTACAAATCCTGCAGAACCTTAAAATTAATACCAAAATTAAATACCAGCTTTTTTCAAAGAAATTCTATTCATGTCAATAAATAATAGATAATTTGTTCCAATGGTCTTTGGTAAAACCCACCCAGGTATGTATAGATGGAGCATGCAGTACTTCTTACTGTGAATGCTACCAGAAGAAATCTTTAATAGATGTCATTACAATAAAGAGATTACATTTGACATGGAAGATTGATATAACATGCATTGTTGATGTTCTGTTTTTAATACATCATACGCACATGATATATATACACACTCCAGGTTGAATGTACAGGGGTCCCACTCAGGTGAAATGGGGTTTCAGGCTTCACAGGGAAAGACTTACCAACCCTTTTCTAATGATGGTGTCAGTTTCAAGATGAGAGCATCTGAGTAGCCTCCTGAACACAGCAATAATCGAATAATGATATTTAAATCTGGGTCCTATGATGTGATTAGGCTCCTTAGGCAGCACCTTCCAAACCCACAACTGCTATCATCTAGAAGGAAAATGACAGCAGACACATGGGAACACCACCACCTGGAAGACCCCCTCCAAGCCACTCAACATCCTGACTTGGAAATATATCAGTGTCCCTTCACTGTCGTTGGGTCAAAATCATGGAATTCCTTCCCTGTGGGTGTACCTATGGACTGCAACGGTTCAAGAAGGAAGCTCACCACCACCTTCTCAAGGGCACTTAGGGATGGACAATAAATGCTGGCCTGGCCAGTGAAGCCCATATCCCGTAAATGAATAAAAAAAATAATTTGCTGTAGAAAGATATGAGGAAATAGGAAGACCTGCATCTTACTCCTGCTGTCCCAGTCATGTGTAAGTGGATGGTGTAAGTTTTCTCTACTTTTTTGAAAACAGATTATATGTACAATAATAATAATATGTTGTTTGCAAATTGTTAGGCAAAGTACGAAAGGATATGTGAAATTTAAGCTAAACTGCAATACTTGCAAAATGCAAAGCTGAGGACAGATATTTCCTGTTATGAAGGAATCAGTGTGAAATGAATATCACGCAGTATAAGAACAGTAATAAATATCTCCTCAATGCATTGGATAAGATTTTCATGGATTAATTTATGAACAATTGAAGTGGGTGGCCATGGTGAAACAAAAACTGGGCACATGCGAGCAACCCTCCCTCTCCTTTGTGGGTAAGAACATGATCATCAGATGTGAGGCGATCTCAATATTGCTGTACATGGCATAGGTCTGGCCCATACTCCACTCTTGCGCAGTGGCGATCACCCAAGCCATCTTCTGCATTGTTGGGAGATTGAAAATGGACCGAGTCCACAGAGACATGCTGTACAAGCCTCTAAACAAATGTGGCAAAAAAGTACTCAATGTTGTCCTTATCCTGATGGCACCTTTGTGCGTAGCTCCATCAAGCTGTGCATGGACCCTCGGTACACAAATACCAGGGCTGGGATTTTCCAGTCCTGCCCACGGTGAGAAATGTTACGAGCGGGACAGAAAATTTGGAGAGGCAGCCAAAAGTTCATTGACTTTCAGCAGGAATTCGGGAACGGCAAATTCCGGCCCAAGTGTCACTATGTGCTGAGGTTCCATCTTTCCCAGGTGTTGCGAAGGGTGGTTCTGGCCACGTTGCTGCAGAACACTCGATGCAGTTGGACCATGCATACCTGAATTTGGTAGAGAAATATATGTAGAAAAACACCTTTGACCACAAGTTCATCAGGCCCACTTGTAAGGTCTTTGAGGCCCGGTGGGAAGAGATGATTTATCCTGTCAGATGGTTCCCTGAGCTAACTGTCAATGTCATTTGGCATAATGCCTCATCACCAGAACTTTCAAACAAGCACCAAGACATATCATGGCAGATGGTGAGAAAGTCCCTCCCCTTCAGATCCATTCTGTATGTCTGGAATCTCAACCTCTCCTCATATTGCTCTCGAGGTGGCTGTGGTGGGAAGAGACCATTCTCCATCTCTTTCTGGAATGTGAAAAGAAGGTCTGGAGAGAGATGCGGTGGTTTTTGTTGAAGTTTATCCCAAGCAGTTTGTTATACAGGACTGTGCGCTCTACGGACTGTTCCCAGGGACACATACTGAGATAAACCTCAATTGTGGCTGGAGGACCATCAACTCACTGAAAGATGCTCTTTGGTCTGCCTGGAACTCGCTGTTCTTCCAGTGTAAAGAGTTGTCCATGACAGAGTGTTGCAGATTGGCACATTCCAAGATCCAGGACTATGTGCATTAAAGCTAGGGGCAGCTGCCTGAAAGGCTGAATGAGGAAAGGCCATTGTCCAAGGCCTTTCAGCCATAGTACACCAAGGGGCTGGAAGCTGTGAAAAACGCCTTGGTTTATATGCTTGCCATGTAATGACTCTTGTAAATATTAACTGCAATTATTAATGTAGTAACACACAATGTCGGAAGAAACTGATTTGGTTTGCACCCTATGTAATATCAATTTTGAACGATCATGTACTATACTTTTAAAAATTCTGTGAATAAAGTATATTTTTGAAAAACAATCATTGATTCTTTTGCCTATATATTGTTGCAAGGATAGAACTATGTTTCATAATGCAATCATCGGAGTAAATTTTAAAGCTGCAGTACTTAAAATAATTTTAGAAATGCAGGAGTTTGAGTAATTTTAAAATGTAAACTGCGTGTTCACACAGATTTCTCTGACCAAAACAGGACGGTGACCTCAGGGAAGTGGTTGTGATGAATAAATATTTAAAACTTGGGAGCCACAGAGCAATTAGTATTGTCTGTAAAAGATCAATGAACTAAGCTAATAAATGTAACAATGGACTGTTGGTCCAAACCAAAGAAACAGGATACCTCTACAAGATGTTGAATAGGAGCACAAAGTGCTTATGAACTCAAGATATTGGCCCGAGGAGTGGCAATCGCCATTGGATTGCCAATCTGCTCCTACATTTCTGTTGCCAGCTGGAGCTCTGCATCTCTGGCCAGGACTTCTGACCCTGGCTTCTCCAGAAAAATGCAAATGAAACTGCTTCATCGTAATGATGGATCACTGGAGGAAGACAAGAGTTATGGAGAGAAAGTAAGTGGCTAAAGGGGCAGGGTGGGTAATGGAGTCGAGTGGCTAATGTGGTAGAGTGGGTGAGATAAGTGGGTAAGGGGGCAGGGTGTGTGAGGGGGTAGGGTAGGTGAGGTAAGTGGGTAAGGGGGAAGGGTAGCAGGTGAGTGGGGTGGTAAGTGCATAGGGTGGCAGGGTGAGTGAGGTGTTAGGGTGGCAGGTGCTTAGCATGGCAGTTGTGCAGGGTGGTAGGTGGGTAGGGTGGCACGTGATAGGGTGAAAGGTGGGTTGGGGGTAGTTGGGTTGTGGGTGTTGTCAGGTCGGGGCTAGTCAGGTCCGGTCGAGGCGGGAATTGAGTGGGGGGGGGGCATGGTGAAGGGGCCTGGGGATCAATGGGGGGAGCCAGAGCTGTTCAGGAGGTATTCAGGAAGTGGGGAGGGATCAGGGGAGTTGGGGTGTCGGGGTATGGAGCCTGGGGGGCAGTGTAAGTGATTGGGGGGCTAGTTGTACAGTTACCCAGGTGTTAGATGAGGTTTTAATCTGGCTAACATTTCTTGAGCAACTATCTAAGTTAGTAAGTCAGAACTGTAACTCAGTAAGTTAACTCTGAGTTGGAGACCTTTTCGGTGGGTCCCAGGGAACAGGGGGATTGCCCATCGGAAGTTCAAGTTTCCTGGGCAATTTCCATGGAGTCAGTGCATTGGGTCTTCTGAGGGATTCTGTTGCACATCTTCTGGGGACGATCTGGTTTCCGATGAGCCGGAGACTGGAATATATGGCCCATGAAAACTTGCTGTGTAAGAAGGAAAACCAGGGTTTAAGTTGGTGTGGGTAGAAATGATTGGACTTATTGAGTCAGATCACCAGTACTTTGGGATATAAAAGAGAGGGAAATTTAACAAACAGTACAGAGTTAGGACAAGGAATAGGCACCTTACCTGGGCAATATAATACAGGCAGTAATCTAAAACCTATATAGCTAAAGAAGCTGAGCAAGAAGTATATAATGCACACTACTCTGTCTGGTAGCCTAACAAATGATCTGTTTGGAACTGCAAATTACTGCCTAGGCACTGTAACACATTGATTTTTGTTGTGTGCTAATGGAAGGTTTGCTGTAACTAATTGGCATCAAGTTCAAATCCCTTGATTTCTGACAGAAGTCATTGGATCTCTTCCCGTGTTAAAGCCATTTCCTTGGGTGATATTAAGGGCGCTCATCACTTCAGCAGCTACAACTGAAACTGAATGTGTTTTGGCTGATGCCATTTTTTGCCTTCTGTTCCATACTTATTCTGCCAATACCTCGACCTTGACATCACTGAAGCAAGGTGCTGTTGTCCTCAACATTCTGCAGATACTGCAAGTGCAAAAACTGTGGAACCTACACTTCCGAGGGCCACAGAACAAGCAGCTAATGCTGAGAAGTCACTGAATTAAACAACAAAACTTATACTTTGAAGGGCAAGAATTGCTGTGAGATCACTTGCAGTCACGAGGCAACACATATCTTCTAATGACTGTGCAACTTTTAAGAGTATTCCCTCTTTTAAACACAAGAGGCCTGAGGTGGAAATCCTGATGGCTATTTTGGTGTAAGGGTGGAAACAGGCATTAAATAGTTACTGTGCTAATAAGACATAACTGTGTGAAAATCTGGTTTTAGTACTCAATTTAGCTGATTACTTGAACTATCCTAGAGATACTAAACCAGAGGCATCTGCATCTTTAGCTCTCAAGCTCTGATTAGACACAATTTCATGGTGCTGTATATGTGGGCTCCACTTTTTCACCTCGAAGGAAAGTGCTATCTGAAGTGCAGTAAATCGAGTAAGAGGGCACTCTGGTTCTTGGACAGAGTGCTGGAAGTCTTGATGGAGGAGGGCAATCCTGTACCCTGTCCCTTCAGTGCTGTTCTGCCTTGGCTCATGACATCCTCCCATCCCTGCTGCAGATTAAGGGATGCTTACATGCTTTTTCGCTTAGTGACTCCTATAAGATGTCCAATAAGATAGAATATAGCACTTACTCCTTTTAGGTGAAGCGCTCAGAATTTCCAGAGTATGTTTTAATAGAATGCTGATGAAGCCTTGACAAAAAACCCCAGAAAGTCTCCCTATGTGTTTAAAACCTCCAATAGCAAGTGAGCAGTAAAAGGTGACATACCTTTAAGTAATGCTCAAAATCCTCAGAAATGACTAGTTTACTCCTAATCAGCTGGTCACTGTTAGGAGAGGTTGTTCAGTCAAATGCTAGCCAACAAAATGTTGTGCAGCATCCTTCATTGGTGCTAGCAGTAAGTTAAGTGGCAATTTTTTTTTTTATTCTCCCATTAGATGTCAACATTGCTGGCTGGGTCAGCACTTATTGCCCATCCCCAATTTTTTTTATTTGTTCACAGTATGTTGGTGCCACTGGGCTAGGCCAACATTTATTGCCCATCCCTAATTGCCCTTCAGTAGGTGGTGGTCAGCTGCCTACTTGAATCGTTGCAGTCCATATACTGCAGTTACACCTACCGTGCTTTTAAGGTGGTAGTTCCAGAAGTTTGACCCAGCGACAGTGAAAGAATGCCAATATAGTTCCAAGTCAGGATGTTGTGTGGCTTGGAGGGGAACTTGCTGGTACTGGTGTTCCCATGCATCTGCTGTCCTTGTTCTTCTAGGTGGTAGAGGTCACGGGTTTGGAAGATGCTGTTGAAGGAGCCTTGGTGAGTTGCTGCAGTGCACCTTGCAGATGACACACAGTGCACACTGTGTGTCGGTGGTGGACAGAGTGAATGTTTAAGTTGGTGGATGGGGTGCCAAACAAGCAGGCTATCTGAATGGTGTGGAGCTTGTGTGGTGTTTGGGCTGTAAGCTTCTGACTTGTGCATTGTAGACAGTGGACAGGGTTTGGGGAATCAGGAGGTGAGTTACTCTCCACAGAATTTCCAGCCTCTGATCTGCTCTTGTAACGTCAGTATTTATGTGGCTAGTCCAGTTCAGTTTCTGATCAATGGTAACCCCCAAGATGTTGATGGTGGGGATTCAGTGATGGTAATGCCATTGAATGTCAAGGGGAGATGGTTAGATTCTCTTTTGTTGGAGATGGTCATTGTCTGGCAGTTGTGTGGCATGAATGCTATTTGCCACTTATCAGCCCAAGCCTGGATATTGTCCAGGTCTTGCTGCATTTATATCTGGACTACTTCAGTACCTGAGGAGTTGTGAAAGGTGCTGAACATTGTGCAATCATCAGTGAACATACCCACTTCTGAGTTTATGATGGAGGGAAGATCATTGATGAAGCAGCTGAAGGTGGTTGGGCCTAGGACATTTCCCGGAGGAACTCCTGCAGCAATGTCCCTGGACTGGGATGATTGACCTCCAACAACCACAATCATCTTCCTTTGTGCTCGGCATTACTTCAGCCAACGGAGAACTTTTCCCCTCATTCCCATTGACTTCAATTTTGCCAGGGCTCCTTGATGCCGCACACGGTCAAATGCTGCCTTGATGTGAAGGGCAGTCACTCTCAACTCATCTCTTGAGTTCATCTCTTTGGTCCATTTTTGAACCAAGGCTGTAATAAGGTCAGGAGTTGAGTGGCCTGGTGGAACTCAAACTGAGCATCAGTGAACAGGTGATTACTGAATAAGTGTTGCTTGATAGGACTGTCAATGACACTTTCCATCACTTTAGTAATGATCGTGAGTAGACTGATGGCACAATAATTGGCCATGTTGGATTTGTCCTGCTTTTTTTGGACGGGATATACTTGAGCAATTTTCCACATTGCTGGGTAGAATTTTTTTACATTCATTTTACGGGATGCGTGCATCGCTGGCTAGGCCAGCATTTATTGTCCACCCCTAATTACCCTTGAGAAGGTGGTGGTGAGCTGCCTTCTTGAAACGCTGCAGTCCATGTGATGTAGGTACACCAACAGTGTGATTAGTGAGGGAGTCCAGGATTTTGACCCAGCAACGATGAAGGAACAGCGACATATTTCCAAGACAGGATGGTGAATGGCTTGGAGGGGAACTTCCAGGTGGTGGTGTTCCCATGCATCTGCTGCCCTTGTCCTTCTAGATGGTAGCGGTCATGGGCCTGGAAGGTGATGTCGAAGGAGCCTTGGTGAGTTCCTGCAGTCCAACTTGTAGATGGTACACACTGCTGCTACAGTGTGTGTGTGTGGATGGGGTGCCATCAAGTGGCTGCTTTGTCCTGGATGGTGTCAAGCTTCTTGAGTGTTGTGGGAGCTGCATTCATCCAGGCAAGTGGGGAGTATTCCATCACACTCCTGACTTGTGCTTTGTAGATTGTGGACAAGCTTTGGGGAGTCAGGAGGTGAGTTACTCACCACAGGATTCCTAGCCACTGAACTGCTCTTGTAGCCACAGTATTTATATGACTGGTCCAGTTCAGTTTCTGGTTAATGGTATTCCCCAGGATGTTGATACTGCGGGATTCAGTGATGGTAATGCTATTGAATGTCAAGGGTTGATGGTTAGATTCTCTCTTGTTGGAGATGGTCATTGCCTGGCACTTGCATGGCATGAATGTTACTTGCCACTTGTCTGTCCAAGCCTGGATATTGTCCAGATCTTGCAGCATTTGGACATGGACTGCTTCAGTATCTAAGGAGTCGAGAATGGTGCTGAACATTGTGCAATCATCAATGAACACCCCCACTTCTGACCTAATAATGGAAGGAAGGTCATTGATGAAGCAGCTGAAGATGGTTGGGCCGAGGACATTACCCTGAGGAACTCCTGCAGTGATGCCCTGGAACTGAGATGACTGACCTCCAACAACCACAGCCATCTTCCTTTGTGCTAGGTATGACTCCAACTCTCCAGTGGAGATTTTTCCCCCTGATTCCCATTGACTCCAGTTTTGCTAAGGCTCCTTGATATCTCACTCAGTCAAGTGCGGTCTTGATTTCAAGGGCACTCACTCTCACCTCACCTCGGAAGGTCAGCTGTTTTGTCTATGTTTGAACCAAAGCTGTAATGAGGTCAGGAGCTGAGTGGCCCTGTTGGAACCTAAACTGGGCATCAGTGAGCAGGTTATCACTAAGCAAGTGCCACTTGATAGCTCTGTTGATGACCCCTGCCATCACTTTACTAATGACCGAGAGTAGACTGATGGGGCTGTAATTGGCCAGGTTGAATTTGTCCTGCTTTTGGTGTACAGGACTTACCTGGGCAATTTCCCACATAGCTGGGTAGATGCCAGTGTTGTAGCTGTACTGGAACAGCTTGGCTAGGGGCGTGGCAAGTTCTGGAGCACAAGTCTTCAGTACTATTGCTGGAATATTGCTGGTAGGTACGCAAGTACTCCTGTGTTTTAACTTCACCAGGTTGACATCTCATATTTTGGAATGCCTTTTGCTGCTTCTGACATGCCCTCCTGCACTCTTCATTGAACCAGGGTTGATCCCTTGGCTTGATGATAATGGTGAAGTGGGGGATATGCCGGACCATGAGGTTGCTGATTGTGTTCGAGTACAATTCTGCTGCTGCTGATGGCCCACAGCGCCTCATGGATATCCAGTTTGACTTGCTAGATTTGTTCAAAATCTGCCCCATTTAGCTGGTAGTAGTGCCAACACGATGGCGGGTATCATCAATGTGAAGGCGGGACTTTGTTTCCACAAGGACTGTGTGGTGGTCAATCCTACTGATACTGTCATGGATAGATGCATCTGTGACAGGTAGGTTGATGAGGATGAGGTCAAGAATGTTTTTCCCTCTTGTTGGTTCCCTCACCATCTGCCGCAGACTCCGTCTAGCAGCTTTTAGGACTTGGCCAGCTCAGTCAGTAGTGGTGTTACCGAGCCACTCTTGGTGATGGACATTGAAGTCCCCCACCCAGAGTACATTCTGTGCCCTTGCCATCCTCAGTGCTTCCTCCAAGTGGTGCTCAACATGGAGAAGAACTGATTCATCAGCTGAGCGAGGGTGGTACGTGGTAATCAGCTGGAGGTTTCCTTGCCCATGTTTGACCTGTTGCCATGTAACTTCATGGGGTCCAGAGTCGATGTTGAGGACACCAGGGCAACTCCCACCCGACTCCCATCTGCCTCACCCGGTTTGTGATGGTGATGGTGGTGTCTGGGACATTATCTGTAAGATATGATTCTGTGCAGCACGCCCAGGGTTGGCTCCTCAGTGACAAAAGCTATCCCTAAGAGACCTGGCTGATGATGCCCTTTCGGTGGCCACAAAGTACCTCAGAAGAGAGGCACAATGTGACTCATCCTGCATCATGCTCATTGCTTGAGCAGACAATCAGCATGTTGAAGATGAGTTTCATATGTCTGGACCAGTCAGGCGGCACTCTCCAGTACTCTCCCCAGAGGGTGTCCCACATCATCATGGCTTGCTGAACTCTACACAACCTGGCGCTACAAAGGGGTGATGACTTGCCAGATCGAGAGATGAAGGAGCTACATGTCTCCTCCAATGTGGAAGATGTCAAGAGGGTTCAATGAGGTCAAGGATGCTGTGGCTCCAGAGATGGAGACTATAGCATGGACCAGGTGTGGCAGACATGCCCGTGAGATGCTAATAGCCACAAAGTCCCAGGGTGATGAAGACGGCTAGCTTATACAAGCCTCTTTCACCTGTGGCCTCCATGCAGGCTCTACGTTAACATCGTCATTGCTTTCCTCAGCATCTCAATGAAGAACATCAACCTCAGAACAAGTAGTTACAGTCTTGCATGATGATGGCCTCAGCCTTGGAATGTTAGGCAGCATCTGGAACATGTGGCCATTCTATTATGGGTCATAACTCCACCAGCATGCACTGTGAACAGAGTATACATGGTGCAGTCTCTTCAATCATCTCACCAACATTGCACTGCCTGTGTCAACCTTTAAGAGGCAGGAGCAGCACTGCAATCCTCAGTTGACTCATGGCAATATGCCTGGAGTGTTGCTAGGCGGCTCAAGGAGGACAATTGGTTCTTGCTTTGATGTCTGAGGTCTAATCTGAATCCGGTTTGTGGCATCTCTCCACAGGTAATCCCTCATGCAAGATTAGTATTAAGGCCTCGTCATCATACTGAGACCACAGCATGAGATCATTCCTTAGGATGCAGTGATCTGTCACTTGAGTATTGCTGAAAAAAGAGACATTTTTTTGTCAAAGCTTTTTGTCTTGCACTCATCAAGACAATTTGCAAGATTACCAAATGTAAAGGGAACAACAAAGTTATACAGTAGGAGAAGAGAGTGCTAATTGGTTGGCAAGTGGGCTCTGATTAGTAGAGGTGTTGCCATGGAAAATGCACCAGTTGATGGTGACTGACAGTTAACTGCTGAGCATTGTTTGAAATTTAAACCAGGCAGCTTGACTCTGATTGGTCAAGGTATTGCCCTGAGGAATTAACTACTTATTTAACTGAAACAGGCAGAATATGCATACATATTCTTTCTGTCTACAAAGAACAGGGTCCTGTGTATTAATATATGTAGCTTCCAGTACATGCAAATATGCCACACTGCGAGCCTGACTGACAATCTTAAATTGACTGTCAGCATAATTCTTAGCTCACTGAGGATTATTTAGCAAATGTTGTCCAATTGTGGAATCACATCTAAAGTTGGATACTGTGTTTTGAGTTTTGCATGCACAGGCTGGTTGGGTATGGTCTATACCCTGCCCATTGCGAACAGTGGCTGGAACATGCTGTTTGGTATGATCTGCCAGTCTTTCTGATGTACAGCCAACATATCTAGCATCACACTGGCACTGAAACTCATTCACCACATTACTCATTTGTGTGATAGGCAGAACATCTTTTTGGCTTGATGGCAGCATCCTGTTAGTGGCAAATACCACTCGTGTTGCTACTGCATAGTAGCAGTGTGAAACAGCTAGCTTCACCTGTTGCTCAAATTTTTGAGATATCTTGCCCTTCCAGTGTAATCTAAGGTAGGCTGGGCACTTTTCAGGCATTTTCTGGAGTACAAGTCATCAGTCCTATTGCCAGAATATTGCCAGGACCTATAGCCTTTGCAGTATCCAATGCCTTCAGCTGTTTCTTGATATCACGTGGAGTGAATTGACTTGGCTGAAGTCTGGGTGCTGGGGTCCTCAGGAGGGGGCCAAGATGGATCATCCAATCAGCACTTCTGGCTGTAGATGGTTACAAGTGCTTCAGCCTTATCTTTTGCACTGATGTGCTGAGCTCCCCCATCATTGAGGATGGCGATATTTGTGGAGTGTCCTCTTTCTGTTACTTGTTTAATTGTGCACCACCATTCACGATTAGATGTGATGGGACTGCAGAGCTTAGATCTGATCCATTGGACATGGGATCTCTTATCTGTCAATCGCATGCTGCTTCCACTGCTTGGCACATAAGTAGTCTTGTGTTGTAGCTCCACCAGGTTGATACCTCATTTTTAGGTATGCCTGGTATGCCTGGTGTTTGAAATCTATCCCATTTAGTATGGTGGTACAGTGCCACACAACACAATGGAGTGTATCCTTAATGTGAAGGCGAGACTTTGTCTCCATAAGGACTCTACGGTGGTCACTCGTACCAATACCGTCATGAACAGATGCATCTGCGACAGGTAGATTGGTGAGGATGAAGTCAAGTAGGTTTTTCCCTCTTGTTGGTTCCTTCACCATCTGCCACAGAGCCAGTCCAGCAGCTATGTCCTTTGGGTCTCAGCCAACTCAGTCAGTAGTGGTGCAATGGAGCCACTCTTGGTGATGGACATTGAAGTCCCCCACTCAGAGTACATCCTGTGTCTTGTCACCCTCAATGCTTTTTCCAAGTGGTGTTCAACATGGCGGTGTACTGATTTATCAGCTAAAGGGGGGGGCGCGGTAGTTGGTAATCAGCAGGAGATTTCCTTATCCATGTTAGACCTGATGCCATGTGTTATGAATGGTCCCCCGGTGAGGTTCCCCCAATTTTTATGGTCCCAGATGAGATACCTCAAATTGCAATGCTCCCGGGTGAGGGGGGATGAACTGCTCACTTCCTTTACTCAACCCCCTTGGTTGGCCACAACAAGGCTCATTTAAAAATGATCCCTTCCCTTGTGGATACCTTTACCCAGTCCAGATGTATTTGTATTATAAAAGGAGTCAATTTAACCAGGTTGTCTTGTGTCAAAGAAAGAATGAGTTTCTTAGTTACTAAAACATGAGAAAAAATAACATGTACACACAGATTAGCAATGAGAAATTGAGTCCAAAAATAAGAGTTATAAAGATATACCAATCAGTCCTTTGGCTTGCCCGTGAGAAGTAGATGGTGAAATATTGTGGCCAAGTTGGGGTGATTCCGGTAGCACTGACTTTGGCAGTTGAGCAGTTGAGTTGGAGATTCTTAGTTCTGCAGGTTACCTGAAAGGAGTTCTCCTGTTTCCTTTTCAACTGTGGTTTTGCTAACTTGTGCCTTTCTTCCAGCAATCAGAGAGAACAAGTTTTTTTTACCGGCAAGCGCAGGGATGCCCATTTGGCGTTCTTCAGCTATGACCTTTACAGCACACACACACCAGAACAGAACACCAGACTAGCTCACAGAACTAGGGTTGTAGTTGACTTTTTAAAAACCCTTTCCTTGTGTATTCCTAGAGGTGAGAAAACAAACATGTCTTTCACCCAGACCTGTTTTCTTCAACTCAGTTCATGTTCACAGTCTGGGGTATAACTCAACAGGAGGTGATTTTGGCCGAGATGGTAATCATTGTCCATTATCTCCGCAACCACAGGAGACAACAGTTCAGTTTGCATTGTATCTTTTCCTTTGAAGTGTCTCCGTCTGATGTAGGCTGTGTCTCACCTTTTAGGTGCAACATTCCGTTCTCTCTGAACTAGTTGGTCAAATAATCCACATAGGAATTTTTCAGCAAATGGGTGCCTTAGTCTCAGTCAGCTTTTGCTTGTATGTCCTGTTTTTTAAAAAAAACACGTCTTACTTAAAAGTTCACTATGTCCATAAGTGATTTGGGGATAGGATCCGTGGTCATGACACATGGAATTTCATGGGGTCTGGAGTCAATGTTGAGGACCTCCAGGGCAACTCCATCCTATCTGTATACCACTGTGCTTTCAGCTCTGGTGGGTCTGTCCTGCTGGTGGGACAGGATATACCCAGGGATGGTGATGGTTTTGTCTGGACCATTGTCTGTAAGGTATGATTTGGTGAGAATGACTATCTTAGGTTGTTGCTTGACTGGTTGTGGGACAGCGCTCTCAATTTTTGCACAAGCGCCCAGTGTTAGTAAGGAGGATTTTGCAGGGTCAGCAGGGCTGAATGTACTGTTGTTGTTTCTGGTGCCTGGGTCGATGGCTGGTAGTCCATTTGGTTTTATTCCTTTTAGACTTTGTAATGGTTTGATACAACTGAGAGGCTTGCTAGGCCATTTCAGAGGGCAGTTAAGAGTGAAACATATTGCTGTAGGTCTGGAATCACCTGTAGGTCTGGAGTCACATGTAGGCCAGGCCAGTTAAGGATAGCAGATTTCCTACCCTAAAGGGCATTACTGAACCAAATGGTTTTTTTTTAATGACAATTGATGGTAGTTTCACAGCACACTTCCGGAACTAGGTTTTTAATTCCGGGTTTATTATTTAAATTTAAATAACACAACCTGCCCTGGTGGGATTTGAACCCCTATCCCCTGATGGTGGTATTCCCATGTGACTGCAGCCCTTGTCGTCCTATGTAGTGGACGTTACAGGTTTGGAAGGTGGTGGCAAAGGAGGCTTCGCGAGTTGCTATGGTGAATCTTGTAGATGGTGCACACGGCTGCCACTCTGCACCAATGGTGGAGCCAGTGAATGCTTAAGGTGATGGATGGGGTGTCGATCAAGCAAGTTGCTTTGTCCTGGAAGGTGTCAAGCTTCTTGAGTGTTTTTGGAACTGCACTCATTCAGGCAAGTGGAGAGTATTCCATCACACTCCAGACTTTTGTCTTGTAAGATGCTAGAAAGGCTTTGGGAAGTCAGGAGGTGATTTACTCTGACCTGTTCTTATAGCCACAGTATTTATATGGCTGGTCCAGGCAAGTTTCAGGTCAATGGTAACCCAGGATGTTTATGGTGGGGGATTCATTATGGTAATGCCATTGAATGTCAATTCAATGTTTATTGAATATCTTTAAGGCAGAGGTAGATAGATTCTTGTTAGGCAAGGGAATCAAAGGTTATTGGGGGTAAATGGGAATGTGGAATTCAAAACACAAGCAGATTAGCTATGATCTTATAGAATGGCAGAGCTGGCTTGGGGGGGCTGTTTGGCCTACTCCTGCTCTTATTTCTTCTGTTCATATGTTCTTACGTCAAAGGGAGATGGTTAGAGTCTCTCATGCTGTAGATGGTCATTGCCTGATACTAGCGTGGCACGGATGTTATTGCCACTTTTCAACTCAAGTTGTCCCAATCTTGCTGCATGTAGGCGTGTGCCTTACTAATGAGGAGTCATGAATGGTACTGAACACTGTGCGCTCATCAGTGAACATCCCCACTTCTGACCTTATGATGGAGGGAAGATCATTGATGAAGCAGCTGAAGATGATTGGGCCTAGGACACTAATCTGAGAAACTCCTGCAGTGATATCCTGGACTATCATCTACTTAACAATTTTCCAGGTGGTCACTCCTAGAGAAAGCTGCAACTACTTTACCATGATAGCATGCTGTGCTAAGGGACTAAACTGCCATTTTCAGCTTAAAGACCCTATCTTGGTAGCTTTGGTGCTTCTTTAGTACCTAAAATATCCATGAAAAATCTCTTTCAACTCCCCCTACATCTCCCAATTAGGCACTCTCAGTGCCTGCCAATTGTTGTATTTTAAGCCTCGGGACTATGCAGAAATCTCACACCAGTTTCCAGGTGTGTGAACTTTCTTTTAATGTTTGGTTCATGCTTACAGTTCTTTGCTTCTAGAAACTCCTCCAATTTGTTTACTTTTTCTCTGAGTCCAAACCCAGGCTTAACTAATCAAGCACAGTGAGCATGAGTAGTAAACAGCCCCACATAATCAAACACAGAACAAGTAAACAATTGCAACTGCACCAATGGCATGCAAATGCAGCCTGGCCATAAAATCTTCTGACCTTGTGGGTGGCTGGCTGGAACCACTGCACTGCCTAGTGATGGCTTTAACATCATTCCAAGGAGGATGGGGTGGTGGGAGGAAATCTATTCCTATCTGGCAGAAATGGCAATTTGTCCTTGCTGCTCTGGAGTCTTAAAAAAGCATCAGGCTCCTTCTCAATAGGACCAGATCATAAATACATTTATTGTACTCTCACCACAAAACAAGAGCTGAGAATTATATCCGCCCATGTTACCTGAGGAAGGAACACACATTTAATCAATTACGTTGATGATGCCCTCTCCTTGTAATGTTTTCCAACCAAAGTTGTTTCAATTCTAATTGGTGCATAAGCGAGGGCATTTCTAACTAGAATCATAGAGTTATACAGCATAGAAACAGGCCCTTTGGCCCATCGTGTCCATGGTGGCCATCAAGCATTATTCTAATCCCATTTTCCAGCACTTGGCACATAGCCCTGTATGTTATTGCATTTCAAATGTTCATCTAAATACTTCTTAAATGTTGTGAGGGTTTCTGCCTCTACCATCCCCTCAGGCAGTGTGTTCCAGATTCCAACCACCCTCTGGGTGAAAACATTTTTCCTCAAATCCCCTCTAAACCTCTTGCCCCTTACCTTAAATTGATGTCCCCTGGTTATTGACACTTGCGCTAAGGGGAAAAGTTTCTTCCTAACTTCCCTATCTATGCCCCTCATAATTTTGCATGCCTCTATCAGGTCCCCCCACAGCCTTTTCTGCACTAAGGAAAACAACCCTAGCCTATCCAGTCTCTCTTCATAGCTGAAATTCTCCAGCCCAGGCAACATCCTAGGGAATCTCCTCTGCACCCTCTCCAGTGCAATCACATCCTTCCCATAGTGTGCCTCCTGCCATTAAGCCAATTTTGGATCCAGTTTGCCAAATTGCCCTGGATCCCATGGGCTCTTACCTTCTTGGCCATCCTCCCATGAGGGACCTTGTCAAAAGCCTTACTGAAGTCCATGTAGACCACATCAACTGCACTACCCTCATCTACACAAATAGTCACCTGCTTGAAAAATTCAATCAAATTTGTTAGACATGATCTCCCCCTGACAAAGCCATGCTGACTATCCCTGATTAATCCCTGCCTCTCCAAGTGGAGATTAATCCTATCCCTCTGAATTTTTTCCAATAGTTTCCCTACCACTGATGTTAGACTCACTGGCCTGTAATTACCTGGTTTATCCCTACTACCCTTCTTGAATAATAGTAATACATTCACTGTCCTGCAGTCTCCTGGCACCTCTCCTGTGCCAGAGAGGATTTAAAAATTAGTGTCAGAACTCCTGCAATCTCCTCTCTTGCCTCACATAGCAGCCTGGGATACATCTCATCTGGGCCTGGGGATTTATCCACTTTTAATCCCTCTAAAACCGCTAATACCTCCTTCCTTTCAATGGTAATTTGTTCAAGTATATCACAGTCACCTCCCTGATTCCTACACCTACATCTCCATAGTGAACACAGATGAAAAGTAATCATTCAAAACCTCACCTATGTCCTCCAGCTCCATGCACATGTTGCCACTTTGAACCCTAATGGGCCCTACTCTTTCCCTGGTTATCCTCTTGCCCTTAATATATTTATAAAATGCCTTGGGATTTTCCTTTATCTTGCTCGCCACTGTTTTTTTCATGCCCCCTCTTCGCTCTCCTATTTACTTTTTTTAAGTACCCCCCTACACTTTCTATACTCCCCCAGGGTTTCCACTGTTTTTAGCCCTCTGTATCTGCCATAAGCCTCCTTTTTTTCCCTTATCCAATTCTCTATATCCTTTGACATCCAGGGTTCCTTGGGCTTATTGGTCCTACCCTTCACCTTTATGGGAGCATGCTGGCCCTGGACTCTCACTATTTCCTTTTTGAATGACTCCCACTGCTCTGATGTAGACTTTCCTACAAGTTGCTGCTCCCAGTTCACTTTGGCCAGATCCTGTCTTATCATACTGAAATCGGACTTCCCCCAATTCAGGTCCTTTATTTCCGGCCCATCTTTGTCCTTTTCCATAACTACCTTAAATCTTACAGATTTATGGTCACTATCCCCGAAATACTCCCCCACTGACACTTCTATCACTTGCCCGGCTTCATTCCCTAAGATTAGGTTCAGTATCACCCCTTCACTTGTAGAACTTTCTACGTGCTGGCTCAAAAAGCTCTCCTGGATGCACTTTAAGAATTCTGCCCCCGCTAAGCCTTTCACACTAAGATTATCCCAGTTAATATTGGGGAAGTTGAAATCTCCACTATTATTACCCCCTTATTTTTACACTTCTGAGATTTGCCTATATATCTGCTCCTCTATCTCCCCCTAACTGTTTGGAGGCCTATAGTACACTCCCAGCAAAATGATTGCCCCCTTTTTGTTTTTAAATTCTACCCGTATGGCCTCATTTGAGGAACCTTCTAAAATACCATCCCTCCTTACTGCAGTAATTGACTCCTCGATCAATAGTGCAATGCCAACTCCTCTTTTACACTACCCCTGTCATGCCTGAAGATTCTATACCCTGGAGTATTGAGCTGCCTGTCCTGCCCTTCCCTCAGCCATTTCTCTGTGATAGCAACAATATCACATTCCCTCTGCAACCTTGTGTGTGCCCAACAATTGGCTGCAGTCTCATGTCACAAGGTGCTGCAGAAACTGTTAGTGACGCACAGAACAATCTTATGCAGTTGGCCAAACATTGAAGGCAACTCTTCAGGGATATCCTGAGGAGACTGGTACAGATATTTCCATTTCAAAAGACAAATGTGGTTTTATGCCTCTGTGCAATAAATTATTGAAAATATAGAACACGATAGGTTTCTTTTAGCGCAGTCCTTTCTTCCTCTCCCACATACTACATTTAAGCACTCTATACATGCAAGGTCTGTGCCTATATTCCACTCCCTTCTACAACATCACTGAAGTGGAGCTTAATAATGTCACATAGAAGAGTGAAGTGGGATCCCACATAAAATGTTACATGTTGCCTGCAGGCAAGAGTATACTGTGACATGGGTCACAAAGAGAGACATCAGTAGGTGGGCAGCTATCTCCTTTATGTAGTACATAACCATTTGATGGAATACACTGGCACTAAAAGAGAAAGTATAGGCTATTTGATTGAACCATAGTCCTAAACGTGGTAGAGAGATCTGCGTATTTATTATTATTCCTCAGCCAATCCTGTTTAGTGCTGTAGAGCTCCTGATTAGAGCCTTTTTCCTCTTTTGAGGTAGCATGAAAGAGGACACTAAATTGTAAGCTGAGTTTCTCATCCATCATGTCACTGGTTTGGAATTTAATGTTGCATGAAGTGTATGCTTTACTTTCCAGATTGACTCTAATTCTAATGTATCAATACCAAATATCAAAGGGTAATTGAGATACAATGTTTAAATGTTTTGGGATTTCCTAAAACAAAAACAAAAACAGAAATACCTGGAAAAACTCAGCAGGTCTGGCAGCATCGGTGGAGAAGAGCACAGTTGACGTTTCGAGTCCTCATGACCCTTCAACAGAACTAAGTAAAAATAGGAAAGGGGTGAAATATAAGTACTTTACTTAAAAACACACTGCTATGGTGGAAACCTCCAGCCCTTCCTTTAAGGATTCATGGTTATGCATTGTGTCTACATGATTATCCAGAATGCAGAGCAGCTAGCTGTATTCAGAGAAGCCCAATTTCAAGTGTGGGGAGAGGAGGTTTATTCATACTCTATTTGAATGTGGAAAGGGTCTAATGTCTGTTCCAAGACTGGAATCATGATGTCTAAACTGGAACCTTTACAAATATGGCAGGCAGCACACTTCCAGTGTGCCCATCGTATTAGATGCAAGGGCATCTATGCAACCCTTTTTAAAATGTAAACACTTGTTTTGGTGACCAATCAAATACTTTGACTAATGACAGGATCACAGAACAGCAGGAGAGATCTTGCATCAAACACATCAAAAGAGGAGTTTTTCCTAATTTCCCAGGCAATAACAAGCTCTTTCTCGAAAAGCATCCCTATTGCAACTGTTATATTTTCATTAAGTTTTATCCTTGCTAACAGATTGAGAATCGTTTGTTCATGTGTGCTGGCATTTGCATTGGAATTTTTTTTAAATTTAGAACTAGTGGGGTTAATTTTGAGTTTTGGGCAGCTGATGGCCCGCCCCCAAGAGCTGCCGGCTCAGTCAGACAGTTGGTAGCTCAGCAGCTTCAGCAGTGCCATCATGAGTGGTGGCCACTGCAGAGGATGGCATCTCAATGGCTGGGCGCCCTTGTAGAGGGGTAAGTGGGTTTGGGGGACACCAGGGCCATGCAGGTAGGCCCTGGTGATCGGGATGTGGGGGATGGGAGGGTGGGGTCACAGTTCACTAGCAGCGTCATTGTCGCTAGGTGGCCATTGCCACTGGGGGACCCCCCCTGCATGCATAGGAACTTCAGTTCAAGAAATTATTTTATTAGAAGGCCATATCCCTTATAATATCTTGCAGTTTTGTTTAGTCAAGCCAATCAAATCAACATGGAACAAAATACAAATGTTACTTTGCACTTGGCCTTTCATGGAGCTTGACCTTCTAAATGAGATAAGAATGTGTCCAAAACTCGAATTTGAGTTCAGCAGTCATTGTGTGTAAAAAATTCTTGTTAATGTTTGTGTAGCAGAGGTTGCTGGAAGATCACATAAGGAACTACCTCGGAGGGAGTAGATTCCCTCCATAAATATATTGTTCAAATCTACTAACCTTTTATTTGACACAGAATGGGAGAAAAAAGTTTTAAGTAAACTTTGACAAATCTAAAAGCAATATCAGAAGACTCCAAGGTCACTACATCACTTTCTATATGACCATCTGTAAGTCATAGAATGTAGTTAGGGGCTTTGGGTTTATACTGTGATGCAGTAACTGAAATCAGCATAATTTGTTCCATGTGAATTCTCTTAACAGTTGTATGAAGTATTTAATTACAGCAACATTGATTGATTTGCTATACTAAGATAATTTGTTGAGAATGTTATGATTTTATTTATAAAGACAAACTTATGGTCTTTGATGAACTGAGTTTCCAGGCCACAATGAAAAGGTCTTTAAACAGCAGTACATTACAATGTCATCTGGGATAATTGCCAACTTTAGTGGGGATAAAAAAATTGATTGTGGTGGATCAGCTGTCTGTTATACACCTTACCTATTTTACATTCCATTGACTTGAAGAAGATAGACCTGTATGAAAACAATATAGTTACCAATAGACTATAAGACACCCTTGAATTGGAAATGGTATCTAACTATGTAAGCACATTCATTTTGTATGCTACTGCTGACAGTTCTGTAAATTGAATTTTGACATTGCAATACCACAGTGGGTTGCACCATATATAGGAAATTGCAGGTAAGTCACACCAATGATTTCCCAACACGATGAGTTCCTAATGTCAGCTGGGACACTGAGGGATAGGTTGGGGTAGATTTTAACTATTGGGTGATGAATCCTGCAAAGGGGGCTGGCCTGTTCATTTTGAGAACCTGGCATCAATATGAAAGATATGGCAGAGTGGGTGTACAACCTGCCAGCTCTTGAGTTGGGAAAGGTTTGGGACTGGAGTTACTGGTGAGGAGCTGGGTGAAGCAATGGCCTACATTATTGTTGTGGATGTTGAAGAAGCACTAATCCTCTTAACTTTAGCTCTTAACTGGGAGTACTTTTTTGCTGCTCTGTCAAGTTTTACTGAATGGAACGTCCAGAGTGCATGTTTCCCTAGTAGGCAGTTAAAATGCTATCAAGAATTCTATATATGTTAGAAGACCCTGGTTTGCATTGATTACTGAGGCTATCACCTTATTCAAGTAGGCTCCTTGATCACCTATTAGTTGGCCCTTGGAAATATGGAAATGGAGTTGGAATGGGATGGCCTTACACCTCTATTTTAACTCTGCTGTCACCCCATTTCTGCTGGGTGAGGGAGTTATAATCTAACGCATTGAGTGGAAGCCAAGTATATCCTCAAACGGAGGAAAAATAAATCAGAAGCCTGGACATTTCAGGCCACTCTTAAAAAGGAAAGAAAGGCTTGCATTTATATTGTGCTTTTCATGACCACTCCTAAATTTCTTTGCAGTCAATGAAGTACTCTTGAAGTGTAATACAGGAAATATCTGAATAGTGTTTGCTTCTCTCTCTCACTCTTTCTCTGTGTGTATGCATCTTTCTATCTCACTTGCTCTGTGTGTCTGTGGTTCTTCCTCTCTCTCTCTCTCCCTGTGTTTCTCTCTTATCCTTCTCCTGTGTATCTATATTTCTCTCTCGCTTCTTCTGTGTGTCTGTGTTTCTCTCTCTCTCTCCCTGTGTTTCTAACTCTCTCCCTGTGGCAGGGATTTTCCGGCCCTGTCTTGACGGGACCTGCTACGGGAGATTCGGCAGCCCAACCCAAAGCCCATTGATTTTCGGCAGGACCCGACTACCCCGGAGGCGGGTGGGGCTGCAAAATCCTACCTTGTGTGTTTTCTCTTTCTCTTAAGCTTCTGTGTCTGTTTTTCTCTCTCTCTCTCTCTCTCTCTGCATCTTTGCTTCTCTCGCTCTCCCCGTGTATCTGTGTTTCTCTCTCTCTCTCTCCCCTTGTGTTTCTTACTCTCTCCCTGTGGACCTGTGTTTTCTCTTCCTCTCTTTCTCCTAGTATCTGTGATTTTCTCTCTCTCTTTCTCTCTGCATCTTTGCTTCCCTTGCCCTCCCTGTGTTTCTTACTCTCTTCATGTGTATCTGTTTCTCTCTCTCTCGTTCTGCCAGTATCTGTGATTCTCTCTCTTTCCCTCTGTGTCTTTGCTTCTCCCATCTCCCTGTGTGTTTATGCTTTTCACCATCTCTCTTTCACTGTGTTTCTGTGATTTCGCTTTCTTTCTCCATATATTTCTGTGTGCCTTGTTTCTCTCCTTATTGTATGTGCCTGCTCTCTCACTCTGTTGTGTCTGCACTTCTTTCTCTTTTCAGTGGAACAGAGGACAGAGATCTAATGGGTGTCTTTAAAGATAGGAAGGGTTTTGATAAATGGGAAACTTATGTTTTTTAAGCAGAGGATTTTTATGATCTACCATAAATATTAATGGGAGCAGAACCCATAACAGCTTCTAAAAGGGAACTGAAATTAATTTTGAGAGGAAATACGTAACTACATATAGATTAATACTGAGACCAGGGTGAAAACATTATTTTAAACATTAATTTTATTGATGTGATTCCAGTATGAAATCTCTGTTGAGAATTAATCTTGGGAGAGGAGTTGGTTTGGTTGACAATCCTACAAGCGAATCCCTTAACAGGAAATAAGTTGAAGGGATGAATCCCTCTCTAGCTGCAAGATAATTGGAAAAAGAGACACTTGGGCAATTAGCCAAGCTGAAGTGTAGGCCTGTAGCATAGAGGTGGAAGCTAAAATGCAGGTCATTTTTTGCAGTTAGAGGTAGTTAGAGTGAAAGGGAGTATCAAACACAAGCAAGTCATGCCATAAAAGGTATAGGGTACATGGTTTATTATATTTTTTTCCATATTTTTGAGGAGTTTTGAGATTGAACTAAATAGAATTTGCTTTGACTGTCATTCTGTATTTTTATTCACTGTCTGAAAACTAAAACAGCTGAATGATCTGCATCAGCTCGTATTTTATCTGACTTGAATTTCTCAGTTGGTGGAGTGCACATTAGGAACGTGTGAAAGATATAGGGCTGAATCTTTGCACACAAACATCGTTAAAGTTTTAACACCTGACTCAAATGCAGTCTGAATCCTGACCTCAACCTGCCTCCAACCCATCCGCTTCCAGGCTGTATGGAAACGGGACTAGGGGTGGGCCGCCAACCTGCTCCCAGGGGCATTTTGACAATTTCAATATTTGAATCAGAGCTGGCAGCCTCTGCTTTAAGCTGCTTTGCAGGTTTTACAGTGGGCAACCAGACAGCTGAAGGATATCCCTCAACAGCTTTAGGGACAAGGTAAGTGCCTTCACAACACTGCTTGTGGGCCAGCAGGAGCAGGAGTGCTTCCCTGCTGATCCCCAAAGCTCCCACACAATCACACAGCCCGCACAGGCCCCCGATTGGACAACCCTTCCCCCACCCCACACGCCAAGGACACTCCCTTTTTTGCTAGGGTTTGATCCATCTTCATTTTTCACCTTTGCTCATTACCTACCATGATCTCCTTCACTGCTGGTGTTGTCGTACACCTTCACTCTACTTGCACTCCTGCTTCCATCCACCTTAGTTCTATTCCAATCTCTCTGAATACTAACACTGGGAAACTTTTTGAATCTCCCAGCGTGGATTCATGGTAAAAACTACTTCCTGATTGATATAAATTCAGGGAGAAGCCTTTGTCCAAACCTCCAGATCAAGAAATTTAAATGGCCAACACTCCAAAAGGTTAGGTACGAGCAGACAATGAAGAAGCACCCCAACTTGAGCCTCATAGAATTGATAATTGGTGAAGTTGGCCTCCATTTGTCCTATTGAGCATTCCATTTTAAACACTTAAAAGGTTTAACGCTGTTGGAAGAGTGTAAACACATCATAACCAATCTTGTGTTTCAGATAGTGTTAATAAATGGTGAACCACTTAATTATGTTATAGCTTTGCATCCTAGATGAATTGCTCTGTGGTGTTTATGCATCATATGAGATTTTTGATACATCAGTAGAACTGCCATATTTGAAACCGTGAATCCAGTGAAACTATTTTTATAGTGCAAACATTGAAATGTTCCAATCATTTACCATGTAATTAATGGGATAACATTTTAATCACAAAGAAATTACTGTCCACTCATACAGAAAGTTTCAGCTTTAATTTTTCACTGTAGGTCTATAAAGGGAGGGAATAATGCACAAAACATCAATGGAAGCAAGTGTTCTGAATTACAACATCCCTAGCACATATCTGTCAAGCTCAATTGCAGTTCATAAGATTTTAAGTGTGTCCAGGATAAATAGACACTGATTTCAGGACCAGAAATGAAGATTTCAGTACTTCCATTCAACTGAAACACTCTGAATCACCCTTTGAATCTATTTGACATCGCTACAATATTAAGTTAAATCTTATGTTGCTACAGCAAAACCCAAAGGATTAGGAGCAAAAACATTTGCTTTTTATATTTAGTAATGATGCCTTTGCAAGTCACTCATGTAACAACTACATCCTTCACAGCAAACTGTCACGAATGTGTAGTTATGAGATTATAGATTTTTAAGGGCAACTGTTTGAAATGCATGTTGTGCTACAAAAAAACTTTTAAAAAACCTTTGTTCAGCGAAGGGATGTATGGACAGGCAACCCATGAACGGGCCTAAGGCCGTCACTTTCGGCCCTAAAAAGTGCCCAGTCTACCTTAGATTACCCTGGAATGGCAAGGCACCTCAAAAATTTAAGCAATAGGTGAAGCTATCTGTTTCATGCTGCTACTGTGCAGTAGCAACACGAGTGGTATTTGCCACTAACAGGATGCTGCCATCAAGCCAAAAAGACGTTCTGCCTATCACACAAATGATAATGTGGTATATGAATTTCAGTGCCAGTGTGATGCTACGTATGTGGACCGTACGTCCCAAAGACTGGTGGATTGTATCAAACAGCATGTCTCTTCCACTGTTTGCAATGGGCAAGGTACAGACCATACCCAACCCGCCCATGCTTGCAAAACTCAAAACACAGTGTCCAACATTTCACATGGTTCCGCGATTGGACAACATTTGCTAATTAATCCTCGCTGTGCTAAGAATTACACTGACAACCAATTTAAGATTGTCAGTCAGGCTCGCAGTGTGGCACATTTATGTGTACTGGAAGCTACATATATTAATACACAGGGCCCTGTTCTTTGCAGACGGAAAGATCATGTACACTCATTGCACCTGTTTCAGCTAAACAAAATAAGTGACAGCCATTCGCTGGCTCATTCCTCAGGGCAATGCTTTGACCAATCAGGGACAAGCTGCCTGGTTTAAAATTTTCAAACAATATTTGGCAGTTAACTGTCAGTCACCATTAACTAGTGCATTCTCCATGGCGACACCTCTACCAAACAGAATCCATCTGCCAACCTATCAGCACTCTCTTCTCATACAGTATAAAGTTGTTGCATCCCCTGACATTAGTATTCTTGCGATTGTCCTGACGAGTGCAATATGAAAAGCTTTGACAAAATGTCTTTTTTCAGCAATACTCAAGTTCTGTACCACCAAATGACTAATTATATTTATATAGTATAGTCCCACCGTTCGCGAGGGTTATGTTCCCGTGAAACCTCGGAAATGTGAAATCGCGAATGATGAACATGCTTTTCCATAGGGCTCAATTAAATAGGTTCCATCCTTGCGAGGTTAGCATTGGTTTGGGCAGTTCCTTTGCTCTAAATTTTGGTGCAGTACTTGTATCCGACCGACAGGGGAGCCTCTGAGCAATACATGGGTGAAGATTTCAAAATGAACATAGTCATTATTGCAGCGACATTCGGACATTCCATGTTAATCCCTTCGTTTGGGTTGCACTTCAGTTACAATCATTCCAGTCTCTGCTCCGTTATAGTTGTCATCTCCCTGGGGAACAAAGAGAGAGGGAGATGAAACCGTGGATGAACGAACATTGCTCACGTGATCTGCGATGCTGTGTACAAAGTACAAAGCGTGAGTAAATGAAAACATGAATCAGGAAGTCACAAACGGCAGGACTTTGCTGTATATCACATTTTCACACCTCAAACATACTGCAAACCACTACACATGAAATTTATTATTGGAAGTGTTGTAGCTGTTAATAGGCAAATATAGCAGTCACATTGTGCCTTGCAAGATCCCACAAACAGCCATAAGATAAATAACCAGGTACTCTATTTATGCTGGTATGGTTGAGGGAGGAATACTGGGAGAATTCCCTGTTTTTCTTTGACTAGTGAAATGGGATTTTTACCACTCACCTGAATTACAATAGTCAAAGGCCAGCACCTACAACAGCACAGCACTCCTGCACTACTGCTCTAGAGCCTCAGCTGAGATCATGTACTCAGGTTCCATGTGGGGTCAATCCTATAATTTGGTGGCTTAGAGGCAGAGTGCTAATAACTGACACCTGGGTCGTATGGCGAGGTGGATGCGTTTTGTGCTGACCCAGTCATAAATCTATTAAACTTCATTAATTTCGAATAACCATTACTATATGTTTAGAGCTGCCTATGTACTGTTGAATTTGACAGCCCATTAATCAGTGCAGTTGCAAGAGGCAAGTGTGGGAGGTGATGGCCCCAGCTGGTTGTACGTGGCAATTCAATACAAGTGGAACTTACAGGGTTACTTAGATTTCTTCAACCCACATTCTTAGTTTATCATTCCTTCAGTTTTTAAGGATGATGTATGCAAAGCAACATATTTGATTAATCAGTTAATCATAAGAAACTCTTAACAGGAACAAATGATTGATGTGGTGAAAGAACTTAACACAGACAATCTGTTCTTAGAGTAGTGAATCATTGTGGGAGTTGTCCATCACCATTCAGAAGCCTTAGATCAAGCAGCTAGCATATGTCTATAGATCTGTTGCATTCCAATTCTGGCCGGCAGTACATTTTGTTCAATAGATTTTTTTGGAAACATTTTTGTATTTCTTTTGATTTTGTAATCAGACACCTTTTATCAATTGTTTGGTTATACCTACTGGCAAATCATTCACAAATGTTTGCCTTTTACTGTAATTTGTACAGTAAATCTAGTTTACATTTTATTCCAAATCGAAGCTCGATTCTCAATGTCAAGCTCTGTGTCTCCACTGCCTCTCACCTATTCCCTAACCACTTTGGTACAATGCAGCTGCATATGACTTTGTTTGGAAATAAACCTAAAGGGTATTGAGATACCAGTTACACATGCCTGGAATTTCTATGGTGCTTCTCCTGATCTCCTGCTATAACTTCAGTTGAAGATTGTTCGAGAACCCAGAGAAATCCGTAAACAGCCATATTTACTGTTTCTCCCGGGTTTCCATCAAAGTCACAACAAGAAATTCTATCCCCAGTCTTCACTAGAGACCAGGATTTGAGTTGCTAAGTGGAAACAGATGTTTATCATGAAAAGGGGAAAAAGATCTAATTCATTTACTGGAAATAAAATATGCAAAACTTAAAAAAATACAAGGCACCAGTACCATGATACATTTGATAAAGTGCCTCATAAGAGAATGTTAATTAAATTTTAAGTTCATAAAATTGAAGACAAATCATCAACCTGATTAAGATATTGGCTGAGCAGCAGCAGACAGAGAATACGGATTATGGACAAGCACTCTATTTGCTAGGATGTCCCACCAAGATCTGTGTTGGGACCTCAGCTATTCACTGTATTTGTTAATGACTTAGGTAATGGAATGGAAAGCCACATATCCAAATTTGCTGATGACATAAAGATAGATGGCATTGTTATCAGTGATAGATCAAAGTATAAAATTATATTGATAAATTAAGTGAATGGTCAAAACTGTGGCAATTGGATTTCAATGTAGGCAAACATTAGGTCATCCACTTTGAGCCTAAAAGAGAACAGGATACTTTCTAAATGGTGCAAAACTAGAAACAGTGGAGGTCTAAAGAGATTTGTGGGTGCAGATACATCGATCATTAAAATGTCATGCGTAGATATATAAAATAACCAAAAAGGCTAATGCAATGCTGGTCTTTTTATCTAGAAGATTAGCATATAAGGGGGTAAAACTAATGTTTCAGCCATACAAAGCCCTGGCTAGACCACACTTCGCATACTGTGAGCAGTTCTGAGTATCACTGAGAGGATATATTGGCTTTGGAGGGAGTGCAACGTAGGTTAACTAGAATGATACTGGAATACAAAGGTTAAATTACAAGGAGAGGTTACATAACTAGGATTGTATTCCCAGGAATCTAGAAGGCTGAGGGGCAATTTGATTGAAGTTTTCAAGATATTAAGGGGAACAAATGGGCTAGAAAGAGAGAAATTATTTCCACTGGTTGGGGAGTTTAGGACCAGAGGTATATTCTAAAAATTAGAACCAGATCTTTCAGAAGTGAAATTAGGAAACATTTTTACAGATAGTGGTAGAAGTTTGGAACTCTCTTCCACAATTGATAACTGATGGTAAATCAATTGTAAATTTTAAATCTAAGATTGATAGATTTTTATTAACAAAAGGTATTAGGGGATATGGGTAAAGGTGGGTACAGGATATAAGAAGTTAGGTGGAAGATCAGCCATGATCTCATTGAATGGCAGGACAGGCCTGAGTGGCTGGTGGTCTAACCCTATTTTGATAGTCTTTGAAATACACCAGCTGATTTTTTTTTAGTTTGTTCATGGGTTTTGGGTATTGCTGGAAAGATCAATATGTATTGCCCATCCCTAATTGTCCTTGAGAAGGTGGCAGTTGCCTCTTGTGGCAGTATACATAGATAGTTTACAATCAGGAGCACAATTGTGATGTTTAACACCTGAAATGGAATTATGCCTGACCTGGCTTTCCCTATAAAACTACTGTTCAACTATGCACCCCCAAGGAAGAGTACTGAATAGTCAGGTCCAGGTAATTGTATATGCTTATAAATAAATGTCTTGTTCCCACCCATAAAAGGATCTAGAATGAAATGAACACCTTTTTTTAGGATTGTTTCAGGAAAGTGTCATACATTTAAGTATGACATTTCTGAATTTGACATTTGGAGTGTGCTGGACGTTTGTCTGTGTAACTTGGATTTCCCGTGGTGTTGTTTGCATTGAATTGGACAATATGCTGTTCTGTAATGATGGGAGTGTTATACCTCAGAATGCACAATGGATTATCCTGTTAAATTGGTTGAGCTGCATTTATGGTGGCTTGCCCTTTAATCCACAAAGAGTAATTGATATAAATAATCATAACTAGAGTTTAGTTGCTGATAGTGAGTGAAGCTTGTGAATTTCTGGCACAAGTCCCTCCCCCTAAATATAGTCTGTAGGCTTTCTCATTTTTATACATTTCACTTTGAAATGTGACATCTGAAGTGTGAAGGATGATTGCATAATAAATAGCATTGTGTTTTATTGGCCAAGAAACATTTGTAAATAAAACTGTAGTTGTTTGAGAATTTGACACCACATTATATTGCCGCGCCCTTTTCTGCTGCTGTAGCCTATGTCTAATTACAAAAAAATGGAATTTACATACTCCTCATAAACACAGAACATTTTACTTGTGGGAATAGCAGGTGAAATTATGCAAACTTCACACATAAACGGCAAATATTTTGCTGGTATAACCTATGTTGAATAATCCTATGGTTGATATTTTGGATTAAATCTTTTTTGTAATGTACGGTTGAAGAAAGGTGAGCTTACCCATTAAGTTCATTGATCTCACAGACCATTTTTAATGCCTGTTAGTTTTGTACACTGATCATATACGCCCTTTTCAGAGATTAAGCATGTATCATATCTACAGCAAAATTCAGGAGAAAATAAACATTATGCTAATCACAATGGTCAAAAATTTAGAGTTTTGCAGAATTTGCTTGTGTTGTGCCCGGTATGTTAAAATTTTTTCTTTGCCATTCAGTCTGAAAATTTTGGTGCTGCAGATTGCTGGAAGTGCGAGCAGATAACATCACAGTGACATCAGCGGGGCAACTGGGACCTTGGTGAACAATGGGACCAAAACCCTATCTCCCTAGGCAATGAGATTTAAGCATAGAGAAACAGAAGAATGACAGATAAAGAAACCGGGTGAATTAGAGCAAAATCAGGTATAGAAAGAGAAATTAGAGGGAAAAAAGAATGGATTAGGAAAGAGAGAAAAAAAGAGACAGAAAGCAAAAGTGTGATTTTATTAAATGTAAAAATTTGAGAAAAGACCTCAAAGAAAAGCTTACTAGCTGCAGGAATGAGACTGTACAGTTTCAACTGTTTTCTTGCTGAGCAGAAAATGTTGAGCAGCATTAAAGAAACATAAATCTTATCATTGAAGACATTCTTATGCTGTTAAATACCAGCCCTAATTTTCTGCAATGAACTTGATTTGTTTTAACAGCATAAATGCAACAATTTCTTTAAACTGTCAAGAGGATGAGAGCAACCTTCCATTTTCATAAGACTAACGGCAGAGAGATACAAATTGTCCAGTGATTTGTGGTCATTCGCAGCTCACTGGAAAGCTTTTCCTTGCCACAGATTACTGGACATTTTACACGCTAATTACATCATGTACATTAAAATCATAATTTTGTTCCCAGCAAATTTGATAAAAATGAAAATGAGATTTATTTCTTAGATATGGACTTCAATGAGGCAGCATACAGGAGAACACAATTGGGCAAGCAGACCAAGATACTTGGTGCATTGGGCAAGCCGGCCATACAACTTTTGTCACTGTCAAAGAACATGGAGAAGTCTTTTTTCAACTTGGTACAGGGATTCACACGGAGCTTGGAGTCCATCTTATCCAGCATGGAGGTGGTGGCCAACTCAATGATAACACTTGTGGACCAGGCTGTGATGCAGCATCTGGTGGCTGATATCTCAGCTTCCATTGGAGAACAGACATAAACTACACAATACACAAAATGTAATGCCCCCACCCCACCAGCGGACTTGGAGGTAGGGGCTTTCAATCAGATGGGAAGGCACAGGATGGAGACATTGGTGCCTTCCTGACTGCACTGAATAAGTCAGGGGCCAGAAGGATGTTTTTGACCACCCCGCCCCTAGACCATTTGAGTCCCTTAAGTGGTCAACTAAGGGTCTGATTCCCCTGACACTGGTATTCTACACTGGGCTGTACACCATGTAAGCAGGCTGCCAGGTATACCCTGGTGGCCTGCTGGTGAGCTGTTGTGAGCCCTTATGTTTGGGCACCTGTGCCCCACAGAGGGTCCCACCAGAGACAAGGGCTGTTCTGCTCTCCAAACCGATTGCCCTCCCACCCCATCACAGAGGCCTACTTGTCTTGTCTGGTGGGGTCGGCCCACTTACCTGCACTCCGGGACCTCCATGGCTGCTCCTCATCCTGGGCAGTTCTAGCAGTGTCACTGCTCTTGCCACTGGGTCTGAAGGGCTGCCAGCCCTCTGATTAGCCAGCATCTCTTGGAGGTGAGATCCTTATCCTGAAGGCCCCAGGAACTCTGGCAGCAGGAAGGTAAATGCCTGATTGGGATTTAATCCCATTGGTGCTCCCAGAAATGGTCACATCGAGGTTGCCACCAGGTCTCTGAGTGGTGGATGGGACCATCGCCGCAGCCATTAAATTCAGCCCAACATCTGGTTTCCGGAGTGGAAGCTCAGACTGCTGTCATCATGGCTGAGAATCTCGGTGTTCAAAAGGCCTTGCAGGCTATAACAGCAGGCCGGCAACTTGTCCTCCAGCAGATTACTAGAATTGCTGAGTTACTGCCTCTGGGGCAGCAGCTGTGTCTCTGTGGTGCACCAACCTGCTGTCCTTTCTCAGGATGACAGCATTCATGCTCCCAGCACTGCCCCGCTACCAATGCCCCTGCTGTTGCCTGTCAGCCAAATAGTCCAGGCGGCTGCCACCCATGCCAATATGTTGCAGTCCGAAGCTGGGCCCTCAATGCGCAGAACTGCTCAAGGGCATTCTGCAATGCCATCTGCGGTCTGCCTCATTGAAAGTGAGCATCCTTCAAGCCAAGCCAGCTGTAGCTACTGGGGTAGCACTATGTAGGAATACTAAGCCAGCTAGGCCAAAGAGTGAATAGTTCAAATTTGTATGTATTATTGAAAATGTTGTTGGATAATGTTGTTATGGAAAGGTTTTTTGTCTGGTATCTTTTAACTCAGGATTTTGGCCAAGAGGATGCTGTGATGGTCCCAAGCAGGGGAATGAACAGGTGAAGAATTGTGGAGCACAGGTGATGTGGGCATGAGATTTTAGGGGAACTGGATTCTGATTAGCTGCTCACACATAGTCCAGCTGGAGTAAAGCGATCCCAAATACCCTCTTTCTTCCTTCCTCTTCCTCCTCCTCCTCCCCCTCCTGAGGCCCAAACCGAAGGCCTGGTTGTGTATTCCCACGAGAGTCACATTATAGAAGATGCAGCAGGCCACCATGAATGAGTTGAACTGAAGAATAAAAAAAAGGTCCAATTACACTACTGGGAGTTTATTATGGACCTCAAACAGACAAAGGGAGATAGAAGAGCAAATATGTAGACAAATTGCTGAGAAGTGCTGAAAAAAAAGGGCAGTAAAAGGATTTCAACTATACTATTATTAATGTAAAAGATATAGAGAGTATGCAATTCTTGAAAGCATTCAGAAGAACTGTTTTAGCCAGCGTATAGCAATTGCAGCAAGAGAAGGAGCAGTTCTGAATTTAGTTTTGGGGTATGAAGCTGCCAGGTGGAAGGGGAATCGATGGGAGGGCATTTTGGTGGTAGTGATCATGGTTCAGTTAGATTTACTGTAGTTATGGAAAAGAACAACAATAGTCCAGGGATAAAAGTTTTTAATTGAGGAAAGGCCATTTTTAAGACCAGAGATGTGATTTTCTAAAAGTGGACTGGAAGCATCTACTTGAGAGTAGATCAGTGTCAAAGTGGTGGGAGGCATTCTAGGAGATGATAGACGGTTGACAACTATATGTTCCCACAAAGAAAAAGTATGTGATTCCCAGATTCGCCGGATGTTAGACAGCATACGCAGTAGGATAAGGCAAAAGAGAAGAGCTCATGTCAGATGGTAAGGGCTCAATGCTGCAGAAAATCTAGAGTATAGAAAATGTAGGGGTGAAATTAAAAAGAAAATTAGGAAAACAAAGTGAGGGCATGAAAATATATTAGCAAGCAAAATCAAGGAAAACTATTTCTATAAATGTTTTATAAATCAATGAGAGCTAGAAGATAACTAAGGAAAGAGTAGGGCCAATTAGAGGCTGAAAAGGTACCTTGTGAGTGGAGGCAGAAGGTATAGGCATGGTTCTTAATGCATACTTTGGGTCTGTCTTCATGGCCAGAATTTTACGCTCCGCCACCAGCGGGTTTTTAGGTGGGGTGGAGCGTGAAACTTAAGAGATGGGATTCCCTCCGGGTTCCTGCCCGCCATGGCCACACGGCGATTTTACACCGGGCGGGCAAGGTCTTGTACAGGAAGCCCGCACTTTCCCCAGTTGAGGCCCTTAAGTGGCCAACTATTAGCCACTTTAGGACTGTTTCCCACCCCGCCTCAATTTTTAGGCTGGCGGGAGGATTGAACTTGCGTGGGGGAAGGCCGAAAATCAACAGAGTTACATCTCGGTCTGGAAGTGGTTTCGGAGGGGGGTCTCCAAAAGAAGCCCCCTTTTGAAGTTGGGCACCCTTCCCTTAAGGTTTGGTGACCCTTGGACCTCCCTCCACCCACCAGCTTCTCCCTTGAGACCTTGATTTCCCCCTTCCCGCCCCCACCCCCAGGTCTTCCCTACCCTCCCTGCCCTGGCACCACTTGAACTTGCCAGGCCTCCAGTGCCCGGATTTAGGCTCCGACGTCCTCCTGCATTTCTTCTTCTGTCCACTGCAGCGCTGTCAGTGCAGGGGCTGGAGAGCTATCGGCCAATCAGATTGGCTGGCAGCTCTGTAAGGCGGGACTTCCTCCCGAGTGAGGGGCAGAAGTCCCACTGGCTGCCACTTAATGCTCATTCAAGCGTGAAATGGCTGTGGGGCACTCGGAGTCGGCGGGAATGTATTCCCTGCTATCTGAAAAATTCAGACCCATAAAAGAGAGGGATGATTCAGACATTATTGTTAAGGAGGAGGAGTTTTAAATATTGGAACATATAAACATATTGAGACAGGACCTTAGCATCTTTGAAAGTGGATAAATTAACAAGCCGGGATGATGTATCCCAGGCTGCTAAGAGGAGCAAGGAAGGAAACAATGGAGGCTCATGGTGCCAGAGGACTGGAAATCAGCTAATATTGTACCCTTGTTTAAAAAGGGAGAAAGGGATAGATTGAGTAATTACAGGCCAGTCTGCCTAACCTTAGTGGTGGGAAAATTGTTGGAAAAAAATTTGAAAGGTACACGTTAAACATGGGCACTTTGCGCGGATTTGTTAAAGGAAGGGTATGTCTGTCGTTGATTGAGTTTTTTGGGAGCGCAAACAAGGAGGGTTGATGAAGGTTTGATGTGGTCTTCATGGATTTTAGCAGGGCTTTTGACAAAGTTGGCATTTAAGGGCAAGTGGCAAGTTGGATCCAAAGTGGGCTCAGTGGCAGGAAACAAAGGGTAATGGTTGATGAGTGTTTTTGTGACAGGAAGGCTGTTTCCAGTGGCGTTTTTACAGCCAGAATACTGTGTACAGTTCTGGTCACCAAATTATAGGAAGGAAGTGATGGGACTTGTGAAGCTCCTTGGATGGAGATTTACAAGGATGTTGCCAGGAATGGTGAATTTTAGTTAGGAGGAAAGATTGGATAGACTGGGATGGTTTTCCTTTGAACAGAGGAGGCTGAGGGGAGATTTAATTCAGGTGTATAAAATTATGAGAGACCTAGATAGAGTAGATAGGAAGGACCTATTTTCCCTTAGTAGGAAGGTCAATAACATGGGGGCATGGATTTGAAGTAATTGGAGGAGGACTAGAGGGGATTTAAGGTGGGAGGGGTCTGAAATTCACTATCTAATAGGGTGGGAGAGGCCGAAAACCCTCATTGCATTAAAAAAAAAGTCTTGAATATACACTTGAAGTGCTGTAACCTGCAGGGCTACAACAGCTTGAAAGTGGGATTCCGCTGGCACAGAAACAAATGACCAAATTGCCTCCTTCTGTGCCATAAAGCTTCTATGTTTCTATGGGTGGAATTTATTGTGCGACAAGGGTCTCACCCGCCTTGCGTCACCTCTGCAATGGCAGGAGGGTGGCTCTTAACAGCCTTCCACTGCCTGATACAGGCTCCCTCAATCAGACGATGAGTGCCTGACAATGAGGGCCCCCCCCACCGGGAGCCTGTGTGTAACTCCAACAGGGTTTTCTTTTCAAGCTTCTCACATGGCGAGTCCCCCACCTGCTGCGGGCTAAATACCAGCAGCAGTGGGATGAAACCCTTAAATAGGCATTAGTGCTCACTTAAGGGCCTCAATTTGTGGCAGGGTGGGAAGGCTGTCTACAAGTTTTCCCGCCATGGTCTTAATCGGGGCAGAGGCGGGAAGGTGGTGGGTGGGCACCCGCCACTTTCCCAATCGATTAAAAGCACCAAACTCGCCACAGGGGAGGCATTAAATTCTGGCCAAAGTTTCAGTCCCAGCTCTAATGAACTGGTGCAGTTGTGCCATTACAGGTCAAAGGGATAGAGATTCAATTAACCATTTGGCAATATCCCACTGTTCACTGTGAGACTTTTATGAGATTGGAACCTAAGGTATAAGATTGAAGTGTGAACATGTACCCTGTACACCAGTTCTATGTGAGTTTGATGTTTCACATTTCTTAAACATATAACATAACTGTGTCCAGGAAATAAATCAAAAGAAAAGATTGATCCATTATAGACATATGAGACAGAACAGAGCTGACCCTATTGATGAGAAGGAGGTTGAAAATGTGACTTATTTTGATGTACATTGCTCAGAAAAATAATCACAGCTTCAGTTGTTGTATCGTTCTGGCCAATTACAAATGCCATTCTAACATTTTAGCACTAAGAGAATAAAATAATTCTATGGTTACTGTTTTCTAAAGTGGCATAAAAATGATTCACAAACTCATTTCTGGTATTCTGCACATCCTGCTTCCAAAAAGACACCTTGTGTTTCAAAATTCTTGACCCGTGGTTGATGGCAGAGGTAATATCGCTGATCATTTTAGGTCCCACACTTTAAAATTCCATCTCTAAACCCTGTGCCTCTCCATTTCCCCCTTATTCTTTAAGACCTTCTTAGATTACACCTATCATTCACTTTTAACTTATCAACCTTTCTTCCTTGGCCATGTTTTTCCTACACTTTTGTGAAGGTCATTGGATGGCTTCCTACTTTAAGAGACTAGGCAGGAAATTGGGATCATTTTCACCTGTCTTTTGGAAACTATGAGTGCATTTGGAGTTCCATAATGATATCCACAATGCACCACACACTTGTGGGGTGAATCACGCCAGATGCCATATTGGTGAGGGTATGCACTCAATATTTGCCAGAGCTGGTAGATCATGATACAAGTCATTATGTAACTGATTTGACACTGGCAGTGCCATATTGGAGCTCAACACCCCAGCAAACACCCTCTCTTAACCTCGCACATCTGACTATGCATTCAACAGCAGCAAGGACATCCCACCAGCACCATTTAAAGGAATCATCAACTAGTTACAGGTTAGTTGTTGGTTGGTTTCTTCTGGCTGTTGTTACAATTCAACAAGTTCTTTCTACAGTTGCTTAAAATTGAAAGTTGTAATAGACTACAGGTCATGGTGAGGCAAGTGCTGAACTAAGCTTGAAGACTTCAGGGCTTCTGTACAAACTAATTGCCCCCAGATATGGATGCACTAATAGCCAGGCCCTTTGGAACGTAGCATGACTTGGTAGAGACCATGTAGAGCAGGACAAGTTGCTGTAAGAGGTAGGAGGAGAAGTGCTCCAGGCAGGATGCATATCTGTTCAGGGTGCTCAGGGAGAAATTCTCCTACCTGACTCTCAGTGAGAGCTGAGAAGCCTATACTTCAGCAAAGAAGTCCTCAGTGAAATCTGCCACCTGCTGTGGCTAAAACTGCAGCTTCAGAGGAGAGCAAGGACTGCATTGCCAATGGCTGGGAAGGTGACTATGGCATTAGCTTTTATGAGTCTGGCTCCATCCAGGCTGGAGCTTGGCACACTTGCACTATCTCATGGTTTGCCATTCACTGTTGCATAAGAGAGGTCACAAAAGCTTTCTACTCAATGAGAGCTAACTACATTTCTTTCCCTTGCCAGAGAGAAGCAGCTGGAGCAAGCATGCACCTTCTGTAAGATTTTAAGCTTCCCCATGATGCAGGGTACCATTGATTTCATGCACATCACCTTGTGTGTGCTACACACCAACTCTGTTCTATATCAGAACAGACAGGGATTCCACTCCCTCGACATCCAGCTGGTGAGTGACCACAGGCAGTGAATCATGCAGGTCAATACCCAACATCCTGGCAGAAGTCATAAAGCCTTAACTCTGTGGCAGTCTGCTGTGCCACTTGTATTTGAGCTGTCATGGCAAACCAAAGGGCGGTTACTAGGAGACAAAGGCTCTCCATTAATGACATGGCTGAAAACTCCCGTGCAGGCACATGTGTGCAGCATGTATACAATGAAGACCACACTGCATGCTGCTTTAGGACATGCTGAGGACATGAAAGGTGCTATATAAATATCTTCCTGGACTTGAATTTTCACCATGACAGAGAGGCTCTCCATTGTGGCAAAAATCCTGGAAATGGATGAAAACTCTGAGTCCTACTCCCGGACCTGGCATTTCCCATCTTGGCGGGGGTGGATCTGAAGTTGGGCCGGGGTTCACACATGCACCATTCCTGGAGGCTGAAGACCAATTAAAGCTCCAGCTGCTTCCACTGAAGTGGGATTTTGGAAGAACAGGAGTGTGGAATCCGGAGTGTGAACTTTATGAATTTTTATGTTAGCCAGGGCACCCCTTTAGATAGAGTCCCAGGACACCTTTGGGAGTGGTAAGGCACTTTAGGATTGTTAAAAGTGAACATGATTATGCACTTTTTACGCATAGGCTCATTGGAACTGTCAAGCAGTGAATGAGCTGTCCAGCTGTCGAGCAACTGTCCAGCTGTTAAGGAAATGTTAATGACCAGGCCAGCTGTCAAGGATCTGTCAAGCAACTGTACAATTATTCAGAAACTGTCCAGCTGTCAAGGAACTGTCCAGCTATCCAGGAATTGTCAAAACTATCCAGGAGCTGTGCAGCTGTCAAGGAAATGTTAAGGAGCTGTCCAGCTATCAAAGCTATCCAGAAGGTGTCAAACCCATCAAGGCTTCCAAAGCTTTCCAGGAAGTATCAAACTTGTCAAAGTTCTCCAGGCAGTGTCAAACCTGCCAAGACTATCCAGGAAGTGTCAAACCTGTCAAGGAACTGTCCAAGGATTGTAGGTGAGTTGGCACAGAGGCGATGAGGGCAAAGGGTGGTGGGTGGGGGCACGAGTTGGTACTAAGTTGACATAGGGGGTATAAGGGCATGGGGGTGCATAGAAGGAAACTAATTTGGCATAGGGGTGTGAGGGGCCGTGGAAGTGGGTGGGGGCACAGATTGGCATGGATGGGTAATAGGGAGTGCGTGGGGCGGGGTGGGGGGGCGGTGAAGCGATATTTTTGTTTTATTAGTTTTCAGTTATTTTAACACGGTGCCGGTGCACAGAGGCAAGCCTTGCACCCGCCCGCCCGCCTCTGCACCCGGCAGCCTGTGGATTCACTCTGGGGTCGCCCGCCCCGACTCATTCTTCAGCCTGACGAACCCCCTCCCCTCCCCTCCCTCCGACCGAAATTCCCACCCGCGGGCGGACGTTTATCCCGGGAACAAAAATCTGGGCCTTTTTCTCTTTGTGTGAATTCACAGGATCCAACCAGCAGATGGAGACATAGAATCAGAATTGGTCGAAATCAAAGTCGAATATTTGTGGAAGCCAGACGTGGCGCTATCTGGAACCTCATGTGATCTGACCCTTTCTACAGCCTAGTATTGATTTCTCATATTTGATGTAGCACAGAGGCAATGTCAGAGGCAGTTTCTTTTGCTGCTGGCTACACCGTATCAAAAGCACGAATGCCTGCTGTTAAACGAGCTATAAAGGAAAGAAACACTTCATTCTTTAGCGGTCTTAATCCTTACACTATAAGTGTCAAAATTAGCATTCACTACACTAAATTCAAGCTAGAGCCTCATTCAAAATGGCATTAAATTACAGAGTCCTTGGAGTAATTCAATAGTTTCGCTGTGGGATGCAAGTAAAGTCATTTTTAATGAGCACTCAAAAACTACTCGTAAGCGAATTTAAAAAGAAATCCAAAAATGCGGAGATTGGTACCTATCTGCAAACTACGGTGGTAATTCATTTCATTATTTGTTCATTGATGGTGTCGATTATAATTGAGTTTCACAATAAAAATTAACAAGTCTCTTACCATTTTTCCTTTTCTTTTTTGGGGTGAACTGCATCCTTGCAGAATGAAGTAGTGGGAGAGCTATTAAGAAATGAATGCAAAAGCAAAATACTGCGGATGCTGGAAATCTGAAATGAAAACAGGAAATGCTGGAAAAACTCAGCAGGTCTGGCAGCATCCGTGGAGAGAGAGAGAGAGAGAGACATAGTTGAGTTAACGTTTTGAGTCGGTATGATTCTTCTTTAGAAATGACTATATTTGATTTTGGAGTGCCACCAACTGGTGCCAGACATTTTGCTCCAGTTCAGAAGATACCTGCAGACAATGTGGCCACAAACCCTGTCCTGGTGTTGCTTTGAAACGGGCCACTAGCAGATGTAGGAAACTGCCACCTGTTTTTTCACTTTGTCTATGAAGAAATGTATCTGCTTGTTCACTTTGCCATCACACCACCATTAAAGCTGGGTCCTCACTTTGTGGGAATGTAGCTGCAACCCTTAAAAAAGCACTGTCTTGAACCATGGAATATCAGATAGAGAACACACTGCATCATTGTGCTGATCTCTATAGTTTTACAGACAATACTTATTTTTGCTGAATTATTCTCACAAATCCTTAATTTATCCCCTCTTTCCTCTAGGTCAACTCAAGTGAGCAATGTGATAATCTGCTTATTTCAATGTCTCTATCATATACACTTTCTGAAGAATAGGATTTGGCCACAGGTGGGTAGGAATTTAAAATTGCAAGATTGCCCAGGCCATCCACATTTCAATAGACATTGATGGGCTTTGAATTTAATTCAATTTTTGCTTTTTTAAGGGCCATATTGGTAGCAGGAAAGCAATTTTAGAAATTAAATCACCGAGGGCATTACATAAAGCATACTGCTGCTTTTACTGCTGTGTGAGTGATTTAAAGAGAAGTATAGCATTCAAAGTGTTAATAAACATCCCTGACAGAGGCACTGATGTCCTTTGTATCTCGTTGCCTCAGGTGAAATAGCAATAAATGAAACATGATCATGCAGAATAGCCTTCCTAGTTCAGCCAAGCATGTGTTCTGCATTATGGAATAATGGAACTAGGGCATTTTTTGACTGAGTGCATAAAATACAGAGAATGTTCATAATTAATAAACGTGTAATTTTATCGCTGGGAGTATAAACTAATGGGGATTTCTACTGTTACTAATTTTTTTTAACTTGGCGCAAAAAATATTTCAAGAACTCCCACTGTGGTATTTTGTAAATCCTCCCCTAAAACCCCATCCTTTGCCCTGTCTTTTAAACCTTTTGGGTTCAGGAATATTACCAACATTCAAATTCTTTTATGAAATAAAATATTCATGTAATAAACACAAAGATGCAAGGGCTATAACAACTGTACTTCTGTTCTGATGTTTACATATGACAAATGACTAGATTTGTAAGTAACTGAAAACTTTCATGCATTGTGCCCAGTGAAATCTAAGCCAATTAAAAGCATGGCTCAGTACCTTAGCATACCAGAGGAGATTCTGAATATGGATTAAATCTAGCTTCACTTATAGTTATGAATTGTTTCAAGCATCTGGAAAAGTGGATGAGAGTCCAGTGAGTGGATTTGCATTGCATGCAACAGCGACTTGCTTTCTTTCTTCTCATTATGCGCCAAATGCTGAAATGACAGACATTTACCAAAGTCTTCACACGTCTACGTTATGGATTAGCAACTAACTGGAAGTCTGCAACTGCCAAGCCATTTCACATGAACCCTGTGTAACATCTTTTATCCAGAGCTGATCCAGGCCAGCTGTCAGCGAGGATGGATAAGGACTTGAATTGTAAACGCATTTCTTTCAGGTTTAAAGACAGCCTTTGTTGGCAATATAATAGTAAAATATTTCATCCTAAGTAAATTTGGAAATAGTTGAAATCAGTTGTTTAATTTATGACAGATTAGCCCAGTGTTCTGAAATAGCTTGGCGCTTATAAAGAAAATTAAAATTTGTCCATAAAATGTTCCTTTGGGACAATTTTATATTTCGGTGCATCTAGATGGAAGAGGAAGCAAAACGGTTCATCATATCAAAGGGAACAGAACATTGTGATTCCAACTGCGACTCCAACAGAACGCCAGGATGACACAGCAGAAATCCAGGTGCGCTGGGACTTCCCTGTTTCTATACGACAAGACAAACAATGGTCATTGGCTGAGGCCAGATGCAGGAACCTCCCCACACCACCCCATGACCCCCACCCCATCCCAACTCAGGAGCTCTATTTCTCAGGCCTACTGGGAACCCAGTGTTGGAATAGCAGCCAGCTTCGCCAGTGGCTTCCAATCCAGGTGTGCCTGAATTAAATATTTTAAAAAGTTCTCACCAGATTGGCCTCTGGAGCTCAAGAGAACATTACCAGGTCTGGGGAAACCATCCCCCAACGTGCACTGTTGTGGAAGCTTCCACAGGCATGGGGCAGGCAGGTGCCAGAAATGCATCCACTTGCACCCACCTGTCCCTTGCTTTGAATTTAATGATTAGAAATTCATGGACCTTTACCAAAAGCCTTTTTGGAAGCTAAGGTACATAAGATGTTGAAAGGGTAGACTCCCAGAGGCACCATCCAGTGCTGATTCCATTGGATTGTGGAGTCATTGGAAGGGCACCTCATTAGCAAGGAGAAAGCAGTGGAGGATAGTAAAGATAAAAAAACCCTGAAACAATTACAAAAACAACTAGAGAAATCATAAGATGTTTCTGGTCAGATGAATTTACCAGAGCCACTAGCCTTTGTCATCTGTAATTATCTTGTGATCTTGATAACTAAGCCAAATATATTTTTCAGATTAATATGATCAAAAACTGTAAGAACTCCAGTGTTAGGAAACAGTTAATGGGACAGGCGTAAGAATTAAATGTTGACCTTTCTCTGGCTGATGCCACATGTGTTTCGCTGTGGACTTTAAACTGAAAGCTATTAAGAAAGACAGCACAAGATAACTGGTCAACTGTGGAAAGGACCAATTAGTCAGATTCTGTGTGTAGCAGTGTGTTGAAAGGAATTCTGATATTCAGTGTTGAGAGATGGAAATTTGAATTAATTTGTATTGTTGGGGTTAGAAAATGAAATACATTGTTCATGTTTGGTGAACCTACTGCCCCAATGTATTTATATCTACCACCATCTTTTTGAAAACAGGAAAATTGAACCCCATCTCCCAAATGATCCATAATAGAGAACATCTGGTTGTTGATAGATTAACTGTAAATGGCCCAATTTCTAACCTGGAATCTAGTTCAATGCTAACCCACTAGTAGCACTGTCACTATTTTAATAAGTGAGGTAAGTTTTTCTTTGTTGAACATTTTTTTTACATCTCTGGATTCTATAGGTAACGTAAAAATTCCCCATTAACACTATCTGTTTAGCAAAAATAATTGCAGTGAATTCCATTAATAATCTGCATGTTTTAACATTTTTTCCTGTGAAAATAAAATGATTAATGCTCAACATGCTGCACTTTTTTATGATTGCTAAGATGACCTAAGTGTAACAATAGATTTTAATGAGTTCACCTCAATGTTTAAGCGGTGATTGTAACCTTGGCCACCCTGTGGAAACAGGACAAACAAGCAATTAACATTCCCTGTGGAACTTACCTGACAAAGTCCAGTTTCCTTTCTGCAAGCTCCAATTTTAAGTTTTCTAACGGGCGGTGAGGGCACCCACTACTCACTGGCACCGTCCTTCTTTAAATATTCAAATTCAGGTCTGAAGATCACCAGGCCCCAAATGTTGTTTTAACCAGAGGCCTGTGTGGAGAAGACATTTTGGCTTTCTAGCCAGACCAATCAGGGCCAGCAGATGCCCAAGGAGGTAAGTGCCTTTCCTTTTATTTGTACTCGGCTTGTTGGGGCCAGGAATGTTCCCCCGGCCTCACGAAGAATGCTTAGACTGCCTGGCTTCCAACCCCCAGTTGCAAGACCTTCCTGAACCCCTTACGGGAACTGAATCGAGTACTGAGGGGGCTGTTTCTTTGGTTCCTGGTGACTCCTGCCTGTCACTTCCCACAATTTCGAGTGGGAACCTGACTGCATCTATGCAGATGAGGCCAGCAGTTAAAATCTTTGGGGCCTCACGCTACCTCAGTTGGGAGAGTTGGCACAGCTCCCACTTGCCCATTTCCTCCACTGCCTTAAGGTCAAGCCAATAGAATTGCAAGAATTGGTTTTCTCAAGTTATTTATTCTCACTTAATAGTTTGCAACCTCAAATTTATAAGAAGCATGTGTGTGCCATCTTGGATAATTCAATAGTTAATTCTCATATCTGTTAACTCTTCTTTCACAGATCCTCATTTCACAGTAATTTTATATCCCCATATTTCAAAACTATTTTCTTCAGAAATGAAGCTTAGAGGTAATTTAATTTTTGACTTATTTTTAAACAGATATCTACCATCCGGCAGCTGAAGCACATGTCTACAGGCAATAGGCCCCTTCTCATATGCAAATTGGGGTCATATCACATTGTAAAAAGAGGCACTTCCAGAATCTTATCTAATTCTTTGCTTACAGAATTTTTTGTACCCATTTATTCCTAATCACACTATCCATCTCAGATGGTATACATAAATTGAATTAGATCCCAATCCCTTCATTAATTTAACTTCAATCCCTCCTCTGTATTTCTCCAAAGTGAATAATTCTAACTCTTGGAGCCTCTCCTCATAACTAAGCACTCTTAGGATAGGCATCATTCTGATTCTCTTCTTCTGTACCTTCTCCAGAGCTTAGATATCCTTTATGACCAAAAATGACCAAAACTCAACATAATGCCCCTTGTATAGAATCCTTTGTACTCAAATGAATGGTAACCAAAAACCCAATTTGTTTTCCAGATCTACATCGCTCTACTGAGTGACAAACAATTACACCCAAATCTTCTGGTCCTTTTACCTTTTAATGGGTACCCCTGCGTGGTATAAATATATATGAAGTTTCTTAACCCCTCCCCCCTCCCAATGCGGGTTTTTGTTCATATTAAAGGGCATTTCATAAATACAAGAGCCTATTCCCCAACTAGGCTAACTCAGGCTGCAGCCTAACAATTTGATGTGAATTACCAACTGCTGTGCTCATTTTTGCGTCATTAGTGAATTAAAAATAGTTTAGTTAATGCACTTATCTAAATCATTAATGAAAAAGTTGAGCAGCAATTGCCACAAAATGCATTTTTAAAAATTATTACCTACCTGCATAATCTGAATCTTTCTCATTGCTGTCAGGGCTATGTAGGTGTTCATGTGTTTGTAAAGGAATAAGCTGGTCTTACCAGATAATGAGTGGTCAGCTGATTTGAAGAGTTTTCTGATGTTTCTGCATTGTTCCTTATGATGTGCCAGGGGCACCAGGGATGGAATTGCAGGTTGAAAGGCTGCTGCCTGTACATTTGTGCCAAAGAATTTTCCAGCACTGGGGGAGAGTATGGATAGCCAGGGGTGTATGGGGAGGACTGATGGCTTTTATTTATCATTGGCGCCTTTCCAAACAGGTGTGTTGCAGCTGGAATGCTGTTCAATTGCATCATAGGGCAGACCACTAATTATAATGGACCATAATTTACTCTGGCAGGGACTTGCCCTTGCACGTTTAGGTTTTTAAAATGTTTGCATGGCAAATTGCTGAAAGTGTGAGCTGATAATAGGGCTGTGAGGGAAACAGGACACTTGGGACCTGAGTGAATAGGGCAAGCAACTGTGTAGCCCCTTAACTAAGCATATTAAATTATTGCGTTGGGAGTGAGAAGGAAGTGTAAGTTAGAATGGGTGAATTCAATCTCAAATCAGGTATGGATAGGAAAAAAAGGGAAGAACGACAGGATTAAGAGAAAAAAAAAGAAACAGAAAGAAAAAGTAAAACTTTTAAAAAATGTTATATTTTACATTCTCTGACATCAATTAAAACCTAAAGGAATAAGATTACAAATTTGGAATTTTTAGTTTTCAGTGCCCAAGAGGTTGACTGGTCGTAATTAATATTTATCACAGCCATCAAAAGGAGCTTTAGTCTTAACTTTCTGTAGTGAGTTTAGTTTGTATTGACCACTCAAATGCAGCAACTGAGCACTATTTCATACATTTCTCTTGTGAGGCAATATTCGAGATGCTGTTTTCGTGAAGCTAAATGTGAAATGGTGCACATCAGACAGCAACCTTTGGATTTCCACATTTAACTGCACACCTGCCCTTGCCTGAAGTTCCTGTAGCATTTCCACATAAATAAAAGGTGAGTGCTATTAGCTTCACCATTATTTTAACAGCAAATTATGGACCATTAGTTTTCAGACCCTTTTGAAGCTTATGCGCTGGCTCCCAAAACCCAACCTAATAACCGTCCACATTGAGACAAACGAGATGCATAGGGACTGTTGCAGGCCTAGTTCTTACATATCCAATAATGTGGGAAAGCTGCCATTGTATATCAGGGTCACAATGTGTGCCTCGTATCCCTTGTATTTTATTTTATTCCCATTGGATATCTGTCTGGTACTTCCTGGTTGCTTCACCAACGAACTCCAATGCGCAGAATTTTAGAATCCCTCACAGGCGCGTTTGTAGACAGGGGTGATCTGTAAAATTTTGCAGTCCCCTTCCCTCCAGGCCTTTTCACCCTGTTCCCTCTCCCCTTTGTCCCCCACCTCCCAGACCCAACCCCAGACTCACATCTCGTCCGGCTCCTGGCTCTTTCCAGTGACGTTGCTGGACCAGAAGGCTGCCGGCCAATCAGATGGCTGGCAGCTCTCAGAAGCAGGACTTCCTCGCCAGATGGGGCAGACGGCCCATCTCCAGCCAATTAACTCCCTCTGAATGTTAAATAGCTGCAGGACAGCCACCTGGAGCGGGGGTGAGGTCCCCGTGACATTTTCAGTGGCAGGGAGGGAAGCCCCACCTCCCTTTTAATTCTAACCAATCGATTAGTAATGCAGGCCCAGCATTTCCTATAAGGTCACCTTGGGAATCCCCAATAATTAAGTGTCACTCTGGAAACCCATGGTGCATGCCAAGGATTAAGTCTGGATCTAGCTGCACCTAACCCATTCCTGTTAACCAGTGTCCTCTCATCCTCTCCATTTCAATTATATTGCTTTTGACAAATAAAGCAGCATCCTTCCTTTGTGATTCAAACTATCCTTTTGGAATTATTTGTGCCTTTTTAAATGCACTTCAGAACCATGGCTTCCATCCAGCCAAGTTTCAAAGCTGCTTATTATCACTAACCCCTAAAAGGAAGTCTTCAACATTTAATTTCTAGCATTGTCCTAGCATTAGCATTAAAAACTCCAAGCAATTTCAGACATTCCTATATGAAAGAGAGACTTGTATTTATATAACGCCTTTTATGGACACAGGATGTCCTAATGTGCTTTACCACCAAAGAACTACTTTTGAGTGTCACGGTTTTAATGTAGGAAATGTGGCAGTCAATTTGTGCACAGCACAGCAAGCTCTTACCAACAGTAATTAAACATTATCATGTGCTGGTGACTGAGGGACAAATATTGGCCAGGACTCTGGTATTATCTCCCCTTCTTGTCTATGAACTAGCACTATGGGATCTTACACATTAACCAGAGAGGGCCTCTGTTTAACGCCTTTGTAAATTGTTAAAATGATCAAGGAGTGTTATACTGTAGAATGCAGAAAGCTGTTATTGTGTAACTAAATGCCTTTTAAAGCTGCAAAGCCTAATTGTTAAATAAGAGAGCCACAGGTCATTCAGAGTTTAGTTATTCTTTGGTCATCTACAAAAATTAAAAGCTAAACAATAAAGTCTCAGGGACCTCAATTTTTCATTCTCTTTGATTCAGGATTTTGTAGATTGTAATGTGTTTGCCCATTTCAGGCTCCAGCTGAGAGCAGCTAATGTTTTAAGTTGTTTGTAACTGTAACAAAGCAACATCTACAGGCACAAACATATTGAGTAAACATTTTTACCTTCACTGTCTGCCGGCTATCTGGCAGAGTCAATTACCGCCTCTGTACATCTTGGTTGATTCTCATTCCGTTGATTTCTAAGGAAGAATCCCTGGGCCCAGATTTTTGCTCAAAAGGCCAGTAGTTGGAGTTGGGAAATTTCCCACTACCTGCCTTGGGAGAAACTTCCCCGAATGCTCGGGTCTTTGTTTCATGGGGACAGGGGGCTTGGGGGTGGAGGTGGGTAGGTGAGGGATGGAGTCGGGCCTGCCACTCATAGCTGCAGATTGGAGATGGCCACAGAGGTTGCTGAATGCTGAGGTGGGCTGGTTAAAATTGTTAATTGCTGTTGAGAAGGTGATGGATGGGCAATAAATGCTAGGCCAGCCAGCAATGCCCACATCCCGTGAACAAACAAATTTTAAAAATTCTGATTTACTGTAGTTTTATTGTGAGCTAATGAACAAAATGTGACAGAAAAAATGTGGTAGGGAATGCAAGATGGGGAATAGGAATAGAAAACTGTCAATTAAAAAAAACTAAAGACCAACAGAAGCAATTGATCCAAATGACCAGTATGACGATTACAATAAAACATAGGTGGACTTATTCAATCACTGAAAATCATTGGCCTTGATATTATCCTTCACATGGTATATTACTCACATTGCAGTATAGCCTTCAAGTCATCATGAACACCAATACAGGAAAACTGGAATTATCTTAAAAAAATACATTTCTCAGTGTAAATTCATCTCTTATTTCTAGACATTTGTTCAGTTAAAACCATAGCAATACCATTTTTCATAACTTTTAACTGAACTTTGGATATCTTTCCCAAGGGAGAACCTTTGCATTTAAGGAGAGGGTGCTCCAATTCCATAGCTATGCTTTTCATACAAAATGTTTAGTTCTATCTGTTGAATGTTTTTTTTCCACCTCTGAAAATTATATTGCACAGTGTCTGTACTTCCTACAGTAAAAATTCAACAATCATATAGAAAATAAAAGATATATGGTTTTGTATCTAGCATTTGATGCTTCAGAATCACAAGTGATAATACTTACACTATATTGGTTTGGTCTCACTGGAATTTTTTTTACTTAAATCACAGTTAATTACTAATGTTCTCTTAAATGTAGAACTGTAGTTGGCCAGGCTGAAGTGGTTTGACGTCAGTTTATTTATCAGTGTGGCAGCCACTTTTCCATACACAAAACTACTCTGCACTTGGTTCAATAGCTCTCTGGTCATCCAATTATTTAATATCTATCTGTTCTTTTGCTTGTGAAAAATGACCAGGGTTGTGTCAAGATGATTTGAATATAACCAATAATGAAAAAAAGTGAGTGCATGATCTGAGAGGGCCAGCAGTGTACTGTGAAGAGTAGTTAACTACTGCCATCTGGCAGCAAATCTGTAACCTAAAATATAAATTGTCAGTAAATAATGAAGCAGAAAGAATTCCAGCATTTACACAGTTTAACTACCTGGTAATAAATCAATATTGTATAGGTTATTCATTTGTACCTTTACACCTTGTCATTTCCAGTGGCTGTTTGAAGTAGCCACCAACTTTGGAGATACAAATAAGACAAACATTAGGGCTGGGCCTAAGTCCCGTGGAGGGAGTGGGTGTTGGCGGGAAGCGGAAGTATTTCCCTCTGTGGAGCCCAGGGGGAAATCACGCTGAATTGTGTGATGCTGGAATCATTTTGTGCAGTTGGGGGTTTCCCGACCTTGTTAATGGCAGGACGGGCAGGAAGTCGTGTGCCCCACCGTCATATCCTCCGGGCGCCATATTTAAAAGAAGCCTGGACAGCTGCAGCTTTATCCCACTCTGAACTGCGGCCCAGGAAATGGCCCAGAGACCCCAGGCAGCATCGGCACCAAGATTCAGCGATGGAAATACTGCTAAATGCAATGGAGGACAGGAGGGACGTCCTCTACCCCAGGGGTGGAAGGAGGAGGCCCACCCGAGTCGCCTACCCTGCATGGGGGGCGGGCGCCAGGGTGGTGAGTGTGTACAGCACACACCAGAGGACAGCTCTGTAGTACAGGAAAAGGATGAACGACCTCACCCATGCTGATAGAGTAAGTGAACCCTCTACTGCTCCAACTCACCTCACAGAGTGGGAACTGGGTGATGGGTGATATAGACAGGTTAAGTCAGTGAGCAAAAAACTTGGCAGATGGAATATAATGTGGGAAAATGCGAGGTTATGCACTTTGGCAGGAAGAATAGAGGAGCTGAATATTATTTAAATGGAGAAAGACTGCAGAAAGCTGCAGCACAGAGGGATTTGGGAGTCCTCGTGCATGAATCCCAAAAAGATAGTATACAAGTTCAACGGGTAATAGGGAAGACAAATGGAATGTTGGCCTTTATTTCAAAGGGAATGGAGTATAAAAATAGGGAAGTCTTGCTAAAACGATACGGGGCCTTAGTTAGACCACACCTAGAATATTGTGAACAGTTTTGGTCCCTTTATCTAAGGAAAGATGTACCAGCATTGGAGGCAGTCCAGAGAAGGTTCACTAGGTTGATCCCGGGTATGGAGGGATTTCCTTATGAGGAGAGGTTGAGTAGGTTGGGCCTGTACTCATTGGAGTTTAGAAGAATTGGGGGCAACCTTATAGAAACACATAAGATTCTTAGGGGGCTTGACAGGGTAGATGCTGAGAAGTTGTTTCCCCTTGTGGGAGAGTTTAAGACCAGAGGGCATAATCTCAGAGTAAGGGGTCACCCATTTAAAACAGGGATGAGGAGGAATTTCTTCTCTCAGAGGGCAGTCAATCTGTGGAATTCTTTACTACAGAGGGCTGTAGAGGCCGGGTCATTAAGTATATTCAAGGCTGAGATAGGCAGATTTTTAATTAGTAAGGGAATCAAGAATTGTGGGGAAAAGGCAGGAAAATGGAGTTGAGGATTATCAGATTAGCCATAATCTCATTGAATGGCAGAGCAGACTCAATGGGCTGAATGGACTACTTCTGCTCCTACGTCTTATGGTCTTATGGTCCTCAGTGGGCAAGTCACCATCTACGCTGCCCGTGCATAAAGGGCTTCTCAACATGATACATTGATGCCTGATTGCCAAACTGCAGTCCATGTAGTTGACAGTTAGAGAGACAACTGTGGGTCCTTGACCCTGCTACACTCAGAGCTCATATGGTTGAAGGGATGGGGGGGTGGTAGGGGTCTGGCATAGAGGCCACCAGCAAATACAGCTGATGCCATGTCTCCTCGTGCCTCCTCCTTCTATCTGCATGAGCTCTCCACTCTGGGCCGTGCTGCCAAAGAACCCTAGTGGATTAGCTGCATCTTTCCCATGGCATACAGTAGCCAGTGGGTTGCTGCTGTCGACTGGCAGCATGTGTATGCCACCTGCATCCCAAGTGCGCACAAACTATCTTCTCTCCTTGCGCGGGACAAGTTGGCGCACAACAAGCGTGAGAAAGAGAGGGCGGGAGGGGGCATGGCTCAACTAGGCAGCTCATGCCATACGAAGACCGGATTGCTGAGCTGGCAGAGGAGGACCGGGACCGGGCATGTGAAGATGGCGAGTTAGGCGTCCAGCCTCCATTCAGTAAGGAAAACTGCTTAATGTCTCTATCTAGAAACCTAAGGGTCATGCGTGGTGCCATGTTGGAGGCAGCCCATGCAGTCACTCACTCTCTCCTCTTGCAATTGCAGTTGCCAGCAAGAAGAAGGTGAGGCCAGACTGGAAATCTGACTCTACACCAGCTCCAGCCCTCAGAGGAGCCAGGAAGATGAAGGCAATGGCGAGATTGCACCCATAGAGCCGTCACAGCAGCCTCTGCACCCTCCACCAGCCCAGAGACACTCACCTCAGTGGGTACGAGAGCTAGTTCAGGCAGTGTCTCACATTCTGGAGGTCACAGCATGGACACGTTTCTGCAGCAGGTAGAGGCAGGGACAGTCAAGCTCACTGGCACTCGGGGGGCTGCGGGGTGAAGAGGCCCCTGCAAAGTTCGAGTCAGATGATGAGCCTTTAGGAGTGGTCCTAGTCAAGATTTTGAGATGCAGCACAAAATGGGAGAAAATCAGGCAGAGGTGTTGGAGGCCCTCAACAGAGTGGCATGTGAGGTGGAGGAGTGCGTCCGCCTGCTGGCTGATGAAGTGGTGTCAACATGTGCGTGCATCGAGATCTCCATGGGTGGCAGATGCCATGGTGACCCTTGTCCAGCAGAACGACCAGTTTCTGCCGGAAATGCGCGCAGACCTTCACTCCATCGCAGTATTCATGGGCAGGGTTTCACAGTGGCTATGTATGAGGGGTACAGGGCACCTCATCTAGGGGCCCCTTTCCCTCAAGGAATCAGGGAGACGCTCTCAGCCAAGCAAAGGGAAGAAACGTGGCACGTGGACACCCCTGGGATCGCCACTCCGGACTCTCAGAGAGTCTGCAGCCCTTCAGATTCCCCTTTGTCTGTGACCCCATCAGCTTCGGCCTCTGTAACCGCAGAGGGTGCAGATACACCAGAGCAGCAGACCCAACGTAAGCTAGGATCCTCCAGGCCTCAAGGATACAGGGGACACTACCAAAGTCATTCAGTACAACAGGGCATAGTGGTCAGCTGGCTGCCTCCACCCCTGCTGTGGGAGTCGGAGAAGCACAGTGGCAGACAAAGAAAAATTAAGAAGTCCTGATCTCACACGTGGTTGCACAGGTTCACTCTCATTGTTCAATGTTGATACATGTTTGTAAAGATATGGTCACTTGCACTTTTAGAAGCTCTGATGTGTTTTGAATGCATTTCCCAGTCGTTACACCTGTGTGCAACCCCTATATTCAGGGGGATAACACAGGCTGGATCTGTGCCCCTGGCAGCATGCGTGCGCAGGGGAGGCATCGATCTTTGCCAGGGCCCTTGCAGCCAGGTGTGAGAAGCTTCCCGCGCGCGCTTCTCCTTTGCCACTCACACCCTCCTTGATTCCCAAAGTCTTTGCTTTGGCAGGGCTACATGCTGGGGTCCCCCTTCAGTTGTCCAGTTGAGCTGACCTGTAGCTCAGCCCACCCGATGACCCAAACTCCCATGCAGCATCTCGACATCTCCACCACGAGGCACTGGATAGTTGCGAGCGGCCATGGTGCGAGTCATTTTTGAGGTGTAGTCCAATACCTTTCACCCTCTCCTCACCTCCCCAATTACTCACACCCTCCCCACTATAAGCATTGACCCTCCTGGTGTAAACTTGGTGACCTGCCCACTGTTACCCTAGAACCCTCACCCCCCCATCACGCTTCATCCAGTGCAGATTAATGTTAATACCCCCTTCTTTCCCAAAGAGTCCACCCCAGTAACTATAGAGATGCCCCTCCTCATCCTACCAATCCCTAGACTCTGCGTTCATTTCTGTCAGCCCTCCAACAACCATCAGTGCCCGTTCAACTGCCTTCGCAGGAACCTCACCCTCCCACCCTACAGGATCCCACTGCCCTCTTTAACCATCACCATCCCTTCCTATCACCAATTTCCTCAGTTTACCCCCACTATGACTCAGCAGTAGACATCACAAAACCCACCCTCTGAACCACTTACCCCAGCCTGCAATTGCCCATTCACACCTGCACACCCGCCCCCACTGCCCGTTCACACCTGCACACCCGCCCCGACTGGCCATTCACACCTGCACACCCGCCCCCACTGGCCATTCACACCTGCACACCCGCCCCCACTGGCCATTCACACCTGCACACACGCAACCCCACACTCCCCATTTTCCATTCACACCTGCACACACACCCCCACCCCCTACTGCTTATTCACACCTGCACACAACCCCCTCACGACCTATTCACGCCTGCACACACCACCCTCACTGCTTATTCACACTTGCACACACCCGCCCCCACTGCCTGTTCACACCTGCACACACCCCCCTCACTGCCCATTCGCACTTGCACACACCCCCCCCACTGCCCGTTCATAGCTGCACACCCCCCCCCCACTGCCTGTTCACACCTGCACACACCCCCCCTCACTGCCCGTTCACACCTGCACACTCGCCCCCACTGCCCGTTCACACCTGCACACACTCCCCCTCACTGCCCATTCACACCTGCACACACCCCCCCTCACTGCCCATTTGCACCTGCACACCCCCCACTGCCCATTCACACCTGCACACACTCCCCCTCACTGCCCATTCACACCTGCACACACTCCCCCTCACTGTCCATTCACACCTGCACACCCCCGCTCACTGCCCATTCACACCTGCACACCCCCCACTGCCCATTCAAACCCGCACACACTCCCCCTCACTGCCCATTCACACCTGCACATACTCCCACTCACTGCCCATTCACACCTGCACACACTCCCCCTCACTGCCCATTCACACCTGCACACACTCCTCCTCACTGCACGTTCACACCTGCACACACTCCCCCTCACTGCCCATTCACACCTGCACACACTCCCCCTCACTGCCCATTCACACCTGCACACACTCCCCCTCACTGCCCGTTCACACCTGCACATACTCCCCCTCACTGCCCATTCACACCTGCACACACCCCCCCTCACTGCCCATTCACACCTGCACACACTCCCCCTCACTGCCCGTTCACACCTGCACACACTCCCCCCCACTGCCCATTCACACCTGCACACACTCCCCCTCATTGCCCATTCACACCTGCACACCCCCCACTGCCCATTCACACCTATACACACTCCCCCTCACTGCCCATTCACACCTGCACACACTCCCCCTCACTGCCCATTCACACCTGCACACCCCCCACTGCCCATTCACACCTGCACACTCCCCCTCACTGCCCGTTCACACCTGCACATACTCCCCCCTCACTGCCCATTCACACCTGCACACTCCCCCTCACTGCCCATTCACACCTGCATACACTCCCACTGACTATTCACACCTGCACACACCCCGCCAATGTCCTTTCACACCTGCACACACCCCCACTGCCCATTCTCACCTGTGCACACAACCCAACGTCCCATTCACACCTGCACACACCCCCTCATATCCCGTTCACATATGCACCATCGCCCTTCAGTGCCCATTCACACCTGCACACACACTCCCCACTGCCCATTCACACCTGCACACACCCCCCTCACTGCCCATTCACACCTGCACACACCCCCCTCACTGCCCATTCACACCTGCACATACTCCCCCTCACTGCCCATTCACACCTGCACACCCCCCCCTCACTGCCCATTCACACCTGCACATACTCCCCCTCACTGCCCATTCACACCTGCACACACCCCCCTCACTGCCCATTCACACCTGCACATACTCCCCCTCACTGCCCATTCACACCTGCACATACTCCCCCTCACTGCCCATTCACACCTGCACACACCCCCCTCACTGCCCATTCACAACTGCACACCCCCCCCTCACTGCCTATTCACACCTGCACACACTCCCCCTCACTGCCTATTCACACCTGCACATACTCCCCCTCACTGCCCATTCACACCTGCACACACTCCCCCTCACTGCCCATTCACACCTGCACATACTCCCCCTCACTGCCCATTCACACCTGCACACACTCCCCCTCACTGCCCATTCACACCTGCACACACTCCCCCTCACTGCCCATTCACACCTGCACACACTCCCCCTCACTGCCCATTCACACCTGCACACACTCCCCCTCACTGCCCATTCACACCTGCACACACTCCCCCTCACTGCCCATTCACACCTGCACACACTCCCCCTCACTGCCCATTCACACCTGCACACACTCCCCCTCACTGCCCATTCTCACCGGTGCACACAACCCAACGTCCCATTCACCCCTGCACACACACTCCCCACTGCCCATTCACACCTGCACACACCCCCCTCACTGCCCATTCACACCTGCACACACCCCCCTCACTGCCCATTCACACCTGCACATACTCCCCCTCACTGCCCATTCACACCTGCACACACCCCCCTCACTGCCCATTCTCACCTGCACACACTCCCCCTCACTGCCCATTCACACCTGCACACACTCCCCCTCACTGCCCATTCACACCTGCACACACTCCCCCTCACTGCCCATTCATAACTGCACACACTCCCCCTCATTGCCCATTCATACATGCACACACCCACTGCCTGTTCACATCTGCACACACCACCCCACTGCGTGTTCACACCTGCACACCCCGCCACACTGCCTGTTCACACCTGTGCACATCCCCAAAATGCCCACTCACACCTACACACATTCCCCCACTGCCTATTCACACCTACACTCCCCTGCCACTGCCCATTCACACCTGCTTACACTCCCACTGCCTATTCACACCTGCACGCACCCCGCCAATGTCCTTTCACACCTGCACACACCCCCACTGCCCATTCTCACCTGTGCACACAACCCAACGTCCCATTCACACCTGCACACACCCCCTCATATCCCGTTTACATATGCACCATCGCCCTTCAGTGCCCATTCACACCTGCACACACACTCCCCACTGCCCATTCACACCTGCACACACCCCCCTCACTGCCCATTCACACCTGCACACTCCCCCTCACTGCCCATTCACACCTGCACACACACTCCCCACTGCCCATTCACACCTGCACACCCCCCCTCACTGCCCATTCACACCTGCACATACTCCCCCTCACTGCCCATTCACACCTGCACACCCCCCCTCACTGCCCATTCACACCTGCACACCCCCCTCACTGCCCATTCACACCTGCACACATTCCCCCTCACCGCCCATTCACACCTGCACACCCCCCACTGCCCATTCACACCTGCACACCTCCCCCTCACTGCCCATTCACACCTGCACACACCCCCCTCACTGCCCATTCACACCTGCACACACTCCCCCTCACTGACCATTCACACCTGCACACACTCCCCCTCACTGCCCATTCACACCTGCACACACTCCCCTCACTGCCCATTCACACCTGCACACACTCCCCCTCACTGCCCATTCACACCTGCACACACTCCCCCTCACTGCCCATTCACACCTGCACACACTCCCCCTCACTGCCCATTCACACCTGCACACACCCCCCTCACTGCCCATTCACACCTGCACACACTCCTCCTCACTGCCCATTCACACCTGCGCACACTCCCCCCAACTGCCCATTCACACCTGCACACACTCCCCCCACTGCCCATTCGCACCTGCACACACTCCCCCTCACTGCCCATTCACACCTGCACACTCCCCCTCACTGCCCATTCACACCTGCACACACTCCCCCTCACTGCCCATTCACACCTGCACACACTCCCCCTCACTGCCCATTCACATCTGCACATACTCCCCCTCACTGCCCATTCACACCTGCACACACCCCCCTCATTGCCCATTCACACCTGCACACACTCCCCCTCACTGCCCATTCACACCTGCACACACTCCCCCTCACTGCCCATTTGATGAACCACCAGCCTTCCCAATCTTATGGGGAATCTGACAAACCATGACATTATGGGCAGAATTTAAACCAGGCAATGTGGTTCTCAGCTGCTAGCTGGAGAGCTAGCGAGACTCCTTTGTTGCCTTGTTTGGAAAAAGCCCACTTTATTAAGTGCCTGTCAGGCACTTAAGGGGCCAGCAGCAGGCCTTCCCAGGGATCAAGGGGCCCCCCCACAAGAGAGGCCAGCCAATCAGAGGCATTGTCATCAGCACCACCAGGGGACCACAAGTTCCCACTGTCTAATTCTAGCTGTCGGGTGATTGATTTTTTTATTCCTGCAGGATTTTCCGCTCTTGCCTGCCTCGACGCCTGCCAATTGCGGGCGGGGACGATTCTGCTCTAGGTGATGTACCCCATGTTTCCACCATTTCCACCTCAGTTCTGTTGTTTTCACTCTTTGCTTGCACAAAGGTTAATTTGGCAGCAGAGAGGAGAGAGAATTTAAATTTATCAATGTTGTTAATATCAGTTTGAAAATTAGTTATGGTTCATTTTGGAAAGTTTTTTTTATTATTCTGCTGCTGTCAGCTACTCTGCTTTTGTCCCATTTTCTGTGGGGTTGTCATTTCTTCCTCACCATCCCATCCAGGTCACAATGTTTTTACCATAGGAAATGTCCTGTTTTCTTTGTTGTTTCTCAATAAGGTAAGGAGCAACCGAAAGATGTCAGGCTGGTCAGGGAGCGATGGAGGCACACAACATTCCCCACTAGTATCTTTACACCAGAATATATCAGCAAGTTGCATACCTGCAGCTATCCAAGGAGCAATGCCTGTGGAGGTTAAGCTACATATTCCCAACAAATATGAATGTGTCACTTCCACCAGATGTCAGCTGTTAAAGACACAACTGCCTTTGACCTTTAAGCTACAAGGTCATTTCAGGCTATTATTGAGGACATGAATAACATTTGCCAATCAGCTGTGCACAGATGGATAAAATAAGTTCAGAATTAATTGGTTTTACTAGAAAGCACTTTTATCTATTTCCCCATGGATAATCTTCAGCAGCTTGACAGGTTACTACAATTGTATAAAGTGATAGGACTCTCATAGGTTCAACTAGTTACAAATTGCACCCATGTGGCACTTTATGCTCAATTGTTGAATGCTATTATCTACATGAAAAGGAAAGTGTCTCACTCTCCCAATATGCAGTTCATTTATGCTAATGAATGCTCATTTTCCTGGAACCTGCCCCAAAGCTTTTAGTTCAAGTGCACCACCAGCCTCTTCATCCAGAACAGTTTGGACCTGTGATCTCCTGAGTTTCTTGTTTTGCCTGTGTGGATAGCGATGATGCTGGTAACTCCTCTACCTGTCCTGGCCCTTTCCTTGTCGTTATGGGCAGTCTTCTCCTGCAGAAAGAGGGAGTTGGAGCTAATGAGTGGCTATTGAGCAAGTAAGAGGAGGGTAGGGTTGGGACGTACTGCATGTGGTGAGAGTTGGAGAAGACACAAGATGGATTGATGTTGGGAAGCTGATGAAATTGGAGGGAAGCGTACGTAATGAGAAATGGGGAAGGCATGGTGGGAAGTTTTCTTGGTTGTACAAGTGGGAAGATGTTAATGTGTAGTGTAAAGTGAGGAGAGGAAGAGGTTTGGAAAGTGAAGGAGAGTTGTCTTAATGTGCCCTTGTGATAGTATGGTGGAGGATGTAGTGGACAGGAAGGAATGAGAAAACTGTTGCAAGGTGTTGTTGAGAGAGAAGTAAAGAAGGGTACTCACCTTTGCTGTTCTTGTGAGGTCATTGAAACCCACTGGGGATTCCATGGTGGGTATTGGGAAGAGATGCTGCCACTTGGCCCTTACTTCCTCAACTAGCAACTTCAGTGAGGCACTAGAAAAGTAGGCGGGGGAGAGGAGCCGTCCCACTCACCTGTCTTGCCAAAAAGTCTTAAATTTGTTGAACGAAAAATGCAAGCAGGGGATGCATCCTCCTTCTTAGAGGTGCAGTTCTGTTTCAAGTAGGCTCAAAGGTTATGCCAGAAGTTGCATATACTGGGTGGAATTTAATGGCCTCCCCTGAGGTGAATTTGGAGGTGGAGGGGCATTTAATCTGGCCAGAGGGTCCAACTTCCTGCCTCTGTCCCAATTAAATCCAAAGTGGGAAGGCTCGTGGATGGCCTTCCTGACCCAATGCCAATTGAAATCCTTAAGTGGGCAATTGATGCCCACTTAAGGGCCTCATCCCACCTCTGCTGATATCGAACCATGTGGGAAGCCCAAAAACAAACCTTTTCCATCCCTCATTGTCAGGCACTCAGTGCCTGATCGAGGGACCTGGCATTGGGAAGTGGGGGGTGGGGGGGCAGGGGGCGCTGAGAGCCATTCCCGTACCATTCTTCCGAATGCCCTGCCCGCCCTCCCCTGACAGCGGCTCTCTCCACTCTACACAGATTCTGCTGACACTCATCTGTGGCCTGGGGCCCTGACTGATCCTTGGTCTCAGGTGGATCCTTTGCCAGCAGCTACCATCTCTCCCCTGGTGGTGCTGATGACAATGCCTCTGATTGGCAGACCTCTCTTGTGGGGAGGGCCCCTTGATCCCTGGGAAGGCCTGCTGCTGGCCCCTTAAGTGCCTGACAGGCACTTAATAAAGTGGGCTTTTTCCAAACAAGGCAACGAAGGAGTCTCGCTAGCTCTCCAGCTAGCAGCTGAGAACCCCATTGCCTGGTTTGAATTCTGCCCATAATGTCATAGTTTGTCAGATTCCCCATAAGATTGGGAAGGCTGTTGGTTCATCAGATTTAAATTGCCCCCCAGGCCCCACATCACAAGCATCATGAGGGTTTGCCATCAGTCCTTCTCCCTAAAAAGATTCCCACCCTGGGTTAAAATTGAGACTTATATTTCTATTCTATTGCAAAGAAAAGTAGTAAGTCTGAGGGTTGGGAGTGTTTTAGGAACCGGCAAAAGGTCACCAAGAAGTTAATAAAAAGGGAAAATATAGGATATGAGAAAAAAACTAGCTAGGAATCTAAAAGCAGATTGTAAGAGCTTTTACAAGTATATAAAAAGGAAGAGAGAAGCTAAAGTAAATATTTGTTCCTTAAAAAGAGAGACAGGAGAAATTATCAAGGGGAATGAGGAAATGGCAGAAACATTGAACAGATATTTTTGGCAGAATCATTCCAGGTTTGCACTAAGTGCGGTATGAAAAAAGACCTTGCCAGCCGCAATGGTGGTTTTTTGCACTGTTTCGTCCCATCCCCACCTCATAAATTATAGTCAAGGGAAACACGCTGGATTGCTGGTGGCTGGCCTCTGATTGGCCCGCCAGGCCATTACCTCTCCAATTCCTCATGCAGGGCGCCATATTTAAAATGCAGCCGCGCACACAGTTCTCAATGCTTGCAGCCCAGGACTGCTTCAGCGAAGACATGGCGCCAAAAGCCAAGGAGATTGTAGCCCCCAAATTCAGTGACGCATCCCTGGGATGCCTTCTGGACGGTGGAGGCCTGCTGTGATATCCTCTGCCCCCGCTCTAGCCGCAGGAGGCCTATCAGTCTCACCACTTGGGCTTGGGAGGCAGTGGCAGAGGTGGTCAGAGCCAATGCTGCACACAAGAGGTCGGCTATCCAGTGCAGAAAATGGATGAATGTTCCCATTCGTGCCACCAGGGTAAGTCAACCATCTCATCAATCTCAACTCACCCACTCGCAAGGCCATCACATATTCACTGGCATCTCACTCACTGCCAGCTCAAGAGACATCACCACTCACTCTCTCACACACACCCTCACATCTCCATCTGGCCTCATCTCCTCTGCAGACTGCCCCCTCATCCCATGGCTCCACTTAGCATACACACACGCCTGGTATCCTTCTCTTTTAGCCTGGCATGTGCCTTGCTCACACTTTCTCCATTTGTCTTTATGGAGGACAAGATTGTGAACAATCAAAGGGAGAGGTCCTAGGCCAGGGGGTGGAGTACCAGACATCAAGGTCCTCACGCTGTTTGAGAGTCGCCCACTGGAGCTGACCAGGGAGAACACGGACCATTCCTGCGGTGATGGTGAGGCCGACGTTGAACACCCACATGAAGATCCTGCACCACACGATCCATCTCTCAATGCTACTCTGAGTCCACTGTTCTGTATTCAGCGTGGCTGCCAAGCACTAATAATCTCCATTTTCTGTCCTAGGCACAGCTGACACGTTGCCCTCAGGCAGTCTTGACCCTGACCCCAGCACCACGAAAACCTTGGATGAGGACCCTGAGGGCAGCACCATTGAAGCCCTGTTACGGCGCTCATCCACACCCTCCACTCCTCTGTGGGACCTAGATAGAACCATAGAACACTACAGCACAGAAAACAGGCCATTCGGCCCTTCTAGTCTGTGCCAAAATATTATTCCGCTCGTCCCATTGACAATGATTGACAATAGATGTAGACACTGAACAGTGGACGCAGAGTAGCGTTGAGAGACAGATACGGTGCAGGATCTGCATGTGGGTGTTCAACGCCGGCCTCACCATCACCACAGGAATGGTCCATATTCTCCCCGATCAGCTCCAACGGGCGACTCTCGATCAGAGTGAGGACATTGTCGTCTGGTACTCCACCCACCCTGGTCTGGGTCTCTCCCTTTGAGCATGATCTTGTCTTTCATAAAGACAGATGGAGAAAGTGTGAGCAAGGCGCATGCCAAGCAAAATGTAGATGTAGAGTAGCCTTGGTGAGCACAGCGCACAACCTGTTCCACAGCAGGCGGAGGCAGGGACAACCGAGGTTACCGGCACTCAGAGGACTTGCTGCAGGCAAGGAATCTGCTGAGTCTGAGTCAAATGATGAGCCCCTGGACTGGGTCCTCAATCGATTGGTGGAGCTGCAAAGACAATCACAGGAACATCAGGAAGGAATGTCTAGTGCACTCCTCAGATTGCAAGGCACAATGGAGGAGGCCACCCATCTTCAGTCCGGGGTGATAGCCCTGGCATGCCGATGCACTGATGTCAACACTGGCAGCATGGCAGTCCAGGACATTGGTCCTGCACTGCTACGCGGGCTGAACTCCATCGCTGATGCCATAGTAGGCCTTCAACAGTGTCAACGCAAGAGGGGTGAGGGGAAGCTCGATCTCACTCCAGCTTCCCCTTCTCCTTAAGGAGCCAGCCAGGGACTGTTGGGCCCCCATAGGGAGGAGGACCTGCAGCTTGACACCCCAGGGCCATCCACACTGGTGATTCTGGGAATGTCCAGCCGATCCAAATCCCTTCTTCCTGTGACCCCTACAGCTTCAGCTCCACAGGCTCAGGAGGATGCAGCTGGCCCAGTGCAGGGCACCCAAAGCAGGCCAGGGCCATCCAGCTCTCGGCCCTCCAGAGGACGCCCGTTAAAGTTATCACAGACACCAGGGAGTTGCAGTCAGCAGGCTGCCTCCACCTCCACTGTGGACGGCAGCAGGGTTAGGAAGGTTAAGAAGATGCAGTTGCACAGTGTGGGCACAGGTGTTAATCATTTGTATATAATGTTCAACATTGTAAATAAACTCCCAGGATATGCCTCCTTGCCTGTGGCTCCTTGTTCTGATGAGCAGTGTTTGTGTCACTCAGATGTGAAACCTTGGTTCCTGCACAAGATAAAGGCAGGTGTCTCAGTCCAGGGCCTCTTCCCTGTGCAGTGAGTAATCTTCAGAGCAAAGTGATGGTCCGGCTTCACACTCACTGGACACATTATTGATGCCTGCACCTCGATGGTGCTTGTCATTGCTGCCAGAATGTTGTAGACAGGCGCCACAGAGTTCCGCCATTCTCTCTGTATGCTCTCAGCACCTTTAAGGCGGGGCTGACCCCCATCTCTTCAGCATCTGTGGCCTGTGAGGCTGTGCTCCTGAAGGGATCAGGTGCTGAAGGCTGACAAATGATCAGTTGAATTTAAAGTTTCACAGCTGATATAACCCTGATCACAGAGTGTAAGCGAGCTGCCCTCAGCCAAACAGGAGTCAGACATTCACAGAAGCAATGTGAAGATCTATGGAGCGTCCTCACTGCATGTCGCCATCATCCTTCCAGAATCTAGCAACTATTAGGGCCTCCGCTGCGTCTCAATGACATGAGCCTGAGCACTGAGGGTATGTGCACTGCCATCAGCCACACAGGAGTCAAATGTTCACTGATGCAAGGTGAGGATGTCAGGACTGTCCTCACTGCATCTCGTCATCATCCTCCATGAGTCTTGTGGCTATGAGGGCCTCCCGAGTGCACCTGCCTCATCTGGCCAGTGTGATGGCCTCATCACCGGCACCCTCGCCTTCAAGGACCTCCTCACCATCATCCCCTTTGGCGTCCTCCTCATCAGAGGAGATGTGCAGCTCTTCCATCTCCTCCTCAGCCATGTCCTCCCCCCATTGCATTGCCAGGTTGTGAAGAGTACAGCAAGCGACTGATGTGCAACACTCTCTGGGGACTGTATTGGAGTGCTTCACCGGACCCGCTGAGGCACTGGAACCTTATTTTCACGATGCCTATCATTTACTCCACCAAAGTCTAGGTTGCAGCATAAGCCTTGTTATACCGTCGCTCTGCTGCAGCCTGAGGCCACCGCACAGGCGTCATCAGCCACTGTCCCCGAGGAGCAAACCCTGCAGCCTCTCTGGACCCTGGAAGATGTCAGGGATCTGACCTGCTAAGGATGTAGGAGTCGTGGATGCTCCCTGGGAATCGTGCGCAGATATTTAGGATGCATTTGTGCTTGTCACAGACCAGCTGAACACTCAGTGAGTGGAAGCCCTGGTGGTTGACATAGTTGACTGCTTATTGCCACAGAGATCTAAGTGCCACATGAGTGCAGTTGATGACATCCTGTACCTGTGGAAAACCAGAGATCTGCACAAATCCTAGTGCCCTTGCTTCCTGGCTTTCCTGATCCCAGATGAAAAGCACAAAGCTCTGTGCCTTTGCGAAGATGGTGTCGATGACCTCCTGGATGCACTTCTGCATGCAGGCTTGCGAGATACCACACAGCTCATCTGTGGAGCCCTAGAAGGGGCCACTGGCGTAAAAATTGAGCGTTGCGGTCACTTTCATGGCCTCTGGCAGTGGATGCCCTCTGTGTTCACTGTGGTGCCAAATCCTGCAGCAGGTGGCATATGTGACCGACCAGTTCCCTGGACATGTGCAGCCTTCTGCAACACTGGTTCTCAGTCATCTGCAGGAATGACAGATGCCATTTATAAATCCTGGGTCTATTGAAGTGCCTACGAGCGATGGCTCTCTGTGGATCTTCAGCTGCGTGTACAGCAGGCTCTGTCACCCTTTCATCTTGAGAGAGGCGCTCCTCCCTTTGCCAAGCCAGGCGCCTCCGCTGCTCTTTTCTTCTTCTTCTCTGCTCTCTGTAAGCCATGATGCATACTGCTAAATCGCCAGGCTCCATGATCCTGATGTTCTCTCCTCCTGCAGGGTCAAAAAGAGATGCATGGGTTAGCATGTGTGCCCTAAGAACCTCAGGGTTAAATTTGAAGGCCCCTTCACGCATGCAGGACAGTGCTGGCCACCACTTGGATGGCCAATGTGTAGTGCGCTTCATGGCTGTCCGAAAGCCCACCCAACTCAACCCCACTCCACTTGACTGGTTGGCAGTAGCTTTGGCCACTGGACTGCAAGCTGTGCTCTCAGCTCAGGCGCGGGCATTCTCCTAACCTGCACTGCAGGGCTGCGCTGTTAGCTTGAACCATGAGGGATACTGGTCCAAACCTTAATGAAGACATTGCAAGGGGCTATGAGCACCTCCACCAGTGACTGCTCCATGACCATCACTCACAAGGGGATTCTACAACTTGCCCAGTCGGCCAATTGTTCTGCTGCCCCCTAAAATGCACATTAATTTGCAGTCCGTGCCTGAGGGGTGAAAAGTTCTGGAGCATTTGGTGGCACATTCATGCTTTTGCATTGTTTGAGTGGGCAGAAAAGCTTCAGAGGCTCGATTCTCAGCATGTCAAGGGAGCTGGTGCTGAACAGCCTCAGCTGCGGAAGAATGCTCACTTTTGACAAGCTTTTTCAAGGGTGTGGCCACTTCCCTCACCCCAACCCCCACCCTGGACATGTGCTTGTGTACTTCCCTCAGTCTGTGCTGCCTCATGCATTCCCCCCTCACAATCCCTGGCATCACCAACACTGGAGCCCTTGCCCCAGCACTGCACTGAAAGCCAGCCGGGTAAAAGCAACTTTCCTGTGCCCTCCCCAAATGCATGATGCCTCTTCCTTGATGTCCTGTGGGTGATGCTCGTGAGTGCTGTACAAGATTGTGTGTACTCAACCTCCGTGTTCCCCTGGAAGTCCAGCTCGCCAGATGCACACCTTTCAAAGGCAGTTGTGAGGCACGTTGTTCTGAAGTCACGCCAACGTGGGCAGTAAATTTGACAATGATTCTGGCTATCAGGGCTTACAATGAGATGCTAAAGTATTGAAATTAGCTTCCCGACGTGCAGCGGTTGGAAATGCGGCCTGTCATTGATGGGTGGAGCAAACGATCGCAAACTGGTTTCATGATGGCTTAGAACCGATTTTTGGCCTCCCCACCATATTGTTTGCTTACACCCGCCAACACTGTCCTGCTGCCAATGGGACCAGGTGATTCCACCCTTTGTGTGTGTCTTCACATTAGAAGACACAAGTTATATCAAAAATAAATAAACCAAAGTAAATAAGTAAATAATCTCAGGGTTAATAAGAGTGAGGAAATTATGGTGATTAATATCAGCAGAGAAAAACTACTGCTGAAACTCGAGGGTCTAAAATCTGACAAATCCCCAGGACCTGATGGCCCACATCCCAGTATTCTAAAAGAAATAGCAGCAGGGATAGTGGATGTGCTGGCTATGATTTTCCAAAATTTCCTAGATTCTGGAACAGTCCCAGCAGAATAGAAGTTAGCAAATGTAACACCGCTATTTCAAGAAGGGAGGGAGAGAGAAAACAGGAAACTAGGGGCCAGTTAGCTTCATATCAGCCATCGCAAAAGTGCTGGAATCTATTATTAAGGAAACCTTAACAATGCACTTAGAAAAGGATAGTATGATTAATTCAAGCCAACATGATTTTGCTGAAGTAAAATCCTGTTTGACAAATTTATTAGAGTTTTTTTTGGGGATATAACTAGAAGGGTAGATACAGGGGAAGCAGTAGTTGTAGTATATCTGGATTTCCAAAAGGCATTTGATAAGGTGCCGCACCAAAAGTTTAATACACGTGACAAGAGCTCATGGAGTTGGGAGTGATGTATTAGCCTGGATAGAGGATTGCTTAATGGACAGGAAGCAAAGTGTAGAGATAAATGGGGCTATTCTCAAGTTGCCAGGCTGTGACTAGTACATCGGTGGATCATGATGATCAGTGCTCAGGCCTCAACTATTTACAATTTATGTTAATGACTTAGCCAAAGAGACAGAGAGTAATGTATCTAAGTTTGCTGATGATACAAAGCCAGATGAAAATGCAAGCTGTGAGGAGGACACAAAGAAGCTGCAAAGAGATATAGGTTAAACAAGTGGACAACATGGTGGCAGATGCAGTATACTGTGGGGAAGGGTGAGGTCATTCACTTCAGTTGTAAGAATAGAAAAGCAGAATATTTTTAAAAATGCGTGAAACTTGTAAATGTTGACGTTCAGAGAGAGTTTTGTTTAATCGTACAGGGAACACAAAAAGTTAGCACGCTGAACAGCAAGCAATTAGGAAGGCAAATGGCTTATTGCAAGGAGATTGGAGTACAAGATTATCATTGCCATAGAGGGAATGCAATGAAGGTTTACCAGGCTTTTTCCCAGGATGGCAGGATTGTCCTATGAAGAGAGATTGGGGAAACTGGGCCTGCATTCTCTAGAGTTTCGAAGAATGAGAGGTGACCTCATCAAAACCTACAAAATACTTAAAGGGATAGACAGGGTAGATGCAGGTAAGATATTTGCCCTGGTCGGGGAGTTTAGAACCATGGAGCATAATTTCAAATTAAGGGGGAAGCCACTTAGGACCAAGATGAGGAGAAATGTTTTTTACTCAGAGGGTTGTAAACCTTTAGAATTCTCTACACTAGAGGGCTGTGGAAGTTCAGTTATTGAGTATGTTTAAAGTTTAGAGATTGACAGATTTCTAAATGCTAATGACGTAAAAGGAAATGGGGATCGTGTGGGGAAAAACGCATTGGAGTGGGTGATCAGTCATGATCATATTGAATGGTGGAGCAGGCTTGATGGGCTGAATGGCCTACTCCTGCTCCTATGTTCCTAAGAATAAGGACGTCTCACTACAATTAATATTGTGTGCAATTTTGGTTTTCATATTTTAGGAAAGAAGTACTTGCATTGGAGGCAGAACAGCGAAGGTTCATTAGATTGGATCCTGGGATAAGAGGGTCATCCTATGATGAGAGGTTGAGTAAATTAGGCCTGTGTTCCCTGATGTTTAGAGCAATGAGAGGTGATCTCTTTGAAATATTCAAGATTATGAAGGATGGAAAAGTGGAGGTGAAGCCCAAGACCAGCCATGGTCATAATGAATGGCGGAGCAGACTCACCAAACTGTATGGTCTCCTGCTCCTATTTCTTATTTTCTTATGTTCTACACTCCTACGAGTAAAGCAATATGGGAACATAGCAGGAAAATGGGATTAAGACTACTGATCATTTGGAGGATAAACACCAACAATGACTGGGCCAAACAGCCTGTTTCTGTGTTGTAATTGCATGTAATTCCAGGTTTTTCCAACATTTGAGGATTACATTTCACAAGTTGAACCCGTTTTCCATGAAAAATGAAAGCTGAAGGCTCTTCATGATGTGAAAACCATTGGTTTTACTGAGCATGCAGTGGTACATGAAAACATTGTAATTTAAGATGCATGAAAACTCAATATTCTGATATATTTCCTGTAGGAACAAATGAAAGTAAGCAAAACATTTGTTTTTCACTTTGGTGCATTATGAAGAGAGCATACGCACTCAGGACATGAGAGTTATTTATGGGAGGACAGCCTGAAAATATGCATGAAGAAAAACGTGGGGAATTCTTGGGTGATGTACCAAAAAAAATTTGAAGCTGAGAAAATGCTGATTTTGGTCAGAAGATGCTGACGTGGTGACATGATAGTGGAAATACTGATGTCAGCATGAAATGCTGCTAGTTGCTTTGTATGTGAGTGAGGTGTGTGCTGTGAGTGAAACCCCAAATTGAAAGAATCGTCAAGGGACACAAATTATATAATTATCCAATTTAAACTAGGCCTGCTAGAGTTACGGCTGGAGTCCACTAATATTCCCATGTATAACTAGTTTATCACCCAAAAACATAAACTGGATAGCACATAATGACTGGATGCAGCTTGGTTGTTATAGCCTTTCATGGTTCAGGAAATCACAACTGAAAATAATGGAGAATAATATAAATATTTCAGAATATTTTCTTTTTCTTTTCTTTCATCTGCGAAGTAACTGGAAGCATTCAGAACTTGGAATTGCCTGAGACAGAAATTTAACATTTTTACTGAAATATAATCTGCTGATAATTGTGTTGAGCCATATTTTCAGAGTGAGTTGCCTAGTCAAGCAAAATATTGAAAATGACATATTTGATATTGTAAAATTTATCTTCATTAATGAAAGGACTGCTGTGTGCTGCAGTGTGAGGCAGCTGGAGGATGGGAAGTTTATGTGAATTGTAAAGGGACCGTTTTATTTTTCCATCTCCTTCATTTGATGAATGAAGTTACCCAAGAGACAATGAAACCAGGCAAATAGATTGTTCATATAATGAAATATATTTTGTTGTATCCTTAGTAAGATCTCAGATGTGGGGAAAAATACAAGTCTTTATTTTCATTCAGAAAATTACAAACACGTATTTGATGAACCGGTGTACTTTTTTATCGCAGTACTTGTGGGAGACTACACTTTAATGTTGTGATTTCTGGCATCGTTGTGCAAATGCTGAAGGCAATGCGCTTCTAGGTAGCCATGAATAAATCTTTATGATTGATATATGTCTTAAAGGTATGTGCAAAACTTACCAAATGCAACTAAGTCACAGATTCATAGCAAGTATCCTTCCAGCCGATTGTAAAATAGATTTGACATGGACAGTTTCAGTTTATGCTTGTGCTTGAAATTTTATGGCATCAATTAATAGAGTAAAATATTGAAAACAGCAGTAAAAACATATATGGTACATGCGGACATGATTATTGAATAGCTAATCATGTTAGTCAGTTGTCAGTTCTCATTAACAAAAAATATACTTTGAAGGTAATGCTTACGTGGTGTGTGATGTGAATTAATCATGAGGTTACACATTGTGTATATGGTTCTGACTTTGCATGTGTCTGTTGTGCATCAGTGAAAAGAATTTGGTATATTTCTCATTTGCAGGTAGCAGTTTTGTTTTAAATAAATTTGACATTCCTGCATGGATTGCACCACGGCCAATTAGATGATTTCCCTTAGCATAGATTAAAATATCCTCATTTTTAAAATAAAGCAGAAAGCAATGTCATTTTTGTAAAAAGAAAATCTTGTTTTCCAAAGAATTGTAGGAGATGAGCAGGTTTAATAAAGGGACTTGTCAGACCTACATCTGAGTTCTGTCTTGATGCATATGTTTATTTATGTCTGGGAAGAGTGTCCTCTGCAGTCACCGTTGCCATGAAGCAGTCTGGGAAGAGTTCCTCTGCAGTCACCGTCACCATGAAGCAGTCTGGGAAGAGTGTCCTCTGCAGTCACTGTCGCCGAGTGAAAAAAACTAAGAGTGACATCACAGGAAAACCGTAAGTTCGTTGTTTGATACATAACTGCTAGTTTGAACTAAGTTGATTTCAGATTAAAGGTGGCTACTGGGGCCTAGGATAGAGAGCGAGTTCCAGTTGATTTTAAAAAGTGTATTTTGAATCTCTATTCTAACTTGCTTTCAGGTTAAAGGTAAATAGGAGAAATATTTTACAGATTGAAAAACTAAAGACCAGTAGGAAATTTAAAAACAAATTGAAAAACTAATTAAGCAAAATAGAGATGCAGGGCCAGGTGATGTGTTGTAGCTGCATTATGTGGGAGCTGGTGGACCCCATTGTGGTTCCTAGTGACCACATCTGTAGCAAATGTTGGTTGTTCGAGGAACTCTGGCTCAGAATTGATGAGCTGCAGTCTGAGCTTTGGACGCTGTGACACATCAGGGAGGGGGAGAGTTACCTGGGCGCTGTGTTTCAGGAGACAGTCACACCCCTTAGATTAACTACTTTAAATTCGGCCAGTGGTCAGGGACAGGAGGGTGTGACTAAGAGTGAGGCAGGTAGAGGGATCCAGGAAGTAGCACTACAGGAGCCTCAGCCCTTGCCCTTATCCAATGTGTTTGAGATTCTTGCTCCCTGTGTGAACAATAGCGGGGACTGTAGGGAGGATGAGCAAACTGACCGTAGCACCGTGGTACAGGGAACCATTCAAGTGGGGGGAGAAAAAAGAAATGTATTTGTAATCAAGGATAGTATAGTTAGGGGAATAGATACTGTTCTCTGTAGCCAGGATCAAGAGTCCCGAAGGCTGTGTTGCCTATCTAGTGCCAGGGTTAAGGATACCTCATCTGAGCTGCAGAGGGACTTGGAGTGGGAGGGGAAAGATCCAGTTGTCATTGTCCACGTAGGTACCAACGATATAGGTAGAATGAGGAAGGAGGTTCTGCTGAGGGAATTCAAGCAGCTAGGGGCTAAATTAAAAAGCAAAACCAAAAAGGCAATAATCTCCAGATTGCTACCTGAGCCACGAGCTAATTGGCACAGGGTCAATAAGATTAAAGAGGTAAGTGCATGGCTCAAAGATTGGTGTGGGAAAAATGGGTTCGAATTCATGGGACATTGGCACTAGTACTGGGGAAAGAGGGAACTATTCCGTTCAGATGTGCTCCACTTGAATCATGCTGGGACCAGTGTCCTGGCGAAACGCATAACTAGGGTTGTAGATAGGGCTTAAACTAAATAGTAGTGGGGAGGGTTCAGTTGCATGGAAATATAAAAAATCAAAGTTTAAGGAGAGGGTAAGAGTGCAGGTTAGTGACGAGGCTGATTGTTACCAAAAACTGAAAGGAAGGGATAGTGTGTGAACGCCATATTGCATCAAAGAATCATATAAGAGTAGAGAAAAGTGACAATAGGACAAACTTAAAGGCTTTGTATTTGAATGCACATAGCATTCGGGATAAAACTCATGAGTTAACAGTGCAAATAGAGATAAATAGGTATGATTTGGTGGTGATTACTGAGACATGGTTACAGGGAGAACAGCTTTGGGAGCTGAATATCCAAGGGTACTCAGTGTTTTGGAAGGATAGGCAGGAAGGAAAAGGAGGTGGTGTAGCTTTGTTAGTAAAGGAAGAGATCAGTGCTAGAGTGAGGAATGATATAAGCACTGGAGAGCAAGGCGTAGAGTCAGTCTGGGTTGAAATAAGAAATAGCAAGGGAAAGAAGTCCCTGGTGGGAGTACTCTATAGGTCCCCAAACAGTAGTTTGGCGGTAGGGCACAGAATAAACCAAGAAATACTGGGAGCATGTAAGAAAGGCACGGCAATAACCATGGGTGACTTTAATATCCATATAGACTGGACTGATCAAATTGGCAAGGGTAGCCTTGCGGGAGAGTTCATAGAGTATATTAGAGATTGTTTCTTGGAGAAATATATTGTGGAACCAACCAGGGAGAAGGCTATTCTGGATTTGGTTTTGTGTAATGAGATGGGATTAATTAATGATCTCTTAGTAAAGGATCCTTTAGGGAAGAGTGATCATAGCATGCTAGAATTTCAAATTCAGTTTGAGAGCGAGAAACTTGAGTCCCACACTAGTGTTCTGGAGTTAAACAAAGGTAACTACATAGGCATGAGGGCAGATTTGGCCCTAGTGGATTGGGCAGGAAGACTACAAGGTAGGACAGTTGATGAACAGTGGCAGATATTTAAGGAGATATTCAATTCCTCACAAGTAAAATATATTCCAAAGAGGAAGAAAGATGGTAAGAGGGGGAAAAAGCATCCATGGCTAAGCAAGGAAGTTAAAGATAACATTAAGGAAAAAACTAAGGCATATCAAATTGCAAAGGTCAGTGGCAGGCTGGAAGATTGGGAAACCTTTAAAGATCAACAAAGGGTTACTAAAAAAATAATAAAAAGAGCAAAGGTAACTTATGAAAGAAAACTAGTGCAAAATGTAAAAACTGATAGCCAAAGCTTCTATAAGTATATAAAAGGAAAGAGAGTAGCTAAAGTGAATGTTGGTCACTTGGAGGACGGGACTGGGGAGTAAATAGTGGGGAATGCAGAAATGGCAGAGATGCTTAATCAATAATTTGCCTCAGTTTTCACGGTGGAGGACACTTTAACCACCCCAATATTAACAGGTAGTGCAGAGGTTATAGAGAAGGAGGAGCTTAGACCAATCACCATCACTAGAGAAAAAGTACTGAGCAAACTATTGAGATTAAAGGGTGACAAGTCCCCAGGACCTGATGACCTACATCCTAGGGTTTTAAAGGAAGTGGCAGTGGAGATTGTGGATGCATTGGCTATAATATTCCAAAATTCCCTGGAATCTGGAAAGGCTTCAGTGGATTGGAAAAATGCTAATATAACACCCTTATTCAAAAAGGCGGGGTGGGAGGGGGTGCGCAGGCAGAAAGTAGGAAACTATAGACCAGTTAGTTTAAGGTCTATCGTTGGGAAATTGTTGGAATCCATTATTAAGGAAGTAGTAATGGGAATTTGGAAAGTCAAAATGCAATCCATCAGAGTCAGCTTGGTTTTATGAAGAGTAAATTGTGTTTGACTAATTTGCTAGAGTTCTTTGAAGATGTGACAAGCAAAGTGGAAAATGGGGATCCTGTAGATGTAGTATATCTGGACTTCCAAAAGGCCTTTGATAAGGTGCCGCACAAAAGATTAATCTACAAGATAAGGTCACACAGAGTTAGGGGTAATATATTAGCTTGGATAGAGGATTGGCTAACCAACAGAAAGCAGAGAGTCGGGATAAATGGGTCTATTTCTGGATGGCAAGCTGTAACTAGTGGGGTGCCACAGGGTTTGGTCCTTGGGCCCCAACTATTTACAATCTATATTAATGACTTGGATTCATGGATGGAAGGTACTATAGCTAAATTTGCAGATGACACCAAAATTGGTGGGCATTTAAGTTGCAATGAAGAAATAAGAAATTTACAAATGGATATGTACAGGTTAGGTGAATGGGCCAAAATTTGGGAGATGGAGTTTAACGTGGATAAGTGTGAGGTTATCCATTTTGGTCAGAAGAATAAAAAGGCGACTTATTATTTAAATGGAAAGAAACTTCAGAATGCTTCAGTGCAGAGGGATCTGGGTGTCCTCATGCATGAATCGCTGAAAGCTAGTATGCAGGTACAGCAGGTAATAATAAAGGCAAATGGAATTTTGGCATTTATTGCTAAAGGAATAGAGTATTAAAATAGAGAAGTGTTGTTGCAACTGCACAAGGCATTGGTGAGACCGCACCTGGAGTACTTCGCACAGTTTTGGTCCCCTTACTTGAGGAAGGATGTAGTTGCATTGGAGGCAGCTCAGAGGAGGTTCACTAGATTGATTCCAGAGATGCGGGGCTTGTCTTATGAGGAGAGGTTGAGCAGTTTAGGCCTACACTCGCTAGAGTTTAGAAGGATGAGAAGAGATCTAATTGAGGTATATAAGATGCCAAAGGGGATAGACAAAGTAGTCGTGGAGCGGATGTTTCCCCTTGTTGGGCATTCTAGAATGAGAGACCATAGTTTTAGGCTAAGGGGTGGTAGATTTAAATCAGAGATGAGGTGGAATTACTTTTCTCAAAAGGTCGTGAATCTGTGGAATTCACTACCTCAGAGTGCAGTGGATGCCGGGATGCTGAATAAATTTAAGGAGGAGATAGACAGATTTTTAATTAGTAATGGGTTAAAAGGTTATGGGGAGAGGACGGGAAATTGGAGTTGAGGCCGAAATGAGATCAGCCATGATCGTATTGAATGGTGGGGCAGGCTTGAGGGGCTGAATTGCCTACTCCTGCTCCTCGTGCTTCTTATGTGAACAGAGTACCTCAAGAATGCACCATAATTTCAAAAACACTTCATATATTTATCAAATAGTGCAGAATTTAAATGTGGTCATTAGGGGTTGGTTTTTTTAAAGCATTTCTGGCTCTACAGGGCTACTTACAGAATGTGCTTTCATCAAAATTGCCCCAGTGCAGGTGGCCTAGGGTGGGGGCCAGACGATTGTGTAAATTTTAATTATATTTGAAAACCACTGTAATCACTGTGCACTCTCAGTGATAAGGCGTTGTTCTTTATTGAAATAGCTATTTTTAAAAGTTTGTCAAGTTATAATCACTGACATTTTCAGCCTAGTTTGCACCTTTCCAGAGGTTACTGGGTTTGACATGCATGATATCCCTACTGATTAACCACTTATGCTGATCAAATATTTCTGATGCAGGAATGAAGAGAACTAAGTCAAGTATTTTAAGTGACACTGAAAGTAAAATTACAATGTTAAGAAATCTACAATTTTCCCACTTTCCATAAAAGCAACATACAGAACATTTTGGAAAAATTATCTTTTTATTGCCCTTTGTTTCTGAGCATCAGTGGTAAAATGTAGGTAGTGTTACTAAGTTTTTTAATGCTTCTAAATAAAGATTGTATTCTTGAAATTGCAGTTTTATTTGTAATTTGCTCTGTTAACATTATTGGTCTAGTGCCCAGGCCACCCTTATCAAAACATATATTTTTCTTAGATTCAGCATTTGGGAGATTCAGCATTTGAGGCCATTCCCATTGATGAACCTTCACTGGGCACCTTTACCTGTTCAATATTTAGATAGTTTTTAGCAAACTAGAAAATGCTTGTCGAGGTATTTCAGCTGGAATTGTGCCATGTGTCCTCATGTAATTTCTCTTGATTTTTGATGATTGCCAAATAAATACTTCAGTAGACCATGGCTTAGCTTATAAACCATCAAACGGATTTATTAAGCAATAGATGGTAATTGAAAAAAATAAATGACATACTATAGATTTACATTAGTCACTGATTTAACGGTCCTTTCTCAGAAAACAGGAAAAAAAAGTTACTTCTGCTGTGCGAAGCCACCATGTAAAGGTTAATCTTCAGGTAACCATGTACTGTTTCAGATTACAATGCAGTAATATGTAACAGTGGTGACAAAATAAGGTCAGGATAGAATATTATGCATAGATGAACAGGCTAATCAAATTGTTTAAATTTAAGGTAAACTGAGAAGTAGAAAATAGCACTATTATAGTTAAAAATGTCTACAGGGTCTCAAAGATGTAGTTAGAGAACTAGTGTTAACCTATTTGGTTGTTGAACAAAAATCACCAACTAGAAGTGCTGAAACCGAAGGCTACAAAGGAGTGAGGCGAGAAGTAGTGGGAACACTGAAAAGTTGTTACAGAGGAACAGGAGAACTGGTAACAACATGTAGAAGGTCTACATAAACATAAGGTAGCCAATAAAAGGGACACTATTCCAACATGTTTTTCAACTGGGAGAGAAAATGTATGAACATTTCCAAGTTTAGCAAGTGAGGGTGCAGTTGACATGACCTATAACTAGTCATACCGGTGTTGTGGTAACTTTGACAAACGAACCACAGGAGGCTCAGGTACAGATTATGATCGTTTATTCGAGCAATTGCAAGGAGAGAACCACCTCAAAGCAGCTTGAGGTAGCACTCTACCAAATTAGAAGTATACAGCTTATTTATACATCACTAACAAGAACATTGTTCAGCCTTCACCCAGGCAGAGCCTTCTCCACCTATCTAAGCTGGGACCATCTGTCCTTTCCTTATCTATTGACGAACACACTTAAGCTATCCTGTTCTCATCCTCCATCTCCAGTCTAGTTCGCAGGGTTTTTCTGGTGATTACAGGCCCTAAGGGTGTGCAAAGTTCATCTGGTAACCATTAACTGTTAATGTACTTGATGGCACTGTCTGCTTGGAGATTCTAAGTAATTCCCTTTCAATAAATTCTTACTGTATTCTCCCTAACACCAGCACAAGTGGAACATTCAATATGTGAAAATCATGAAGATGGATTCTCATCTTACCATTTTATAACTCAATCTTACTATCCTGTCACTAGTTAAAAGATGTCTTTTTCTGATTCACATTTTGATCTGGTTGAACTTATGTTAAGAATTAACTAAGTGTATAATTTGCAGATGCTGAAAGATGTAATGCCATGCTTCATACAAATATTTTGCAATAAATCTACTTGCAGCAAGTTGACTACATGCCATTAGGAAAATAAACTGTATTTCTATTTTTCTACGTAAATGGGCCCAATTCAGACTTAATTAGGTGAATAGGACATAAAGAATGTTTTAAGTTGTTTCAGTATTTTGAATTTCCCTGTGCACATTAATAGGATTTTGGGATGTTGTATGGAATGCTAAAACTGGTTGTCAGGTGCTGTCTCCAAGGTAGTCATTCACCTCTAAGCAAACAAATTATTGCAAAGTTACCCCAAGCTCTGATTGTGTCCTGTTCTTTTCCTCTTATGACAGGACACTTAATAACTTCTGATAGGATTGACTTTATATTACTTGTAACAGTATGGCTTTAACTATAGAATTACCACATCATTGGAACTACACCGATTCGCTCGATATCCCTTAGCCTGTAATTCTATCTATCTGTCGCTTTTATGCTGGTTATTTTCAAACCACCTGGAGAATGTTAAAAAGGAATCAACCTAATTCTAGTAAACAGTATTGTTTTACTTCAATATTTTCTTACTGCTTTATTCTTTCTTTAAGCTGCATTTAAAATGTATTTTGCATGCAGCTCTTCGCCAATAATATGTCATACCGCATTACTTTATTAGAATTTGCATTTTGGCCAGGGATCTCAGCCAGTTTATTCAGCCCATGGGACTATTCTGTAAAGGAAGTTCAATAGTACTAGTTTGAAGATTTGCTGTAACTGAAATAAAAAGGTACAATTCAATGGCTGTAGCCCTGCTAAAATGACAGCTGCATGGAAATTCAATTAATAAAACCAATCTAGATGTCAAGGTTCTGCCTGTACACTGTGCCTTAACTCTCATATATTAAGTATGACTCCAACCAATATTTTGCTTAGGTGACAAGCTTGTGGTTTCAATAAGAAGCTATTGAGAATCAGTTCAGCTGCCAAAAACTATTCTTTGCTTTCTAGTGTGTTGTGCGGTGGTCTTGGTGGTACAATTGTAAGATCCCTACCTCTGAGCCAGAAGCTTTGGGCTCAAGTCTCACTTCAGGATTTGATGGCCATGGAAGGTGCATTCATGACATGACCAAGCAGTTGATTATCAACCTGTAGTCCTTCCAATATGGCTAAGAGTGGGAGAGTTTCCTGGTCAGCCACACCAAGGCAACAGCAAGCCACTGTAGTACTTTGCCAAACATAACCATGGACTGATCCAATGGTAATCCATGGTGACCAATGCCCTCTAAGTACATTGTAGTTGAAGGAGGAGTGTGTTGAGTGGAATTATTTACATGGTTATTTATATATAAAGCATTTTTCTAACAGTTCAGTGTTTCTAAATTGAAATTAAAATCAAAACTCCCAGATTGGATTTGAATATTTTTTGAAAATTCTATGATTTAAAACTGATCATGATTTATATATTTTCAAATTTCTTGATCAAAGTGATAATGTAGTGTGTAAAACACAAACCTCTTGTAATAGTTACATCATACATGGTGACATATAACATTATGTAAGTTATTCAGTTGAATTCAATGATGTGATGATAGGTGTTTTCTATTCAGCTAATACTAACATTTGAAAGCATGACTGTCAGAACTTGCTATAGAGACCTAAATCCTGACTAAACAATGTAAACACAATTATTAAGCACTATCATAATTCTGAATGGTTTGTGAACATAGGAATTTTGCTCTTTAATGAGATAGATATCCAGTGAATTTGTAGTAGAGGGAAAGAGCATTTCAGTCTCAGCTGAACCCCTGTTTAAACAAGACCATGTTGAAAATTATCTGCCAGAATCCCCTTATCAGAAAAGAGACTCTACATGATATCTATGTGTAAGTGATTTCTCTTTACATTGATGGAATCTACAAAATAAAATGTGTTCAGCAAATCAAAAGGCAAGCTGTCCAACATAATTTGGGGCAATTCGTATTGCAATCACTCCAACTCCTGAAGAAAATGGGGCCAAAGAAGTTTGTTCGCATTTTTCGCCATAAATCCTTATAGAGAATGATGGAAGTGCAACTTGAACCAATTACCTAACGTTACAACAACTGCGGTCTGTCAGCACACCATGATACAAAAGACTAAACTCATACGAAATGTCTTCCAGCCCATTGCAAAGTCAATTCTCAAACCACTGCTTCGAGAGTCAAATTATTTCCCCTGAGAAGCATTTCCATTAGTACCATCTTTATTAAATAAATTTACCAGCGATACCTTCAGTTTTTTTTGTCGTTTTTAAGTTTAACCCTACAAATAAAATTATATGTAAAGTTTTTATAAGGTGTGACTCTTACTTACAATAAAAAAGGTAATCTCACAGTGATCTTTTTTGATTTGGCTGCCTTGTGTGTAGGTTACATATTAGCTGTGGAGGTGTTGGCCCTTCCTCTTAGCAAACACTGCTATAGCCTTTGATTGTGGTGCAACCCAATTTAAGTCCCTTAACTGCTGCATCAAGACTTCCTGATGAAGAGGTTGCAGGTATTTTTTTCCCACCATTTCTGCTCCACTCTGTCATCATTTTGGGAACTTGTGCAGCAAGATCCCAGGTTCTGTTGGTTATCTGACCAGTTATACCTTCTGTTGGGCCAGTAGTAAGTACATCACTTGGCGTACAGGATTATATGCTACAGTCGAATAGCAGCCCACCTCAGCAGATATAAATTGACTTTTGGATATGGGGCTCACCTGCATGGGCATGTCAAAAAAGGCAAGTGGATCTTTGAACATAATTTATCAGACTGACCTGTGACATATGGCCTTTAAGCCCACTGATTATCGGAAGTTAGCACTGTAAAATCTAGCCTGGTCCATGTTGGGCATGTCCCAGTAGCACCTGCACTGATGTGAGCACCTGTTCTACCTCCAATGCATTTTAATAACCCTCCTGAGGGAATTTGGGACTCTCACTGAGGAGAAGTTTCATACTGCCATATTTCTGATAGTGTACCAGTACCATTAGAATGTGTAGGCTGTAGAGGTTAAGAGAGGAATTTTCCGCTCTGGAGACTAAGTGTGGTGGTGGGTGGGAAAGGTGGTGTGGCTCCCGCCAGCTGGTGCGATGGGTTGCTGCACCAGATCATTGGCTTTTTAGCTCATTATGTATGCATAAAGGTGCAGCACGCCGTATCTCGCGGCAGGGCGGGCTGGGATTCGTCCGCTCGGGCTGCTCCCTCAACTACTCCTATTTCCAGGTGCCATGTTTAAATGGCACCGACGCACGCAGTCACTCCCTGTAGCCCAGGACTTGTTGTGAGTGATGGCCCTGAGAAGAGACAAATGCTGTGTGCCCAAATTCAGCAACAAGGCACTGGCAGCACCCCTCCAGGCAGTTGAAGACCAGCAGGAGGCCCTTTACGCCCATGATGGCTGCCGGAGATCCGTGGGAGGCTTGGGAGAAGGTCGCCAGTGCAGTCAATGCAAACTCTGTACAGAAAAGTTCCACTATCCAGTGGAGAAAAAGAATGAATGATCTCATCCGCTCTGCCACTGTAAGTCAAGCTTCTCCTCAGTCTCTGTACTCACACTCTCATAAGGCCGTCACACATTTGCAGTGTTACAATCCACAAGGATCTCACACATTACTAACACAAGGGACATAATCACTGATTCTCTCATACATGTGGTTCTATCTTCATCTCTTGTCACATCCTGCACAAGTCACATCTTCAGCCCTTACATATATATGTCCAGTTACCACATAGAGAAGTCAGCCAAACTCATCAACTGCTTTGGCATCCATTCTGCTCACAGTCTGTCCATCTGTCACTATGCAGGAAAGGATTGCCCACAACAACAGGGAGAGATCCCAGATCGAAGTGGGGGTTGCCGGAGCTCAGACCCTTTGAAGAGCAGGCAGCAGAGCTGGTGTCTCCCAACAAGCCAGTGATGCCCCATCCACTAGTCTTCGCCCACCCGCCAAAACTGAGTGCTCTTTAATGTAGCTAACTAACCAGCCAATCAGTAATTTTCTCTTCTCTCTCTCACAGGCATCAGCAAGGAAAGGAGGGACACCACCAGGCAGCCCATCAGCTCCAGCTCCCAGACCACCTCAGATGAGGTTCCTGAGGACACACTAGATATAGAGCCTTCACGGTGTTTACCCTCACCTTCCACCGGCGCAGGGACACATACCTCGGTGGGACCTAGTTTTGGAGCAGGCTCGGGGTCATCATCTAGTGAGCACAGCACAGATTCTGGTCCAGAGCAGGCGGAAGCAGTGACAGCTAAGGTGACCGGCATTTGGAGGACAGCTGGAAGCCAGGCTCCTTCTGAGTCCGAGTCCGATGACGAGCCTCTGGACTTGGCCTTGGGGAGATGTTGGAGCTCCAAAGACAGACAGGGGCACATCAGGCAGGGTTGTCAGAGGCTGTCACCAGATTAGAATGGAGGATGGAGAAATCTGTTCATGTTCAGTCTGATGACTTGCACTGACATGCTAGTGCATTGAGGTCACCTTTGGAAAGGTGGCGACCGCTATGGAGACCTTGATCCAGCAGTTTCGGCTGGATATGCACAAGGACCAGCATACCATCGCTTCAACCATGAGAATATTCCAGCAGTGGCTGGATGAGAGGGGGACGGGGCACCTCGATCTCCCTCCAGGACCCCCTTCTCAAGGAGTTAGGGAGGGGGCCTCGGGCACCCACGTGGAGGAAGAGCATCAGCCAGACACTCTGGGCTCACCCAACCAGGAGTCTCCTAGGCTGCCCAGGTACTCAAAAGTCCCCTCTGCCTGTGACCCTATCCAGCTCCGCCGAAGATGGTGCACCTGCCCCACAGCAGGAGACCCAAAGCAGGCTGGGGCCCTCCAGGTCTCGGCTCTCCAGAGGATGCCGCCAAGGTAATCGCAGACAACAGGACATAATAATCAGCAGGCTGCCTCCAGCTCTGCTGCAGATGTTGGGGATGAATCTAGATGTAGCGGTAGGGTAAGAAAAATTGAGAAATTTTGAGAGCACAAAAGGTGACACAGGTGTTCACAAACTGTATATACTATGTGCATATGTAAATATATTTTATTTTTGTGAACATCTAGCGAATGGCCCTTCTATCTGATGCAATGTTCCAAGGTCATACAGGTGCATCAGATGCCGCTCCAGCTCACATTTCTCCCATCATTAGTGCCATGGTGTCTCGCATGATCTCAATATAGTGCGTTGCCTTTCTGTACACATCAGGGACATGAGGAAGACCTCTAGCTCCAGCACAGTGGTGGTTGGGCAATGCATATCTGAGACTTGTGTCAGAGGATCATATCATGTGGCCTCAGGAGTATAGATGTTGCAATCTGGTTTATTCACCTACCTCTTTTGCACTGAAGAATGATCAATGTGGATCTTATAGCTTTTAATGTCAAGCCACATTGGAGTCAATATCACTCGATGCATCTTCCAATGGCTTCCATGTAATGGCTGTCAGGCTTGAGTGTGGGTTATATACCTACCAATATTTGGGGATCTTATGTGCTCCTGGTGGCCTGCAGTGTTATGTTGTGTCCATGTTTACAGCTAGACATTAGATCTATAGTAGTTCCCACTTTTCCTAATGCATAATGCAGAGCTATGGACCTAGCTAACACTTGGTGACTCCTGAAATGCCTACTAGAGGGCAAATATGCAAGAGGACTATTCAAAACCAGAGGTGTTTGGCAAGGTCCCAGTTGCCAGACTATTACATGGGAGGATGCTGCTCTAGAACTGAAGCATGGCATGTCCAAATTCCTGAGCTAGCTTTCCGAAGGGAAATCGACATGTTTAGCTATTGTGAGAATACCATCAGTATGCCTGGTTTCTGTGTGGACATCTGAGACTTCGGGAATAAAATGTGGAGGCCTTAAATGGGGTCAGAGCTAAGCTCCACCACATCCGATGTGTGCTCTTTATTAACAGCGAGTTAACTAATTAATGCCTTTAGCAGTTTCTGCATTCTCAGGCCCATAGATGCAAAGGCAAGGCTGCATGGGAATTTGGGACACCCCAGACAAAGGCAGGGTCATGAGTTATTGTCAGTGATCAGACAATGTTGTAGCTGAAGCTCACAGTGTACACAAAAGTGACCTGACATGCAGACTCACATCCATGGCTGAGAGTGACAGATCGTATTCATTGCGAAGTCAATACAGGACTTGCATATCGATAGCAATGCTGTGTCCATTTGCAGATTTGACATTGCTAGCCTATTCACCAATGTTCCACTTAACGAAGCCATAGATATTTGTGCTGTTGCACTATATCATGGCGATCTAGACCCGCCCCCATTGCATGAATCAGCATTCATCGAACTTACGAACTCGGCGACTCGCGCAGTTGAGTACAGTTTTAACGACACCATATATGCCCAAATAAGTGGTGTTGCCATGGGATCCCCTCTAGGCCAAGCTCTTGCAAATATCTTTGCTGGGTTCTATGAGAAACGTGTCTTTGCTGGCATGACACCTAACCTCCTACCCCTCACATTTCCAATATGTGGATAATACATTTGTTATATTTAAATCTGCAGCCACATGTAATAATTTCCTTACATGCCTTAATGAGCTCCATCCTACACTCAAATTCACCTTTGAAATGGAGCAGTCAACTGAACTTCCTTTCCTTGAAGTACTAGTTGAGAAATCTGCCAGGGATTCTCTACTACGGTCTACCACAAGCCTAGCTTCACTGGTCAACATACATGTTGGGATTCTTACAGTTCCACATGCTACAAGGCTGGCCTTATTGGCAACTCATAACCGAGCCACTTGCTCACTATGCAAGCTTGATGCTGAAATAGGGCACATCAAAGGCATCCTGTGGGATAATGGCTACCATGATCAGATCAATTTATGCTGTATATCGCGCAAACTCATGAACAGGCATAAAGACGTCACTTTCGGCCCTGAAAAGTGCCCAGCCTACCTTAGATTACACTGGAAGGGCAAAATATCTCAAAAATTTGAGCAACAGGTGAAGCTAGCTGTTTCACACTGCTACTATGCAGTAGCAACACGAGTGGTATTTGCCACTAACAGGATGCTGCCTGCAAGCCAAAAAGATGTTCTGCCTATCACACAAATAAGTAATGTGGTGAATGAGTTTCAGTGCCAGTGTGATGCTAGATATATTGGCCGTACATCAGAAAGACTGGCAGATCATACCAAACAGCATGTTCCAGCCACTGTTCGCAATGGGCAGGGTATAGACCATACCCAACCAGCCTGTGCATGCAAAACTCAAAACACAGTATCCAACTTTAGATGTGATTCCACAATTGGACAATATTTGCTAAATAATCCTCAGTGAGCTAAGAATTATGCTGACAGTCAATTTAAGATTGTCAGTCAGGCTCGCAGTGTGGCACATTTGCATGTACTGGAAGCTACATATATTAATACACAGGACCCTGCTCTTTGTAGACAGAAAGAATATGTATGCATATTCTGCCTGTTTCAGTTAAATAAGTAGTTAATTCCTCAGGGCAATACCTTGACCAATCAGAGTCAAGCTGCCTGGTTTAAATTTCAAACAATGCTCAGCAGTTAACTGTCAGTCACCATCAACTGGTGCATTTTCCATGGCAACACCTCTACTAATCAGAGCCCACTTGCCAACCAATCAGCACTCTCTTCTCCTACTGTATAACTTTGTTGTTCCCTTTACATTTGGTAATCTTGCAAATTGTCTTGATGAGTGCAAGACAAAAAGCTTTGACAAAAAAATATCTCTTTTTTCAGCAATAATCAAGTGACAGATCACTGCATCCTAAAGAATGATCTCATGCTATGATGATGAGGCCTTAATACTAATCTTGCATGAGGGATTACCTGTGGAGCGATGCCACAAGCCAGATTCAGATTAGACCTCAGACATCAAAGCAAGAACCAATTGTCCTCCTTGAGCCACCTAGCAACACTCCAGGCATATTGCCACGAGTCAACTGAGGATTGCAGTGCTGCTCCTGCCTCTTAAAGGTTGACACAGGAAGTGCAATGTTGGTGAGATGATTGAAGAGACTGCACCATGTGTACTCTGTTCACAGTGCATGCTGGTGGAGTTATGACCCCATAATAGAATGGCCACATGCTCCAGAGGCTGCCTAACATTCCAAGGCTGAGGCCATCATCATGCAAGACTGTAACTACTTGTTCTGAGGTTGATGTTCTTCATTGAGATGCTGAGGAAAGCAATGAAGATGTTAATGTAGAGCCTGCATGGAGGCCACAGGTGAATGAGGCTTGTATAAGCTAGCCGTCTTCATCACCCTGGGACCTTGTGGCTATTAGCATCTCACGGACATGTCTGCCACATCTGACCCATGCTATAGTCTCCACCTCTGGAGTCACAGCATCCTTGACCTCATTGAACCCTCTCGACATCTTCCGCATTGGAGGAGACATGTAGCTCCTTCAGCTCTCGATCTGGCAAGTCATCACCCCTTTGTAGCACCAGGTGGTGTAGAGTTCAGCAAGCCATGATGATGTGGGACACCCTCTGGGGAGAGTACTGGAGAGTGCCGCCTAACTGGTCCAGACATATGAAACTCATCTTCAACATGCTGATTGTCTGCTCAACCAATGAGCATGTTGCAGGATGAGCCACATTGTGCCTCTCTTCTGAGGCACTTTGTGGCCACTGAAAGGGCATCATCAGCCAGGTCTCTTAGGGATAGGTTTTGTCACTGAGGATCCAACCCTGGGCGTGCTGCACAGAATCATATCTTGCAGATAATGTCCCAGACACCACCATCACCATCACAAACAGGGTGAGGCAGATGGGAGTCGGGTGGGAGTTGCCTTGGAGTCCACAACATCGACTCTGGACCCCATGAAGTCACATGACAACAGGTCAAACATGGGCAAGGAAACCTCCAGCTGATTACCACGTACCACCCTCGCTCAGCTGATGAATCAGTTCTCCTCCATATTGAGCACCACTTGGAGGAAGCACCGAGGATGGCAAGGGCACAGAATGTACTCTGGGTGGGGGACTTCAATGTCCATCACCAAGAGTGGCTCGGTAACACCGCTACTGACTGAGCTGGCCAAGTCGTAAAAGCTGCTAGACGGGGTCTGCGGCAGATGGTGAGGGAACCAACAAGAGGGAAAAACATTCTTGACCTCATCCTCATCAACCTACCTGTCACAGATGCATCTATCCATGACAGTATCAGTAGGAGTGACCACCACACAGTCCTTGTGGAGACTAAGTCCCATCTTCACATTGACGATACCCGCCATCATGTTAGCACTACTACCATACTAAATGGGACAGATTTTGAACAAATCTAGCAAGTCAAACTGGATATCCATGAGGCGCTGTGGGCCATCAGCAGCAGCAGAATTGTACTCGAACACAATCAGCAACCTCATGGTCTGGCATATCCCCCACTTCACCATTATCATCAAGCCAGGGGATCAACCCTGGTTCAATGAAGAGTGCAGGAGGGCATGTCAGAAGCAGCAACAGGCATTCCAAAATATGAGATGTCAATCTGATGAAGTTAAAACACAGGAATACTTGGGTACCTACCAGCAATATTCCAGCAATGGTACTGAAGACTTGTGCTCCAGAACTTGCCACGCCCCTAGCCAAGCTGTTCCAGTACAGCTACAACACTGGCATCCAGCTATGTGGAAAATTGCCCAGGTAAGTCCTGTACACCAAAAGCAGGACAAATCCAACCTGGCCAATTACAGCCCCATCAGTCTACTCTTGGTCATTAGTAAAGTGATGGCAGGGGTCATCAACAGAGCTATCAAGTGGCACTTGCTTAATAATAACCTGCTCAGTGATGTCCAGTTTAGGTTCCAACAGGGCCACTCAGCTCCTGACCTCATTACAGCTTTGGTTCAAACATAGACAAAACAGCTGACCTTCTGAGGTGAGGTGAGAGTGAGTGCCCTTGAAATCAAGACCGCACTTGACTGAGTGAGATATCAAGGAGCCTTAGCAAAACTGGAGTCAATGGGAATCAGTGGGAAAAATCTCCACTGGAGAGTTGGAGTCATACCTAGCACAAAGGAAGATGGCTGTGGTTGTTGGAGGTCAGTCATCTCAGCTGTAGGACATCACTGTAGGAGTTCCTCAGGGTGGTGTCCTCGGCCCAACCATCTTCAGCTGCTTCATCAATGACCTTCCTTCCATCATAAGGTCAGAAGTGGGGATGTTCGCTGATGATTGCACAATGTTCAGCACCATGTGCAACTCCTCAGATACTGAAGCAGTCCATGTCCAAATGCAGCAAAACCTGGACAATATCCAGGAATGGGCTGACAAGTGGCAAGTAACATTCGTGCCACACAAATGCCAGGCAATGACCATCTCCAACAAGAGAGAATCCAACCATCACCCCTTGATGTTCAATGGCATTACCATCACCGAATCTCCCACTATCAGCATTCTGGAGGTTACCATTGACCAGGAACTGAACTGAACCAGCCATATAAATACTGTGGTTACAAGAGCAGTTCAGAGGCTAGGAATCCTACAGTGGGTAACTCACCTCCTGACTCCCCAAAGGCTGTGCATCATCTACAAGGCGCAAGTCAGGAGTGTGTTGGAATACTCCCCACTTGCCTGGATGAATGCAGCTCCCAAAATGCTCAAGAATCTTGACACTGTCTAGGACAAAGCAGCCCGCTTGATTGGCACCACATCCACAAACATTCACTCCCTCCACCACTGGCGTACAGTGGCAGCAGTGTGTACCATCTACAAGATGCAATGCAGGAACTCACCAAGGCTCCTTCGACAGCACCTTCCATACCCATCTAGAAGGACAAGGGCAGCAGATAGATGGGAGCAGCACCACCTAGAAGTTCCCCTCCAAGTCAATTACCATTCTGACTTGGAAATATATCATCATTCCTTCACTGTGGCTAGGTCAAAATCCTGGAACTCCCTCCCTAACAGCATTGTTGGGTGTTCCGACACCACATGGACTGCAGCTGTTCAAGAAGGCAGCTCACCAGCACCTTCTTAAGGGCAACTAGGGATAGGCAATAAATGCTGACACAGCCAGCGAAGCCGACATCCCATGAATGAATAAAAAAAATGACTGCTCTGGTAGGCTGGTTGGCTTCATCCAGAGTGAACTGTATGTAATTCTGTGCCTTGTTAAATAAGGCATCAATGACCTCTTGGATGCATTTATGAGCATCCCTGGTGGAACTCTGCAACAACCCAGTCCCAAAAGGTTCAGTGTGACAGCCACCTTTAGAGCCACTGGGAATGGATGGCCCTCCCATTCCCTGTTGAGTCAGCTTATTCTGAAGAATTTGGCAGATGTGGGACACCACTTACCCTGACAAGCCAAGGCGTTGACAACACTGCCTCTCGCCCATACTCGGTACACACTTGGTTGTGCCAAACATCTCTGTGGATTTGGTTTGTCAACCTCAGCTTCTGGGTAATGGTGGGGCCCCATTGACCCATGTTCCTCAGGGTGAGGGTCTTCCCTTTGCCCCAGCCTGATGGCAATGGGTCCTTCTTCACCTCTTGAGTTGCTTGATTGCCAGGAAAATGGCAATGTTGCTTGCTCCATCCATTCTCCATATCTCCTCAGAAATATTAAACAGAAACATGATTGAACATAACCCTGCAATGATGACCTTCCAGTCGCAAGCTAAGGAGTCACTCTGAAGCCCTTGGATAGCCCTCATTGCAGACATTCCTTCCCCAGGTCGTCCCTTGCAGCCTTGAGCATCAATGGAATCACCACCACCCTCCTCCAAATAGGCCCCAGGCATGACAGCACTTTCAGAAAGGGGGTTAGATCTGGATGAGTGTGGCCAGGCGCTAGTGGTCCCAGTCAGGGCTCTGTCAGACTCACTCCTTTGGATTAGATTAGAGCCCAGCATTGCATTAACGTAATGACTGTAATTGGGGAGGTGTTTGAAGCCAGGACTTGTCAGCTCCAAGGTGCGGAGGTCTTTGGGACGATAGGCATGTGAAGTTTGGCCGTTGTCCCTTTATACTTGTATCCTTCTGAGAGTTGTGCTTTCCTATGAGAGTGACAAATGGTCATTGGAGCACAATCAAAATATGGCCCCAGGGTGGAATGGAGCCTTGCAAGAGTGCGCACCATGAGTTAAAATTCCCACATCCTTTAATTGGCATTTGAGTGCTCCTAACATGTCTCAACTGTGCAGTGATCTCCAATTGGTAAAGTGCAAATTGGTAGGGTGCCCCTTCACTTGGTCATAAAGTGCAGTATTCAACTCCTCCCACAAGCCCTTAGACCCCTTCACGGTGATTTTTTCACAGCTTATTTTTGTACTGCATCCTTGGATTGGCTTACAAAATGGTGGTGCTTAGATTTTACTATGAGACTAGATTCCAATTCCCCCAGTAACCATTGAAGTTCCTCCCATCATGTTGGAAGAGCATAATGTGCAGGTTTCCTTCCCTCCAATCACACTCCTTCCTCCCCTTCTAATCCTGGATTCCATTGTGATGGTTGTTGATATCCCAGTCCTCCCCCTGAAGCATTTGATGTTGATGTCCTGCTGTTGAAGACCTGACCCCTCCCCATCTTGAGGCCCTGTGCACAGTGATGTACTGAGATCACCCCCATGAGATCATTGAGTGCCCCCAACTGTATTACCTGTTCCCCATCTACAGGTTGTAGATGCCTCCCCTGACTGTGACTGTGCGATCTGCGACCCAGTACCAATCCAACAACCCCCAGGATCAATGTGTGTGAGGAACTGACCACGCCCTAAACACCATGCTATGCACAACTGACATAAAATGGACAGGCCCTTCCCCTTCCTATGCTGGGTCCAGGGCAGTCTTGCCAAGCACAGCCCACTAAATTGGTAAGCAATTGCCCAGGACAGTCTCTGAAGAATTAAAACCATTCTATAGTCATAAACCTGAACTGAGTTGTCAAGGCGGTATCTGGTTATGGGGAGCATGAGTCATCATTCCTTTGCAAGGAAGAGAACCATTATTGACAGAGCTTCATAGTGCGCATCCTGGTGTTTCGAAAATGAAGATGCTCGCACAAAGTTTTATCTGGTGACCAGGTATAGACAATGGTATAGAAAAAATGGTTAAACACTTTCTCCAGTATCAGTAACAGCAGAAGTTTAGCATTTCAGCTCCACTACATTCATGGGAGTGGCCTGGTGAACCCTGAGTTAAACTATATACAGACTATGTAGCTCCATTTTTATGTACCATGTTTTTAGTGATCATTGATGCACATTCAAAGTGGATGGTGTGTATGAAATGAGACCACCAGGTGCAACTATAGAAGAGATGCGCCAATGTTTTAATGTTTCTGGCCTACCAGAAGTTATTACTGCGGGTAATCCTAGGGGCTGAGCTTTCTAGCCTTGGTCTCAGTACAGTCATGTAACTTCATCAGAAGCTCTGTAAATAAAAGTTTACTGTTTCTTACAAGAAACCTGCCCGGTTATCCAAGTTTATTACAATTCCCCCCAGTCATGTATCTCCGTGCAAACTCTCCGCTCAGCCCCTAGTGAAGCTGTTGCCTTCCAGCCCCTTCCCTTGCCTTTGCCTTCTCACACCACTTCCCTTACCAAACCAACCCCCTCCCCAGTCAAGCCTTTGCCTTGCAGTCACTTGCCTTTCCTCTGTCCTGTCTCATCACCCCACTCCGGTCAAGCCTTTGCATTCCAACACCCACCAGACCCCACCCCCCCGCCTTCCTGTTAGCCTTGCCTGAGTGGCCTTGGCATGGAGTTGGAGCAGCTGCAAGCACAGCGCAGTGAGAGGTAGGTGAGTGCTGTGCGCACAAACCTCAAGGTTGTGAGTGAAGTGCAGTTTGCCGGGTGCACGTCGCTTATAGCCAGTCGTGATTCACGTAAGTCTAATTTGCTGTTGACGTGGCCATTTGATCTGGAATGGAGCATGATTCCGGCAAGCTGGATTTTTAATGAGTATTCATAATATTCAAATACATGCAAATGTGTTTCCCAACATGGCGCAGCGGGTTACCCAACCCGCCATGAGGGTTGGGAGCGGAAAATTTCAAACTTTTTTCACGCCGGCAGGAAACTGTCTTTTGGCCGCACTCCAAATTTTCCCATCCCACCCGCCATGATGGCCGCCGCTGGTGGGACTGGAAAATCTCATCCTAAGACTATATTATGTAATGACTTGCATATCCAGCAGAGGAAGCCATTCGCTGGGGGTAATGATATTCATTTGGTACAGTGCTGTTTGAGGAATAGATAATCATCAAGGCTACACCCCCTACACCTCAACCCCCTCCCGCGGCACCTTCCCATGCAACCACAGAAGGTGCCCCTTTACTTCCCCTCTCCTCACCGTCCAAGGGTCCAAACATTCCTTTCAAGTGAAGCAGCATTTCACTTGCACTTCCCTCAATTTAGTCTACTGCATTCGCTGCTCCCAAAGCGGTTTCCTTTACATTGGAGAGACCAAACGCAGACTGGGTGATCGCTTTGCGGAACACCTTCTGTCTGTCTGCAAGCATGACCCAGACCTCCCTGTCGCTTGCCATTTCAGCACTCCACACTGCTCTCATGTTCACATGTCCGTCCTTGGCCTGCTGCAATGTTCCAGTGAAGCTCAACGCAAACTGGAGGAACAGCACCTCATCTTCCGACTAGGCACTTTACAGCCTTCCGGACTGAATATTGAATTCAACAATTTTAGACCATGAACTCTTTCCTCCATCCCCACCCCCTTTCCGATCCCCCTTTTTTCCAATAATTTATATAGATTTTTCTTTTCCCACCTATTTCCATTATTTTAAAATGTATTTCCATCCATTGTTTTATCTCTACCTTTTAGCCTATTTCGATCCCTTCCCGCCACCCCACCCCCACTAGGGCTATCTGTATCTTGCTCGTCCTGTTTTCTACCCTTAATGTCACCTATTAGCACATTCCTTAGATAATATCACCACCTTCGACACCTCTTTGTCCTTTTGTCTATGACATCTTTTGGCTATCTCCACCTATCGCTGGCCCTCTATCCAGCTCTACTTGTCCCACCCCCCCTTAAACCAGCTTATATTTCACCTCTCTTCCACTTTTCCTTAGTTCTGTTGAAGAGTCATACGGACTTGAAACGTTAACTGTGCTCCTCTCCGCAGATGCTGCCAGACCTGCTGAGTTTTTCCAGGTATTTTTATTTTTGTTTTAAATGATCAAGGCTGTTGAATAAAGACAGATGCATTGGCCTTGTGAAAGGCATAATTATAATCATCTACCAAAACTGTATATTGTAATATTCAGAAGAGGTCAGAAGTGATACAGAAGGGGATGGACCTTGATTCAAAAAGAATATGTTTTGTCATTGTAGAAAGTTAAGTCTGGTTTGATTGGTGTAAGTGATGATGGAAATGAGAATGAAATAATTGATAATGAGAAGACAATGAGCATGGACCTGACAGAATGGGCAGACATTATTTTAATTCACAAGAATCCACTGCAAATAGATGACCCCCTGTTCACCTGAGGAATTATATGCTGAAGTAAAGCTTTACAAAATGAAGCCGACAATGCTTCAATGTGACATTATAATTATTTCTGATTTCCAAGTCAGTGTGCTTGGTAGATTAAGTTTTATTAAAATTATCAGTTTATTTATCAGTTTTTGAAGAAAAGGAAGGATGTAAAACGCCATTCGAAAGGTTGACGAGACATCGTGGGTGAAATTTATTTGTGACAAGAGCATGAAATGGTGGCAGTGGATTGTAGTCACCTATTACACAGCCCAGGCAATTTTTCTTTCTGTTGGCTGCAACTCATGGCTGCAAGCAGTCCATGTCCAAATGCAGCAAGACCTGGACAATATCCAGGCTGGGGCTGACAAGTGGCAAGTAACATTTGCACCACACTATTTTCTGTGTGGTTGTTACATTCTGTTTTCATGCAATAATAGCCAATACTTTTTTTTATTACATTTACTAAGATGGGACTGCACCACGGCAAGGTGGGATTTTACCCACAATGAATTTCTGAATGAACCTTCAAATTTGAATTTGAATTTGAATTTGAATTGCATTGAAGAACCATACATAAAGAAAATGGCACCTACAAGCAACAACTATTTTATTTCAACATGATGGGCCGAACCTTCTTCTGGGCTTGGGAAAACCTGACCTGTGCACTTCCACAGCTCGCAAACTGCACGCCTGATCCATGTGGGACTTCATTTTTGTCAAGGGACGCCATTTTTGTCTTTTCACATCAGAGCCAGGTTTCCAGTGCAGTTTGTGAGCTGTGCTGGAGTACGTGAGGAGTGTGGGTGCAGAGGTGAGCCGGTTAGTGGGTTAGCCTTAGCTCCCCAACACAGTGGACTGGATTTTACCGGCGGCAAGCAGGGGCGGGGCCTGCTCGCCGACGCGTAGTGACATAAGGCGGAACTCCCAACGTCACCGCGCCCTTCAAATTTTCAGGAAGGTGGGGCACAGCAAAATCAGCTGTGCGCCCGTCGACCTGTCAATGGCCAACTGAGGCCATTGACAGAGCAATTAAAGTAATTAGTGGACCTGCCCGTCCAACCTTAAGGTTGGCGGGCAGGCCAGGAGCCCCGGCAGGAACTATAAAAAACATGAAACCTCATCCACGGGTGGGGTGAGGTTTCATGTAGGGTTTAAAAAATTTTAATAAAGTTTTTTTGGAAATTATGAACATGTCCCAACTCATGTGACAATCACATGAGGGGACATGTTAGGGAAATTTCTATTTTGAGCTTTTTCACATTTAGAACTGATCTCCCTGAGGCAGCACTTAGCCTCAGGGAGATGAGTGCGCTCTTTTGTGCGCCCGCGTAAAATGGCGCCGCGCCTCCGATCGGTGCCCGCATGCGCCCGCCCATCAACTTCCCCCCGATCGGGGGGAAAATTCAGCCCAGTGGGTGGAATCTTCCACTCTCACCAGCAACGGGAATCATGGCGGGTGGGGCCACTTAATTTGGTGTGAGTCAAAAAATCAGTTTCCTGACAACGTGAAAAAATGTTGGAATACATTTAAAAATAATGGAAATAGGTGGGAAAAGAAAAATGGCCACAGCTGTCTAAATAATAGACTGCTTTCTGGGAAGGAAAGAACAGAAGGCGCTCAGTTCAATTTCAAAGCAGAGTGCCTGTCAATTAATGTAAGAGAGCAGGTGGTTAGATTTTTTTCCAAGTGTTAAAACCAGATTCTTTTTGGATCAGCTAGACTCATTTAAATCACAGTAGAAAAGATGGCAGCATACGTTGACAGGACATTTTGCAACATTTCTCACTGCATTGGTTGAGAGCCTACACTCTTAGAAGGATTAAATCTTTTGCAATTCTGTTTATACGGCTTAAGAGAACTGTTGACTTTGCTTGCTTGACATCTTTAGGAGGTTATAATAAGATATTTTTCTATGATTTATTTTGCCAATGTCTCAATGTTTATTTACACATGACTAAGTGGTGTGTAGTGCTTAAAGCTTCGTTATTGATGGCTTGTTTGATTGACCCATTTAAAGGATTGTAGGAACACCAGTTTTTTCCCCCAGGAATTATGAATGAGTACCTTTTTTCTAAGCCGCACAGGCCATTATTACTATAGGGTTGATTAATTCTGTACATAGTGTATACATGGTGAATGAGCACAGAAGGGTCATGAGTAGGTATGAAGGCTATGAGGGGCCATGGTGTTGGGTGAGGGCATTAATTGTCATTGAGTTGGGATGGGGGCATGGAGGCAGCATGGGGAATTTGCGGGGGGCTGATGGCTGTGAGGGGTGAGGGCTAGAGGACCTAAAATGTAACCGAACAACTGAGATGGAGTTCCAGAGAATCAAGATCACCCTTTTAAGCAGTCCACCTTGGCAATCTGCCACCCCTGTGGCTTCTCCCAATCTGCTTCTGGGGAGGCAGGGCTGATTGTATCATGTATCCATCCCTCAGGAGCGAAGATCGCACCATTCAGGGCACTTTTGCTGAGGTGGGTGTGGAAAGCCGGGAAATTTCCCGACTTGAGCTATCCATCTCGGTGACAAAAATCTGATTTATCAAATGCTCTATCATAAAGAATATGCTCCTTCATTGGCGTTAGCAGGAGTTCTTATTACAATAAAGTAAATTTGGAATTTTTGTTGTTTCCCATAAGTTCAATACATAAACATGTAGCAAGGTATTGTTCCTTCCACACAAAAATTGAAATCCCTCTATTGAATAACCAACACATAAGAACAGGAGTAGGCAATTTAGCACCTAGAGCCTGTTCCAGCATTCAATTAATCATTGTTGCTACATGGTCAGCTACATTTACCAGCTTTTTTTTCTTATCCCATGACACCTTTAACTAATAAAAATCAATCTCAGTCTGTCACTTGCTAGCCCAAGTTCTCTGACAGGTGTTAATTTAACATTAGTGTTGATCTATTTATCTTAAATGGGTTAATGGCAACAGTATAATAACGCCAGCCAGAAAATGTAGGCTTCTCCCTCCCTTCTTTTGCATTCCTCCTCCTAATTTCCCACTCCTATTGCAGATGCTCAAATAATGTGTTCCTAGATTGCAATAAGAAGCCAAACACAAGCTTCTGTAAAATATTTTTTACATATTCTGGCTTCTGTAAAATATTTTACTTAAATGTGCAACATTGGCCAGTAAACAAGATTTTATAAGTTGTGTTACTGTGGTCTGAATCTTCTGGTTGGCGAGCGGGTGCTGGCCCCGCTCGCCGACGTGTAAAATGACGCACAGTGACATCAGGCAAGCATACCAGTCATTGCACGTCATTCAGATCTTCAGTTCGGCTGCGCGCCTGCCGAATTGTCAAAGGCCTATTAAGGCCATTTAAATACCAGTTAAAAGAATTAACGGAGCTGCCCGTCCAACCTTAAGGTTGGCGGGCAGGTGAAGGGCCCAGGTGGCCTTTGCATTTATCATGAAAACTCATCCATGGTGGGATGAGGTTTCATGAAGGCTTTATAAACCAAATGAAAATTTTTATTAAAAATCAGTGGCACTGTCACATGAGGGGACATGTCTGAGTATTTTAATTTTTTTTCTTTATTTCAAATAATAATAATAATAATCAAACTAGTCTCCCTGAGGCAGCTCTGAGCCTCAGGGAGATTTCTGCGCTCTTTCGTGCGCAGGCACATGCGCAAAAGAGCGCAGGCCCCGACACAACCTCCTCCCGCGCCTGCACAGGGAGCGCTCAGCACTTCTGGGTGTGCATGACACTGGGTGGGCTTTAATTGGCCCTCCCACATAAAATGGCGGCACGCAGTCCCCTGCGCCCGCTCTCACTCAGCCCCCCTCCGATGGGGAGACAATTCCCCCTGTATGAATGGTATCATTGTGTTTTCTTATCATAGCTGAACTATTGTCATGAAGAGATATTAATATCTATAATGTCATTAGAAATTATTTTTAAAATAGAATTTAGTGGTCACCATCTGTGTCTGTGTCTGTGTGTGTCTAAAATGAATTAAAGGCAGCTAGTCTGGGTGCATTGATGTATTGTAGTTTGAGATGTTAATTGAGTAAACTGTAAGTAAGGAGGAAAGGGTAAAGTGTAAATTTGCATTTGTTGAATAAAGAGCGGGAAAATAAATAAAGAGTGGGAGTAAAATCTTGCACCTAGATTGGAGATGCCAAGCAATTGTTTATATTACTAATAAAATTAGTGGGATGAAAATGTTATTGTTAGAAGACGTGGCATTAAAAGCCTAGGATATAGTGGAAAGTTTACATTCAAAGGAAAAGCTAGGTATAAGCAGAAAGGAGCTTGTGTGTATAAATCAGAGGCATTTACAATCTAACCAGCCTGTAAGCCTACAACTGTGTCTGCAAAGGAACTAAATTGCAAGGAACCTCATTTTGAATTTGTAAGGTCAAATGTGCCTATTTAAAGTCTATGGGTTATGGATGCCTTGGTGAAGATTTACCTGGGAGTGATTAATCTAGGGATTTGTTAAAAAGTTATTATGGTAGTAATTTGTAGACATGTGTATGTGATTAATTTATTGTTTAATTAATAAATGTTTAATTTAGTTTTATATAAAAAATCTTTGGAGGCTCGGTGGTCTTATTCCTGAATTTAGAGCTGCATCTCAAACATATCAATTGAAAATATAGGTTATGACAGTTGTTCAAGTTTCCCTCTGGGATTTAAACAATGGGTCTGCCCATTTTTGGGTGCACAAGCCACCAAACGATTACTTCCTGCACTGGAATGGTGGAGCCTGAGCTGTACCCAATATTGAGACCTGGGCTACACCCCCATCAAGTTGGTGAGCAATGGACAGCATTAGTTAGCTCAATGATGAAGCGGGATTGAAGATCAAGACACTATGATGTCAACAGCAGCCCTTGGATAAGTGATGAAACGGAGGCATACAGAATGGGCAGGGAAGGAAAAGGGGAAATTGGATCAGGAGTAGCCTGTTTGTGGAGGTGGGGGGAGTTGGGCGGGGTAGCATCATCAATTGAGAGAGGGGTACTCATTGGCAATAGGGGGTTGGTGGCAGGATGATCATCACAATTGGGGGTAACGTGGCTACCGACAGTAGACTGTATTCTTTGAATATGGAAGTAGGAACAGGAAAAAAATTGTAATGAGGGTGGGCAGGGAGTGGCTCAAGCAGGCAGTACACCCTTACTTGCATGTCCTGGACATTGCACATAACCTTTTGGCCTTTACCAGTTTGGCGGGTGGTGCAGTTCTGATTTGTAATGAGCTAATGGGTGTATTCCTGCCTGTCATATTAAAGGCCATTTAATGCCTGAAAAGAGGTGTTGTGTGGGTGAATTTCTAGGGCCATTGTACTATTATTGTGTGTCAAAAAATGCAGGAAATTTGCAATTTATTGCATTTTGTTACATTATGGTATTATAGCACTAAATGTAAATTCCCTTAATCTTTTTCACGGTGCAAATGCTACATCAGTTTGTTATGTTTTAATATTGGTGTGGCCGATAGCTTTTTAAAGACTAATCAAAACTCACATCGTGGTGGAAGTGGTTGAATATTGCAGCTCTCGTTTATTCTACTGCAATAACAGAACTAACAAAACAACATGGATTCTGCGATCCCATGATCCCATGCAAAGCACGGCAAACTAAACAAGACATTCAATACATAACATATTGCTCCCCCATTTTTGGAAATGTCAGTTAACAAATCATTTCCTGAACTAAGGAAAGAGGGTTAGACTGCCTCTAATTCCGCTGAACCCATCTCAAGTTCCTGACTTTATAAATTCAAACACTCAGGAGGTGGGCTTTGGTGCTTTTAGAGGGTAATGTTCATCAGAGACTGATGGTATTTTAGGACTTGTAGTGGAATCTGGAGTTGTGTCTAATCCAGATGAGGGTGAGATGACTTCAACCTCAGTCAAGCTAAACTGAGGAGGGGAGTCTGGAGTCGGCATTCCTTGACTTGAAATGGTTCTTCCATAAGAGGTGTATCCTTAGATTGTGCTTGACTTGGCAAAAGTTGGTCAACATGTCTCTGCCAGGTGAGATCATTTGCAGTTTGGGCTGTGTATGAAACAGGTCCTGTCTGAGCAATCACTGTAGAAGGAACCCATTTAGTTCTGGTAGAATAATTAATAGCTAAAACTTCTTGTCCAGAACAGAAAATTGGTGGCTTTGATCTTTGTGCTCTTCTCTCCACTTGCTGTTGACCTTGTACAACTTGTGTTTTTGTTGGTCTCAGCAGATCAAAGCAAGTGCGCAATTGCCATCCCATTAGTGGGAATGCTGGAGACGCTTTAGTCGTAGCATGTGGCGTGTTTCAGTATGTCAGCAGAAATCTGTCCAGACGCTTTTGAATGGAGGAATGTCTTTGTGACGAACTTAAAGTGTGTTTCATGGTTTGAACAAATCTCTCAGCTAATCCATTGGTGATGGGTGGTATGGTGCTGAGGTGATGTGATGAATTCTGTTACTTCTCAAAAAATTCTCAAACTCCTGCGAGACAAACTGAAGTCTATTGTCAGTCACAAGTTGTTCTGGTAACCCGTAATGACTGAACATTTCTCTTAGCCTTTGAATTGTACTCTCAGCTGTGGGAGAGGACATCACTGAAACTTCTGGCCATTTGGCGTGAGCATCCACAACCACCACTGGTCCAGTGAAATCGACGTAAATGCGCTGCCAAGGGTTTTCTGGCCAATCCCATGTTAGAAGGATGCAAATTGAGGCATATTTCTCACGCTCTGACATGAATTCAATGTCTTGGTCCAAGCCAGGCCACCAAAAGTAGCTTCTTGTGAACTATCTCACAGTGTCCAGAATGCAGTTGGTCGAACACTGGTTTCCTCAATGGTGGAATAATAACTTGAGGGGTGATGGTCGGGATGTTTTTGTGACTGGATTTACCAGGATGTTACCTGGGCTGGAGAGTTTTAGTTATGAGGAGAGATTGGATAGACTGGGGTTAATTTCCCTGGAGTAGAGGAGATTGAGGGGGGACATGATTGAGGTGTATAAAATTAAGAGGGGCATAAATAGGGTAGACAGGAAGGAACTTTTCTCCTTGGTGGAGGGATCAATAACCAGGGGGGCATAGATTTAAGGTAAGGGGCAGAAGGTTTAGAGGGGATGTGAGGAAGAATTTTTTCACCCAGAGGGTGGTGGGAATCTGGAACTCACTGCCTGAAAGGGTGGTAGAGGCAGAAACCCTCATAACATTTAAGAAGTATTTGGATGTGCACTTGCGATGCCATGGCACACAAGGCTATGGGCCTAGTGCTGGAAAATGGGATTAGAATAGTTAGGTACTTGTTTGCCCCTTCAGCCTCAATTGGCCATTGACAGGTCGGTGGGCCCGCAGCTGATTTTGCTGCAGGCCCGCCCTCCTGAAAATTTAAATGGGCCGGGATGACGTCGGGGGTTCCGCCCGACATCATCCTGCATCATTTTACGCGTCGGCGAGCGGGCCCCGCCCCCACCTCGCCGACGGCAAAATTCTGCCCTATGACTCTATAACTCGCATGCCCCAAAGCAAACATCCTGAAGTGACTGATAACTCCATCCCCCTGGAAATGTAAGGAAGAAGGTCAGGTGAGATTGGAAGTTTGGGGAAGAGTTGCCACGCATTACAAGGTCCATTGCTTTGGACAATGTTGGGCCCACTCGAGTAGCCTTCTTGATTTGGACTGTGTGTTCTCCACTTGTGCAAAGTAGAAAATGTCCTTCCGAGCAGTGTCCAGATGGCTGACTGGTAGCGGCAGCTTCGAAAGGCCATCCGCATTGCCATACAAGGTAGATTTGTGATATTTGATGTCATATGTGTGAGCGCTCAACATGAATACCCAACGTTGCATTCTGCTTGCAGCTAAAGAAGGGATACCTGTGTGTGGATCAAATATTGAGGTGAGTGGTCGATGATCAGTCAGCAGCATGAATTTCCATCTAAACAGGTACCGGTGAAATTTCCCGATTCCGAAAATGATTCCCAGTGCTTCACGTTTGATTTGGGCGTATTGGCTCTCTGTTTCACTTAAAGTCTGTGAAGCGAACACCATGGGCCTCTCCACACCTGAGGGCATTCAACGTCTCCGCACCAACATTCAGATGGATGGTGATCAGGCTTTCCAGAACAGTAACATTCTCGGTTGCTTGCTATCTTGTGCACACATTCAGCTGTCATGTTATGCACTCGAGTTGATGTACCCAGCAGCTGTGCTTCTTTTGTAGCCAGCTCCATGGAGATTGCAATCCCTATGGCTTTCTGCAAAGCGAGGTTTGCCTCTGTCAGGAGGCATTTCTGAATTGCTTCAATATGAAGGCTGCAGACCAACCTGTTAGGGAGGGTATTGTTCAGTATTTCCTTGAATTCACAATGTTCAGTGAGCTTTTTAAGTACTGCAACATACTGTGCAATTGTTTACTCCTCTTCTTGGTTTCTTTTGAGATACCTAAATCATTCTGCTATGACAAGTGGCTTAGGGGAGAAATACATCTCCAGGACTTTTACAATGTCCTCATACGATTTTGTGCCAGGTTAGTTAGGCTGCACCAAGCTTCTTAATAAGCAAAGGTTTTAGCTCCCATCACACTTAAGAAAATGCCACCTTTCTATCATTTTCAATCCCATTTACAAGGACAAAAAAGTCAAAGCATTCAGTGCAGGAGCTCCACGCTTCCACAGTCTCATTGAAATTTCCCATAGGTTCAGGAAGTGAAGTCATTTTATGCCTTTTTACTTTCACTTCTTCATCAGTTACTTGTTGTTTACGTTGTTTCCTTTTATTGTAGTTGCCACTTCAAATGCTGTTACCGCTTTAAGACAGTAACCGTTTTTTAAACTCCGGCTGTCAGCAGCTGTTAGTTATGTCCTTGTGGATCTTCCCGTGCTTTTCGGGTTTTTGGAAAGCTCTGCGACAATCGTGGACCTTCCCTTTCTGTAAGTTCTTGAACTTTTTAAACCTGCAGCATGTTCTTCTTTCTGTGTCTTCTTTCTGAACCCTGCATGTCCTGTACATTTGGAATTTTGGATGCTGTCTGCAGCCAGCGGCCCTCTCGCTGTATTTTTCCCATGCATTCTCAGGATCCTCGCGATCGTGAGTCTCTTTTTTTTTGCAAACTTGGCTGCTTCACTTTTCCTGTAAGCTTATTTTTCCTACACTTCTTTCCTGTTCAGAAAAGCACAGCAGCGATTTCTTCTCTTTTTGTCTTGTTATCTTTACCTTGCAGATCCTTTTCGTTTGAAATTCGGGAGCGCTCCGGGAGAGTAGGCGCGCTTTTGTTTAACAAGCAATTTCCTTTTCCTAGCTGTTCCACTTTTCGAGTGGCCTTACCGCAAAGGTCCGTCGTCCTCATTGCCAATTTGTTATGTTTTAGTATTGGTACAGCCGATAAATTTTTAAAGGCTAATCAATACTCACAGAGGCGTGGAAGTGATTGAACATTGCAGCTCTCGTTTATTCTACTGCAGTAACGGAACTAACAAAACAACATGGATTCTGCGATCCCATAATGCAACGACTTGCAAAGTACGGCAAGCTAAACAAGATATTCAATACTTAACACCGTCAAAGCCCCTGAAACAGTGCAACATAACACCCAAAAAGAAAACAATGTTTTTGTACCTTGGAATCTTCAACAGGATCAGGGTCCTCCACAGTGGATGGGTGGAAGTTTACACCCCCTTTCCAAAGTCCCTGCAAGTACTTCAGGGCTTGTGATTAAATATGTAAAAAAGGTGAACAGTGATAATAAGTAGCAAGGTATATTATAATAAAGTGTTTGGCAATCAAGGAGCGCTTCAGTGAGGCAATGGAAAGGATTAAAAGGACAGAGGTACATAGGTAAGATGTTGAAAATATATAGGAAAGGTCTATAACAAGAAAAAGAAGGGGAAAAAATGGGAGAAAGGGAATAAAATAGTTATCAAAGCAGCTGTGCCAAAGGCAATATGTTTCTTTTCTCAGTTCAGGACAAGGGAACTTACTGTGCACTTCCAAAACACCCTGTTTCATTTCAGATCTTCTGCATTCTAAGTACAATTCCCCCTTTGTTGTGGCTCCTGATTTGTGCAAGTCTCTCCTATGCTTTTTCCCCATTTTAGCTATTTTAAATTCTTTTGTTCCTTTTGCTATTTTTCCATTGATTCACTGAAATTATCTTTTACATTATATAACAGTTTTCTGTTGTTTCTTCTCAGGCCTATTAAGATGCCTATCTTTTCAGCTCTGAAGAAGGTTTACAACCAAAATATTAAGTTTTTTTACTGTTCACAAAGGGGAAGTAAACTGTAAATATCTTAAGGCGGGTATTCTCAGAATAATTCTATAATGCTCAGAAAATGGTGAATATTCTTTCTTTTTCATATTAATACGATTAAAATATGATGACGTGCTGTTGCCACAGTTACAATTCCAAACTGCAATTCATCTGTGAAATGTTTAATCTGGCATGTGCTCAAATAGTGCTGTGACAATATTGTTAATGGGTCATTATAGGGTGAAGTTGCATTGCAAAGGGTTAGAAAATTATGCAAGATTAATCTGAACTCTCTCACCCTCCAATCCACAGGAGGTGAAGGAGCAAACCAAATTTAACAATAAATTGAATCAAAAGATAGGAGGGATTAGAAAAAGTCACTAAAATTGTGATTATACAAAAACAACTTTGCAAAAAAAAAAAGAAACAAAAGCCTACATCAAATAGATTTTAGATGTTCCAAAAGCACAATCCTCCACTATTTTTCCGAATTTATGACAGTGGAAGTGGGTTTCAGAGACAGCAAAGTTTGCTCTCCTCCAGACTATGAAATAAATCAGATCAGTCATTCACACACAAGTAATATAAAGATTTTACATATTAAGAAATGTCTATTTTTCCAACTAATGTAATAGTGCAATTGGGTGTCAGCAGAGCAGCTGAAGAATTGAATGTACTTAATTTGACCTTGTTCATGGCAGATTAATTCTTCTCAGTAACTAAATCCGGAGTTCATATTTACTGTTTTGGTTGATTCAATAATCATTTGCCAGCCACCACATTATTGCTGTTCTTGACTTCTACTCCTGGCCTGATGGTTTTTGAATTTGATTGCAGTTGATGAGCAAGTTTGGGTAGCTATTGACCAGCCAAGCACGGCTGAAGTGTTCTGCCCTAAGCAGTAAACTTGAGCAGGGTCGGTCCTGTCACATACATGTTCACATATCTTCTGCTGACCAAAACACATGGTGCCCATGGAGCCTTTTGGGGCTCGAGCTAAAGGGAACAGTACAGCAGGTGGAATCACTTGGAATGAAATGGATTAATAGAATTGTAAGTAAAATATGGCTTTGTCATGCATCTGTATTTAAATGTAAATGTCTTTGGAAATATTAACAAAAAATCAGGTATAATGAGGATGCTTTGCATTAGGACGATTGAACTTTATTAAAATGAATGCCATCGACAATACATATCAGAACCTGTGCATGGAGAAGAGTAATATAGTGGAAGGCTGCCATATTGTAAACAGTCAAAGTAACTCTTGAATTGCTGTAGGCTTTTTCACAAGGTCAGTGGAAAGTTGTACCAAGTGTGTTAATGGCACATCAGCAAAGTGCTTCCCTGATTTCTAAATACTGAAACACTTCTTTTGAAATTAATTTTAATAGAGTTTCCACAGCTTAAATGAGGTAAACCCAATCCTAAGGCAATGGTTCAATTAAAACCCAACTGCTTCCAGCTTCACTGGAACCAATCTGCACAGAAGTAATGTCACTGTCCAGCCCATTTTGGTTACAGCTCTTTAGCGAATGAATTTTTAACATCCCGTATAAACAGAATGTATAATGACATCTTATGGAATGTGAGTCATGTATCACACGTAGCACTGTTCATAACTAACTCTTGATTTTGTCACTTTGGGCTATCAGGTCAGCCCGCTGGTGAGCTGTGTATTGTATCCAACAAACCTTCACAATACTCCTCTACCTACAGTCCCTAGATTGGTGATTTTTAATCCTTTGAGCAATACTTTAGATAAAGAAGATTATAAATTTTCATCCTAGCCCTTTAGTGACTTTCTGCATCCATGCACTAGGCATGCCATACTGATTTCAATCACAGACCTTTAATATTTTAATCGTAAATTTTGAGAGTTTAGAACAAATCTTTTTTACAGATGTTGCATGATAGATGGCATCAATGTTTTTAAAGACCAGAGGAAATGAATCACACTTCATTTCCGCCACTGGTAGCCTTGCTCTGTATTTCATAATATAGCAGCTTGTTGTCAAAAAATGTAAGCCTTGTTTTCTCAACATGACTTGAGATGGCTGAAGAAACAGTAACTGCAAGCAAAATATTTAGGTTACCTTTATGACCATTATGATTTTCAAGTAGAGCAGGAGTTGCAAGGTTCAGTTCCCTGGTCTGCACTGAATTAGCTTATCCTAGCTGGGGTGGGAATAGGTGTTCTGAATAGCCTTGGTGGCCCTGAGCAATGGAGGAGTAAATCAAACATTTACCAGTCTTAAGTAGTATCTAATGGATACTAATGGATGGGTCACATGTACTGATGTTAGGTGAGCACAGAGTTACTCTCTTCTGTGATATTTCACATGGCAACTTGGTAATCTTCATTGCCTGGGCCACACTTGGCTGTCACTATGCGATAGTTGGTGAAATTGCAAGAGATGGATATAAAGGGGATTGAATTGTCTTACAGTAGATGTGGTTTGTGAATAAATTCTAAAATAAATCATCAAAATCATAAGATCACAATCTATTTTTCTTCCTATACACAATACATGTCTGCAGTAGAGTTCATCCATCATTGTTCAGTCCACTCACATATTTGTTTTTGCTCATTCTGTAGTATCTGGGGTGCCTTGTTCAATTCCATTACCCTTTTTAATATGCTCCCATGTGCAATATTAACTTATTTACTTTCAGAATCCAAGTCATTATAGGAAATTAGAAAGAGCTGAACCCTCAGGCACCCTGTTCAGTACCTGCTCCCAAACTAAAATTACTTGTCTATCCAGTAGCTATTGTTTTCTACCCTTTAGCCAATTTCTTACTCATATTATCAATCCACATTTAACCCTGAAACTCCTCAGCTCTAATTTTATTTAGTGCTGACCATACATAGCCAAATCATTTCCTTTGCTGTCATTTCTGAACATTCTATAGCATTCAGTATTGAATTAATTTATATTGCCTGCACAGAGGGAGGAAAATGGGTGATGTGCATTCTTCATATGCGATGTTGAAATAACTAAGGAAGAGGCTAAAATTCTTTTTAGATACAAAGTTAAACATGCTCTCTGCAGTTGTCTGGACTTTTTTCGCAATAAAAGTTCAATATCTATAAGATTTCCCCTCTCTCAGATTGCTCCATTCTTTCTTTGTAATTCAATTCTTGAGACTTCTTTGCATTACCACCACAACTTGATTGTTTCCATTGTGCTGTGGTAATCAAAACACAATCTGAATTGGTTATTGTATAGTTTTAATGTGACATATTTGAACTAATGTCCTAATGACCCAACAATATAACTCAGCATTCAGTTTTCTTTGTTTATTGTTGCTCCACAATGAGTTGACAGACTAAATGTTGGAACTATTATCATCCCCAGATTCTTTCTACATTATTTTCAGTTATTTCTACACCATACATAATATATCTCTGGCACAATTCATGTCACCATACATAGCTCTTTGTGATGAAGTATTAGTATTCTGTGCTGTGCTTAACAGGAAGAACTTTGGGGCTCTGCACCTGTGCTATTAGGGATAAACAGTTGGGACCATAGCCCTTAATGGGCCAGATGGCCTCAACTCATGGACCTGGCCTCAATGCTAATGAACCCAGTAAATGTTTGACAACAATCTTGTGCCAGGATAAATCTATTGATAAATGGCCAAATACAATACATATATTGTTTGTGGTATATACTTAATACGTCAATTGGAAAATCAACATATATTTATTTTCTAGACTAATATATGCAAATCATTGTGACAACACTTCTCATTTTTTTTGAGATAACTATAATATATTTTTGCACTGCCTGCACAAATATTCTAAATTAAATGCAGTCATAACAATTTATTTTATCAAGCATATAATCTTGGAAAAACAGGTCATCTTGTCACATGTGTGATGCACCAAGTGGACTGTGATGTGTGGTATGTTACTGTGCAGCCGCATGGATACTTCAAATATTAAAATGTGTTTAATTGAAAGTGGCATGTGTACAGGAAGGGTGTCAATATAATGTGAAAAATGTAACCTACTGACCTCCTAGTGAACCGTAAACGTTACTTCTGGCACATATTACAGATAAACCTTAGGTTATTCTGGGTAAAGCCCTTTTAATAAAAACTAGGCCTACAGTCTTCTATAACATGATGCTTTTTATCAGGACCTTGAGAACTAGGTTCAAAAGTTCAGCTGCTTATTTTTATACTGTGTTGAAGCTTGTCCTTCCTAGAGGCAGAGGGAAAGAACATACGGTTGGGAGGCAGTAATCAGGCTGTATTCTACAATTATCTATCACTGCCAGAGAATATCCTTCCAGTGCTAAACTGCGGGTTTCTGACATTCTGCAATTGTCAATATGAATATAATTGTATAAGATTAATCATTTAATAAATAGATGATGCTAAAGCAATGTATTTTTGACATTGACATAGCAATTCTGGTAATCATTGCTACTTTGCTTTTTGGTTAAGTCTAACAAAGACAAACAGTTGTATTCCCAATTGACCTTTTGGATGTTGGAGCTTTCTCCTGCTTTTAGTATTTTGATTTTTGAGACTATACAGTGCAGTTGTGTATGTTTTAAAGAAGGGTTGGCTAAAAGAAATGAACATAATTTTCAAAAGGGTTTGTGGTGCAGTAAATTAGGCCCTGAAAGCTAATGGCTGTGTGTACCCAATAGTCATCATATTTTGAGAATTCATGGCCAGACTACAGCTTTTAAATAACACGCTATTGACATAATTGGACTTGAACAACCCAGTACTGGGATTTACCAATTCTATTTGTGTGGTCCATATTATATGAAATACAGCCAACCAAGTTATGTTGATTACTTCGGGAAATATCAAGACAATTGACCATTTTAGGTATTTTCATAAGCTGTGATAGTGAAGATGGCACATCTAATGAAAAATTAAAAGTTACTGCTAATTTACCAGCTTCACACTGCTTTATGGACTTCTGCCCATTGCTGTATGTTGGAAACATTTTGTAATGGAAATTTCCCCATTGTTTCTGCATCATGTGATTGATGGAAGAGCATTAAAAACACTTCTTCAATGTAGCATCAGACTTTAAACACTAGAGGAATGCAGAAATGACACTGGTAAGAAAAAAATGCTCCTTTCACACGAAAAAAATCATAGGATCTAGTTTGCCTCTGTCTTCAACTTCTGTGTAAGTTGGGTGTTTGGCCGAATGTGGATCCAATGGTAATCCTGAGCTTGATGATTAACATGTCATGGGTGAACACTGAGTGGGCTTAGCACCTGAGGTTGGGAGCTTGTAATAGAGATAGGCAATAAGGCCAGCAGTAACTTACGGGAGAAACGGCAGCTAAAGTCTTGTCTGACCACTATCTAGAGGGAAACAGGACACTATGCTTTTCTGAGATTTTGCTGCAGCAAGTCCAGCTTGCAGTGGGTGGGGGGTTGGTGAGGGTGCAGCCCTTTCTTTTCTGAGCTGGGCTACATCTGAGCCAGCTGGTGGGCAATGGGCTTGGCAGGAGGTAACCAATTCTATCAATGCATCAGCACTGTGCAGAGGATGTGAATTTATAATCTCACCAGCAAGGAAAAGATAGGACTACAATGTTATTATTAGCATTTACTGCTCCTTAATGCACATCTTCACCTTCTTTCCATCTTCCCATGGAAGAAATCCAGCATAATAAGGGGTAATAAGGTTATAAGAGTTATTTTCCTATGAATAAAAGCTTAAAAAATTAAAAGGGTTCATTTAATAAAAGGTCAAATACAGTTCACACAGCATAGCCATGAGCCCCTGCATGAAGGGACTTGCCTCTTCTTACAACCATAATGATGACCTTTGATAAGAGGGATTTATACCCAAAGTCACAGTGTTAGCATTTTTTTGCAAAAATGTCATGAAGAGCTACCACGGTGTAACATTTGATGAGATGACTTCATGTTGATAGCCCTAAATCACAATCAATGAATTTTTTACAAAGCTGACCCAAACCAAAACTGCATTATAATCATGAAACACAGCAAGATAGAATTATAGGGCAGAATTTTCTGCTTGCCGGCGGGCGGGCCCGACCCAATCTCCGGCGGGCGGGGAGCCGATCCCCGCTGGAGAAGCGGGCTCTGCCGCCATTTTATGTGGGCGGGCCAATTAAGGCTTACCCAGTGTGACGTCCGACAGGAAGCGCTATGCGGGCGGTGGGGGGGAGCGGGAATTCCCTAAAAACGAGAGTGTGCTCTTTCGTGCACATCTCCCTGAGGCTAAGTGCAGCCTCAGGGAGATCACTTCCACTTTGAAAAATATTAAGAAAAGAAAAAAAATTCCCTAACATGTCCCTCTCATGTGACAATGTCACATGAGATGGGACATGTTCATAATTTACAGGATAACTTCATTAAAATTTAAAAAACCCTGCATGAAACCTCATCCCGCCGCTGGATGAGGTTTCATCTTTTCTCCATTTGCCGCCAGGGCTCCTGGCCTGCTCATCAGCCTTAAGGTTGGATGGGCAGGTCCTTTAATTGTTTAAGTGATCCTGTCAATGGTCTCAATTGGCCATTGACAGGTTGGTGGGCCCACAGCTGATTTTGCTGCGCCCCCGCCTTCCTGAAAATTTAAATGGGGCGGGATGACGTTGGGGGTTCCGCCTGATGTCATCCCGAGTCATTTTATGCGTTGGTGAGTAGGCCCTGCCCCTGCTCGCCGACGGCAAAATTCTGCCCATAGGGTTGGATTTTCAGGGAGTTGGAGAGATACTGTGGAAGTGTAAAAATGGTGCCTGGGACCCAAATCTGGGATTCCTGATCCCATTCCAGGTACCTTCTTGCTGCATAAAAACCTTCTTCCTGACACTCCCCCTGCATCTCTTGCCCAAAATCCTAAATCTTAACTCACCATCAGCTAATAGGAGGAGTTTTTTCTTGTCTACCTAAGGCTGTAATAATCTTGTGCACCTCTACACATCTCCCCTCAATCTCCTTTGCTCCAAGGAGATCAACCGCCTAACTTTCCAGCCTAACTCTGTAACTAAAGCCCCCATCTCTGGAACCATTCTGGTAAATCCCCTCTGTACTCTTTCAAGCACCTTCACATCTTGCCTAAAGTGTGGTGAACAGAACTGGACAATATACTCTAGTTGGGGTCTAACCAGAGCTTTATAAAGGTTCAGCATAGCTTCCCTGCTTTTGTATTCAATGGGCAGAATCTTCTGCCTGTCGAGCGGGTGGGCCCGTCCCTATTTCCGGCAGGTGGGGAGCCGATCCCCGCCGGAGAAGCGGGCCCCGCCGCCATTTTACATGGGCGGGCCAATTAAGGCCCGCCCAGTGTGACGTCCGGCGGGAAGCGCTATGCGCTTCCTGTGCGGGTGGGGGGATTCCCCAAGAGCGAGAGTGCGCTCTTTTGCGCATGCGCACAAAGAGAAAGAATGCACATCTCCCTGAGGCTAAGTGCTGCCTCAGGGAGATTGCTGACACTTTTAAAAATATGAAAAATAGAGAAAAAAAAATCCTTAACATGTTCCCCTCATGTCACATGAGATGGGACATGTTCATAATTTACATAATAACTTTATTAAACTTTTTAAAACCCTATATGAAACCTCATCCCGCCGCTGGCATTTCAATGTGATGAGAAGGGGTATAGCCTGGATAAAATGAAACCAGAAATGGCGCTTGCTAACAGGACAATGGGTGATCTTTAAGGAAAAGATGCTTCGGGTTCAGGCTCGGTACATTCCAACAAATAACCCTGCTGAGTTTGGGTTTCGCTCATGTGTGAGTCACGCCTCATCCCCTTTCACCTACCAGTGACAATAGGAAATGGGGGCAGGGCTTTCAGGCCTGGGTCTGGGATATGTATGGGGATATAAGTTGAAATAGTTCATAACAAGAGAAAGTTGCTCTTAAACAATTGGAAAGCTGAATGATCTTTTCTTATTCATATCTTACTAGCAGAGACCTGCAATTTTTTTTTAGTATCTTTGTTCCAGCAGTACTTGTTTAAATGCAGGATTTCTAGCTATTCTTTCACCAAAGGCTTTTACAGAATCAAAGCTTTTCATTCTGGAAAAAAAGCTACATAATGCTGTCCATGTGTGAAAACAGGCCTAAGAATATAAATAGAAACTTTGTCAGGAGTCTGGCTTTGTGACTTGTTTATAGTCATAGAATATGAAAGTTTAAGTGGGGACTCTTTTTCTCTCCTGAGTTGAAAAGGCAGGTTTACAGCTGATGGGCTCAAGATTATACAAGGACCAAACACACTATTTTCTTGAAATCTGCCCTTTATCATTTCAGCATCGATCATTGAAGAAAACTGCTTTCTAGCTGCTCATCTTGTTCCATGACAAAGCCCTTGGATAGGATTCAAGTTCTGTAGCAACATTATTATGGCTCCTTCTTTGAGTATAAGTTTGTGCAGTAGTTTGCCCATTGAAGTGAGACTGTGTAGAATCTCTGGAGGCATGGACTGTTATCTTCTTCATCTACTGAATCAACGCCAATGTATTCTTTTAATTCATTTGACAGCTTTTCTAAAACTTTTATATTCAAATCTAGCGATTCTTCATACTTAGCCCAAAAAACAGCTTTCAAATAAATTGTATTAAAGAATTTTCCCCACCTTTTTGTCACAGTCACCAATCCATTATCTCATCCATCCCCATCCACATTCCATCTTATCCATGTCATCCCTCTCAGGTCATCTCCACCTCGCTCTTGTCATCACATCTCTCATGGAAACAGTTTCTCCAGCCAGGGTAACTGTTGTTGGGCTCTGCTTACCTTCCACTGTTTTTATTCTCCACCAAACCCAACCACTCCACCCCTGCTACTACCAATGATTGTCAGCTGCATGGATGCCACCTACCAAATAGACCCACCATCTTATTCATCCCTTAAACTGACCAATCAAACCAGTCCAGACAGACAAGAACTGAGTATTATTATTATAGATTGTAAGATTTTCTGTCATAGGTTAGGCATTGAAAAGGTTTGCCATCCAGATTGTCTCATTGGCTGAGGAGAAAATTGTAGAAAGTCAGGAAAGATGCAACCCAAATGTCTATCAGTGGTACTTAGTAACAAGTAAATGAAATTATTAGAGGAAAATGAAAAAAGTCTTAAAGATGACTGCACATCACGAGATTATTCACTACATATAGTTCACCTTCTGTTGATGGGAGAGAGCTCCAAAAAGGGGAAAATACAAAATTAGTCACCAACACTGTTAATCAAATCCTCAATGAACTCATATTGGGGGATGGATGTGGATTCCATCTTTTCCTGTATTTTGAGCTGAGACTTTCTGTGAGATACTATTGTGATAATGATGTCAAATCACATTAAACAATGTCAGTTGTAGGCCATGATAATATTGGTTTACATAGAGTTGATTATTCCAGAGTACATTTTCATTCCTTTAATCAGTACATCAAAAACAAAACCATGTGCAAAAAGCATTTTCCAAAGGCTGATGAACTGCACTTTATTTTAATTTAATGCGATTAAAGCAAACTTTCTTTTAAAAATCTACCAATAACAAAATTCCTCACATTCAAACTAAAGAGCTATTCTCTTGTCAGCTGGCATTATGTCAAATATGACTCAGGAACTAACATAAATAATTAAGATCACTTCAAACTTAGAACACCAAATGAAGAAAAAAAGCTTCAGGCTTCAGTTGCTATATAAAATTTCTGATTAGTTAAAAATTTCAGAATGTGAAACTTTCCCGTACATTGGTCCAACAATGTATCTTTTATTATGTTAGTGATAGACAAGGTCAGTCACTCTGGTAGCAACCCATGGTAATAGTTTATACCCAATATTGTATTCAAGATTGCTCTTACCATTGACAACATGACATTAGTGTTTCTGAGATTGTTTAAATACTGCAAAATCATATTTGATGTGAGCATTAGATAAACATAAGACAGATCCATTCAGCCTTTCCAGGTCTCTCGGCCATCCAAACCTTTTTTCAGGGCCTAATCTGTAACCAATAAAGAAAAGTAAAAAGAGGAAAAACTAATAGTTAAACTATTACCTGTGCACATATTGTTCTAATATACTTGCTTTTCATAACAGCATGTCTATAGTGGATAAACTTTTACTAGGAGGTTGCCATAACTAATCTACTCACCACTTTTAAGTTCTATTCTAGATATAGATTTAAATCCTTATTTCTCTCACAGGGCTCAGCTAATGGGGAATTCATATTCCATTCTTCTTGTGCATTCATACCATTTTGGAACTGGGCTATGAATTTCTAGCATTTTCTAGCTTTAATATAGAATGTCCATCTCAAAGCAATGTTTCTTATGCAAAATGTGGATATTTAGCTCTGACAGTTTAGAATTAAACACTTTTGTTTTGTTCTCTTATTAGGGCTGATTCAGTGGTTGATATTATTTTACAAATCCTTTTTTATCTTTTATTGTCTGTGCAAGATGTAGAAGCTGAACCTTTGGGTTCAGGCAGGACTCTACCATTTTGTTCTCTGCTGACAAGATTTACTGTGCATGACATTAGCAGCTGGATCCAATCACTTAGATGTGGGCATGAAGGTACATTTGTCATGATTACAACCTAGACAGCATAAAAGATTCCTGAAATATTTCTACTGCAGAATAACTTTGTTGGAAAATCGGAGGTGAAAACTCTGCAACTGTGCTTGGTTTTGTTTTTACTTTTCTATAGCTTTTATGAAACAAGTATTGCCAGAATTTTGATGTTGAACTTGACGTTATCTCTTATTCAATTTTCAGGAAGATTTAGAGGGCATTGCATGTAGGCTGAGAGAAAAAAAAATTGTGGCTGTGCATTTGGCAGAGACAGGTGTGGAATAGGAGGGTCTGCCTGGAAAGTAGAAGTTGGATCCAATGGCAGGGCAGAGGTTGTGGGTGGGCATTGAATTGCTGTATCAGGTATGTCAGAATGTTGGAATGATTTAGTTAAAAAAAAGAAAATTAAATAAAAAAGACACACTGTATGAGTGAGTAGAGAACAGATGGACCATGAATTAGAACACATGTAGTCCTGAGCAGGGAGCACAGGTAGAGATAGATGTAGGCATGGAGTAGGATATGAAACCCTTTATTTAAGGCCAAAGCTTGAGAAGGCCCAGGCATTCTTGATACGACATGCTGTGAATAGAGCTGCTGTAATCTTCCTGCAATTTTCTTCCTGGAAAATGTTCATTCTCCTTAGAACTCACTATTTAAACTAGTCATATTCTGAAGATTACTTTCAGACTGAACCAGTGTGGAGAGTGATATAGCAGCCATTCCTCAGTGTAATATCCAGTAAAGTCACGATCAATATAACTTAAAAACACGAGCTGTGATCACTTTGGAATCTTCTGGAACTAACTTTTCTATTAAAAATGGACATTAAAATGTGGCAAAAGGTGGCCAACTACATTAGCATGCTTGTGGACCCAACCACGATACAATATCTGATGGTTGATGTCTCAGCCTCCAATTGCAGCACAAACAGAAGCCATGCAACATTTGGGTACCAGAGTGTTATCTCATGCTGAAGCCATGCAAGCTTAGTTTGTTGCCACACACAACCAGCTTGCTACCATTTATGCTCAGACTGTTGCCATATTGGCTTTGGATGCCAGGTTCTCAAAGGGACTTGCAGGGTGTCACAGCAATCCAGAAACCTGTAATCCAACAGATTATTAGAGCTACTGAGGCTTTGCCCAGGCGATTGGCCGAGGCTCTGTGGAGCATGAATCTGCGGTCCTCTCTCAGGTTTATGTCATTTGTCCTCCCACTACTGTCACTTTGCCAGTGCCCTTGCTATTGGTTGTCAGCCAGCCCAGACTGCTGCTACCCATGCCGAAATGATGCAGATCAAAACTAGATGTCCTAGAGCCAGAGCTGCTTTCATGCTGCAAGGCCATCTGCAGTCTCAATCACGAAAATCAGCAGCCTTCCACCAGCCATGCTGCAGCCGCTGATCCAGTACTTTATAGGATCACTAGGACAGGTAAAGGCAGACAGAAAACAGACATTAAGGAAATCCACGAGGTTGATTAGTTGACCTTTGAATGGCATCTTGGGTTGTTTACTTGATAAAGTTGCTTTGGAATATTGGCTTCATGATGGTTTTTATTTCAGCTTTGTGATCAAGAGGATGCTGTGGAGGTTAGCAACAGAAGAAAGGTAACAGGTAGGACTGTTGAATGAGGATTCGGCATTTCGTTCATTGGTACCAAAGCTGGATCAGCCGATCACAGAGAGCCTAGCCAGAAAAGGGACATGTCGATTTGCTCCTACTCCTCCTCCTCAGCTGTTTGCTCTATACTTGGTGGCCCCGGCAGTTGCCTCATGATGGTGAAGTTGTGCAGGATGCAGCAGATCATGACAAATCATGACGTGCACTCTGGAAAGTACTGTAATGTTCCTCCAGAGTGAATCAGCCAACAGAGACATTGCTTAAGCACTCCAATGGTCTGCTCAATGACATTTTGTGTGGCAGCATGGCTGTCATTAGAGGTATGCTGCCTCTTTGTGGGTGGCTTTGCACACCCAGGAGCCAGGTGACCAGTGGATAACCCTTGTTCTCTAGTAGCCACCCTCCGATCTTTCATTGCGGCTCAAATGCTGATGATGCAGTGGACTGGTGCAGAAAGGCATACCGCTGGCTGCCTGGATACTGGGCATTGACCTGTATGATGTGCTGAGCATGGTCATACACCAGTTGCACAATGAGGGAGTGGAACGCTTTGCAGTTTTGGCATATTTCTAAATTTAGATGCACTGCCCACAAGGAAATGTTTCTGCCTTCCTTATGTGCCAGTACGATTCCGAGTTATTGACACAATTGTCTTTGTATCGCGATGGTGCTGCTGCCATACTTCTGATGCTGATAATGCTCTTTTACAATCTTGTGGCCAGGGCTATATTGTGAGGTGGAACTTAGGATCCGCTAAAGGATCATATTGAAGTTCTTGCTGTGAGGATCAGGCTTTTTCTGCTATTGTTGTATTACTAATGGTAGCATCAAAATCAGGAAAAGGAAAATTCATATGCTAGACGATACTATCTACTGACCGTGCTGATCATTTCCTCACAGTGTTGTTGCAAAGGGAATTCAGAACACCTGGAGAAAAGAATTGCTCTCATTGCTATGTTCAGTAACGGCATAAATCATTCAAAACGGATGTTTTCATGATTTTGCTACAAATAGCAGTTCTTTTCCCCCAGTGGTTCAGGTTTTCTCACTCCTGCTGAGTGAGATTCCTGCTGGGAGCTAAACTATTCGCACATTTTGGGAGTGGGATACAGAGATCCATATCAGGTTCAGTTATCTGATATTCGTCAAAGCTGCATTCTAATTAAATTAAAATACATATCCAGATTATGTCAATTAACACTATGAATTTCATGTGTTATCGCAATTAGTGTAAATCTACCTGCAAAGTTGTGTGCAACAGTAAGATCTTGAGTAATTGATGCAAATGTCTGACCCACTGTGATGCTGCTGCACTTCTGACATTAAGAATGCTGCTCTATCCTCTATCAATTACACATTACACTGTGAGAAAGCTTATTTGCACCGAGCAAATACAGTATTCATTTTGAAATGCAATTGTCAAATATATTTGTCCGGATTTTGTGGTAAAAATAATTGGTGAAGCATTTAAAGAGTAAATCCGGCAGTAACTGAGCATTTGTGCAGTTAAATATTGAATTCAGGAAGTTGCTGTCCGAGTTGCTTTGCTCCTCGAGAAGTTTCACTGAGAGACTTGGCATTGAAACACATGGGGCAAAATTTTGCCCCTGATGGGCGGGCGGGCAGCCGATCGCCGCCGCTGAAATGGGCCCCGCTGCCATTTTGAGTGGGTGGGCCAATTAAGGCCCGTCCAGTGGGTTGCCCAACGGGAAGCGCTATGTGCTTCCTGTGCGGGGGTGGGGGGTTCCCCAACTGTCAGAGTGCGCGAAATAGTGCATGAGCACATCTCCCTGAGACTAAGTGCTGCCTCAGGGAGAGCACTGAAAGTTTTTGAAAGTGTAAAAATAGAAAAATTTTAAAATTATTAATATGTCCCCCTCATGTGACAATGTCAAACGAGATGGGACATGTTAATAAATATCACAGAAACTTTATTAAAGATTTTTAAAACCAACATGAATCCTCATCCCGCCGGTGGATGAGGTTTCATGTCTTCTCAGAAGCCCGCTGGGGCTCCTGGCCTGCCCGCCAGCCTTAAGGTTGGACGGGCAGGGCCTTTAATTGATTTAACTACCCTGTCAATGGCCTCAATTGGCCATTGACAGGTCGGCAGGTGGACAGCTGATTTCACTGTCCGCCCGCCTTCCTGAATATTTAAATGGGGCGGGATGACATCGGTGGTTTTCCCCTGACGTCATCCCGCGTCATTTTCGCGTCGGCAAACGGGCCCCACCCCCAGCTCGCCAACAGAAAAATTCTGCCCTTGGAATGGTGTGAAGCAATAGATACCCACTAAACTCACCAGAAAAATGGAGGGCTTGTCCATTCAAGTGTAAGTGAATTTGAATAGCACGCTAAGTCTTAATTATTACCAAACAACCTTTCTGACATTGAAAATTGAAATTTTAATTATTTTAGATTTAAAAAGATGCAACGTTTTCTCTTTTACTTTGCCTTTTTTATCTCTTTTATTTCTCGCTTCATCCCATCGTTCTTTCCCTCTCTTTGTTTTACTTTCTGTGTATGATTTGACATTGAATTAACTATTCTAACTTACATGTCATGATTCAGACTTGCGTCTAAGTAAATATTCTTTAATCTGATTGACTAAGGAGGTTCATACTTACTTACCCTGTTTGTACAGGCCCCAGATCACCTCTGGGCAAGTGTAAGTGTAATGAACAGCTAACATCAGTCGTTCACAGTTGACCAAAAATCCAAGCTATTAAGATCAGTATATTTTTTCCCAGGTTCATTGAACAAAATATTGTAATATTCCAATTGTAGCAGGAGGGCCGTGCTGCCTCCCCAACTTGCACAGAGCCCTGCGGTTGCTGTGTTAGTTGTTGGCTGTTAACGTTACAATCCTGTCGCATTGATGTGCACGCTCTAGCTGTAAGTGAGAGCAACTGTTAATAATTGGGGAAAGGTTAGGGCATTATCCTTAATTATATATCAGAACTGGTTTCCATCTGTGTGGTGGTAAGAAAAGGGAGTCTGTACCCGTGCCTGTAGGTTATGTGAATAAACCTATGTGAAGGAATGACCGGCTCGTGGCAGTGGAGGGGGTGAGGTTGGGGAATTTTTCAGCACTCTGGATCCCTTCTCGTGAGAGTGTGGTTTCTTTGGTGGGGTTTGTGGGGTGGGGCCAGGGACCACCAGTGTGCAGGCTGAAGTGTGGGCAGGAGGAGAAGGAGCCTGAGAAAGTGGCCCATGGTCACTGTCAGTGACTGGGGAACTGGTGCCAGTAAAGGGCAATGAGAGTGTATCAGCTACTATGGATCAATGAGGACAGTCTAAATGGCATGGAGTCCCCCTGAGTTTGGGAAGCCCTGAGATGTAGAGGATATTGTTTATGGTTTTCGATGACCAGATCATTTTTGGCTCATATGTTTGAGTGGAACTAGCAACAGGAATGCCAGAGCGTGTCTGCTCTCAACTTTGTTTCTGCTGTTCTTCAAGTACAGTTTTAAGTCTAAAACTCATTTTGCGAAGAGTGGGGATGGGAAGTAAAAAGAGAGAGCTTCGGAATGACAAGCCTTCTTCCTGCCAAAACCAAAGGTGTTCCTGCTTATCATTGTTTGGCAAGCAAGTCTGAACACTGCTGATTTAAAACAAGAAGCTGAGCTCTCAATAGTTTTTTTTTGATTTGGAAGGCCGAACAATGGTTGCCCACCATAAGGAGTTTGTTTCTTTAAGCTGAGCTTTTTCATGTGTGAATATTAATATGTTTGGTGCCAGTGAAATTAAGAGTCACTGAACACAGTTCAGTGTACTTTTCCTGCATTGCACAATGTGTGTGTGTGTGTGTGTGTGTATGTGTGCGTAGATATTAAATTTGGGGGAATCAAAGTAATGGTGAGAAACAGGTGAACTGTAGATATTACTTCCACAAACTATTTAAAGGTGATTTTTGTTTAAAGCTGTTTGTGTCAATGTCTGGAAAAGCAATGGTTTGCTTGTGTGTTTTGCTCCCTGGTGATGTGTAACAGGCAGGACACTAATAAATTCATTCACCAGAGCCAACTGGCTACAGAAGAGGCATCTGGGGTCTTATAACCAGTTGTGGCTAAAATTCTAAAATCATGGCACTTAAAAATAGTTCCTGGAGATTTGTATTTAACAAGATAATCTGATTCACACAAAAATAATTGTTATTTCAATGTTATTTGTTGCCAATAATTTACTAATGCAATACTACATTTTTATGAATTATTTGTGTAATTTAAACATTTAATTGGATGCTTCTAGCAAAAAAGTCATACTTTTGCTAAAATATAACAAAATGTAAAAACCACTCTTGTTGCAGCTCTCAAATATAGAACGCCATTAGGACAATTCATAACTACTGGAGGCAACTGAAACACAGATTTTTTAAATGGGGGAAAGTCTAGAGCCAGATTTAATTTCTGCTACAAATTCCACAATTGTAACATTGAGTGTCAGAGCTGTGATAGAACCAAATTTCCACTGATGTCATCTTTGATCCCAACAGTAAGGTCAATTTTGTTTTGTTTTGATTTTTTGCTTAAGTAGCCATCGTAACCTGATATGTTGATGGTTAGTGTTCAAAACGCTGAAAGGATTTCATCGGGTACATACAAAGAAACTATTTCCTCTGGTGGGGGGCATCAACAACAAGTGCACATAATCTGAAAATTAGAGTTCAGTTGTTCAGGACCAAAGCCAGGAAGTGCTTTTTCACACACTATGTACTGGAAATTTGAAACTCTCCCCGAAAGGTTGTTGATTCTGTGACAATTGGAACTTTCAAAACTAAAAGGTTTTTGTTAAGTAAGAGGTATCAAGGGATATGGAGCAAATGCAGAAAAATGGACATTATCAGACATGATCTAACTGAATTGTGTACCAGGTCTGCTCAGGTTCCCATGTTATTGAACAAGATGGTGTTCTAACGCGTGCTGTTCTTTCTAAGGTTCCATAGGTGCTCATTGACTTTTTGAAAACACTTTTTTCCCTGAAGTTTCCAACTGCTCCAGCTCTGTTAATGGTGTTGATTCTCGTTGTAATATAGTTTTATGGATGCTGATTCATCCTCCTCACCTTTTATATATCCATCTGCTTTTGATAATTAATTCCTGGCAGGACATTGACTACAGGGATCATCATAGCGAAGCCTGATCTTTCACCTCTCCTACCTAAATCTGTACACCCAGAAGGGGCTGCTAAGTAGTGACCAGGGTTGGGAATCCTTGCTGATCTTCCCTCACACACTCCCTAGTCCCACAACCCAAACTAAAGGGGATACTAAGGCTAATTGTAGCAGTTTCACTACTAGCCTGATTGAAATCAAACAATTTACCATAAACCAGGGACTAAACCCAGAACTTTACTGATGAGCAATGGTTTGGTCACTCCCTGGAAAAACTTGTGTGGGCAAGTTCTGGGCAGGAATGCAACCTTGGGAGTGGCTGGCCTGTCCAGGCTTTTAACAGCCAGGCCTCTGTATTCCATTGGCTAACCTTCTGCCCAAGAGTTGGTGGGAAGCAGTTGCCTGGCTGTTGATATTGGTTGGCAGGAAACTACCACCAGGGATCTGTGGGAATGGTCCCCAGACATCAAGGTTTGTTTCACCTGACCCAAAAGGAAACTTTTCCTTTTTTAACTTTCCTCTTGTGGATATGGTATTCATTTTCCAACATCATTAGCCTGGTGGGGAGGTGTTTCCTCCACTCAGGCCTCAGGTTTATGTTGCAGTCATTGAAGCTCATATGTACATTTTCAGTAGGACCTTACCGGCTTTGAGTGGCTAGTCTCTTCCTGTCTGCAATTCAAACTTGCAGATGGCCAGATTGGGGCAGGAAGCCAGTCAGTAAGTCGTCCTTTAATTTTAGCTGCCCCTTTCTGGATTCCACTGGAAAGTTGGTGGGGGAATTAACCCTACCAAACCAGGAAGCCTATCAATAGTTTTCATAGGGAGCAGAATGCTCTGAAATACTATAAACAGAGTGATGGTGACTACTTTTGCTTGATTCTACTCTTACATAGAATATACAGCACAGAAACAGGCTATTCAGCCCAAACAGTTCATGCCAACATTTATGCTCCACTCCAATAAGTTATGAACGTGATGATGCAAAAAAAGTATGCAATCTTCAGACATACATACTACCAATTTTATATTAATATTACTGACCATTTCATAAATGGATTGATCCATTCATCCAACAGTGTTGCAATGCATCCAGCAATAACCCATGGATATTCAAAACAGTATGATTATCCATAACTTTTCATATTTGTTTTCAATAGTACTATTTAATGGGCGATGTATAGTTAGAAAGAAAGGCTTGCATTTATGTAGCGCCTTTAATAATGTCAGAGTGCCTTAAAGTGCTTTACAGGCAATGAGGTACTTTTGAAGGATGATCACTGTTGTAGTGCAGGAAACGTGGGCCAGCCAAATTGCATGCAGCAAGGTACCTCAAAAAGCTTACAGCCAATTAAATACTTTTGAAGTATAGGGGGAATTTTAACTGAAATAAATAGGCCAGGTGGGGTGGGGGGAAGGGGTGGGGGGGGTGGGGGGTGGGGGGGTGGTGGCGGTGTTAAATTCTGAAAAATATGCTGCCAGACTCTAATCTGCCCATTTCCAGTTTTAACTAAAGCTGGAAGATGGGCAGGCAGCCAACTGGATTCAAGGAGGTGAGTTGCAACTTTAAATATGATATTGAAGCTGTGAGCCCATTCTACTTTTGACCTTCTAATTGCTACCATGGGGATCCTAACAGCTTCCACAAGGTGAGGGCTTGGTGGATTCAGGAGCTAACTGCCCTCACCCGTGCTCCATTGATCAGGTGCCAGCCTAAGGAGACTCTGCAATCGCATCACCACTGCCCCACCAATGACCTTTGCCCACGGCCACTGATTGCCCACCACCCCAACTATGTAGACCTGATCTCATCCTATATTGTGACCTTACCCCTCCCACCACCCCCAGTATCTCTTTTCCCCATCCAGAATTGGATCTTCCTCTGTTAAATGGCCCCCAAGCCCCTAATCGATGGCCTGTTCTCCATCTTTACCCCTGCTCTATAGGTCAGGTCTGTAAAAGTTCTACCCATAATCAGAGTTGTAATGTAGGAAATGTGGCAACCAAATTGCACACAGCAAGCTCCCACAAACTCCCAGGGCCAGATAATCTGTTTTTGAGATGTGTTTTGAGGAGAAATATTGGCCAGGGTATGGAGGAGAACTCCTCTGCTCTTTCAAATGGTGCCATGGGGACTTTTATCACCACCTGAGATGGCAGATGGGCCCTTCGATTAATGTTTCATTTGAAAAATAACAGCACGCCCTCTGTACAAATGTCACCCTAGATTTCTGTGCTGGAAAAACAAAGCATTGCATGCACTCTAGTGTTTACTCTGAGTCTGTTTGAAATTGCTGGACTATTAATTGTTCTGGCTTCAAGACAACGATTGAACTCTGTTCCTCCTGTCTGCATATGATGGAATCTGTTTTAAATTTCATGAGCTATACATAGGAACATACAAACATATGGATTAGCAGCAGGAGTCTGCCATTTGGCCCCTCAAGCCTGCTCTGCAATTTGATAAGATCATGGCTGATCAGATTGTGACTTCAACTCTACTTTCCTGTCTACCCCCATACCTTTTGACTCCCTTGTCAATCAAGAATCTATCTAATTCAGCCTTAAAAACATTCAATGATCCTGCTTTCCCTGCTCTCTGGGGAAGAGAATTCTACAGACTGATACCCACTGAGAGAAATATATTCTCATCTCCATCTTAAATGGGAGACCCCTTATTTTTAAACTGTGTCCCCTAGTGCTAGTCTCTCCCATAACGGGAAACATTCTTTCAGCATCCGCCTCATCAAGTCCCCTCGGGATCTTATAAGTTTCAATGTCTCATTCTTCTAAACTCTAATGGATATGGGCTCAACCTGTCTGACCGTTCCTCATAAGGTAATCTCTTCACCCCAGGAATCAGTTGAGTGAACCTTCTCTGAGCTGCTTCTAATGTAATTATACAAGGGCACAAGAAATAGGAGCAGGAATAGACCACATGGCCCATTGAGCCTGCTTCACCATTTAATATGACCACGGCTGATCATGGGCTTCAACTCCATTTTCCTGCCCACTTCCCATATCACTTTATTCCCTGAGTAACCAAATATCTGCCTATGCCAGCCTTAAATGTATTCATCGATGGAGCATCCACAGCCCTCTGGGGTAGAGAATTCCAAAAACTCAAAACCCTATGAGTGAAGTAATTTCTCCTCATCTCAGTCCTAAATGATTGGCCTATTATCCTAAGACTGTGTCCCCGTGTTTTAGAATCCCTGGCCAGAGGAATCAATTTCTCATGCCCACCCTATTAAGCCCCTTTAGAATTTTATAGAAGAATGAGAATTGATCTCATTGAAACTTAAACTCCAGAGAATATAAACCCAATTTATTCAGCCTCTCGTCATAGGACAACCCTCTCATCCCAGTGACCAATTTAGTGAACCTTTGTTGTACCACCTCCGATCCTTTCTTAAAATTGGAGACCAAAACTTTACACACTACAAGGTGTCATCTCACCAAAACCCTGTACAACTGTAGCAAGGTTTCTTTGTTCTTGGACTCCAATCCCCTTGCAAAAAAGGCTAACATGCTATTTGCCTTCCTAATTGCTTGCTGCACCTGCATGCTAACTTCCTGTTTTCAATGTATGAGCACACCCAGGTCCCTTTGAACTTCGACACTTACAAATTTCACACCTTTTAAGAAATATTTTGCTTTTTTTATTCTTATGATCAAAGTGAATAACTTCACACTTCTCTATATTATACTCCATCTGCCACTCACTTAACCTGTCTATATCGCTTTGCAGCATCTCTGTGTCCTCCCCACTGCTTACTTTCCCACCTAGTTTGGTATCATCAGCAAACTTAGATATATTCCATCTCTTCATCTAAGCCATTAAAATAGATTGTAAATAGCTGAGGCCCCAGCACTGATCCTTGCGGCATTCCACTACTCACTGCCTGCCAACTTGAAAAAGCCCCATTTATGCCCAATCTCTGCTTTCTGCCCATTAACCAATCCTCTATTCATGCAAATATATTACCTGCAAATCCATGAGCTGTTATCTTGCCTATTAACCTTTTGTGTGGCACCTTATCAAATGCCTTTTGGAAATCCAGTACACCTACTGGTTCCTCTTTACCTACCCTACTAGTTACATCCTCAAAAGACTCTAATAAATGCCAGACAGGATTTCCTGTTAGTAAAACCATGTTGGCTTGTTTTAATCATGCTATGCTTTTCTAAGTGCATTACTAAGACTTGCTTAATAATAGATTCCATCATTTTCCCAGCAACTGATGTTAGGCTAACAGGGCTGTAGTTCACTGTCTTCTCTCTTTCTTCTTTCTTGAAAAGTGGAGTGACATTTGCCGACTTCCAATCTAATGGGACCGTTCCCGAATCGAAGGAATTTTGGAAAATCATAGCTAGCACATCCATTATCTCTGCAGCTATCTCTTTTAGAACCCTAGGGTGTAAGCCATCAGATCCTGAGGATGTGTTGGATTTTAGTCCCTAAAGTTAAATTTTGCCAATACTTTTCCTCTGCTGATATTATTCCCTTAATTTCCTTATCATTTTTAGCCCCTAGGTTAACATCTATTTCTGGTATGTAATCTGTGTCTTCTACTTTGAAGACAGACATAAAATATTTGTTTAATGCCTTTGTCATTTCCTCACTCCCCATGACAATTTCTCCTGTTTCTGCTTCTAAGGGAGTTTAGCTACCCTGGGCAGTGCTATGGCGGGTGGGTTCTACAGCGTGTTTCCCGCTGGGCGGCATGGTGGGAAATCACACCTGATTTGTGCTTGGAGGTTCATTAATTATGCACAGGCAAGTTTCTTTCTGAATCACGTAGCGGGTCAGGAACTGACCCGGCCACTCCACCATCACCTAATGGGCTCGAAGGTCCTGGCACCATATTTAAATGCCAACATCACTCTCTCCAGCCCAGCTTTGAGCAGAAGATGTCTCCAGATGGCTGCGACAAAGAAGAGCGGTGCCCCGAAGTTTAATAATAACTCCCTGGAGGCAGGGACGGGCTCTTCACAAGCAGAGGGCATGCATGTTTCCCAGCCTCTCCTCCATCTCTTCTCATCACATTCCATCTATTTGTCTTCATGCAGGCCAAGCTTGCCCACAACAAGAGGCAGAGATCCCATAATGGAGGAGGGAGGGCCGGCATTGTGGAGCTGACCAAATTTGAGGAGGGTGCTGTCGAGTTGGCAGGCGAGGATAGAGACCGTCCCTGTGGGGAAGGTGAGATCGGCCTCTCCCAGCAACCCAGTACGGGTGAGCCCTCCATGAGTTGATCACATCCTGACATTCTCAGTGTGTGATTTGAAATGTTGTATTCAGTTTGTGCATGAACTAAATTTATCTGCTTTCCCTTACAGGCACTAGCATGTCCAGACACACCTCTAGATCCAACATAAGCCCCAGCCCCCGGGCCACCTCAGATGAGGAAGCTGAGGAGCCATTAGAAGAAGAGCCATCACTGCATTCACCTGTGCTCTCTACCAGCCCAGGGAGTCCTAGCTGTAGAGTAGGCTCGGGGTCACATTCCAGCGAACACCTCACTGACATGTCTCCACAGCAGTTGGAGGCAGTGACAGCCCCGGTCTCTGGCACTCAGAGGACAGCTGGAGATCAGGCACCCGCTGAGTTTGAATCTGATGATGAGTTTCTGGAAACAGCCGTCTCATATATGATGGAGATGCAACAACAGGTGGCAGAAAATCAGGTAGAGTTGTGAGAGGTTGTCAACAGACGAGAGCGAAGGATGGAGGAGTCCGTTCGTGTTCTGTCTGATGTCGTGACTCCAACTTGCGAGGTACTTCAGGTCTCCATGGGCAGACATGATGGGCTTTCTGTGCCGTAGCTTTTCTTTGGTTCTATAGAAGGGTGGTGACTGCCTTGGGGATCTTGGTCCAGAAGATCCTGCCAGATTTGTGCTCAGACCTGCACTCCAATGCTATAGGCATTGGTGGGATCCATCAGTGGCTAGGTGAGATGGGACTGGGGCATCTTGACCTCCCCCCAGATGCTCCTTCTCTTCAGAGAGTCAGGCAGGGGCCTCGGGCATCCACAGTGAGGAGGACCAGAGGCTGTACACCCCAGGGCCATCCACCTGGTTGACTCAGAGAGAGAGTTCAGCCAATCCCAATCCCCTTTGCCTATGACCCCATTATCTCCAGCTCTGCAGGACAAGGAGGGTGCACCTACCCCACAGCAGGACACCCAAAGAAAGCTGGGGCCTCCAGCTCTTGAGCCTCTAGAGGACATCAAAGCCATCAAAGGCAACAGGGCATACCAGTCAGCAAGCTGCCTCCACCTCTGCTGCGGATGTCAGGGGTGCACCTAGATATAGCAATTGAGGTAGAAAAATTAAGAAGCTTTGAAATCTCTTCTGGGTCATGGGTGTTCAACAATTGTTAATATAAAGCATCTTTGTAAATACATTTTCAGTTCAAGAGAATGGTGTCATCATTTGAAAGCGCCGTGCATTTGCATCATCCTCTTATTGTGAGGGTGATCCATGCTCCCGCTTAATGTTTGTCTTCCTTTGTGAGCCTCACATGTGATGTGTAGCTGATTCATGATAGTAACTCTACCCTTGTATTTTGTCAGGGAGATGTGTCAAACTCTTTACAGAAGTGTCTACAAAATGTTTCTCATAAAGGTGGCCACTACTGCATTAAGTCTTTGACACAGCATCTGTGCTGTTGTGGCGACTATCACTCCCCAGAGTGCAGTGATGGAGGATTTGCCACTGACTTTTCCAATGAACAAGGCCTAGTGAATCATGAAGGTTGAAGGTGTAGGCCGAATGCTGAACTTGCTCTCGATGTCACTGGTTGTAAAGACCTTTCAGTGCACTGGTATGGCAGAAAGGGACGGAAGGAATATGCCTGTGTATCGTTGCCTGAACCTTAATCACCCTGGAATTGTGTGGCTATCAGTGTGGCACAGGCATGTCTTCCACATCGTGCTTCTTCAAAGGCATCCTCATGTGGAAGCTGACCCTCATCTCCCTTTTCAGGTTCCTGCCCTTCTTGCTCTTCATCGTCCATGGAGCTCTTAGCCTCCTCAAGTCTTCCCCTGGCAAGGGATCCCTCTCTGAAATGCCAGGCTGTGAAAGGTGCAACAGACCACGATGATGCAGGACACCCTCTGTGGATAGTACTGCAGGGACCCACCTGAGCGAGCCAAGCATCGGAAGCGTATTTTCAGGATGCCAATCGTCTGCTCGATGATGGATCATGTTGCCTTATATGCCTTGTTGTATTTCTCCTCTGAGTAACCAGAGGAATGCACACTGGTGTCATCAGTCATCGTTTGAGTGGGTACCCCTTATCCTCAACTAGCCATCCGTGTATTCGATGAGGCCCCTCGAATATGTGAAACACTTGGGAGTGACTCAGGATGTAAGATTCATGGCAACTCCCAGGGTACCTAGCACAAACATGCATGATGTTCTTCTGATGATCGCACACCAGTTGAACGTTGATGGAATGGAACCCTTTCCTGTTAGTGAACATCATGAGCTGGTGTCATGGTGCTCTCAAGGCCACATGTGTGCAATCGATTGCACCCTATACTCTAGGGAAGCCTAAAGTATCTGCAAACCCCCAAAATCGAGCAGCCTATCTAGCTTCATTGAGTGTGAAGTTCACATAATGATGAGCCTTACGGTAGAGGGCATCTGTCACCTCCTTGATTATATTTGTGTGCTGAGGACCGTGAGATGCCGCATAGGGCCCCTGTGGATCCCTCGAATTATCCAAGGGAAAAAAATTGAGTGCGGTGGTCACATTCAGGGCCACTGGCAAGGAATGTCCTCCTGCAGAATGTGGCAAATATGATCCAGCACATCTCTTGACAAGCGCAGATGGGTGTGGCATTGTCTGCCGCTCATCTTCAGGTAGGAGCATCTTCTTTGGTAGACCCTTAGTCGTGCGAGCTGCCTTCCTGGTATGGGTTTAACTTTCTCATCCCCAATTGTTGCTGGGTCTCCCCAGGACCATGGACCTGAGGCCGGGCCTCCTCTTGAAGCTGGGCTAGGCGGTGCCGGGCCCTTCTCCTCCTCCTCCTCAGTCAGATCACTGTCAACAAGAAGGCAGCATTGACCACTGGCTCCATTATTCAATTCGCCTTCTTTCCGGGGAATGATAGATAAAAGAGATTAATGAACACTGGGCAAATATAGTAGATCTCCCACTCACACACAAGAAATGTAATGCCCTAGAGCTGAGATTGTGATAATAGCTTTTTGTTGATACAGCCTTGCAGCTGAAGTGCACACTCACATATCTAGGTGCCCATGATACCAACCCTGATACTTTATTTCTCAATCCCATAGAACTTATGAGACATGCGACCTTACCAAAGGCAGTCCTTCTGTTTATTATCTTTTATGCTGATTAGCCTTAACTTGCACTTCAGCAATGACTGGATGCCCTTTGGCCCGTGATCCATGCCAATTGGAGAAAGCACGTTCCAGGTTTTCATTGATGATCTGGCGCTTATGCAGCAGCTGTGCTTCCTATATGCTTGCCCTCATTTGCATTCTCACATACCTCTCTACTGAAGCTCAATATTGTGAAGCCAATGACTCCTGAAGTCTCTCGTTAAAGCACAAAAAAGGCAATGGCTCCAGTGGAACCTTCTCAAAGAAATCCTCCTCTTTTCTATCAGCTCTGACTCCATCTCCATGTCCTGATTCCAAGCAGTTTGAAGGTGCCCCTGAAATGGGCCCATGACTGCAGCCATTGGCTCCTCCTACACTGACTCAGACCCCTCCCATTCAGATTGTTTCCACTTTCGATTTGTTACTGCACCATAACTTTGTGTTGGCAAGATGGTGGTGTTGACATTTTATTTTGAGACCAGCTTTGACATTCCCTCTGTGACTGTTACTGTGCCCCCAATCTTCCTGGAGCCCCAGAGCTCCCTCCCATTATTCTCCAGCTTCCCGCAGTAATCCTGGATCCTATAGCAATTGTGGTCAACATTCCAGTCTCCCACCTGAACCCATAACTGTTGATGCCCCCATGTCTAGTGTGGACCAGACCCCTCCCCACCCTTGAGGCTGTACAGAGGAGAACAGCCTCCAGGAAAGTTTCAAGTAGCCACCTTTGTATTACATTTTCCCCCCTTACAGGCTGCAGATGCCTCCCCAACCCTCACCAACCCATCTGCAGCTCAGTACTAAGCCAGATAACACCATGGCCAGTGACAGTAAGACCATGACCATGCCCTGCACACCAAGCTGTGCCTTATCCCAATTCGGCACACAGACCTTGCCCCTCCCTGAGTGGGACCATGACATGTGTGCCATGCATAGTGCTGTAGCATGGCATGCAAAGCCCAGGACAGCCTTTAATCTTTCAGTCTGACTATGAGGTACATTCATCCCCAGAACTGCCTTTAATCTCTCACTCTGACTACTCTGCCCAGACCAGGGACTATGACAGTCTTTTAACAAGCTGTCCCATTCCTTCTTTACTGCTGACAACACAGTGTCCCTCCCCCCATCATGAGTCTCTGTGCAACCCGTCCCTCATATGCAAGCCTTCCCCCTCCCCACCCCCATGAGTCTCTGAGCAAACCATCCCTCTTGTGCCACCCTGCCCCCCTCCTTGTATTCTGGAGTATGTGTGCATCCTCTCCCATTCATACAGTTCGATTCCCATGCACCCCCTTCTGTTTATGCATTCTAGTCTTCCATGTTGGGCTCCAGCTTCCCACCCTCGGTTTCCCCTCTGCCTGCCATCGTCTCCCCCACCCCACCCCCGGCCTCTCCAAGCTCACCATTGTCCGTTGTAACCCGTATCTCCTTCCTCCTTCCCCCCACCCCGCTAGTCGCAATGCTGGTCTCTGTCTTGTATGCAGCCCTGCTTGAGCCCCACAGAAGACACCCTCCTGGAGAACAGAGAAAACCACTGAGCAGACCAACCCTACACTCCCACCAGTGTAACGTCTCACTGAGAAATTGGAGCAGTGCTGCTGCAGCTGGGCTTTGTGTGTTGCATTCACCTTGAAGTCAGGAGCGAAGTGAGAACTGACAGTTGTGTGCTACTTATTTCAAAATGTGCTTCAAACTGGTCTAATTTCCCGCTGACGTGATGCTAAATTTGGGAGGGGCTACATGATTCTGGAGAGGAGCGTTTTTAATGAGCATTCATGACATGGTGATGCATGCAATGGGAAACCCAACCCACCATCAGCCCACCAGGAAAGTGGTGAGAGGAAAATTCCAAACTGTTTTCCCACCAGCAGGATTCCGATTTTTGGCGTGTCTTCAAGTTTTCTGGTCCACCCATGAAACCCGCTGTGGGCTGGTGTGGGGGTGATTTCTGCCCTCTCTTTCTTTTTAGATATTATTAAAGCTCTTACAATCTGTTTTTATATTTCTGGCTAGTTTACTCTCATATTCTATTTCTCTTTTTATCAACTTTTTGGTGGTCCTTTTCTGGTTTGTAAAATGCCCCCAACCTTCAGACTTGCTGTTGTTCTTTTACAACTTTGTAAGCCTCTTCTTTTGATCTAATCTTTCCCTAACTTCCTGAGTGAGCTATGGATGGATCCTTCTTGCTGAGTTTTTGTTCTTCAACTGAATGTATTTTTGTTGAACATTTTGAATTGTTTCTTTAAATGTTTTCCACTGTTCATTTACCTCCACACCTTTTAGTCTATTTGCCTGATTAACTTTAATTTGTTCTCCCTTCAAACCTATGTAATTGGCTTTGCTTAAGTTTAAGAATCTTGTTTGTGATTAGAATGTGTCACTTTCAAACTTAACATGGAATTGAATGGTATTATGATCACTATTTCCCAGTGTATCTTTTACTATTACATTACTAATTAACCCTGCTTCATTACACACCACTAGATTTAAGATAGCTTTATTGCTAGTATGTTCACTATGTATTGTATCAAAAAACTGTCATGAAAATATTCTATAAACTCATCTTCAAGACTATTCTTGCCAATTTGATTCTGGTCTATATGAAGATTAAAGTTCCCCAGAATTATTAAATTTCCTTTGCTACCAGCTCCAATAATTTCTTGTTTAATGCTCTGTTTAATGGTATAACTACTGTTAGGAAGCCTATAAACTACTCACACCAATGTTTTCTGCCTCTTGCTATTCCTAATTTTCACTCATGCTGATTCTACTTCATGATCTTCAGAGGCTAGATCCTTTCTCACTAATGTCCTTTACTATAAGGGCTACTCCACCCTTGTTGCCATTCTGCCTGTCTTTCTAAAATATTGTGTACCCTTGAATATTTATTTCTCAACCTTGATGTCTGTAATGGTGATTAGATCTAAATCATTTATCTCTATTTGTACTGCTAGTTCATTCATCTTATTGTAGATGCTTTGTGCATTCAGATAAAGAAAACTTAATTTCATTTTTAGAAATTCTATTCCCTGCAATGACATTAGTCGCTGATGTACATTTTTTGTTAAGCTCTCTGTCCCTTCCTGTCCCACTCTGCTTGTCTTTACCCACATCAATATACTGTTCCGATGCATTGACCTTTCTCTTTGGATTTCTAAATCTCCCTTTAACTGACCGCTCCCCAATTATATACTTAAGTAAAAAAACCAAAGCTGTACACAGTACTCCAGATGTGGGTCTCACCAATGCCCTGTACAACTGTGGCAAAACTTCCCTACTTTTATAATCCATTCTCCTTGCATTAAACAACATTCCATTTGCCTTCCTAATCACTTGCTGTACCTCCATACTAATTCTTGTGATTCATGTATCAACATGCTCAGATCCTTCTGTACTGCACAGTACTGCAATACTTTCCATTTATCATACTATAATGCTTTCCTATTCTTCCTGCCAAAGTGGATAAATTAGCATTTTCCCACATTAAACTCCATCTGTCAAATTTTTGCACATTTACTTAAATTGTCTATATCCTTTTCTTGACTCCTTATGTCCTCTTTACAATTTACTGTCCTAACTATCTTTGGGTCATCAGCAAATTTAGCAACCATACATTTGGTCTCTTCATCCAAGTCATTGATATAGATTGTAAATTGTTGATGCTGCAGCACTGATCCCTGTGGCAGTCCACTAGTTACAGCTTGCCAACCCCATTTATTCCTCCTCTTTGCTTCCTGTTAGCTAACTAATTCTCTATCAATGCTAAAATGTTACACTTTTCACCATGAGCTCTTATTTTCTGTAGTACCCTTTGATTGGCATCTTATCAAATGCTTTCTGGAAATCCAAGTACACCACATCTACATGTTCCCCTTTATCCATGGCACTTGTTACTTCCTCAAAGAACTCTAAACAAAAATAAAACATGATTTCCCTTTCACAATACCATGTTAACTCTACCTGATTGCATTGGGGTTTTCTAAGTGCCCTGCTATAACCTCCTCAATAATAGATTCTAGCATTTTCCCAATGACATGTTAGGCTAACTGGCATGTAGTTTCCTGCTTTCTGTCTCCCTCCTTTCTTGAATTACAAGAATTTCTTGAGTTGCATTCACTATTTTCCAATCTGATAGGACTTTTCCAGAATCTAGGGAGTTTTGGAAAATTAAATCTAACCTTCTTTGCAGCCACTTCTTTTAAGACACTAGGTTGAAGTCCACCAGGTCCTGGGACTTGTCAGCTATTAGTTCTAATAGCTTTCTTAGTACCCTTCCCAGGTAATTGTAATTAAGTTCCTCCCTCCCTTTCACTTCTATAGAATAATAAAATGAAAAATCTGCCTCATGCACAATATTATAACTATGGATACAGGTTTTTCTAAATAGTTTTTATTGGGGTCACTACCCTGACTCCAAATAGTATGCTTGTAAAAGTTATTGCATTATGTGAATAGAAAACTAACTTCATATTATTGACCTAGACACTTGCTGTATTTTAGCAATATCCAATAAATAGCACTCTAATGTTAGCATCCAGATGGCTTTGATGATTATTTGTAGTTGTAACCTTTTTTAAATGACAGCTATTAGTCACATACTAAATTTGGTTTCATTGATAATTTTTCTCAGCAGTATAAACAATACTGTATTTTTCACATTTACTGTTAAATGATCTACACTTGACATGACAAGCATATGGTCTGACAATTTGCTTACGATGAATTCTGCTCCAGATGCTTCAACATAGTTATGCACGGTTCAGATTTTTAAAATACTACTTTCCCTTTCAGCCCTTTCACAGTAATTCCCCAAATAGATATTATCCATAATCTGGAAGCTGTACGTTTTTTGTGATTTGCCCTTGCAGAAGGTGCTTGATCACTCTAATTGTGATACTCGTCACATTTGTAATCAAGTCGATTCATCATAGATATTCTCACCTTGGTGTACAGAATGTCATGACAGAGAAAAATAGATTTTCCAAGCTAAACTAAATAAATACAATACTTATTGCAATTTAAAGGGCACATAGGATTATGACTGGACAATAGCAACCAATTATATTTGTTGTTTATACAGTCCGCAAGGGGTGATTTTGAATCTTTAAACAAAAAAAGCAACGATAAATGGTCAGCTTTACTATGCAAAGTTGTGGGCTTGCCAAGGAAAGGTAGAGCAATTAACTTTCTGAAAGGTGTAGAGTTGCACCGTAATAGCCGGAGTCATAGTGATTAGTAGGAGTGGACTTATCATTGACAACAACACATCTTGTTTCACAATTTCAAAGCTGCTATAGTAGGAACAAGCACTTGTATCATCAACAAGGATATGTTTCTGGGTATTTCAGTATTGAATCTAATAGAATTAAAGTTCACACAAATATAAAGCTAAGAAAACCCAAATTCAAAGATGGGCTTGAGAATTTTCCTAGACCCAAGGAAAATGGAAGCATCCTGTCTCTGTAATAGCTTGTTAACCTAAGTGTGCATCTTTATCTCTGTGCCAATATAATCACTATTATCATGAAGTGGATTTTAGGAGGAAAACAAGGAATAGAAGTATAAGCTAAATGGAATGACACTGATGCATGTAGATGAACAGAGGTACCTAGATTCATTAGTGCTCAACATCAGGCCAAGGCACATCAGAATAGAAAGGTCCAATAACTGTTTCAAATTGTTTCTTGAGGCTCTTCATCACAATTGCCACCAGCTGGGAGTGCCAATCATGGTCCCTGATGCAGTTTGCTGATTGGGAACCTGACTACTTTTGTCTGCTCAGACACAAGGCCCACGGGTGAATAAAGAGCAGGGAAGGAAATCAATCAGGAGGGGGTCAAATGCCAGCTGGCAACAGCAGCAGTTTTGCCTCTCAGGCAGGAGGAGCGTTCCTGCTCCATCTGGTTCCACATTAAGTAAGATTGAAAAAACCTGCATGCTGCATTCTTCCACGGCCTCCAAAGGGCCCTTTATGTATGACTGGTTAGCCCATTGTAGAGCCTGAGAAAGCAGCCAGAGCTTGTGCAGTGCCAACTTCGACTGGTTTAAACAAATTCTGTTAATGAGTTCAGAAATGGGCGCTGGAGCCTCGTAACAACATTGAAATGCAGACTGCCCCATTTTGGACAGCCGTCATTGCAAATTGAGCGTGGAACTTCCTACTGTCACATGTGTCTTTGTTGGGTCCATTTTTCACCCTTAAACATGGGAGCAATCATGTTTCTTAAAATTAAAGCCATAAAAAAGATAAGTAGATTTGTGCATTTTATAACAGGGGTGGAGTAGACGAGAGGAAAGATTTTATAATAAATTTGTTCAAGCCAATGATCAGGCCAAAAGAGTAATGTATGCAGTTTTGGTGCCCCATTCTAGAAAAAAAGCATCAAAACATGCAGTTTAGATTTACCAGGGACAAGAAACTATAATGACGAGGAGGGACTTGAAATATTGGGGCAATTTTTGTTAGAGCAGGGAGGCCAAAAACAAATTTAATAGAGGTGATTAAAATTGTGGAGAATTTAGATAGATTTAAGAGGGACAGATCATTTTCATGAGGAGTCAGCGATGAGGGGCTTTCAACTTAAAATTGCCACAAACAGAATGAGAGTCATCAGGGGAAATTTTCTTGAAGAGAGAGTCATTGGAGCATTGTATACTTTGTAATAGGGAAATGTTGAAGCAAGAACTTTCTTTTTAAAGCAAAAAATAGATTTAAATAGATAATAAACATTTGAAAAAAAGATCCAGAACTGGTGAGAGAGCAAAACAAAGAAATTCGTTCTGGGTTGCTCTAGCAGTAAGTCAGCACAAACACACTGAGGTGCTCTCCGCCTCCCAGATAAGGGAGATGAGGCCATGTATTTGCACCAATGGCGCTTCTCTGCCATGCTTTAGTGCTGTACCCTTCACACCGCACTGCCCTCGGTTATCAAAATCCATGACAAGGCCTTGGACAATGTGGACCACTTTCCATTGTCATCCTCAACCCCAAGGGACTGCCTAAGAAGAAGACTGAGGTGAATGGCCACCTTCTATAGTTCTGTGGTTTAGAGAAAAGCCTGAAAATCTTGAATCCTGCCAAGATCACAGATGAAATACTTCATCATTGCCGCCACACTTCAACTAACACTCTCTCCCACATAGCATACATTGGATCTGGAGTAGGTTTTTTTTTTGACTGTGAGGAAGAAACTTACATTAAAAAACATGCTTAGAGGGGAGGGTAATATCTTAGAATGTATTTAAAATGCAAGACATTTGTCCCTTTTGAAATCTAAATGTTAGAAGAGCAGTGGGAAACCAGGGGATTGGGAAGCCTACAAAGACCAACAGAGGACAACTAAAAAAGAAATAAGGAGGGAGAAGATTAAATATAAGGGTAAACTAGCCAGTAATATAAAAGAAGATTGCAAGAGTTTTTCTAGATATATAAAGGGTAAGAGAGAGGCAAAAGTGGAAAATGACGCTGGAGAAGTAATAGTGGGGAACAAAGAAATGGTGGAGGAACTGAATAGGCACTTTGCGTCAGTCTTCATGGTGGAAGACACGAGTAACATCCCCAAAGTTCAAGAGAGTCGGGGGCAGAGGTGAGTATGGTGGCCATTACAAAGGAGAAGGTGCTAAGAAAACTGAAAGGTCCGAAGGTGGATAAATCACCTGGGCCAGATGGATTACACCCTAGAGTTCTGAAGGAGATAGCTGAAGAGATAGTAGAGGCGTTAGTGGTGATCTTTCAGGAATCACTGGAGTCAGGGAGGGTCCCAGAGGACTGGAAAATCGCTAATGTAACCCCCCTGTTTAAGAAGGGAGTGAGGCAAAAGACAGGAAACTACAGGCCGATTAGCCTGACCTCGGTCGTTGATAAGATTTTAGAGTCCATTATTAAGGATGAGATTTCAGAATACTTGGAAGTGCATGGTAAAATTGGGCAAAGTCAGCATGGTTTCATCAAGGGGAGGTCATGCCTGACAAATCTGTTAGAATTCTTTGAGGAGGTAACAAGTAGGTTAGACAAAGGAGAGCCAATGGATGTTATCTACTTGGACTTCCAGAAGGCTTTTGACAAGGTGCCGTACAGGAGGCTGCTCAGTAAGATAAGAGCCCATGGTGTTAGAGGCAAGGTACTAGCATGGATAGAAGATTGGCTGTCTGGCAGGACGCAGAGAGTGGGGATAAGGGGGTCCTTCTCAGGATGGCGGCCGGTGACTAGTGGAGTTCCGCAGGGGTCAGTGTTGGGATCACAACTTTTCACTTTATACATTAATGATCTAGATGAAGGAACTGAGGGCACCCTAGCTAAGTTTGCAGATGATACAAAGATAGGTGGAGGGACAGGTAGTATTAAGGAGGCGGGGAGGCTGCAGAAGGATTTGGACAGGTTCGGAGAATGAGCAAAGAAGTGGCAGATGGAATACAACGTGGGGAAGTGTGAGGTCATGCACTTTGGTAGGAAGAATAGAGGCATAGACTATTTTCTAAATGGGGAGAGAATTCAGAAATCTGGAGTGCAAAGGGACTTGGGAGTCCTAGTCCAGGATTCTCTTAAAGTTAACTTGCAGGTTGAGTCGGTAGTTAGGAAGGCAAATACAATGTTGGCATTTATTTCGAGAGGACTAGAATATAAAAGCAGGGATGTGCTGCTGAGGCTTTATAAGGCTCTGGTCAGACCACATTTAGAATATTGTGAGCAATTTTGGGCCCCGTATCTCAGGAAGGATGTGCTGGCTCTGGAGAGGGTCCAGAGGAGGTTCACGAGAACGATCCCAGGAATGAAAGGCTTAACATATGAGGAATGTTTGAGGACTCTGGGTCTATACTCGATGGAGTTTAGAAGGATGAGGGGGGATCTGATTGAAACTTACAGAATACTGAAAGGCCTGGATAGAGTGGATGTGGGAAAGATGTTTCCATTAGTAGGAGAGACTAGGACCCGAGGGCACAGCCTCAGAGTAAAGGGAAGACCTTTTAGAACAGAGATGAGGAGAAACTTCTTTAGCCAGAGAGTGGGGAATCTATGGAATTCATTGCCACAGAAGGCTGTGGAGGCCAGGTCATTGAGTATATTTAAGACCGAGATAGATAGGTTCTTGATTGGTAAGGGGATCAAAGGTTACGGGGAGAAGGCGGGAGAATGGGGTTGAAAAACTTATCAGCCATGACTGAATGGTGGAGCAGACTTGATGGGCCGAATGGCCTAATTTCTGCTCCTATGTCTTATGGTCTTATGGTCTTGTTTACTGGTGCATTACCAGCATTCAAGCGAACTTCCATTTCAGACTGGGCAGGGGCCCAGCTGATATCAGCCGTGGATACTTTCATTAAGGGTTTATGCCGATTTCATAGAAACAGCATCCATCTTATTTCTGGACCTTTGGCAATCCACTTTGAAATAATTTGAAAAATTACTTTGAGCTCTTCTATGCAATGATATGGATACTTTCTTACCTTTCTCCCTTTCTGATTGAACCATATTAAACCTAGTTTTTGGATCTATATACTTTCTTTGAATGTGGAAATGAGATTTCAGATACACACCATACAACATCATCACAGAGTATTTACTTTTCACAAACCGCATCTTCAACTATGAGAAATGTCGTAAAGGTTCAGGCATTTCCCTAGATGTCTGTTTTTCCTTAACAAACAGGTAGGGTCCAGGCACAATGATATTCTTAAGTTCAAACGATTGCTGACTTCAGTGCTGAATAAAATAAATTTAATCGATTTTTATAGGCAGTGTTTGCACCACGCATACTCTTCCAATAAATCCTGTGTGCGGATTGCCTTAAGCTACCATATGTGTTTTATAAGTAAATAAAATGATTGCACTGAACTACTAAGACAAAAAGGCATGAAAGCAAAGTACATTGCACTTCACTGACAGACAGCTGGGCGAAAAATCTGTTTAGCCCTCTCCGTGTTAAGTACAAATTAAAAGTGGGGTTCTCCTGTCTCTCTGTAAACTTTTATTGAACTTGTGAAAATGTGATGTAATAAATGAAAAAGATTCTCTTGAAACAAGCATACAGTAGCACGTATCCAACTAACCTGATTTGACTGTAACTTCCTTACAAAGTAAAAGAAAGCTCCCTAACTTACACACATATTTCAGGAGCTTGATGAAATTATTTTTTAAAAAATTCATTAGAGCTTGTTAGAATCCTTCACTTTATGAAGTTCCTGAACATTTTTCACAGCTCTGCAAACATTTCTTCCAATACTAAGTACATTCTAGATTATCAAAAACATCAATACCACACAAACTAAATATTGCATTCACATGATTTGTGCTATAGCAATTCACCATGGGGTTAATTTGATGTATTTTATCCTAATCAATTACTTTCTGGGAAGGAGAGGGGAGAAGTAGAAAGGTGCACACCGATCCACTTTAGAAAAGTACAAATACAAACCAAGGTGAGGTTATTCAATCTCTGCAGTGATCTGGAACAATTGAACTGACTGGATTTGGATATTTTGGGCCAAAACTGCTTTCCTCCCTTTGACATTTGTGTGGAATATTAAACATTAGACACTGTGCAGCACAATTGTATCATATTACATATGAGCTCTAACTTGCTTTGACAAAGAATGGCACAATTTTATTGAGTGATAATTAGTAAAAAGGGGAGACAACTTCCAAGAAAACTTAGTGCATCCCTCCATCATCTCCTTAGTTACCTCCAATATAATCAGGTGTAATCTACAAATAACACGCACTTCCTTCTCACTTCCAAATATAGTTATGGAAAGAAACCTCTTGTATTATAGAAGTAGAACTCAAGTGGATGGAAGAGTCAAATACAGCTAGCGCAGTGGTTGACAGCGTTGGGAATGTATCAAGTTAAATTTATTAGATTCTGACAGAGTATTTACATTATGATAAAACTGTTATGTGAATAACTTTTCCATAATGCTGATTTATTACTCCTGTGGAAGGATGGTTGTCAACTTTTAGAGCAAGATTTTTTCCTGTCAATTAAATAATAATCAATCCATGTTGGTACAAAGCTAAAAATTGAAAAAAAAGTTAAGTGTGACTGGGATAAATGTATGTCTGACAAAGATATTGGCTTAGAAATTTGATTGTGTACTGTCTGCTTTTCATGTGAGAAATGGAACTGCAAGACCCAATGTGATGTGTGGTGCGCTTGCACTCAATCATCACTGAAAGTATTTTGGTTAACATGCCCCCTCACCTTCCAGGGCGCCCACCTGAAACTGAACAACACGCACTGTGCATGCTATGGTTCTTTTTCTTAAATGCACAGCAGCCAAACAATTTATCTTTATAGGGACCACTGGAGGCTGCCACCCAAAAGATAAGTTACAATTTTTCACTTACCTGATTGTGGAGCTGGAAGAAACAAGAGTGTTCCTCCTTCCTCAATGTTAAAACTCAGAGCTACTCCCAACTGCTAGGCAATCTCCTCCTAATTTTCCCCCTGCTTTCAACTCACCTGAGGATCTTGGCCAGGATTCTAACCAGGAGTATTCACGCTCGTCCGTGAACCATAAGCTACATCTGGGGTTGCAATCACTACCTGCAACTCATTGGTATTATCCTCGTGAATCCAAAAACCATGGTCCTGTTATTGACTTCATTAATTGTGTACAGCATGTGCTGTACTGGGATCATACCCGTGATCCATTTCCTAGGCCATAATGTCACGAATTCGTAAGTGAGTATAAATGCTTTTTACATATATATTCAAGTAGTTTTGTGTACAAAATAATGTAGATATAATACAATACAATATGAAAAGTCATAAAATGTATATAACATGTTCAATCTTGTAGCTAAGTTTGTTAGTTCATGTGGAAATGAAATGTGAAACTTACAAACTGCAGTGTAAAACAATATGGTGGAAGAATAGCAGTTCATCATTCAGAACAATGTAAAATCTAGACAGCCCTGGAAATAGATTGAAGTGCCTGACCCAAGTCTGACATGTTACAATTAGGAATTCAACACTTGATTGTAAACACCCTTAAGAGGATCACCTTTCCAATGCAAATGTGTATGTGCCCAAAACCGACAATCCTCTAGACACTGGAGCTGACAGTTTTATGGAAGGAAAATGAATTATTAAAGTCAGACAAATGACTCACTGACATTGTCTGCGGTGATTCTAAGTGCTCCTGATAGCTGCAGTGTCTAGAATATGCTTACTGTCCCATGGTTGTAAAACCTAAAAGAAATCCAAAGGGTATTTTTATCACAGGTCTTGTTACAATACTTTTGGGACCTGAGTGATTGCATACATTTGAAATGTGTACAGATGCAGTGCAATTGTTATCTCAAACACACCAATGGACTGTGAGCACAGAATGGGCATAATGCACAGAATCTTTGCCTCTCAATTGCCTTTGCTCATTTGTTAAGGATATGCATATACATCATATTTGTGCAGATGATACAATATTTCAATGTTTCTCTAAATTTTGCATGTCTGAGTATTTACAAAAATGTAGCCTCAGTAGTGTCATAATTTTGAAGGTGGATTAGTCCCTTGTCTTTGAAGTTCCACATTATTAAACAGAGAATGAAAAATAAAATAATTTCTAATCACATGTTGACAAAAAGCAAGCAAAAGAAATATACACAAGAATGTTGGGTAAAAGCCCTACATTTATATTTACAGTGTTCATCAGTAGATGGCAATATTGTTTTAGCAATATGAAAAATCATGTGCACTTTTGCACATGAATACACCCAAGTGATCTAAAATACCCATTTGTGCTCTCAAAGAGGTGCTTTTTTCTCCAGATTGAAATTTCTAATATAGGAATGACCCAAGAAATACATTGTACAGAAAAATCTTTGATGGAATAAAGAATTGTACATCATTTGATTTAAAAAAATGCTTTGTTAGAAACAGATGCTAAAAAACTATTAGAAGCTAGAGTAAACCACAACTATGATCAAGGGCCACCTTCCTGTTATATGTATTCCTGTCTATGTCAAGCTTTATGTTAAAATCTTGAAAATGAATGTTTAGCTTGTGATCTTTGTATATTTGGCCTCCGGCTGTGCAGTCTGTGCAACATCATTGTTTGAAACTGTGGTAAAACATTCATCTTAGATTCTGTAGTTACAGTCTCTGGAAGAGGCTTGTTTCAACAAGATGTTAGATTTAAGGTATGTTTTTGTAATTTTGCTGTTACTGTTTGGCGGTGGAGATGTAGTGATGTTGGGTCTGCTAGACATGCCCTGGTAACTCTAGGAGGTGGAATGCAATCCTGGATTCATGGCTGTTTGTTCTCGTGGTTCCCTAGTTAATTCAGACTACCAGTCTACAATAAAACAAGACAAAAGACAATAAAATCAATACATTTCATCCATATTGTCAAGAATAGTTGCAGGTATATTATGCTATCTACTTCAAGAACAAGAAACACTTTTGATGCTCTCTATTGATGTAAAAGTCAAGTGTGCAAACCTCTTGTCTGATTGATAGTTGAGGATTATCACTCTCAATATCATAGTATGAATATAGTAAGAATGTGAGGTACATTGTAGTTTTTGGTGTTATTTGAGGCCCAGGTGCTTAGGCTGATGGTGATTTGTCAGGAAGAGAATGCCCATATTTATTTTGACAGAGACTTGACTGTGTTTTCATATTTCAAGAATTTGAAATACCTAGACACACCTAGACACAAAAACCCTATGCACTCCTTCAATTTTGTTAAATAAAGACATATTTGTCTGATATATTCTATCTCGACAAACACATTTTTACCAAAAGTACCAAATTTCCAAAACAAAATTGAAATAAAAGTCTTGCATTAAAATTTGTGACACATTTTACAATCCATCTATACACATATCTCTTGCACTAAACTTGTATGTCAGTTTTGTGCACTTATATATGACTATTATTTTGAAGTAAAGATTATTTGGTAGAACTTTTACAAAATATTAACGAATCCTTTATGTTGGGTATATTAAGTGACTTCTCACATGACAATTTCGAAACTCTATCTCATCATCCTCAATTTTGTGTAATTCTCAATTTGCAGTGCTTGAAAGCAGGTTGATGAATGAACAAACTTTTCTTAGATATATATTAAACTTTTACACTGCTATTCCAACAAAATGTGATTTTCCAGAAATAGCAGTGGTCCCACCGCTGGGGCTGTAGTGGTGATGGGGTTTCAGAGGGATCGACCCAGCTGTCATGGGCATCTGATACGACGTCACATTTTACAGCGTTCTGTGGATGCTCAGTTGATGAATATTTTCAAGACTCAAATGGATAGATATTTGGGTACGAAGAAAATCATGGGATATGGAAACAGGGCAGGGAAGTGGAACTGATATAGAAGTTCAACCATTATTTAATTGGTTGAATAAAATTAATATGGTGGACCAGGCTCAATGGGCCACATGGCCTAGTCCTGTTCCTATTTCTTATTTTTTAAGTGACTGAGAAAAACTATGGCATATAGAGTTCAATGTGGGAAAGTGTGAGGCCATCCATTTTGGACCTGAGAAAGACAAATCAGAATATTTTCTTATTTGTGTGAGATTGGGAGCTATGGATGAGCAAAGTAGTTAGATTTCAAATCATTGAAAGCTTGTGCACAGATACAAAAAGTAATCAGAAAGGCTAATAGAATATTGACCTTTTATTTTGTTATGATCTCCCTAAGACCCATAGCTTTAAAAATGAGATTCAAACTTTGGTTGATAGCTGAAAGAATAACACAAGAAGATTTCACAATTTAAAACTTTTACTGTAACACATTATTAAAAGCGCTATTGAATAAACACTATTTTCTTTTTGTAGGAAAATGATTCTTTAAACTACAGAGAGGAATGTTCCCCCTTAATATTTATCACATACTGTATTTCGCACAGAATTACAGTCCTTTATAGCAAGCCGTGCACAGTTGCTTCCAGCTTCCAATGGGTTCCCATATCCCCATTTTGCCAATTAGTAACTTTGAGTGACCATCTCCAGGCACACTCCTCAATTTTCAGAGTGTTCCTTTAATCCACCACCAGCAGTAAAGCCTGTTCCAGTGATTCTTCTTCTCCCAGCCATGTCAGAACAAATCCCCCAGAACCCTTGGATGGCTGCAGGATGTGTTTCTACGACTAGAGATCGTCTCTCTCCCACATCTAGCTATGATGATTTACAAAGCCAAGTAACCTCTTCTCTCTGCTGACCACACAGAACTGCTGACGATTTGAGATATTCATTGATTTGAATAGAAGCCTGTAACCTGATCTCAAAAATGGCTTCCGCTGCCCTCTTCCCCATGGCAATGTGAAACAAATTAACCTTGCATTCAGATAGTGTAATGGTCAGGTGAGGAGGACTAAACTGGCTCCCCTTTATTCAGTCCCCTCGGATGGTCGCAACAAAGGGTTTTTTTGAAAATTTATTTTCCCTGTAAATGCCTTTTCCAATCCAAATATATTTGCTTTTTAATAAGAAACTAATCAAACCAGGTTCTCTTGAGTCAAAAAAAGAGCAAGGGCGGAATCAGACCAGAATTACAATAAGTATGGTAGTGGGCATGAAAAATGATGTTTTACCCACTGGCCGCAATTGTGGGTTTTTGTGCTGTATTGTGTGCTTCCCAACGCATTAATTATGCAGCCACAGGAAACACGCTGCCTTGCTGGCGGGCATCCTGTGAATCGCCCGCCACGTTGTTACCTCACCACCTCCTCACTTTGGGTGCCATATCTAAACTGCAGCCGAGAACAGAGTTCTCAATGCTTGCAGCCCAGGACTGCTGCAGTGAATATATGGCCCTGAAAACCAAAAAGAATTCAGTGACCTGTCACTGGAATGCCATTTGGAGGACTTCTGTGATGTCCATTACCCCCCGCTCTGGCTGCAGGTGGTCCAGCAGCCTCACCACTCTGGCTTGGGAAGCAATGGCAGCGGCGGTCAGTGCCAACGCTGCACAGAAGAAGTTGGCCATCCAGTGCAGAAAGAGGATGAATGATCTCATCCGTTACGTCAGGGTAAGCCAACCATCTCATCACTCTAAACTCACACACTCACAAGGCCACCACACATTCACTGGCATCTCACTCACTACCAGCTCAAGGGACATCACCACTCACTCTCTCACACACACCTTCACATCTCCATCTGGCCTCATCCTCTCTGGAAACTGCCTCCTCAGCCCTCACCATCTTGAGGCCACTTGCACAGATCAACATGTGCCCCCACATGCACCCTAGGATACCTCCCTTCCCCAGTACAGCCCTTACCCTTAGCTTCTTCCCTTGCCTGAGGCCACTTCTCCCCCTCACCAAGCAAGCCCTAGCCCTGCATCGATTGAAAAGTTTTACGGCTTGTCTGATAGGTAGAGACCTTCCAGTGAGCCTCCCTAAAAGTGATGTGGCGCTGCCTGTGAAGCCTTGCGCTGATGAGCACGAGTGCTGCCCGAAGCAAGGTAGGCAAACAGACCTCGAAGCCCCAAGCGAAGTGCAGGTGGCCAGGTGCACATCGCTTATGTACAGTTATGAAACATTGCACGTCAATGTGCCCAGATGATCCAGCGTGGTGGGATGATTCCCGTGAGCAGAACTTATGAGATATTAAAGCATTGAAATTAAATTCCTGGCATGTGGCATTGGGAAACGCGGTCTGCCATTGACGGGTGGAGCGGTTGAACACAAGCTGATTTTATGATGATGTGAATCTGAATTTTTTGATCTCCCAATATTGTCCACAACATGCTGTATGTCAGCAACAAATCTGCTTCTCTCAAGTTCCTTTTGGGCTGTAACTTAAAACCTGATGATCTTAATCCTGAACTTTATTTTTTAAATTTTTTAAAGAAAATCATGCTTTGCTTTCTGATAATTCTAAGTTGCGCATGATCAAGAGTGAACATCAAGCTGCCTGTTAGTAAAAAGGGACAGCTGATCATTTATGACATACTACTTAGCCACCCGCTATGATGCCCATCACAAATGGAAGTGAACGATTATGCCCTAAGATCATTAGTTACTAAACCTGAGAAAAAAAATAAAACATGCGATGACACAAACACATGAATATCAGAAGTATGAAAAGTTAGAGTCCAAATAAAAGTTAAAGAAATATGCGATTAAGTCTTTTGCTTGCCCTTGAGGCATAGGTTGTTGATCATTGTGGCCGTTTGAAGTTGGCGCATTTCCTTTAAAATCCTGGGGTTGAATTGAAATTCAGGTAACTGCATTTTGCAGGAGACTATCTTAACTTCAGCGAGAGATGGAGAGAGAGAGAGGTTTCTTACTGCTCTCTTCAGCAGCTTTTCTAGATGACTGTGATTACTCCTCTCTCTGTTTATGGCTTGGCAAAACCAGCTCTTAAACCTCCTCTCTGTATATTCCAAGAAGGACATTCAGTTAATGTATCTTACTGTCATTATGTAGAACAGGTAATCACATTTTTGATCTTTCATTTCAGAAACTTTTGACACCTTTCAAGATAGTAGAAATCAACAGGAGATGGGATTATTTCATCCGCCACATGGGGTTTTGAGTGTATGTTTCTGGCTGGTTAGCAGTTCCCATTGTCTTGACAGAATTACAGTTGGTTAAAGTCCAGCACTTTGCATTTTAATGCCTTCCTTTCAAGAGTCCCTTTTTGAAGTGGACCTTGACACCCCCCAGGTGTGAAATCCCATGCAACATCTCAGGGCAGGTCTTCAGTACAACCTATGGAGGAACTTTCCAGAGAAGTAGTCAACTTATAATCCCAGACATCACGTGACTGGTAGCAGTCTCTTTGGTCAGTCTCTTTTCTTGTATCTTTTTCCTTTAAAAGGTCCTCTTTAAACAGTTCGCTATGATTTTGGTTAGCTGGTCAAGCTATAGGTAGACCTCACTCAGTCACAATTTTCCACCATTGTGACAGTAGAAAAGTAGAAATACTAATTAGCTATCCTAGGCTGCAACTCCCTTTCATTTTAGAAGTACATGGATAGTTTACAGCGCAACTCTTTACAACTTGCTGCCTTCAACATCTTTCTGGAACTTTGGGAGTCCCAGAGTCTACTCACTATAAACCCAGACACTGATGTCATTGTCTCCAAGCGTAAATGTCTTGCACGTTCTTCTCAGTAAAATTATTTAAGTCTTCCTCTGATCTCTAACAATCTAACTACCCAGACTTCTGTCAGGCAGACTGCAGAACAGGTGACATGACCCCCTTCATTTACTCTAAAATTAAAGCTATAGTTCCAAAATGCAATCATCTTATAAACCTCATAATTGTACCAATCTCAAGGTGGTGGAGTATATAAGTGAGGAATTAAAGCTTCAGTTTATAAATCTTTGATCAGATCCCATCTGAAGCATTGTGTTCAGATTTGTGGGGTGAACCTGAGCAAATACACAAAAGCAATACATTTCAGATGCAAGATACTGAAGAAAAACAGAACACTTTGGAAATATTCATCGAGTGGAATTTTCCATCCCCATTGGCGTCGGGCAATATGTGAGCAGACAGTATGGAGGGAAGGCCAAAAATTGTTCTCACTCCGGGAAACTAGCTTGCAATCGTCTGCTCCACCCGTCAATGGCGGACTGCATTCCCCGCTGCTGCACGCTGGGAATGCCATTTTAATACACCTGCTTATAATTATAAGCCCTGCTCAACAGAATCATCCCCCCACTCTGATCATCCGGGTCATTTCCCAACTGTAGCTAAGTGACGTGCACCTGGTGAGCTGCACTTCGCTCGGGACTTTGCGGTTTGTTTGCCTACTTTGCTTCAGGCAGCACTCGCAGTCATCAGCGCCAGGCTTCACAGGCAGCACCTCATCACCTACCAGACCAGCCATAAGGTGGGAGTGGCTTTTCAGTGGCTGCAGCGCTAGGGTTTGCTTGGGGAAGAGGGAGAAGTGGCCTCAGGCGAGGAAAGAGGCTGCAGGGTGAGGGCTGCACTGGGGAAGGAAGGCACTCCATGGTGTGTGTGGGGCTACATGTTGATCTGTGCAAGTGGCCTCAAGATGGGAGGGCTGAGGAGGCAGTCTCCAGAGGACATGTGAAGGTATGTGTGAGAGAGTGAGTGGTGGTGTCCCTTGAGCTGGCAGTGAGTGAGATGCCAGTGAATGTGTGATGGCCTTGTGAGTGTGTGAGTTTAGAGTGCTGAGATGGTTGCCTTACCCTGGTGGCCCAGGTGAGATCACTCATCCTCTTTCTGCACTGGATGGCCAATCTCTTCTGTGCAGCGTTGGCACTGACCACTGGCCATCGCATCCCAAGCTGGAGTGGTGAGGTTGCAGGACACCTGCGCCCAGAGCGGGGGTGGAGGGCATCATGTTGGGCCTCCGAAACACATCCCAGTGACGGATCATTGAACTCTTCTTGGCTTTCAGGGCCATGTCTTCACTGGAGCAGTCTTGGGCTTCAGGCTGCAGTTTAGATATGGCATCCAGAGTGAGGAAACAGTGAGGTAACGGCATGGTGGACGAATCAGAGGCACCTGCCAGTGAGACGGTGTGTTTCCTGTGGCTGCATAATTAATGAGGTGGGAAGTGTTAAAAATCTGCCATTGCAGCCAGCGGGTAAAACATCCTTTTTCCCACCCGCCACCGCACTTAGTGCAAATCTGGGACAATTCCACCCATTAGCTCGCGAAGCACCTGTGGAGGGAAAAAAAACAAGTAACATTTCAGCTTGATGGCCTTTCATCAGAACTAGAAAAAGTTATAGATATGACAGGTTTAAAGAAAGTATACAGAGACAGGGAAAGAGAAAAGGACAGCATAGAACAAAAAGGGAGCTCTGTGATTGGGTGGAAGGCAAGAGAGATTACATGACAAAAAAGATGATGTTTCAAGGCAAAAGTGGGTGCTAAAGGGACAAGTAAAGAAAAAAAAGATATTTCTGGAGGAGGTGTAAGTGGGAAAGAGGAATCACTACCAACAGCTGTAATCTAGAAAACGAAATAAACCCAGAAAAGTTACATCAGCCTTGGAGAAGTTAGAGTGCCGATTCATTAGAATGATACTAAGGCTTAAGGGTTAAATTATGAAAACAGTTTTCATAAACCCAGTTTGTATTTTCTTGGGTTTAAAAGGTTAAGGGGCGGGGGGGATCTAATTGAGATTTTCAAATTATAAAGAGATTTTGGGAAGCTTTAAGACCTTTCAAAGGGTACTCCATTCCCTCAGTGCATTGATTTGAATACTGATGCCCTCAAAAACCTCATCCAGCCCCAAAGTTAAGCCTGCATACTCTGCCTTTCCTAATCTGGTCTCCTGTACATTATCCCCTAACTCCCTCTGCATCAATATTGTTGGTGGAGCCTTCAGCCAATGTGCTTTAAAGTCTGGAATATTTTCACAGAATGTTTCCACCCTGGTACATCACTGTCCATCCTCAAAAACCTCCTCAAAACATACCCACTTTGCTTCTGCCTTCAGTTAACTCCTCTGAATCTTTTCTCAATTCCTGCTGTGTAGTTGCTGCTCCTGTTTGTGAAATGCCTTGAGAGTGTTTCCATCTGCCATAGCTGCTATTTAAGCACTGAGTTGTCAGATGGTTTGGCTGCAAGAGTTGTCATTTGAGTGGGGTTCATGTTACCACTATGCCTTATATTTCACTTGAACTCAAAAATTATGTTGAACAGAAAGATGAATTTGTGTGTCATGAAACCCAACCAGTAATACCATAACTATGTTACATAGGCCTTGTAAGGGTGAACAAACTTGGCATAATTTTCCAGCCAAGTTTTATATTTAAGAAAATCCAAAACATGACCTGATGGTTGTAATAGCAACAATTGTATATTCTTTCCTCGCCATGTCACCTTGGCCAAGCTGCCATTCTTTTAAGACATTATTGTTACAAAGATTACATATTAAAAAATAAAATTATTAGCCTCTATTGCAAATTAGTGATCTGAAGAGAATGAACAATGATCTCCTGAGATGTCAGTTCTAATTGGTTTGCATTGAGCTTGTCAGAAATCAGAAGGAAATACTGCCTGGGATGTAACCTACCCCTGAAACTGAAGTGAAATTACATTGATTATTCAATAAATAACCACTTTACTGTTCCAATGGCCATTGCAAACAGCTCGTCCATATTGAAATTGGCCTGTTATACTTAATGCAAAGCGTTTCTCTTTTCTGTTACAGAAATCCGGGTGACCTTTCACCCTGTTGGAATTTTCAGCAGAGTACCATCAAGGATTAGAGTTTTACTGGTGAGTGAATTCTTTGGATTTTCAGGTCATATTTCAAAATGGAATATAACATTATATCTATTGGATGTAAACATGTTCAAAAAACTTTGGCAAGTTAGAAGAAATTGCTGGAGACAGCTTTTCAAATGCTGTATTTGGATGGTGTGTTAAGAGACTTCTGAAAGGGTATGCAGGATGTGGCTATCACTGACAAAACTGGCATTCATTGTCGATCCCTAGGTGTCTATAAAAGGCTCTGTCTTTTGAGGAAGAGAGTTCCAAAGACTCACAACCATTTGAGAGAAAATAGTTCTCCTCATTTCTGTCTTCAGTGAGCGACCCCTTATTTTTAAACAGTGACCCCTAGTTTTAGATTTTCCCACAAGAGGAAACATCCTCTCCAACAACACCAGACTGCCACAGGAACAAGCTCCAGACAGTGAGCCAGCAGTAACCCTTCCCAGGCGAAAACTGCCGTGAAACTAGGGCCACCTCAGAACTATAATTTTTTTTGTAGAATATGAATAGCCAGCCAACCTTTGCAATATTAGACCTCAGGTTGCATCTAGAAGAAGAAATAGTATAGGAGGTAAAAAAGCATATGTAGCAACCGAGGGAATAGGCAGTGTTAGAAAACAATAAGCTTATGCTCACTTTGGACTTCATTTTAAAATATAATGTGCACTTTTACCACTGTTTCTACCTGGTTTCTTTGATCAGGTGACCATTATTGCCTTGATTAAGTAGGGGTAAAGAGGTCTGATGAATTGTCGTGTTCTAGGATGGCGACTTGATTGAAGGATTGTTAAAAATGGGGAAGGGGAAGGAGTTAAGGGAGTAATGACAAAGGTAGACTGTTAAAGTAAAGTAACTTTGGTAATCAGTTGTCCTTTGATACCTCTTGCAGGAGTGAGATGTCCACTGATTGATAGCGATTATGATGTTCTTCTCCATGTATTACTGTTTCCAAAGATGTTTGGGGCACCTGTCAGAAATGTTGACAGGCAAAATCGTACAGAGAATAGCAGGCTACAGCTACATAGAATATGTCAGCTGGGGAAAATTGCAAAGGCTCTTGTGAACTGCCAACAGTAAAACCATTTTAAGACCCAATAGGCCTCTCTCTTATTTCAAGCAGTACAACTTGCCTTTGCACACTTTGCACTCATAACATTTCCCTGGCCCAGAAAACTGCTGCTCCATTTAACTCTCGATGCTTTCAGCTCTCATCTTTAAGGTGTTGCTGAAGACCTGTGATGAAAACCTGGCCTGCCAGAGTTGCTGACCTCCCAAACAACAAGTTGCCTATAAGCAACACAGATTATTGATGGCACTTTGCCTGTTCTACTTAAAAGACCTGACTACCAAAGTCGATTGGTCCTCCCATCAATATCATCGGAGGCAGATCTCCCCCCCACCACTGCCTGACATGTGCTCCACACAAAATTGACTGCCATTGTCAATTTAACAGCTGCATTAATGAATAAACAAGTTAGTACTAAGAGCTGAACTGCTATAAATCAGCAATTTTTTTCCCTTAACTTTACCTTTACTCATTACCTGCCAAGTGACTCTGTATCTTGTGCCAGATGTCTGGTAGCTCCTTGAACTGCTGTGAATTCATATTTGCAAGTGTTGGCACATCTAGTGGTGAATGTACAAGGGCCAACTGGCTTGGTAGGGTCAGCAGGGAGCTTAGCCATCTGCAGTATGGACTCTTGTAGCCAGCAAACATTGACAATGCCCATGACAGGTATTGGAAGAGCTCCTTTGCATGAGCTGTTTTATTTGGATCTGTTCCCTCATATGTAAACATTCACAGTTGGTATTCCACACACAGAACTTTGCATACTGGGAGCTCATATAAGGAATTTGGGTCCCCGTGTTTTTTCTACTCATTGAGTTATTGTGAGCAGATGAAGGGGGTGAAATTGAGCATCACTTCATTCAACAAATTCACACCACACTGAATTTTGCAACCAGGGAATTTGATGGGCAAGACGATGCTTTATTTCAATGAGCACAAGCCTCATTTAAATAAAATAATTTTATAAAATAGGCCCCCTGCTGAACTCTCATCTTTCCCATATGAAATAGATACATGACACTTTTACTGCATGACCTGGTTTAGTAAATCCTTAAAGTAAGGTTGGTGTAATTGGAAATTAATGAAAAACTGCTTCCATTTTTGCATTAAGCAAGTGCCCAAAGTTCTAGTTGCAGTAATCACAGAAACTTGGGGCTTTATTTTCAATCCAAGCTGAGGAATGTCCAAATCATTACTGGGTCCCCACCCCATGCAATACCTGAGACACTGAGGTGACCCTGTCCTTAAAGGCCTATCTCCTAATTGGGCCGGTGTGGGCTCGGCACACAATTAGTGGTGCCGGGTGCTGCTGGGAGGTGGGAACTGACTCCCACCTCACAACCCTCACAGGCAGGTGGCAGCCATGACTGGACTAATAGAGAATACTGGAGATCAGAGGGCCAAAAGCCACATGGCGCTGACCAGTGGCCGAACGGTCAATGAAAGATACAGTCAAATCCTGATGAGTCAAATCCCAGGGGATCCGCCCACACATTTCAGTTAAGCGGAGCTTTGTGATAGCCGATGAGCCCCCATTCACACATGAATATGTCTCGGTGTAACCTGAGATGCCTAAAAATGCAGTCTGTGTCAAAAACAACAGATTCAAATGCCAATGAAAACACAGTAAAGTAGTAAATGTGTAAAAATGTCTTTATTCAATTTGTCCACACCTCACAATGACCTGACCTTGTAAAAGGATTGGACTGGAGATGGGAATGTTCTATGCTCAGGGTACCTTGAATCATGTTAGCAGAGCTTCTTCAACCTCGGAATAGACAGTCAATCTCATCCTTTCCCTTGCTGGGGAGAATGCCTGCTTGCCTATTGACAATATTTTTAACCCTTTCACAGCTTTAGCCATACTCCCAGGTTTTGCAAGTCCTTTCACAGGGAACTCTCGATGTCAAATGATGGCTAGCCCAGTGCTCCATGCTTTTGTGCTCTTGCGAGGTCCAACTCTGCTCTGACTGGTCGATGCAGCCATATGACAAACTTAGGCTAATCCAGAATTACCTGTGCGGAATTTTGGCTTGGCACAGACATTGTTCGATGGGATTTACTATTCTGCCAGTGGGAATGGTTGACGATTTTGACATAACTGGGATTTCATGTCATCTGGGTTTGGCTCATCACATTTTCACTGTAGTAAACCCGCTCTTAGAAAATAACCCTTTTCCCCAAAATATTTTGGTCAGCAGAAACATGACTTGATGGCTCCCTCTGTTGCACTCAACAGCTGCCTACTAACGTGCACCAGACTGTTCAGTTCTGTTGAATTACAATTTGAAAATCACTTTCTGGTTCTCCCGAGCCCATAAACAAACTCCTCAAGGACCTTAATGGGCAGATAATTGGAGAAAAATGGGTTGCTGGATCCTTCCTCCCTGCCCATTGCTTTGAAAATAGCAGTGAATCATGAAGGCTTCGGGACATTTGCACACATGCATTGGAGGCAGCGCAGCGAATGTTCACTAGATTCAGATGAGAGCGTTGTCCTGTCATATGAGGCTGAGTAAATTGGGTCTATATTCTCTGGAGTTTAGAGAAATGAGAGCTGATTTCATTGAAACATATACGATTCTGAAAGGGCTTGACAGTGTAGATTCCCTGGCTGGGAAATCTAAAACATGGGGGCACCATCTCAGGAGAAGTGAATGATCATTTAGGACTGAGAAGGAGAAATTTATTGTTGGAAAAAGAGACATGTCTAAGCCTTTTGTCTTGCACTCATCAGGATATCGGAAGAATGCCATACAAGAAGCTTAGACATGTCTCTTTTTTTCAGCAATATTCAAGTTCTGTACTACCAAAGGGAGAAATTTCTTCACTCAAAGGGTTGTGAATCTTTGGAATTCACACCAGGGGGCTGTGGATGATTCATCATTGAATATATTTAGGACTGAGATAGATTTTTGGTGTTTCAGGGAATTAAGGGATACAGGAAGCAGCCAGGAAAGCGGGATTAAGGATGATGATCAGCTAGATCATATTGAATTGTGGATAGGCTTGAGGGGCAGTATGTCCCACTAGTGCTCTTATTTCTTCTGTTCTTATCTGGGAATGCAAAATGCCCCTGCACCTGTAATTGCACCCAGGGGCGATTAAAACTCAAGCACTTGATCCTTTGTGCACTGCACTGCCCTTGCAAATGAAGAAACCATTTCTTCCATGACCATTTGCAGCTGAGTAAATCCCCCACTGTATTAGGTCTTATGGCACAGTGGGTAGCATTCCTGTCTGTGAGCCAGAAGCTATGGGTTCAAGTCCCACTGCAAGCACTTGATGTTCAAGGAAGGTATAATTCCAATTGTGGCCAAACAGGTTAAGTATCAATCTGCAAACCCTTCCATGTATGCCAATGGCATGTGCTGACTGCAGTAGATATTTCTTGTCAGTCATGTGATGAAAAGAAAATTGGAACCTCTACCATCACAATTCCTAGCTCTGGACTGCAACATGCATGTGAAATTATGTTTTGCCAAAGCACTTAGACTCCTTGAGCCAGTTGGCTGGATGGCTGGTGTGGATCAGGTTGGTGCCAGGGTTCAAACAGAACAGGGTTCGATCTCTGTTCCAGTTGAGGTGGACTTGGGACCTGTCCCTTGCCTCTACCTGTGATAGAGATTTGCAGTATTGTGGTTTGGACCTGCATTCGGGCAGTGAACTCAAGAATAAGAAGAAATCCCTCACTGCAGTAATGTAGGAGTGAACTGCTGCATGTTCTCCACCTGCCATTTCTGGTTACTTATGTGTTATGATTTTGGTAGATATCAATAATGTGCTTATTGATTTAATTTTAGAATCCCAGGTATTTACTAAAAGAATGAAGCCAAAGGTTCACGGTTTAAATCAAAAGAATTTTACTACACAAAAATCAAAGAACATGAATGCTAATAACTACACCCTAACTTACATAGCCAGTTACATTAAAGATATCAAAAGTACGATAAACACAGATGTTTATACTTGAAACCGAACTTCTTAACTCAACTTTCCTTCTTCACCCATGTGACTTACACTCCCAATTAACTCAAGTTAGATACTTATTGGACTATTGGAAGATTAACCACTTGGTCTGAATATGTTTCAAAGATTCATTTATGGGCTGAGATTTCTTGGGCCTTCCGCATGTTTCCAGCAAGGATTTCCATTCAAATTTCCCCCAGCTTTCCTATGGTTGTATACACCCTGTTTAACACAGATGTCACAAGCATCTTAAGCCTAACCACATCAGATCAGAAACCTCTGGTTCTAATATTCTTTAACTTTGATGGCTTGCATCTAAAACTGGCTTGGCTATCTCAGAAGTCCAACACACTGTTAGGAGTCCTTCAGATAACAAGAGGTTTAATCTGTTTTAGCCCACACATAGAATCTCAACTAAACTCTGCTTGAAAGAGATGTTTCCTGCAGTAAACGTATTCTAAAACGAAAACTAAAATCTTGCTTGAGAGCAGAGCTACAACCACAATCTACTCGGCCCTATAATGAACTTCTTGTTGACCCGTTTTCCATTGTTTATCTCCCAGGCAACTTGTTCCCATGATCACTAAGCAGAAGCAGGGGAATTTACCAGAAATCATCTCCTAGACAAACCTAGTTCTTAGAAGGATCACCAGCCCAACACAAAGTATCATTTTTCCCCCAAAAGCACATGGGCCTTTATATATACTATTGGAATCATATTTCTTTAAAATGGATTTTTCTTCTTAAAATATGGAAGGCCATTGCAGTGTTTGGACATTTGGAGACTGCCGAGAGTTTTTTTTTTAAAGGGTCATAAGTTCACCTTGGAACTGCCAACAAGCAGGCCTCTTCCAAGGAATCACCTGAGCTGAATGGCACTTGAGAAGGAGTTGTTTGTTTGTTTTGAACTGCAAAGAACTTTAATTAATGAAGCTGGAAGACAAAAAGCAATCACATGGCAGAGGCAAACCTTCAGTTTGAACCTGTGGTTTTGCTTTCAGTCTTGTTGGGGAAAGGCTGAGAACAGAAGGCTACCCTGACTAGCTCTCTCTCGCTCCCTGCTTTGTGAAACCATGTGTGGTTCTTGATCTGTAGCCAGACAATCCTCATCTGAATGTAGTTTGTTTGCATAATTTTGGACTTGCTAGCTGAGACAGGAAGAATTGGTCCAGCTATACTCTCCTTTATCCTTCATCATTCCTGACATTTACTGCCCAGCAGCACGTCATCACCCGAGGGAACTTCAGACCGACAGCATCGCACATCCATGAACATTAATTCTTTTCTTTCTAAGAAAGTTTTATTTCCATCCACCCGACTCTGCAGAGACTACCTGTGTGCCTTTTATTTGTCTGTGAATGTGTGTCTGTGTGTGTGCTGGGGGAGTTTAAAAGGGTTAGTTAGTTACACTTCCAGATTACAATCGTGTGTCAACCAGTTCTTGAAACTTGTTTAAAAGGAGTTTTGTTTTATAATAAATTAATCATGGGCCTGAATTTTACCTTTGGTGGGCGTGCCCGATTGGTGGGCCTGAGAGTGGTCAGGAAATAGACCGCTGACCGTGATGAGGCCCTAACCATGATTTCATGCTGGCTGGCAAATTAACGGCCTGCCAGTGTGAAATGCCCACTGAAATGCTCAGTGCTGCTGGGGTGAGGGTGGGAAGAGGGTGGGCAATGACATCACCGCGGGCATGGGTGAGCACTGCGAGAAAGCTCCTTGAAGGCAGACAGCTGCCTCAGGGAGCTGGAGACCTGAAAAAGTTAAAATAAACGTTTTAAAAGCTGAAGAAATGTGTCCATGCATCATAACCAATCTCCTGAAAATATAGCTGCTAAAAATGCTGCCCACTGAAATTTATTTTTATTTTGTTTCATCACGGAAATTCATCCTGCTTTTGGATGAGGCTCGATGAAAAATGCAAAATCCGCCTGGCCGATTTACCAGTCTGCCAACCGTAAGGTTGGACGGCCAATGAAAAATCGGAGTCAATTGCGCTGTTAATGGGCTTAATTGTCCTCTTAATTGCTGGCGGGCACGTTTCCGACTTGTACACGCGCCCGACGAGTGCACGATGACATCGGGACGCTCGCCCAACGTCTTCTCGCGCGATTTTATGCCTGATCGATATGGGCACGTGCCCACAGTGGGACGTAAAATTCTGCCCATTGAGTCTTTTTGAAAGAAGCTGGTCAGAGTCTCTTTTCTTCTGGGTACTACAATTGGCCATTTTGGTGAGAAAATTAAACATTTAAATTAATGGTGCAGCCTGTGGAGTAGTGGGGCTTGATAATTCACACACTCCTCCCACCCCTGTTGTGACAATACCCTCTCAAAAGAAAAAAAACCTTACTGAAGTAAGAATTTTTCACAACGGTTTACAATACTTCACATTTAATCATCATAAATACTTTAGCAACTATCTTATTACATGCGAAACACATAACAATCCCCTCCCCATTGTTCAATCAAAATTCAAATATCCAACATCTTGAAATCCTTGATCCAAAGATCATAGCATTTAACAGATGGAGAGATCATGTCCAAAACATTTGGCATATAAATAAAGTTTACAAGTCTCCTTTATGCAGTTGTGAGTTATTTAAATGAATAGTCAAACACTGGATAAATTGTCTGCGATTACATTGTTCCTTCCTTCAACATGAACTGTTTTTGAAGTAAATGGTTGCAGCATCAGAATCCAGCGAAACAAACTTATTCATGATCCAGAATTTCTCCAAAATTACTATTGGATTTTGGTCTGTGTAGATCATAGTATCTCCAGCATTTCCAGAAACATGTATTGCAAACTGTTGAAGAGTCAAATCAAGGCTTAATGCTTCCTTTTCAACTGTGAAGGACTTTCATTGACAAGGATTTCTCAAGAAACAATTGACTGCCGCTGTATGGTAGCATCATCATCATCATCTTGTAACAACATGGCCCTCACACCCGCATCACTGGCATCACTTGCTATCCTGAATAGTTTGGTGAAATTTGGAGCAACCAACACAGGCTCATTTATTAGAACAGCCTCTAATTTCTCGAAGGCAGTCTGATAAGACTCTGTCCAGTCATATTTGACTTTCTTCTTCAATAGGTTTGTTAATGGAGCGACTACTGTGTTGAAATTTGGGACAAATCTCCTGTAAAATCCACACATAGCATCTCTCATTTGGTTTTCAGAAAAGCAAAGTCCATAAGTGTTTGAACATTAGCTTCTCTGAGCAACACTGAATTTGCCACAAATGTCCCAAATAAATGATCTTGGCCTTGACAAATTCACTTTTTTGCCAAATCTATCACTAAGTCAGCTTCTTGTAATCTCTCAAATAGTGTACTGAGGTGTTTCACATGGCCTTTCCAAGTGTCACTGTAGGCCAATAAATCATTGGTATAGTCAACATAATTTGATATGTCATTAGTAACTTGATTTTTTAGCCTTGGAAAAGTAGCTGGTGCATTCTTCATTCTGAATGGCATCACTTTACATTAATATAGACCAACTGTTGTTACAAAAGCAGAGATTTCCTTTGCTTAGTGGCACTTGCCAATATCCTTTTAATAAATCAATCTGGCTGATAAACTCTGAGTTTCCAACTCTATCGATGCAATCTTCAATTTGTGGTATAGCATAGGAATCAGGTTTTGTTACGGTATTCATTTTACAATAATCAATGCAAAATCTTTGAGTTCCATCAGGTTTTGGTACCAATATGTGAACTGCAACTGCTTTGACTCAGTTCTATTATATCATTAGCCAACAGGAAAGTGAATTCTTCTCTGACTTAAGCCAATTTCTCAAGGTTCAGTCTGTAAGGGTCTTGTTTACTTCCCACATCAACATCATGCATAGCCAAAGAAGGTTGTCTGAGTCAATCTCTACACAGTGACTCATATTCATTAGGATTTTTGACAATGCCACCTCAAGACTCTGCTGTATTGACTAATCTCATCTCTGAGGGTTCAATTTTAAAACTTTTGGTCTCAACCTCATCATTTGAACCCTCACGTTTGGTCAGATCACTCTCCCCCTTCTTTACTACCTGAAGTACACTCATTGGTTGGTTATCCTCCCAGGCGTAATAATGTTTCAGCATGTTTATATGACATGCTCATTGATTTCTCCTTCTATCTGGCGTACTAATAACATAGTTTACCTCATTAAGTTTCTTTTTAACCAATAGGATTCACTAAACCTAGCCTTCAGTGGTTCACCCAGAATATAGGTACCAGAACCAGTATCTTATCCTCAGGTTTAGAAGTGCTTTCTACAGCTGTCTGATCTGCTTGGATTTTCATTACCTCTTGGAAACCTTAAGGTGTTCACGAGAAACTGCACATGATATTGACAGTCTGTCTCAGAACTTGGGAACATTGTCTAAGAGAATAATTTTCACTTCCTGATCTATAAATTTCCCTCAGCTGAAATATGGCACGAGATTTTTTTCCAAAATTATACTTTATTCATAAAATTTGTAAAAGTACATTACGTAACAGTTCAAATTTGACATTACATAAAGTGTAATTCGGATCAATTTCTTTCAATACATGAATAACCTGTTTTAAGTAGTAGATACATTTTTGAAAACCAGTGCTTAAATCAAAATTACTTATATCAAAGCAAGTTTTCTCATTTAAATGTATCTAATATCAGGAGATGCATTCCCAACCCAAGATTTGCAACCCCAATATGTAACATAAACATGAAAAGCACCTTATTTATAAACCAAAAAACACAATGCACTTTTTTTTGTTTATGGGATGTGGGCATCGCTGCCTAGGCCAGCATTTATTGCCCATCTGTCATGAAGCTATTAATGTATATAATATTTTGGAAAATATTTTTCTTTTAAAATAGAGGTTTAGTCTGTGGGTATGTCTTAATTGGATTAAAGTCAGCTAGTCTGGGTGCTTTGATGTGTACTATTTTTGATATGTAAGAGAGATAGCGTGCATTTGCATTTTTTGAATAGAGCATTCAAGAAGGGGGGTGAAAACTGATGCCTTTCTAGCAGCTACCAAGCAATCTGTTTATATTATTAATAAAATTGGTACTATGAAAGGGGTTTCATTGTTAAAATTTGAAGCTCAAAGAGGCTGGTGAGACTCAAATGAGAATTTGAATTTAATCAGTGGTAGTAGGTATAATTTCAGTAGTTTTCAGGTGAGCAGAGCAAAGGCAATATGAGATCAAAAGACAGCTGTAAGCCTCCTACTGGCTCCACAGTGAAAAGGACCTCATTTTGAATTCGTAAAGTGAAAATGCTTTGCCTGATGTTTGGTTAAGTCTATGGATTGCAGTTGCATTAATGGAGATTAGTTTGGGAATTTGTTATAAGTTAAGATAGTAGTAATTTGTAGCCATGTGTATATATTTTAACCTGTGTAAATTAATAAAATGTTTCAATTAGTTTAATGTAAAGCCTCGAGAACTGGTAATCTGATTCCTGAATTTAGAGTTGCATTTCAAACATAACACTTAAAATGATAGGTTATGACAGTTGTTTAAAGTTTCCCCTCTTGGAATTTTAAATAACTCTGTTTTACCACCTGCATCAGTCATAACACCCCTCCTAATTGCTTTGGGTCTGGAATCACATGTAGGTTAGACAGATTTCCTTCCCTAAAGGACATTACCAGGTGGGTTTTTAATGACAATCAATAATGGTTCCATGGCCATAATTAGACTTTTAACTCCAGGTTTTCAAATGTCACCATTTACCATGGTGGGATTTGAACCCAGGTCTCTAAAATACAAGATCAGTAACAATACCACTATGCCACCACCTCCCACATAACGCACAAAACAATACACAATACTCGTCATCAATGAGGTGGGAAAGAGTTACTGGGAGATGGAAATCGGAGTTTCCTGCCTCACCTTTTGGCACCTGTAATCTTGAACAGCTTCGTGAATTGCAAGTTTGAAAAATGCTTAAATGATTGTTGCACCTTTTGCTTTTGCTTTTCTTGGTACAATTTCTGGCAGCAGCTGATGACCCTTTTAACCTCCGTGCTGACCTTTAACCTTCTTTCCTGTTATGACCAGTTTAGGAGGAGCAGTTTCTCTAGGCCTACTACTCCACAGGTCGCACCATAAGTGTAAATGTTTAATTCAGTCACCAAAATGGCCAATTGTTTACTTTCATTATTGTTAGACCCAGAATAAAAGAGACTTTAACCAGACTTCTTTCAATAAACTCAGAATGATTGATTTATTATGAAACAAAACTTCTTTTTAAAAAGAAATTGCAGAAAACTGGTTAACATACAATTTGTAATCCAGAAGTGTAACTATGTACTCCTCTAAATCCCAACATACACACATACACACAAAGGACAAAACAAATAGGGTCCCTGTAGAGGTTGGCATATTAAAGGAAAAATCCTTCTGGCCAATGTGAAAAATTTATGAGAAAGGACTAAGTTCAAAGGGCTTTGACACTGTCGATCTGGTGTTCCTGTGTACAAAGACTGATCGCTGGTCACAGTAATTGTCTGGGAGTTCTTTCCAAAGGAGCTTCAGTGTGGAGGAGAACTGAGTGGAACTGAATGGGATCTCTCTCTCATCTCAGCTTCTCAGGTTTCCAAATACAGATGAGTTATATTGAGACGAGGATTTCTAGCTGGACACTGATAACTACACTGAATTTCAGTTGAGGGAAGGAGAGAGCGAGTTGGGCAACCTTCTCCTTTTCTGTTTTCCCAAAACTAAGTTCAAAACACAAGTTCAAAACGGAAACTCATCTCAATTAGGTAGTTTCCAGAAAATCATCAGGGCCTCAGAGCCTGAAAACAGTATTTTTTTTTCCATCAATTAAAGTTCAAGTAAGCAAATTGTTCTTATCTCTTCAGGTGCCTTGCTGGTCATTTAGCTGAAGTCATGTGACTCGTTGGAAAAGGCAGTTTGCCCACAGACCCAAGTGAACTTGTCACCTTTAAAAAAAGGTCAGTTTCCAAGAAAGTGTCCAAATAACTCAATATCCTTCCAATTTTTTTTAAAACATGTAATTCTTGGATATACATATTTATAGCATTTCCAAAGAAGGATCACTATCTTCAAAAAATTTCAGTGCTCCTTCAGTTAGCTTGAAAGCCTCCAACATGTATTGCTTGCTGTGTGATATTTCCTCCGCTTCTTCATCTTCTCCTGATAGAGCTCGCTTCTGCTGAAGCTGAAACAGCTCCTTATTAATCAAACAAACTCTTTGCCATTCCTTGGATAGTCAGTTAACTGGCATGACCCACACGTTCAATGTTGGTTCCATATATTCTAACATGCTGCACATTATACAGGTAATCTTCATAGCGCTTAGAGGAATAGCATTTTTGTCATTAGCCATGATCTTATTTTTGTTCTTGATGGCGGACACAGTCATTAGTAGAAGTCCAAGTGAACCAGCTATGGCTGCTGCCTTCTCTCCAACTTCATCATGTCATAGCACTTCTAATTTCTGTTCCAAAGTAATGACTTTCCTCTTCGTTTTGGGAGTAATGGAGTCCTTGTCACTTGATGCACATTTGCTAGTCATTTTGCAGACTTTACTCCTGTATCATAGGGTAAAATAATGGAGCAAAATAAAGCAACATCAGCTGATGTATCTTGGACAATTTATATATGCGCAGAATCTTATTAGTTCCTTATTAGCCCTACTCAAATACCCCGTGCACATGCGCAGAATATCACATGCATTGAATACTGTATCAAAGTTCTTTTCAAACATTCTATGGATATACGCAGATTGTGGATTAAAAGCCTACTCAGGCACTCTGTCAAGCCCAGGACCTTTTTTAACCATGTCCACAACAAGGATGGGTATCGATAATTTTGGCGAACTACTTTATAATGAGGTAAGCGGTAAGCACAACAAATACATCCGTTGTAATTTGTTAACTACTTAATAATGAAACTATGCTACTCAAAACAACTTAAAATGGGATATGGTTGCACATGATGTGCCTCACTACACTTGCCATTACAGTTTATATTTACAGCGTACATTTAAATTTAATGTAAAACATTCTCTGGTGCATACAGCGTGAGGGCTTTTACATGGTTTCCTGCCCTTTGAAATACAATGGCAGGAGGGCCTTAGACAGTGATCTTTCCCTATGTAGTGGCTGCCCCCAAGCTTTTGTACATCCCTCAGCATGTAGTCCTAGACCTTATCTGCAACACTAGGTTGTCGACAACTATTTGCACTTGAAAATCAGCAGGTTTCAGGCAGACCAAGGAGCATCTTTTATTGAGTTGATGGTTCACTAGAAGCAGTTGATGTTTATCTCAGTATGCGTCCCTGGGAATAGCCTGAAGAGCACAGAGTCCTGTATTAAGGAGCTGCTTGGGATGAACCTTGACAAAAAACAACTGCATCTCCTTCCAGACCCGCTTTGCAAAGGAACATTCCAGAAGGAGGTGGGTGATGATTTCTTCCCCGCAGCAGTCATCTTGAGGGCAGCATGCGGAGGCAGTGAAACTCCAGGCATGCAGGAATGTTTCTGATAGGAGTGCCCTTCTCACCACCAGCCAAGTTACATCTTGGTGCTTGCCTGAAAGTTCTGGTGATGAGGCATTCTGCCAAATGACTTTGACAATCTGCTCAGGGAACCTCTGACAGGACCCACCATCCCCTCTTCCAACAGAGCTCTGAGACATTATGTGTGGACCACTCTATGATGGACATGTGGTCAAATGTGTTTTTCTGCAAAAACTTTCACTGAGGGTCAGGTGACAAGCATAGTCCAACTGAATAGAGCTTTCCGCAGCGACGTGGCCAGACATATTCTTCACATCACCAGGGACAGGTAGAACCTCAGCACCTAATGGCACTTGGGTGTTTGTTTTCTGATGGTCTATGCACTGCTTGATGCAGCTGCACACAAAGCTCGCCATTAGGATGAGGGCGACATTGGGCATGGTTTTCCTCCCTGTTTATCTAAAGGTTTGTACATCATGTCTTTGTGGACATGGCCAAATTTCAATCTCCAGACAAAGCAGAGGATGGCTTGTGTGACCAGCTCGATGCAGGAGCAGGGTATGGGTCAGACCTGTGCCGTGTAGAGCAATACTGAGAGTGCCTTGCACCTGATGATCAGGCTCTTTCAGCAATTTGGAGGGAGTGCCACTCTGACATGCCCAATTTCTATTTCACCATTGGCTACATGCCCCTTCCAGCAATTAGTGAATGCCCCGGCCCCTCCGAACCATTTTTCCAACCCCTTCAGGCAGCCTGACCTAACAGTGAGGGGGACAAGTTACTGGTCGGTCAAGTTTCCAAAGAACATGGCCTCATTGTGGCTGCAAATTACTTTGGCTCCCAAGGCCAGTTCAAAATGGTTGCAGATGCTCATCAGTCTGTGAACCGACTATCCGAGCAGAAGATAGCAACCTCGTCCATGACCCTGATGCCCACTTCCTTCCTGATGGACTTGGCAAAAGATTTTATACAAATACAAACAAGACAGGGGAGGGAGGGCATTCCAGCCTGACTCCAGACTTGATCGGTAAGCTTTCTGATTCCCAACCATTGATTGAAATTGTGAAAACACAACTGATGGCCATTTAGAGCAATGGGTAAAATTGCAGATTCCCTCCATAAGTATCGACCATGTAGGTGTGAGACATTCTGTTAAAGGCCTTCTCCTGGTCCACCTGATGAGGCAGGTTGATCTCTGTTCCATACATAGGTGATTGTATCCCTGAGCAGTGCAAGGCCATTAGAGATCTTCCTGCTGGTACAGTGCAGGTCTAATTGGGGTGGATACCAATTCCAGAACAAAGCATACTCGATTGGTGATGACCTTGGACCGGATTTTGTAGTCCATGTTAAGCAGCGATACGGGTCGCCAATTTCTGATTTCCTCCCTCTCCCCCTTCACTTCTGGATGAGGATGATGATGCCTTTCTTCATGGATTCTGATATGCTCTAGGCCAGAAGCATAGTCTTGTACAATTCCATCAGGTCTGTGCCAATCCAGTCCCACAGACCCGAATACAACTTGGTTAGTAAGCTGTCACTTCCAGGAGTTTTACTTGTCTTGCATAGTGTGAGGGCCTTTATCTGTTCATCCAGAGTAAACAGCTTGTCTAGATTCTCCCATGACCTCTGTGATAGAGAACAGGAGAGTCTGGGAGGCTATAATGTTTGTGGGCTTCGCATCATACATCCTGGCATGAAAAGATTTGCTGATCCTTAGTGTGTCAGGCTGTGATGACATTACCAAGCCATTCTCTTCCTTCAGGCCCCTGATCGCAGAGCTCCTGCTGTGTGTTTTTTGGAAGAAGAAATGTGTGCATGTCTCATCCTTCTCCACGGAGAGTACTCTGGAGTGGATGATAATCTTGGACACTTCATCAGCAAAGAACGAGGTTTGCTGACTCTTCACCACTTGGAGCTCCTCCTCAACATCGACCACCATTGACTGCAGTAGGAGCAGACTCAGCATGCTTTTCTGGAGTCGGGACATCTCCCTCTGTCTCTCTCATCTTCTGAACACCTTTGAGGATGAATAACTTCTTGATATTTGCCTTGATTGCTTCCTACAAGTGCTCTGGGGACTCAAAGAGGAGGTTTCATCCAATCTTTGTAATCCTTTATGAGTTCCTCAATGTTTACTGCGGTCAATAGTTTCAGCTTCCATGTCACTCTGCAGTGGAAATCACCATGTAGAATGACTGCCTGGATGTTGCCAGCAGCAATGGAAGCTGCTGGAGGATAGTCCGTTGCTCACTGTTTAAAACTGAAGCAAACACGGTAATTAACCAGAGTGGAGTTTTTGTACACGATATCTGTTATAAGGTGGTGATCATCCACTACCTCCTTAAGTTCAGTGAAGTTGCCATTCCACAGCAGAATACCCAGACCAGAAGAACAGGAATTATTTCCCCCTAACCAAATCAATGGCCTATGGAACCACCATTGCCAGCAGTGCCTGTAGGTGGTGAAGTGTGGCATTCTGCACTCCTGCAGAAACAGTAGGTCAGCTTTGTCCTTGGCGAGGCACCCCAAAGTTGAAACACATTGTGTAGCAGGCTTTGCACTATGCACGTTAGTGAAGGCAATCTTCAAACCTATTAAAATCATGTGTCGTTTACCAGTCCAGTTGTCTGTGCTAATCGTAACCCTTGGGTATGTCCCTGTTTACTGATACTGTTAACAAACTGTTGCACTGTTGCTGGGCTGAGAAAACCATCATGATTCTCCTTGAGAGGGAACAGGGAGTCATGCAAGCAGGGAGGTTTGGGCTTTCCTTCATCAATGCTGCCTTTCCTTTCTGTTCCTCAACAAGGACTTTGCTGCTCCATGCTTCCTGGAGCTAGGGTGCTCTGGGTAGTTCACTACTCCTGGCTTCCCCGAGCTGGGTTACTGTGGGTGTCTCACTGCACTCAGTGCTTTGAGGTTGGGGTATTATTTATAAATGCAGGACTGTGATAGTGAACTTCCTTTGTATTTGCTCCTGGTTCTGGTTGACCTGGGATGAAATATTAACTCATACTGCTATCTGCTGCCATTTAACTTAGGCCTGTCTTTTAACAGGAAAGTGGTCTTCTTCTTTAAGTGGGACATTTTCAATTACTGTATCCCAATGCTTTCCCTGAAATGACAGAGTCTTACCTACTGCTCTCATGGTAAGCTTTTAAGAAAAGGTGCCAACAATGGTTATATTTTTCTTCAGCTTCACAATAGCTATAATATTAACAGTGAATAGCAGTCCTTTATAAGCTGGATTTTTGCAACCCCAGCAGGCCAATTGTATTGCTACTTTTTCAGAGTTCCCACGTGCAAGGAGCATATAGAATTTAGGGAGAGGCACCAGCGTAGCAAAATTTGTTTAAGATGGGATTCACTCCCACTGGTGCTGTTACATTTCTGATACAGATAACTGAAACCTTGATTTTGCTACATTCGCAAAACTAGGGCTTGCAGAATGTTTCTATTCATTAAATATTAGCCATGCTGATGCAAACCATGTTCATCAAGACATTCGTGATTCCAAATAATAGTTTGTTTTTGAAAGGAATCCCTTAGAAACTGTGTGCACCAAGGATGATTTAAAGGTTCATTGTCAATTAGAATTTCTGGCTTACAGAAAAAGACAGCTTGAAGGATGAATGTTGACAGTAAGCATACAAATTTATTTTCAATTTTATTTTATCATTTAGTCCATATGGCAGAGTCTCCCAAGAGCAATAATTTACGATCAATAGACTAGCTTATTCATCTCATTCAAGAAACAGAGCTTGTGGAATGATAAACGATCGAATAAGATTACTGTTCTTTCACTGCAAAGGACTCACTGGGGGAGATTTTGAGGCCCGCCGTCCGATCGAAGTAGGGCTGTAGCACCCGGAAAATGGAATGAGTTACAGCCTCACTCTCACCTATGATTTGCATGCAGAGTGACAGTCACCTCCTTTGCACAACAGTGGACAGCAAGCTGCAAACTGTTGGGGATGTTGTCTGCTCCAGCCTAGAAGAGCCCACCCAAAGAACTTCATGGCCATTACTACCTTTTACCACCACTGCCAATGCCATCCTCTCCCTGCTCTGAGGCTGCAGAACTGCCTGCAAGAGGTGGCAGATTCCAGTGAGCTGCTCCTTAGCGAAATGATGGTGTCACAGGCATTATTCCTCACTTCCATTGAGATAAGGAAATTGCTCCGTGAAGACTCTAGGTGGATTTGGCCATCCGCTTAGAGCGCCTCTTCAGCTCCTTCTTCTCCTCCTTCTTCAAACGGCATGTCCTTCTCTTTTGCCTCTTCTATTCTTTCTGTCAAACTGCAGGCCACTGGCCTAGAAACTACAGCATTCTAATTGGGAGCAAGTGGTCTCAGCTAAACCCTTGAAGTGAGAACCAAGGCCATCAGTACATGCCACACCGCTCCCTGTAGACTTTATCAGCTTTTATTGGCAGTACAAACCTCTGGGCAGTTATACTAACTCAGCGACAGCCAGTAGAAATGAATCAGTAACTAACCTGAAAGTGGTTAAAATCCCGTGAAGTAGCACTGGTGGGGGACCTTGCCTGCTGTTGAATGCATGTTCAGCTGTAAGTTAAGAGAGGGCATTAGCTGAGCTATTGAGATTGAACATGGCCCCACAAGAATAAAATCAGCATTACGGCGGCTATGCTAACAAATTACCCAGAATAGGATTCAGTGCTGTCCACGCCAGAAGTACATGTGTAAGGAAAGAATGTTGTTTTGGATGAAGGGCTCAGGTAATGGTGAAAGTACAGTCAACTGAGATTTGTGGCCTAAGTCCTGTGACTAACATTTAATGAAGGCTGGGATTTTCCGGCCCCATTGCAAGTGGGACCCATCGTGGGTGAGGTGGCCCCCCAGCCAGAAGCCCATTGACTTGCGGCGGGACCGGAAGATCACGGCAGCGGGCGGGTGTGGAAAATCCCACTCAATGAGTGGATACATATTTTTTTACCTGAAGGTTTGTCCCCTTTAAACAATAAATATTGGTCAATTTCAGCTCTAATGTAAAATTAATACTAATGGAGATAGAAGTATTGTTTACAAAGCTTAGAGCAGCAATTGGGCAGGATTTTTCCGTCGGCGTATGGAGGGTGGGGCCCGCTTGCCAACGTGTAAAATGACGCGCGGTGACGTCGGGCGGAACTCATGATGTCACCGCGCCCCATTTAAATTTTCCGGTAGGTGGGGGCGCAGCAAAATCAGCTGTGCACCCGCCGACCTGTCAATGGCCAATTGAGGCCATTGATAGAATCATTAAACTAATTAATGGACCTACCCGTTCAACCTTAAGGTTTGGTGGGCAGGCCAGGAGCCCTGGCGGGAATTAGAAAAAGCATGAAACCTCATCCACCTGCGGGATGAGGTTTCATGTAGGTTTTTAAAAATTTTATTAAAGTTTTTTAAAAAATGATGTGACATGTCCCAACTCATGTGACATGAGGGGACATGTCAGGGAGCTTTTTTTTCTATTTTTAATATTTGTGACAGAACAGCCGATCTCCCTGAGGCTAAATGCTGCCTCAGGGAGATGAGTGCGCTCTTTCGTGCACATGCGCGAAAGAGCGCACTCTTGGGTTTAGGCATTCCTCCATCCCCCCGCCTGCACAGGGAGCGCATAGCGCTTCTGAGCGGATGTTGCGCTGGGCGGGCCTTAATTGGCCCGCCCATGTAAAATGGCACTGCGCCCCCGATTGGGGGTGCTGATCGGAGGCACGCATTCAACTTCGCCCCCAACCGGGAGAAAACCCTGCCCATTGTTTATGAGAATATCACTGTTTTACACTAACTGTGGTTTTCTTCAAGAAGGAGATAGAATCCTAAACAGCTGCAGGACCCAAATTGTTGGTTGTTGATTCAATTTGTGAAGAGATTTCTTCTTATTTTCTTTCAGGCTATTAATATATTGCAAGTACCAAGGAGTATTTAGAAATCTTAAATGACACAATTTTTAACTCACTATATTTAGTTCTGCCCATCTTCTTACCTGCTCATTCAGCAGCTCTTGTAACCTTGAGGTATTCATTTGAGGGTTAAACTTGATTCTATTAAAATTCTTTTCTATCGATAAAGAGCGCATCAACATGAAAATGTTCAAGTGAAGAAAAGAAGGAGCAGTTATTCTGTTTTTGTTACATATTCAGAAAAAACCCATCAATGTTCTGTTATTGCCATACTCCTTAATGACTATTACTGCATAATGAACCTTCTGTCTGCATTGTTTTGACAGCTCCGGGAAGAGCGGTCTACCAGTGTCTAAGGAGGAGGTGGTCAGAGGTATGGGATCTGCGCTGTTAAGTGTGGATCCTTTTGTCATACCAGCAGAACTCCATTGTCATTGCAAAGTGAGTTGAAGAATGTTTTGTTTTATGGCATTAGAGGTGTTATCAGCAGAGACTAAAGTGTAAAATATTCCTAAAAGTTACTGTAACACTTACAATATGTAGAGCTTATACACAAGACTTTTAACATAATAGATGATTCTCAAGAAACATAACACATGCCAAATTAATTTACCAATTATTGCTGAAAAAATAGACATGCTGTTGAAGCTTTTCATCTTGCACAAATCAGGACAGATGCAAGAAAACCAAATTTCAAAGGGAACAAAAATTTATATTATATGAGAAAAGGGTGCTGATTAGTTGACAAATGGACTCTGATTGGTTGAGACCAAGCCCCCAACCTCAATTCTTTCAACTCCAGACTCAATGAGCTTAATTTTACAGTTCACCCATGGATAAGAAAGCAAGAAGGTTGACCCATAAATTAGGTTGCCATGCCATCAGTGGTATACCCACTGCTAGTCCATCGCCCCTGCCTTTACCACAATTATATGAGAATGGGGAGACATTGATTGGGTCGCCTTCCCATGGCCCAATTTAGGCCCTTGAGTGGAAAATTAAGGGCCTCAATCCACTGTTGCTTTGATTTAACAGATGTGGGAGAGACTGGCACTCAATTTGCACCCCTGCAGTTGTTGGTATCTTGCTGGGCATCTGGAGTCAATCGGAGGCCTGTCCCCTCAGTTTTACCCTCGCACATCTACCCTCCCTGACATGCACCCCCCTGCCACTTGCCTGGCCCCAGCAAGATCCCGAACATACCTGAATGTCTGGGTCCATCAATGGCCTACCTACAGCACTAACTATGACACTGCTGTTGCTTGGCACTGCCAGATGGAGATCTGATGACTTTAAATTGACTGGCAGCTCCATGAGGTGGGACTACCTACTGGAGATGGATGGAAGTCTCCCCTCATGCTAATTAAAGGGCCGTTTCTCAAAAATTAAAGTGGGGAGAGCCGACTATCCAGAGGCGGCCTCACCACTGATATTTATGCTGGGTGTGGGGATCGGCCCTCAACATATTATTCAGCCCAATTATTCCAATGCTCCGCATGGTTAACCTTTCATCTCCAACCATCCAAAACTTGGCTGCTCATGTGCTATCCCATACCAAGGCCCACTCACCCATCGATGCTGACCTCTTTAGCCCACATTGACTCCTCCAAATTTAACATTTTCTTTCTTGCATTTAAATCCTTTTATGGGACTTTCTCTTCCTCGTCTCTGTAGCCACTTCCAACTCCACATTCCACCTATCCCACCAATACTCTCAAACTCTGGTCCCTCGTGTACCCTCTCTTCCTTTGCCTACCATTGGCTGCCATGCCTTCAGCCACAACCCCCACCTTCTGTAGTTACCTTTATAGTTACCTTTATAAATTCCAACACCTCTCTCTCCTTAAATCATCTCTTTGGCCAATTTTTCATGAATTACTCTTAATATCTCCAGATTTGGCTCAGAGCCCATCTTATCCCTTTCTGATAAACCCTCTGTATGTTTTTGCTATGTTTAAGGGTGCTATAAATAAAATTTAAAAAAATGTCATTTTTATCCACTTTGTAATACAATTTGTATGTGAGTAAATGAACATACATGTTAGCTATATGGTAACTTGACTTTATAGAAACATTTATCCAAATGACCATTGAACTGTTGTAACTTTTTGCAACAATAATAAATTGTACTGTGCTGCACTATAGGCATGCATGCAGAGTTTAGAAAAAGTGATGCTCTAAAGATTCAGCATGTAGCCAGTGTGAAACAATGAAGGGAATCTGTTGGAGGCATGTACACCTTGCCCATCTATTTGACACAGAAAATGGGCTATTCTTACCTTACCGGTCTTCTTGAAGATTTTAACCCATTTCCTGATCAGATTCCATCTTGTCTTGAATTTGCAGATTGCTTTACCCTAGCCGTCTACCTCGCAGCAGACATATTTATGCTGAGAGGTAGGTAAGAGGACAACTTTCCTTTATTGGATCTCTCCTAAATGGACTTCAAAACATGCTTCAAACAACATTGTTGATCTTTTCCATTTTGCCTGTCAGCCAGAAAGCTGTTCATGTTCCACTTTTAGACTTGAGCACAAAAACCGAGGCAGACTCTCCAGTGCAGTGCTGAGGGACTGCTGCACAGCCTGAGGGGCTGTTGTTCACTTGTATCTTTAAATATGTTTTTACCACTCTTATTAGTTCATCTGCATACTATCAACAAATAGAAGGACATGAAAGTACAGTTTTGTTATAGGGAACCAAAAACAGAAGAGCAGAAATCCACCCACTCAGTTACCAGACACATTAGTCTGTTTGCATCTCATGGCCTTTTAACATTAACTTTGGAGACATACTGTAAATTCCAGCACATTATAATCGTTGCTGCAAACTTTTGGCACCAATGCTGATTAAAACAATACTAAAATGACCTGGAAAGGATGGGTCATATCAGATTGGCTTTCTTCATTCACAATGATCTTGTGATTGCTCTCTTACCATTTCTGTAACTGAATTCATTGTAAAAAAAAAATGGAAATCATCACCCTTTCCCACAAGTCCTAAAGCCTCTGGTAACAATTTCAGTTAGAAAATTGGCACATTAGAATGTAGTTGTATCAATTACAGTGAAGTAACAGGTGTATCTGTTGTCTGTGAGTTCACTAAATGGATTAATAAGTGGTAGGATTACAATAGTTCACTCAGCCACTTTTTGCATAGCTGTCAGACACAGACAGAAAAAGATCTTTATAATTCCCTGCTGCATACTTGGTAACCATTGTAGTCCTCTAATGTTATTGTTGCCAGGAATAATATTATTCAGAAAACATCAGAGTTTCAATCATCGACAGGGTTAGACATGTTCAGAAGTGTTGATGACTGCTTATTTAGTTTGATACCATTTGTGATGTACTAAAAAATGTGAACAACATCTTTGAAATCACAAGAGAGGACACCACATCAAATCAAAAGTTAGAAACTGTTTTGTAGCTGCATTTTCCTCTGACAATAGAGCACATTCATGGGGCTTTGGCTTCAAAGCTGTTGTCCAAGATACAAAAATACTTCCCTGAAGGCCATAGAGTTAAGATATCCTCCAGATAGCTTACACAGGTGGAATCTGGCAAACATGCATCATGAGCTTGGATTTAGTATATTTATTTAATGCTAAGCACCCGCTTTAGTAAAAACATATTTTCTAATGTTGGAACTAAAATTAAAGCAAAAGCAAGATCTCAGTTGAAACTGGATACAATTCTTTCCTGCGAACTCCAGAAATGTCAGCAGGGAATATTAGTTTTAACATTGCACAGGGTCATAAAGTTCATTGCCTGTGTAATGTCTGAAAGATCACTAAGAAAGTTTGCACGATGCAGTCTCAAAGCATTTTGAGTGAGACTTTTGTTGTTACAGAAGACCATGAAATTATATATACAATTCCAAACTTCACTTGAAAGTCCATGGTACCTAAAGCATGCATGCTGTCAAAATAACTATAATCTAACTGTTCAAACTGTGCAATGTGTACTTATTATGAAAGTTTTGTTACTCATTTTCAAACACCCGCATTGAATGGAAATAATTTTTGTGACCATTTTAAGTCATAATCATCCAATGACTTCTGTTGCTGTGTAATGATAATGTACTAATGGCATATGCCTCAAATGTTTGAGAGAGTTTGCAATTTGGCTTTGGAATTGTTGAAAGAAAAGTTTCTCAAAACCAGCAGACTGATATGCAGAGAATGTTAATTATACCACAAGAGATCACATTAATCACAAATTGTAGAATCTATTAGAAGTTTAGCAAAACAGAATGGGATAGAAATTGATTGAAGCCCATTTTCAGGCACAGAACAGAAACCACACTCCAAGCATGTCCAATCACATGACTGGAACTAAAGCCCCATAGTTGTAGACTTAATTAATTTAAATATAATAGGTAATTGCCAGTGCTACTCAAGTATTTATTGGCAACCCACATAAAGAATCAGAAACATTGCCCCAAGGGCATGGCTGCAATGCAAGAAAAAGTTCAATAACCTCACAAGGCTAGCTAAAGTAAGCCTCGAACTCATATCTCTCATTTTTCTATGTTTTGCCTTGCACTACCTATAGCCCCACTATTTACAACCCTTCCTTCTCTGCCACCTGGTGCTCTCCTATGGCAGCCCGCATAGGTTGGTTAGAAGGATCATTACATGGAGATAGGCTAGTGCGCATGAAGGTCAGGGGAATAAGACAGACCAGAACAAAGCTCCCCTGTTGAAAAGGTTACAGATGAAGGCATGAAGGTTCGCCATGCATAAGAAGACTAACCGCAGTCCACGCAGAGTTTCTAAGTGCATTGGCTTGTCTGTCAGTGGGCTTGTGCACAATGTTGAAGAGCATTGGAGAAGTCCTTACAAAAGGGAGCATTGATCGGAGCTTTGAGAGACTTCAAGTACATTTGCAATCTATTCCCTTGAGTGGTATTGGCTTCATGGGAAGGACACTTTTTGTCCTCTCAGGAGGACAGCTGGCCTGTTCCACTACTATCCCATCAGGCAGTGTCATCGTTGGTGTCAGATAACCAACTGGATCAGACTGCCCTGGCCAAAGCTGTGTCCCAGCAGTTTGCAGCTGGGTTCTCGACTGCCAAAACTCCTTGGGGGTCACTCACCGCAGCCATCTCAAGTACGCTCAGTGGATGTTCAGCAGACTTTCACCTTCCTGTACTGGGAAAACACTAAGCACTAAATAAATAAAAAAAGCATGCAGGACGGGCATTGCAGATTTGCACAAGGGTGATCAGTAGATGGGAATCAGACATGTTAACATTTATCAAATTAAGATTAATCTGTTGGAGGGCAAGTGATGGGGCGTTTGGCACATTGAGCAGCATGATAGATTGGTGGTCTGGTTTGTTTGAGATGCCATTTGAAGATGCAGTCACTGCCTTTAAACCACATATGTGAGGCTATTGAACTTTTTGTGGCACAGTTTTCATGCCCTCTGGGCCAGATTCTGGGAGTTGGTCTCCTTTGCCACCTGCTCCCATTCTTCATAGGATGTGCTTTGAGGGCCTCCTGCCCCTGCACCAAGGAAAAACAGCCTCTGCTCCTGTATGCTTCCATCACTTAGGCGAGTCGTATCCTTGAACATGGGAGCCCTCTTTCTTTCTCTTCCCTGGGGTGTTCCATTTATTTAGCTTCTCCTTGCCAACAGTTGCAGTATTGGCAGACAGCAGCAGCTTCCTTCTACTGACAGCAGTTCCCCTTTAAGAAGCACAGACTAGCTGGAACACGTGCTACCCACAGATTCTGCTTAACGGTCAGTCAGCCAGCGGCCCAGGTTGCGCTCGGCTGAATGCTACAATCATTGCAACCAGGTAACTGAGGAAGCAGCGTGAGATTTGTGTGCTGCCAACCTCAACAGGACCGGGCACAGGCAGGTCATGAATCATACACCTGAAATGAGAGAAATTAATTTTTCATCTGAGGACCCTTGCCTATATAAATGAGGGTCCCTCTGGAAATTGGCATCCCGAGGACTGGAGAAGGCACTGGGCCTGGATGTGACCTTGGAATCCATCACCACCGCAATGGTGAGTACAACATTAATAATTGTTTAAAAAAAATGATGTGGTTCCAAGAAGGGCAGGAGTGCTTCTCCTAGTTTTACAGCACAATTGCTGCCATCTGTATTGTGCCATCCTCCCTGGCACTCTTCTGCCACTATGGCAGGAAACCTGAACTTTGTTCCTGCAGGAGAGCAAGTTCAGTTCTTCCAGATTCTTTCGGTAAGCCCCTATTTCAGGCTGGCCTCAGGCCTCCAGGTTTGAACATGTCACATAGCTGCTTTTACACCTCAACACAGGCACAAACAACTTCTCACCTTGCTGTGATATTTGGTGGGACGCTTATTGTCCGAGGAACTATGCAACATCTGAAGGGATAAATGTAATAAAAAAACTTTAGAAAGTAAAATACGTGTAAGGAAAATAATTCTTGTTAAGTCATAGGTCTTTGTTAATTCCTGAGATCATGCTTAGGCAATAAACATATTACGCAAAAATTGTGTCTCAGTTTCTCTCAATTAGGCCATTATGATGGACTGCCTCACTGAATCAGATAGCTATCCCGATAGTTTTTTTGCTTGTTTATGTGATGTGAGTATCGCTGGCAAGGCTAGCATGCATTGCCCTTCCCTAATTGACCTTGAGAAGGTGCTGATGAGCCGCCTTCTTGAATCGCTAATACTACTCTGACAATTAATCTAATCTTTCAATATACACCAGAATGTGCACCTTATATATTTTCCAATAAAGATCCAATCTTCCCTTTGGAACAAGGCGATTTATGTTGTTTTTATTTTTTTCTCTATATTCTGCTCGTGAACACTGCTAAGTAAGCCTTGATAACGTTACTGGCTTTCATAGGAATGGAATGGCAAATCTGAAATGTGAAGCCTCTTTACAGAAATATGTTTATTGCATTATTTAAGAACATAGGAGTTTGAGACATATTACCAATACATATTTTCTTTAAAAAAAATACATTTTAGAACAGTCTTAATTGTTGGTGTGTTGCAATTGTTTTTGAACAAGCTGAGCTGGAATCATCAGAAATGTATTACTCTAAAATTTAAATTCAAGTCTAACTCATTGGTACTGGAATAAGTTTGCATTTACTTTATACAAATACACAGGGCTAAAACTTCACTGAGGTCCATATCCGACATAGAATCCTGATATACGATCTGCATCTGCCTATTCTCATTTAGGCAGGCAGCACAAAACCCTTGTGCTTCCTCCTCATTTCCATGATTTGTGCATGCAACCCAACATGCCGTGTGCTGGTGGCTGGCTGCACACAGAATATGCATTTGAGGCCAATATGCACTTCATCTAGTCTACAGCTCTTAAAGGCAGTCTGACCCTCTTAAAGGAAAAATGCACTGAATAAAAGATTGCTGTTTGCTGACTCCTGCTGCCATAAATGTAGAGAATGGAAATGGAGCACCAAGGCAGGGAGAGGACTCCACAGTTCATAGGTACAGTGCTGGAGGCCACAGTCATGGAAGTGAGCATGAGAGGTGTCATGTTTCCATGCATAGTCAGAAATCCCTCAAGGGCACTCCTCTGAAGGGATTGCGAGCAGGTGGTCAGGGAGATCAACCCCTGGAGTCCGGCCCTGGGGACATGGCAGCAGGGCCGCAAGAAGTTTGATGACCTCATGTGAATGGTCAAGGTCAGTGAATACATCCTCATATGACATCTCCTGTACCATCAGCTCTGGTCAGCCACAACATACTCAGGGGGCAGAGATTGAACTGCACCAGACCTCTACAATTGAAACCCTGCCCCTTGATCTGTTGCCCGCAATCCCTAGCTCAGGTACTGGCAGTGCGCAAACTTTACAACATCATATAGAGTCAGAATCCACATGTAATGAGTTACTGACATGAGTGAGATGCATCCAGGCCAAGGGGGAAGAATAGCTATCTGTCAGATCCCCAAAGGGTGAGGGCGCAGGCATGTTCTTCTGTAGGGGTCTTGGAAGAGGATTTCAAGATGCTAATGAACATGCACATCAAGAAATTTAATACATTGACAAGCTGGCCAGACAGCCTGTTATCAATGTCAAGGAGCATGTGTGAGTTTGGCTCCAATGTGGCACAGGGTATCATGCAGTGCTTGGAGCCTATCCTTTCCACTGTAGTGGCCAATTCCCTTCTTGAACTAACAGACCTGAATATGATGAAGTGTCTGTTGACAGTTGTCTCTGCTTCCATTAAAGTACAGGCAGAAGTCGTCCAATGTCTTAGCGCTACAGTGGGAGCTTAGATGGAGGGTCATGAAATTAATGGCTCAGGCTGCTGCTATCGTGGCTGTGGATCTCAGTGCTCAAAGGAGCTTGCAGGCTCTCCCGGCAGTCCAGCATTCTGTCCTCTGACAGATTAGAGAGGTTGCTGAGGCACCACCCCGGAGGAGTGCCAGTGGCTCTGTGGAGCATGAACCTTCTGTCCTCTCTCAGTTTGATGTGCTCCCATCACTGCCACTCTGTCAATATCTTTACTGTTGCCTCTCAGCCAGAAAGCCCAGACTTCTGTTGTTCATGCATAGTGGGGCAATCTGAAACAGGACCTTCAAGGCCCAGGGCTGTTCTAAGGTGTTTTAGGGGCATTTGCAGTCTTCCTTAATGAAAGTCAGCAGTCTTCCTCCAGCCAAGCTACAGCCAGTGCGGTAGAACTGTGTAGAATCATTAGGCCATGCAGGCAAAGGCACCTACAAGACAGGCACTCCAGGATTGGTTCAGGTATCTGAAGCAATGTGTCAGTATGCTGATGGTCTGCTCCATGATGTTTCTGGTGGGTCCATGGTTCTCATTATACAGGATTCGGTGGGGCGGGGGGGGATAGGGTTATGAGTGATATATACAGGGGATCAGCTTTGTCTTCAGGAAGACAGCCTCAAGTTATATATACTGAGATGAAGATGGTGGGAACAGCAGACTAGCTCATAATGAAGGCATCTTGGTTGTTGTCAGGACAGCAGGCATTCACCAACATGCTGTAATGTGTAAGGTCACACACCAACTGAAAGTTGATAGATTGGCAGCACTTGTGGTTCCTATACCTCTGCACATTGACATGGGAGGCCTGCAGAGGCATGAGCATTCTGCTGCTGACTCCTTGCATCATTGGAAACACTGCTATCCTGGAAATGCCATGTGCCCTCTCATACTGCTTCTCCCTGCGGAAGAAGAAAATGATACATTCGACTTGCCTGATGTAGATGGCCTCCATCACCTCCCAGATGCATTGATGGACAATGTACTGGGTTATATTGGAAATATCACCAACTCATGCCTAGAAAGACTTGGACGTATAAAATTTCAGTGCTTCTGTGACTTTGACGGCCACTGGCAGTGCCATCCTCACCGTGGTGCAAGGCTACAGATCAGGCTGAAGGAGGTGGCACATTTGTGACTACCTTCTTGTTGAACTTTAGTCACCTCAGACACTCCTCCTGGCTGAGGTGGAGGTAGGGGAAGTGCTCTTGAAAAATCCGCGGAAGGTAAGGCCTTCTGTGGAAAGAGCTCCTTCTCCTCCCTCTTTGGAGAGCTTCCCCTCTCCAAGGCCTTTGTGCATTTGCTGGTTGTTTCAGATCCAGAGGCACTACAACCACAAACCCCATAGCTTGAGAAAAGTTGAATCATCAAAGACTGTTACCACTCTAAAAATATGCAGCAGCTCAGGGAGAGGTGATGGCGTAGTGGTATTGTTGCTGGACTAGTATTCCAGAGACCCAGAATAATGCTCTGGGACCTGGGTTTGAATCCTGCCACAGCAGATGGTAGAATTTGAATTCAATAAAAAACTGGAATTAAAAGTCTAATGATGACCATGAAACCATGATCAATTGTTGTAAAAACCCATATGGTTTGCTAATATCCTTAAGGGAAGGAAATTTGTTGTCCTTACCTGGTCTGGCCTACATGTGACTCCAGACCCACAGCAATGTGGTTGACTCTTAAATGCCCTCTGAACAAGGGCAATCTTGGATGGGCAATAAATGATGGCCTAGCCAGTGGTGCCCGCATCCTATGAATGAATTAAAAAAATCCTCTGTAAACAATTCACAGCATTTCCACTAACTCTGTCTAAGCAGAAGAAAGTCAAAAACAGCTCAACTTAGGTTGGTGACTGGGCATTTAAATAATGCTATTTGGTTTGGGAGGTGCGTGTTTCTTGTGCTGCTGAATGGATGCTCAGCTGTGAATGATTGGCACAGGCATTTGCTAGACATGAACAAACCAAGTTAGTGAAATGAAATTGCCCAGAAAGGCTGTTTGAGGCCATGATAGGACCTCTTCTGCTGCAGTATACACATGATACACCCGCACTTGTGCCCTTCGAGGCATGGGATATTGCGCAGGCCACACCAGAAGTGGCCGAATGTGTGACCAGCACCAGGATTGTTTACCCTGCAATGTTTTTTCAACTTAATTTATAGAATGAGGAGGAAAAATGGGAGCTGGAACAATGCAGTAATGTAACCTGTCTTGCCATTGTTTGCAAAACAATTCCTTTTTAAAATAAATTTCTGCTTCTTGTGAAATTCATCTCATCATCTTATCTGTTCAGTTGAAAGGAAATAGTGATGTACAAATTTAGCAATGAATTTGCTTAATGTCTGGCACTCAAGTCTGCAGCTTGTGAGACTATAATAAGGTAACACATGTCTGTGACATAGCGTACAATCCTTTCATTGTGCTGTGCACACCATGAAGGTCAGAGTAAGACATTGAACAAGAAGCTGAGGAGATGAAATAAACCAATGAGAAAGTATTACAGCCAAATTAGCATGTGATTTGTCATATAGCAAATATTAAAAAAAACACACAACTGTTCATAATTGACCATTTCTTTAGTTAGCTTCAGTTGTTAAAATTGCTTTATTTAAATGTGCATTATTATTTCTAACAACCCAGCATTATTTTTGACACTCTCTTTCAGTTAATAAATATTAGTAGAAGAATATTTGCAAGTGTAATTTAAGTCATTGATATAATCTCTGAATTGCAATGTACACCTCACACTGTCATTTGTAATTGCATATAATATCTGATGTGCTGATTCTGGTAAGAGATCCTGTGAAATCTCGATAGGATGATTAATGGAACAGTATGAGACAATTTAAAACATGTTAGCTTTCCTCTTGGATTCTTATCAAAATGTTGTAATGAATTTGGATTCCTGCATGAGTTTTATACATTCTGGCTTTTAAAAGATGGTATCTTTATGTTAATCATTGTAGAGTGTAGAGCAAGTATTAACAAAAAACAGTCATATAATCCTCTTTTATATATTGGCATTCTTCTTAGAATATTTGCATTATTTTTATTATCTTAGAGAATATAAACACCTACAGTAATTACAGATGACCCATCAACCAACTATTATCTTATTGCAGCAATACAACATGTACAAAGGGGAGACAACATAATACATCAATAATTAAAGATCATATAATAAGCACAAAAACTGAGTGTGACTTTTCAGTAAGTAATCTCTTCCTGTAACATAACACTAATAAATGGTAGGTCTAATGTTACAGTCCTTTTAAAACCTGATGTGAATGAACCAAGGTCAACTTTGAAGGCTGACTGCCAAGTGACACATCTAACTTCTAACAATCATGGGCTGTACATCAAAAATGTTGAGGTTATGCATATTAGTAGAATATATATTACATAGAAGTTAATGTGGGTGAGTCTAGACTAAGGAGACATAAATATACCTATAACTACAAAAAGAGCAAATAAAGAATTTAAGATGAATTTCTTTACACAGAGAGTGGTCAGAATGTGGAACTCACATCCATGTGGTGTGGTTTGCATAGATGCCATTGATGCATTTACAGGAAGGTTTTTTGCATACAAGAGGGACAAGGGAATAGAGGGGCAGGATGGGAAGAGATAATTAGAATGGAAAAAGGCTCATGTAGAGTATAAACACCAATACAGAGCAGGTGGGTTGAACTGTTTGTTTGCTGTAGATTCTATATAACTCGACCACTATATATTCATCAGTTTTACCAGTTTAACCTAAGTGTGACATGAAGGTGCTTCAAACCACTGTAGCAAGGATTGACATTTCACAAAATCTGTCTTGGTTGCGACTGCTGCACAGAAAAATCTAAAGAATCTGTACCGGAATGCCAATAAAAATTCCAGAGCATTCACTTAGCTTGATTGTTCTATCACCTCTGATGCAGCAGCTGATGATTAACTTGCGTTTGAACCTCTGCATTCAGAGAATACAATTCTCAGAACATAATCCTGCCTGAGGAGATTATTATGGGCTGGAGATATCTGTATAAAGGGCCACAACAATATGCTATTGGCCACATGGCATTGCAGATATTAAAGCTGCCAGCTGTGCTGGAGTTTCCTGAGAATCTTAACTCTTGTGTCACCTTTGCCATATGTTTCTAGTACTATGATGTGATTAAGATGTCAATGAGTTCAATATATTGAACTAAAGCAAGCTTGATACTGTTATAAAACTGCCTCAATGGAGTGATTAGCCTAGAAATTTATTGTTTAAGACCCATTTTACAAGTGTAAAACAGATGCCTAAGCATTAAGAATGTTAGGAATAAGAGTAGAAGTAGCCTGCTCCACCATTACATAAGATCATGACTAATCTTCTACATCTGCTACACTTTCCTGCAGTATCCCCATATCCTTTGATTCCTTTAGTATCCAACAATATGTAATCTCTAACTTGAATATACTACACTATAGATTCAAAATGACAGGTGACACTTGAGCATATGTTCCGTCCCAGAAGTCTGGAAGCTGCCATATTGTTAAAGAATTTGAAAATGCAAAAAGAGGACCTAGCTCCTGCTTCAAGACTCCTTCTCAAAATGCTGCTACTGCTATTAAGTTCATTTTCAGCTTAACCAATGTTACTTAAAAGTCTTATTCAAATCAAAAATTAAAATGGGACAAATACATGAGTTCCTCGGGGCCTATATTTATTATTGCCAAAAAAGAGGCAAAATAGTAGGCATGTTCCATCATGTGCCTGTTTGCATGGGAACATCATCAAAACCTCTCACTAGCCTACTCCATCTTACGTCGAGGAGGGCCCATTCCTTGTGCAAATGACCATCAGTGACATTAAGAGCAGAAGGTCCACAAGGAACATTTCCCCCTGAGAAGTAAGGTTTTTGACCATTCCACACTCATTTGCTTCTCACTGAAATCTCACCCTCACATATCATGACAAAGGATTGCAGGCTTCAGTGGCTGTTCATCTGTCTCTGCTAACATCAAGAAGAGAGAATGCCTGCTCCCTCAAGACATATAATCAACCTTGTTGATGTCAGACAAGCTACCTGGGCCTGTCTGCCAAGACATTATGGATTACAGCCAAGCCCTTTGTGACCAGAGCTTTCAAGGCCACTCACCGCAGCCCTCTTAGAAGGCCTCAATAGTTATACTGGAGCATTCCACCTCTCTTGGTATAGCTATTGGGATTGCACCTTGTAGGGGAATAGATTAGATATGCGCACAAGAAAGGCACTAGTTTCCTATGTTCAGTGTTGCAATTGTCAAATGAATAGTGATAAATTATCTTTACAAAATAAGTGTTATTTTTCTCACATTGTTGTTGGTTTTGATATTCTTACCCATGTAAGGGCATCAAGCATGAATTTGAAATGCATGATGGTAGCTATGTGGGCAGAGTTAGATCGATAGGGGGACTGTGGGTACATTGGGAAGCGGATGGAACATTCATGAGAATCTCACACCAATGAGTTGCTGCCTGTGAGCTCTGACACTTGGCATCACTGCTGGTCTTTGCTCTTCCTCTGCAGTCTCAGCTCCTGGATCATCTTCCTGATCCTCAATATTTTCTTGCTATTATGGCTTCAACTCTTTGTTTTATATTCTTTCATGTGGTGTGGGCATCGTTGGCTAGGCCAACATTTATTACTTATCCCTAATTGCCTTTGGGAAGGTGGTGGTGAGCTGCCTTCTTGACCTGCTGCAGTCCATATGGTTTAGGTACACCCACAATGCTTTAGGAAGGGAGCCCTAGGCTTTTGACCCAGGAACAGCAAAGAAATGATGATATACTTCCAAGTCAGGATGGTGTGTGGCTTGGAGGGGAACTTGCAGGTGATGGTGTTGCCATGCATCTGCTGCCCCTACACAAAATTTTAGAAAATGGAACTCGAAAAGAGTGCGAGTGATAGGCCAGAAAATTATAGGCTGGTGAGCCTGACTTCGGTGGTGGACAAATTATTGGAAACAATTCTGAGAGACAGGGTAAACTGTAACTTGGAAAGGCACAGATTGATCAGGGATAGTCAGCATAGTTTTGTTAGGGGAAGATTGTGCCTTACAAATTTAATAGAATTTTTTAAGGAAGTAACAAGGAGGATTGATGAGGGTAGTGCAGTGGATGTTGTCTACATGGATTTTAGTAAGGCATTTGACAAGGTCCCACATAGCAGACTGGTCAGGAAAGTGAGACCTCATTGGATACAGGGGAAGGTGGCAGGTTGAATCCAAAATCGGCTCATTGACAGGAGACAAAGGGTATGGTCGATGGATGTTTTTGCAAATAGAAAACGGTTTCCAGTGGTGTTCCACAGGGCTCAGTGTGAGCAGTTTTTACAAGTTTTTACAGTTTTTAGCACAAGGTGGCCCTGTTCCACAGGGCCCGAGCAGTTTTTAACGATTTAGACTTAAATGTGAGAGGCATGATTGGGAAATTTGTAGATGACACAAAAATTGGCCTTGTAGTTGATAGTGAAGAGGAGAGCTGTTGACTCTAGAATTATATCAATGGTTTGGTTGAGTGGGCAGAAAAGTGGCAAATGGAATTCGATCTGGAATAGTATGAGGTAATTTATTTGGGGAGGGCAAACAAAGGAAGGGAATACTCAATAAGTGGGAAGTTATTGAGAGGGGTAGAGGAAGTGAGAGACCTTGGAGTGCATGCCCACAGGTCCCTGAATGTGGCAGGACAGGTCATCAAGGTGGTCAAGAAAACCTATGGAATTCTTTCCTCTATTGGGTGAAGTATTGAATACAAAAGCAGGGATGTAATGATGGAACTGTATAAAACACTGGTTAGGCCACAGCTGGAATTTTGTGTACAGGTCTGGTCACCACATTACAGAAAGGAGATAATTGATCTGGGGAAAGTGCAGAGGAGATTTACAAGAATATTGCCAGGACTTGAAAATGTAGCAATGAGGAGAGATTGGATAGGCTAGGGTTGTTTTACTTAGAACAGAGGAGGCTAAGGGGTGACCTAATTGAGGTGTACAAAATTATGTGGGACCTAGATAGGGTGGACAGGAAAGACTTGTTTCCCCTAGCTGAGGGACCAATTACCAGAGGGCATAAATTTAAGATGATTGGTAGAAGGATTAGAGGGGACATGAGGAAAAGCTTTTTCACCCAGAGGGTGGTGTGCATCTGGAATTCACTGCCTAAATCAGTGATTGAGGCTGAAATGTTCAACTCATTTAAAAGGTACCTGGATCTGCACCTGAAGTGATGTAACCTGCAAGGCTATGGACCAGGTGCTGGAAAATGGGATTAAGATGAGCGGCTAGTTTCTTTTTTCTCTTTTTATCAGGCACAAACACGATGGGCTGAATGGCCTCTTTCTGCACTGTAACTTTTCTATGGTTCTTCAAAGATTCTATTCAGGTAGTATAAAATTTATGGTAATATAAAAATTGCTAAAAAGTTGCAGGGGTGCAGGTGCATGTGCAAATTGGGAATGGGCTGTCACGTTGCTAAATTCGTCATAATTGCACCGAGTACTTGAAAAATGTGACTAACAATGTTGAATTTAGTCTCCCTTTTTATTGCTGTCTTCATGGTATTCCGTATATTCTTTTACCTACAGTGCATAGCAGCTCAGTTTATGTGTATTAAAATCAATGCACATTTCACACCTGAATAACTTTATATGTCTGCTAATAGTTTGAATGCATGACCCGTGCTATTTCAAGATGATGGATCATTTTGCCACTCGATGAGATGAGCTGCCAGTTTTATTTTTGGTCAGGTAACCTCCCTTCCACTGGTAATAAATTTGTGAAGTTACCTGAGTGGTTTAGATTTAGCTTCCACTGTATCTGTTTCTTGCCAAAATAAGTGAGGGTGCAATATCCCCAGAATTCATTAATTTGCATCTGGTTTTACTCCATTAATGAAATCAGAACTATACACATTTGTTTTTCAACTTCAAATATCATTGGAGTTGTTTCACATCGATACAGTGGGTTGCTCATGGAGGTTAAACAAGAAATAGCGGCACAGCAGAACAAGGCAAATGATTGTGTTCCGAGACAAAGCCCAAAAGTACAGAAACTTGACCTGTGGTAATAAGAGTTGTGAATAAAACTTTAATAAATGTGTTACTGGGCCCTAGCCTTACTTGAATGTTTGAGTTGCACTTTGGTAGAGTCATAGGAGCTTTATTTTTCAACTTTCTTGACTGACAATGCAGCAGAGCACTTGAAAACTTTTCTCTGGTGAGTCAGAATTCCCTTGGCATGGAACCAAATAAAATCAAAACTTCAGAAAATGCCAATCAGTAGGTGCACTTGTAGAATCAATGGGCGGACTTTTAACTTTTGACATTAGTGCAAAATATTTGGTATCTAATTGATCACCTGCTATGTATTTCTCCTAATTACTATTTCCAAAGAAGCCAATGGGCAGAATTTTGCCCTCGGCGGGTGGGATCGGCGGGGCTGGTTGAGAAGCCGACCGCCGCTCGTGATCGGCACCGCACTGCAATTTCACACTGGCGGACAAAGTAAAGTCCGCCCAATGTTAAATGCAAGCGGCAGCGCTGAGCGTTACCTGTGTGGGAGGGGGGTGAGTGCAAGCCAGCCAAGTGCGAACTTTGCGCATACGCGCAGAGCTGCCTCAGGGAGATGAAGAGATATAAAAAAAAATGTGATAAAACATGTCCCCTCATGTGATTCTGTCACATGAGCAGGGACATGTTAATGAAAAATTAAAGTTTTTATTTGATTTTGGAAGCCACATCCCACCCGTGGGTGAGGTTTTCAAAAAAATGCAAAGGCCGCTTGGCCTTTTCGCCTGCCCGCCAACTGTTAGGTTAGACAGGCAGCGAAAAATTTAATTTAATTGATAAATTAATGGCCTTAACAGGCCTTTTAATTGTTGGCAGGCGCTGTCGGCTCCGGCGTGCACCTGTCGATCGAACTATCGCGTGACTGCGCGTTGACTTCAGTACTCAACGCGCGTCATTTCACGCTCGAGTGGGTCGGGCCGAGCCAAAATTTCTGCTCAATGAAAAGGCACACCAGTAGCTATGTCTCAATGGGCTGCAAGCCCAATATTGCCAATTTTACACTATTATTAGAAGTACAATTACGCTCTAAGATACATATTGCTTGTGTGAATCTAAATATTTTTGACTTGTATTCAGATACAATACACTGATCTTGGGAATTAATAAATTAAAGTTTTCATATAATGCAGTGCCTACTAACATCAATGACAGTTCCTTAGTGTTTTGGGAGTGCTTTTGTTGTGACACGCAATGACATAGAAGCCTGGTGTAGAGGAACTAGAAAATTGAGATAAGTGTTCTTGTGGGAAGAGAAGACAATGGTAAAGATGTTATGGCTATGATTATGTTGTTATGAGTGGAACTAGTTGAGGGCAGACAATGTAACTGGAAATTTGAAGAGAGGAGTGGGAGCAGGTTGGTGTGGGTAGCCATGTTAATGGCCCCAGAGTGGTTGAAGAGAATGAGGAGGCCTGATGCACCACAGTCACCGAGAATATAATTGTCTCAATTCTGAAGCAGGGATAAAAATCCTCATTGCAGAGATTCGAATAGGGAATCCTGAAGCATTGGCATGCAAGACAAATGAAAAATGAGATGTAAGTTTGCATGAGGGCTTGGTATAGCTCAGGAGAACACATGGAACAGGCTACACTTGGCAGAAATAATCCTTAGGGCCAACCATACAGTATATGGTCTAGTTAGCACTGCTTCATTGTTACATTCCTTTGTGCTATCTTCTTTCCATCTGTTTCTAGGTCCTGCAGGTGATGTGTGCAGCACTGAGTCTACCTACCACCTGCTGCCATTAATGGTACTCTAGTGCCCTGTGGGAACAGAGTTCTGAAGTGCCAATATTAGGCAACCTTCCTTGCACCCAGCAGCATGTGCCCTTAGCTATCTTTGAAACATAGGAGCAGCTGCTGTTCTTCTCAATCACTTGCCCAAAGGATTAGTTTTGTGCAGCTACGTTGAGTTCCTTTCAGTTTATTTATATCTGACATGTCTCCTCATTTACTTCATTGGCAAAGACCCTACAAGTATGTGAAGATTGATTTTGATGCTTGATAAAGCTGAAATAAATATTTGCTCCCAGTTGCAGGCACTTACCTCTAAGTTATTTAATCTTTAATTCAAACTTGATCGGGCCAGAAATTTCATTTGCTTCATTGGGCTAGCTTCCGACACAAAGCTGAACAGGCAGCTATTGTAATAAACCAGAGAGCAAGTTTCAGGGAAGTCAGTGAACATCTGCACTAAGCATGTTTAGGCCAATATTGCAGTACAGTAACTTTCTTTGTGACAGGAGTGCAATTTTAGACTTTTAGGTTTTTAATGATGAGAATGGGGGAGAAAACAGACAAACGCGATTCCGGATTTTAAATAGAAGTACAAAGGAACTTCTTGACATAGAGCTGTTAATGTTTCACGTTATTCATGTAGTATCAGGAATCTCAAATGAGTTGGTTTTTTGCACAGGGAGGGGTCTACGTGAATGAATAGTGGGAGTTTCATCAGATGTATCTTGGAAGAGGCATAAACAATTGAAGAGATTTTCATGCAACAATGTTTCAGCATAAAATCAGCATTATACAGTTATATGTTAATTTCTTTGCAAAGACTTGGCAAAAACTGCACTTATGTCATTGTTATACTAGTATTTTCCAGGAAATTATGATATATATGCTCTTGTAGTGAGACAGATGTATCTTAGTGGAATAGCTGCAAAATTAAAATCATTAATATTAAATATGGCTAACATATTCATCAATAAATTGTACTTTGAGTGCTTCTCTAGCTGGCTTTTCAGTTTTATTGCGAATGTAACAGTCTTGAAAGGCAATAAAGGCAGAAAATGCTGGAAATACTTAGCAGGTCTGATAGCATCTGTGGAGAGAGAATCAGAAACAAAGTTAACATTCCAGGTCAATGACTTTTCACCAGAACTGGGAAAAGTTAGAAATGTAATAGGTTTCAAGCAGGTAAAATGGGGAAGGTTTGGTAAAAGAATAAAGGACAAGGTCTGTGATAGGCTGAAGGACAGGGGAAATATGATGTCAAAAGAGATAGTCATGCAGGACCAAAGCGAGTGGTAAGAGGGCAAGAAAAGAAATATAGTCAGAAGATGCGCTTAGAACAGCTGCTATCTAAAAGCAAAAACCAGGATAAGACCAAAACCTGCAAAGAAAAAGGAAACAGAATGGGGCAGAGATTACAGTCTGAAATTGTTGAACTCGATGTTCCAAGTTTGTAAGGCTGTAAAGTGCCCAGTAGAAAGAGGAGGTGCTGTTCCCCAAGCTTACATTGAACTTATTAGAATGCTACGGGAGGGTCAAAGACATGAGAGGTCAGTGTGAGAGCAAGGTGGGGAATTAAAATGACAGGTGATGGGTAGCTCGGGTCATGCTTGGAGACTGAATGGAGGTGTTCCACAAAGCAGTCACCCCATCTGCCTTTGGTGTCCCAAATGTAGAGCAGACTGTGTTGCAAGCAGTGAATGCAGTACAATTGAAAGTAGTACACATAAATCAGCATTTTACCTGGATGGAATGTTTAGGGCCTTGGATGGTGAGGATAGCAGGTAAAAGGGCAGGTGTTGCATCTCTTAAGCTTGCATGGAAAGATGTCATGGGAAGGGGGGTTTGTTGAGGATGATTAAGAAGTGAACCAGGCTGTCATGGAGGGAACGATCACTTCAGAATGCTAAAGCGCAGAGATGGCCAGGTGTGTTTGCTGGTGACATCATACTGCAGGTGGCAGAACTAGCAGAGGATGATCCATTGAACACAGAGGCTTGTGGGATGGATAATGAGGACAATGGGAAACCTGATGGAGGGGAGGCCATGAGAGCAGAAGTGCCTGAAATAGAACGGGCACAAGAGTCCAGTCAACCACAGTGGGGAAATCCTTGCTTGAGGAGAAATGGGGACATATTAGAATGCTAGTATGAAAGGTTGTATCATCTGCACAGATGTGATGTAGGCAGAGAAACTAGGGGAATGGAATAGAGTTTTTACATGTGGCCAGTGTTAAAGATAGAACAGAGTAAAAGTCTGAAGCACATAGAATTATTATAATTTGGGACCAGGTTGGCTGTCCATCCCTGCCCCACCTGTTAAATCAGAAATAAGTAAACTGGGTTTGAGTTTGGGTTTTTTTTGTTTCCCACTCAACCCAAACCAACATGATTTTGAGGGTTGAAGTTCCTCCAATCCATGGCCAGAATTTTACATTCAGGGGTTGGGCACGCGCTTGACCCGACCAAATGGAAAATATTGTCAAATGGCGTCGGGCGTGCTTCCCAACGCCATCACGCACTCACTCAATTCCAAGTGCCTGTAGGCGCTTATGTGAATCGGATCCTGCTGGTTTAAAGGGCCAATTGAGGCCATTAACAAGCCAATAAACAGCGATTTTACGCTGCCCGCGTGATTTTTAGCTTGCCGCACGGGCGAAACGGGTGGGCGGAAATCATGTTTTAATCATTTCCTCATCCAGCATTTCAGCACCTCAGGTCCTCATCATTCCTGGAAGGTTCCCCTGATTATTGCAGCTCAGTGATCCTTCATTTTCAAGGCACTGGCCCTCTGCCTCCCATCTAATGGGGATAGTGTATTCCGCCAGCAGAACCTGCTCTGAACAGGAAGAGAGGAGCAGGATGGAGGGGAGGCCAGGTGAGCACGGGCAGTGTTCCAGGGACAGACCTTTAAGAGGAGATGCAGGGGCTCAGTTGGTGCAGGGCCAGCAGGGAGGCCAAGGCGGGAGGCCCAACGGCTAGTGTTCAGGTGGCACTCCAACTACGTCCAGATGTCCGAGGTCCAATGTCGCAGGAGGCTCTGCCTCTCCAGGGACACAGTGACAGCAATGTGTCACATGATAGGTCTGGAAATCGCCTCCAGCTGCGTGGACAGACACCCCATGCCGGTGGCTTTGAAGGTCACAGTGGCCCTCAACTTCTGTGCCTGAGGTTCTTTTCAGGGCTCCGTGGGGGGTCTGTGAGGTGTTCCTGAATCAGCTGCACACAGTTGCGTGAAGCTCGAGACTGATGCTATCTTTAGAGAGATGCTATCTCTCTGCCTCTGCCAGCTCCTCATGCGAGTGTGATGTTCCCTCACCACAGTGCTTTCCCTGTGGAGCTGAAGAACTAATGCTCACCAATATGTGAGTACCTGCGCTGGTGCCTGGTTCAGAGAGACAGTGTGATGCTGGTGCAGGTCTGCTGCTTTTCCCGGAGCTCAATGGGGGGTCCTCAGGGTCGGCAGTGGCTCCTGCAGATGGTGCATCCGCGGGAAGAAGGCACAAGGTCAGTACATTCAATCATCACAGTCACTATGCATGCTCGGCGGGCTGAGGAGACAGTGGAGACCTGCTGCATGGTGCCATCTGCACTGGAGCTTCAATGGGCTCTCTGGCTATGACAGTTCAGTTTCTGATGAGAGGAGCCTGTTATGTTTCCAGTACCCACCACACACGCATCTGTCACTTGCACCCTTACCTTCATCCGAGACCCCTCCCTCACCGTGACCGAAGGAGCGAGCTGGCCAGTGGCATTCCAGCTCCAGTGCATCAGTCTCGTGCTTAGTGAGGATGCACAGATTTGGCACTCCTCCACCTGTTCTGTGGCATTCCGTGGCATTATGACTCCTCTTCTCCTGACAGGTAAAAATAGCCTCATTATTTCTCCGTCTCCCTGAAGGTCCTTTCCTGGTCCCCACTTGCCCGCCCACCCAGGCATTAGCGGGCCATGCCACTGTGACACCTCTCACCCTGCAATGCACTGAGGTCAGTTGTGCTGACATCCCAGTCTTGGCAGGGCAGGCTTCAGTGCCAGTTGGAATACACACTCTTAGATCCCTGAATGTTCTGAGATACGGGCACCCGACTAAAGTTCTCCGCGCAGGTCCCTGCTATCTCTGCACTTACCCTTGCTGAGCACCAAAGTTCATTGAAGCTTTTGTGGTACTGAAGCCACACACGGCGCACCATGTCGTGCCCACTGATGATGGCAGCGACCTCTGACCAGGCCTTCTTGGTCAGGCGGGGCGGCATTCTCTTGCCGTCCCTGGGCACTAAGATATGTTGCCTGGCATTGACCTCCTCGACCAGCTATGCCAGGCACTCATCTGAGAAAAAGGGGCAGAGTGCCCACCCAGCTTGCCCTCCCGCCTTTCATGACCACCAGGTGCTGAAACCATGACTGCACACCTGGACACTTCTTGGACAGCTTCAAAACAGCTCCCTCAGCCTCCCCCACACCTCCTGGCAGCCTTCAGGAAGTTGCCTCTTCTGTTTTTGAACACCCCACCGGGTTCCCATTGGACCCGGCGCCCGACGCATTCCCACCCCCACGCACAGAAGAACCAACCAGCAGTCATGCTGGGCGGGCCTTAATTGGCCACCCAGCATAATATCGCAATCACAGCGCGATCTTGGCAGGGAGCAGGTTTTACTGCCGCTTCCGGCTGCACCAACTTCGGGCGCACCCTGAGGGTAAAATTCAGGTCCATAAGTATGAAATCACACAACATTCTCTCATGGTGCTTAATGCTATAAATTGTGGTATAAGGTCGGATTAACAGAAGAAATCCAACAGTATGCTTAACCACAGCAGTTTTGCAATGGTCATACATATATTTTCAGCACATTTTCAAGCCACACTTGTTTTAAATAATGGGAATACATATGACGATGGCACTACATTAAATACATGATGAGATAGCCAAGTCACTTGAACCATGGGATAGGTTTTTACTGCCCCGCCATGGCATGTCTCCCCCTGCTGGATGTGGTGAGCCATTTAAATCTCCATTCAGTTTGGCGGGACCGTAATATACCACCGGGTGGGAGGGGCCATGATTCCGAAATGCCTGTTCTGGCAACAACACGGAGAGATCAGGGCAAATAAGATGATTTTTTAAAGGACTGCTGAAAGCAAATGCCTTTCCCCATTACCGAGGCACAAGTAAAATTTCTCCTTTCATGTACAAATGGAATTTGTTTTCTCTGTAAAGATTAAACCGTGAATGAAATCACGGGAACACACATCTCTGAAATGTGTAATTTTTGAGAATGTAATATCACTGGCTATTTGATAATTATTGGCAAAACACACATATAGCCAATGGCCATTAGCACACTATCCCAACAGATGCAGAATATTTTGCCTCCCAGGTCATCTTCATAGCTTCAGGTCTAATACCAGTGGGAAGCGACAACAGGCTGGTCAGTAGGAGAACAATTTCACATGGTAGGTGGACTGATGAAATGTGATCCCTGGTTAGTCATAGGAAGGTGGGTTTGGGGGAGCCTCAAAGCGGTGGTTGGGGGAATCAGGGATAGAGGGGCAGCTTACTTCCCATAGTTTGGGTGGTGGGAAAGTCATACAGCTTCCCCATGCAGGTCTGTGGTTAAAATAGCAGTTGGGTCCCAATGGCATCATCAGAGCCCAAACTGCATATTTAACAAGAAACCCCATAGGCTTTGGTCAGGTGTCCCTTTCAGCAGTTTAAAGATGGAACCTGTGGGATCAGTGTGAGACACTGTGGTAATCTGAGGTGCAATACACCTTTAAGAGAATGTGAGCAGATTGACCACGTAATTGTATTACCCAATTGCTGTGTAGCACGGGCTACAATGTTAATCAGTAGTTTAGAATAGGGTCTGGTTGGAGAAGCACCCATGTGTTAGTGCTCTGTTACTTGTGTAAGTAAACAGCATGTGCTTCATCTTATATTGGTCTCTGTGTCTGCAGTACCTTGTGTTCCAACTCACTCACTAGTAGATAGGCGTGCAACCGTGTTCGCTGAGCAAACCGGGCCAACAGAAGCATAACAACTGGCAAAACAAGACCAGTCAATGACACTAAAGGAAGCTGCGAAAATTAAACGGAAGTAAATCAGCCGTACCTTGCAAGGCGATTGTAAGTACAGCCTTCATCATAGTCATTGGAGTTATCTTCTCACCGTATGCCACAGTTTGGCTGTATTGAACTGTTTGATCAGACCACCAGTGACTGGTCAAATTATGTTGAATGCCTCATGTTCTTCTTTTTGGCCAATGACACACTGGGGGAGGAGAAGAGGCAAGCAGTCCTCTTATCGACGTGTGGCAGTAAAATATACAGCCTAATTTGTAGTCTAACTGCACCCAACGCCCCAGATTCCAAGAGTTTGATGGGGTTGGTAAAACTAGTGAAAAGCCACTTTCAGCAGAAACCTTCGGTAACAACGCAGCGTTTTAAATTTAATTTGCGGTGTCGCACTCCTGGAGAGACAGTTGCTTGTTATGTAGCAGCCTTGAAACAACTGACAGAGCACCGAGAGTTTGGGACATCGATTAACGACATGTTAAGAGACTGATTAGTATGTCGGATTAATGAAGATGCCATTCAAGTAAGGTTATTGTCAGAAACGAATTTAGACTTCAGCGAGGTGCTGGAGTTGGCGCTCGCAATGGAGAGCACAGTCAGGGACTCAGAAGCAATCAAGCGAACACAAAATGGTGCCGTCCCTCACGTTGGGAGGGAAACACCGGTTAGAAATGACGCGGAAGTGCAGGGCTCGCGGAAAGACCGAAAACAGCCACCATTAACAGACCCGTAAAAAGTAATGGTTTAACAGAGAAAACCCACATTCACAATAGCAGGATTGAAACTAGGCAGCCTGCAAGCGAACGACAATTTAAAAGAATCGAGCGTTACTACTGCCATCGTGATGGGCACATTATGCAATATTATAAAGACAGATTAAAACAAAACTTTAAGCAAAAAGGTAGAAGTCGTGAAATCCACATAATAGAGGAACCAGAAGAAACAGAGTCAGACATTCACTCACGACACAACTTAAAAATGGGTAAAACAAAGCCAATCTACGTGACAGTGGAAGTCAATGGGAAACCCATCCGAATGAAGAGGGTTACAGGGCTTCCATTACAGTTATAGGGAAACATACATTCAAATATCTGAATGGAGGAGACCACTCATTAAATCTGGAAAATTCAGATGCTAAATTAAAGACGTGTACTGGTGAAGCCATACGAGTAAGAGGTATATGCAAGGTTCCAGTACACTATGGAAATCGGTCTGTTAATTTCCCTCTGATAGTGGTAGCAGGGGAGGGTCCAAGTTTACTTGGTTGGAACTGGCTTAAGGAAATAAAGTTGGAGTGGACCGAGGTTTTTCAACTCAGAATGAAAGATCTGCAAGAATTATCACAGAAATATGTCTCTGTGTTTAGGGAAGAGCTTGGGAAGATTCAGGAGCTGCAAGCTCTTCCCTGAACACAGAGCCATATTTCTGGGCAACCCCCAGACACTTGAAGGCGAGGACAGTCTCCTATGCATTATGAGAGAAAGTTGATGTTGAATTAGACAGGCTGGAAAGGTTGGGAGTCTTACAACCTGTACAATTCTCCGAATGGGCAGCGTCCATTGTTCCAATTCTAAAGCCTGGCCAGAGTGTACGAATATGCAGGGACGACAAGTTGACCGTGGCCAGACTTGACAGGCATCCTATATTGAAAATTGATGAATTGTACTCCGAGCTGGCAGGGGGAAGCACATATGTAGAGCTCGACATGAGCCAAGCTTACCAGCAAGTTGAGCTAGAAAAGGTCTCTTGAGATTTTGTGACTATCAACACACATAGCGGGTTATACCAATATACCAGGTTACCATTCAGAGTCTCATTGGCTTGTGCCATTTTTCAATGGACAATGGAAAATTTACTCCAAAGTTTGCCCCATGTTGTGGTTTATCTCGATGATGTCCGCCTAACAGGGTTAACTGTTGACAAACACCTGGCTAACCTGAAAGAGGCATTGAAACACTTCTCATAAGCCGGAGTACTTTTGAAAAGAGAAAAATGTATCTTCCAAGAAAAAGATGTGGTTTACTTGGGTCATGGGGTCGACTTGCAGGGCCTTCACCCAGTAGAAAACAAGGTGAAAGCTGTTCATGAGGCGCCAAAAAACACTATAGAACTCAAGTCCTTTATGGGAATGATTAACTATTATGGCTATTTTCTCCCAAATTTGTCAACAGTACTGGCTCCATTACACGGTTTGATCAAGAAAAACTACAGGCGGACTTGGCAAGCTCCACAACAACAGGCTTTTACGATAGTAAAGCAGTTGCTCCATTCATCGACACTGTCGGTACATTTCGACTCGAAAAAAGAATTAATTTTGACCTATTATGCATCCCTTATGGAGTAGGGGCAGTACTCTCCTACCAGATGGGTGGGTGGCTCCAAATGGCTCATTGGTTACATCGCAAGAACACACAATGTTGCAGAACAAAGATACTCATAAATAGAGAAAGAAGGCTTGTCCATCGTATTTGAAGTAAAAAAGTTCCACCAATACATCCATGGTCGCCACTTTACCATTGTATCCGACCACAAGCCACTACTAGGCTTGTTCAGGGAAGATAAGGCAATACCCCCCAATTACTCATTCAAAGGTGGGCACTGATTCTAGCTGCTTATGAATATACTTTTATCTACCAGCTGGGAAGCCTGATTGCAAATGCCGACGCACTGAGCTGACTATCTCTAAAAGACAGCAATGTGTGAATGCCCCAATACCTCAAGAACTTGTCTTGTTATTAAACTTTCTGGATTCGTCACCAGTACATGCCAAACAAATAAGAGAGTGGACAGACGGTGATCCAGTTTTGTCTTATGTAAGGGAACAAGTCTTACAGAGATAGTCTAACGAACCAAAGTCTGAAGAAATGAAGCCTATTTTAACAGGAGATACGAGCTCACCTGCCAGGATGGCATCTTGCTGTGGGGAGTGAGAGTTATTGTGTCTCTGAGAGGAAGAATGCCATTATTGACCAAATTGCACAGTGCTGACCCTGGCACCTCTAGAGTGAAAATATTGGTGCGCAGCTACTTATGGTGGCCAGGGATGGACACAGAAATCAAAAACTTAGTCAAGAGTTGCATACAGTGCCAACAGGTATAGAAATTGCCCCCTTCCATTCCATTGCATCCCTGGGAATGACCAGGAAGGCCATGGTTCCACCTCCATGCTGACTACCATGGACCTTTTTTGGGCCCAATGTTCCTCTTGATTATAGATGTTCACTCGAAGTGGATGGATGTATACGAGGTGAGTTCACCCGCATCTGCCGCCACCATAGACAGATTGCATCAAAGTTTTGTGGTACACGGGTTACCAGAGATAATAGTGTCTGATAATGGAACGACATTCACCAATGGGGAATTCCAAAGATTTACAAGTCTCAATGGCATAACACCATACCACCCTGCATCCAATGGTTTGGCCAAGAGGGCAATCCAGACCTTCAAGTCTGGAATGAAAAAACTGGATGGAGACTCTATTGCAACTAGATTATCATGTTTCCTACTCAGCTATAGGACTATGTCACACACGACCACCAGTATTACCCTCGCAGTTATTGATGAAGAGACATCTCAGGACACAGTTGAGTTTCATAAGGCTGAATTTAGTAGGGAGGGTAGAGAGAAGTCAGGAGGCCCAGAAAAATGGACATGATTACCACATACTTGAAAGAAACTTCACTGTTGGAGACATATTTTTTGCAAAGAGCTTTGGAGATGGGCCTAAATGGCCAGGTGAAGTTAGTGCAGTGACAGGACCCCTTTCCTATCAGATATCTGTCGAAGGTTGGATAATTAGGATGCACGTAGATCACCTCAGGAAAAGGTAAACAGATCTACAAGAAAGGATACGCCAAGCATTCCTTTTGGAGTCTACACCACATGTGGAAGGAACTCCACTTGGTTTGGGAGTACCTGTAGGATCTGTTGAGCCTGAGAGAGTGGAAAAGACAAACTTACAGGTTGCTACTGGAGAGCCTAGTGGACAGATAACTCCTGAGAGGGAGGCCTTGGATAAACCATCTGAAGTTGTAGAACTACGACGCTCAACACATTTGAAGAAACCTCCAGAGAGACTGAATTTGTAGTTTATTTAAGCAAATAGTTGATATATTGTAAAGACTGTAAATTGTACTTTCAAGTAAAGGGGGAGGAATGTGGTATTCTGAGCTGCAATATACCTTTAAGAGAAAGCGAGCAGATTGAGCACATGATTGTATTACCCAGTTGCTGAATAGCACGGGCTACAATGTCAATCAGTAGGGTCTGGTTTGAGGAGCACACATGTTATTGCTCTGTTACGTGTGTTAATAAACAACATGTGCTTCATCTTACATTGGTCTCTGCGTCTGCAGTATCTTGTTTGCCAACTCACTCACCAGTAGATAGGCATGCAACCATGTTCGCTGATCAAAGCAATCTAACAGAAGGAGCATAACTGACACTGATGAATGAGTCTCACATGCGATTTTACCTGCCAGGTTTTTGCTGAATCAATAATGTTTTCATGACTTGTTGCACATTTTAACTCTTTAGCTGACACAATTTAACTCTTGTCTAACTCTTTACAGACTGTGATAATATGCAGCCTGTGGGAGGGAATGGGGCAGGAAGAAAAGATTTCTAACTTGTGCCAATCTTAAAACAGCTCTTTTAACTCAGAAACATCCATCTTCTTGTTTGAACTATGTTTTGGAGAAGTCTATTTTGTGAAGGTGTATATTGAATGTTGTACCGAACAGGGGATCTTGCTTTCCTCTGGTTTCTGGGTAAATTCTGCTTTAAAATTAAATTCAGACATTTAAAATATTTCATAGTATGTCACAATTCCTTACTCAGAATAAAGTACTCTGCCCAACAGGAATAAATATTCAGATTAATTAGGCTCACATGAAATTCAGATTATATCATTCCAAAGTCCAATTTAAAATGTTGGTCCATAAGCAAGGAGAGTCTCTGAGGAATTTATTTCAAAATCCTACTCGACTGCCAGGGAAATTACATGAATGGACGAACAAGAAGGTCACAGAAATCAGATGTCACAGACTGATTGCCACTTAGACTTCTAGGAATAAGGTGCCATATATATTTAACCATTAGACTGGCAGGAAAATGAAGCGCTGTAGATTCTGTGCTAAGACGTTACTACTGAAGTAGATGTCATGCACGTTCATCAATTAATCTGTTTTACACAAACTTAGGGTTGTATTCTCTAGAATATTCTCTAGGTGGCGAAGCTAACGGGTGGCCAGGCTGTGTGCTTGGTGTGTTCCCTCCTGTTCATGCACTCTATGCCCAATGGAAGGCCCCCTCCTCCAACAGCAAGGGCTTCCTCCACTTGTCCCCTCTCCTGGTCTCCCAACCGCCACCACTTCCATCGCCAGGGCCTGCCTGATTGGCCCTGGTGAAGTTGCCCCACTTAGCTGTTCATCCAGCCTATATCACTGTTCGGTCTCAGGGAATGTCTGCTGTTGCTGTTATGGCCGCCACTGCGGTGAAGATGCTGGGACTGGAGAGCTGCTGGCCATCTGTGTGGTATGGAGGCAGCAACCATGGCCTCAGGCAGCTAACTCTCTGATGATTGCAAAATCTGGCCATGGCTTCCCGGGCCTGGGGAGACAGGATTGCCCCCACTTTTCAGGTGGTGGGGGTGGCCACTGTCTCTGAGAAAAGTTCAGTCTGTACAGTTAGTTCATAAATCAGCCATGATCTCCTTTAATGGCAGAACTGGCAAGGATGAAATGGCTAACCCCTGTTCCTGTGTTCCCATAATTTGTCTAACTTCACTCGATTTCAATTTAAAATTGTTCCTGAGTTCAGCCCTATCACGTTGGCATACATTACTGCTCAACAAAGTCAGCTGGCAAAATGATAGGACCAATACAGTGAGAAATTTGTAATGTTCCAAGTTTCAATTTTCCACATCAGATTGAATTTCCTTTCAGTGAAAATAATGCTAATTCTAGTTTTGAAAAATCTCCCATCATTTAGATGAAAAAGCCATGGGCCCTAAATTCCACATTTTTGTGCCCGTTCTTCAGCTGTGAAATGGATACAACAATGATGAAATTAGCAGTGTAACGATCTGCGTCCGATTATTGTGTGTGTCAGGGTCACTTCTGAATTAGTCCTAAGATGTTTTTAGGTGGCCATGATGGACCACCTGTAAAGAGCACAGAATACCACACAATTATGCCTTCAAAATGAGGCAAGGATCTGCAACAGAAGGAAGAAGCTGAGGAAGAAACAGGAAGCTGGGACTTTAGAGGGAGAGCAAGGCCTGGCAGTGATGCCAACTGTCAGAGCTCAAAGGCAACAACTCACTGATAAGAGCTTCCCATGAATGTTCCCACTCGCCCCTCCGTCCATTAAACCAGTCCTCATAACAACCATCTGACACTCCAAATTTGTGTTGTCCTTACATGGCTAGAATATGAAGAGCAATCTGAGGCAAAAAATGTTTACTTTGCAAAGTTATTTCATTGCCCTTCATTTGACAATTGTTTGAACTGAACACAGAGAACTAAAAATCAACCTTATAGAAAGCTCTCGGGGAGAATTTTCCCAGTAAAATAGAGATGGGTTTCAGTGCATGTGGGAGATAAATCTTCTGAAACTGATGTTAGACCAGGATCCGTAAATCACCCCGATCTCTTCGACTTTCCCCTGGGCAAGTTCTGTGGCAAGAAGGGGTCCCAATTGATCTAATGAGAAACCAGTTGAGCCAATTAAAAAGGCAATTCAGTGTCCCTTTAATTCTGTATTCATTATTTCCCACCTAACGCATGAGTATCATTCTGTGTGTGCCCCTTGCCAGGTTGGAGCAGGCAAGTACATGTGGATGTGGTCCTTCAATGAAACTGGCAAGCTGTAAAGGCTTTGATCAGTGAAACTGGAGTTCCAGCCATGGTCAGGTGAGAGACTGTTGTTCTAAGCAATTCTTCCCTCAGATTTCTATCACTGCTTAAGATGTAATTGCTGACTCCTTGGAAGGCACTTCACCTGTCTAGCGCTTCACTCGCTTTCAATTGTACTTCCCTGCTGCCAGGCTTCAGCATGATAGGGGAGCAGCTTATGCACCTTCACCTCTGATGAGGAACAAGAGGAAAAGCCATACCATCACCGATGAGCAGCAGCAGCAGCTGCAGCACCAGCTGCCTTCTCCTCAGCCACACGCCCCTTTACAGGGCAGATTGAATTAACACTGGGATCCAGCTGGAAAGAACTGAGACTGCCAATACAGGGTCCACAGACAGAGGATCAGACCTCTCGACATGTCTGAGCACCAGTGCCTCAGGGAGCTCAGGATTTAATGGCAGATTGTTGCTGATATCTGCAGCCTTCTGGAACAAGACCTCCTTCCCACTGGAGCAGGGGGCATACTGTGGTAATTATGGATTTATCTAAGTGTGTAGCATACCTTTAAGAAGAATGTTACAAAGGAAAATCACATGATCTTGTGTCATCAATAGAGCAGTAGTGCAGGCTACCTCTGTAGTTAGTAGTCAGAAGTATGGAGATAGGGTTTGATATGAAAACACACATGAATTGCTGCTGAGTATCTTTGTAAATAAACAGAATGTGTTCCACCTAAGATGTGTCTGCTGATCAAATCTATCTACAGTACCAAGTCGGTCATCCCACAACAAGCATTCAACTGGGATTCACAAATCCCAACAAACTGGCGATGAGGATAAAGCAAGGATAAAGTGAAAATACAACAAACTGGCATCGAGAGCAAAATAAATTAACGGAAAAAACCAAGAGAAACAAAATCAGGCTGTACCTTGCACAGTAATTGTAAGTAGAAGTTCTGTTCAAATCATCAAAGCAGAACCCTCACAGATTGCCACAGTTCTGAAGAATTGATCCTTTTGATCCAGCCATGGACAATTGGTCTCATTATATTGAATGCCTCGCATTCTTTTTCCAAATGAACAAGAGTACAGGGGAAGAAAAGAGGCGAGCAATCCTCTTATCTACATGTGGGAATAAAGCCTACAGCTTGATTCGAAGTTTGACGGCACCCAGTGGCCCAGATTCAAAACATTTTGATGAATTGGTGGATCTTGTGAAGGGTCATTACCAGCTAAAGTCCTCAGTAATGATGCAACGGTTCAAGTTTAACTCGAGGAATAGAGCCCCAGGGGAGACAGTTGCTTGTTATGTGGCAAGTTTGAAACAGTTGAGAAAACATTTTGAGTTTGGAACATCTCTAAATGACATGGTCAGAGATCATTTAATGTGCGGTGTGAATAAGGACACAATTCAGAAGAGATTACTGTCTGAAACAAATTTGGATTTTAAGAAGACTCTAGAGATGGCACTGGCCTTGGCAGTGCTGTAAGGGATTCAAAAACCATACAGGGGGTGCAAAATGGCGCTGTCCTCCACATTGAGTGGGAAGCCCCAGCCAAAAAGGGCCCAAAAATGCAAGGCTCTGCCAAGAAGCAGGAAACAGCCACCACTAGCAGAAAAATAAAAATAAATGACTTAGCAGCGAAAACAAGGAGTAATTGCATTTGAGGTGGAAACAAGCAACCTTATAACGATTGGCAGTTTAAAAAAATTCAGTGCTTTTAATGCCATCGAAATGGACACGTAATAAGATGTGCAAGGAAAGAGTCAGGCAAACTTTTAAACAAAAGAAAAAACCCCGTGAGATCTACAATGTAGAAGGGCCTGAAGTAACAAATTCAGATACTTATTTGTTATTTAATATGAAGGTTGGAAAGACAGAACCAATCTTTGTCACATTGAAAGTAAATGGCAGACCTGTTAGGATGGAAGTGGACTCAGGGGCTTCCAGTAATTGTTGAACACACCTTCAAATATCTGAATTATGGTGAACATAAATTAAATTTGGAAGAAACTGATGCCAAATTAAAAATATACACGAGTGAGGATATCCAAGTCAGAAGCATAAGCAGAGTTACTTTCCATCATGGAAGCCAATCGATAAAACTACCCTTGATAGTAGTGAGGGCCCAAACCTTCTGGGACAAACTGGCTAGAGGAGATTAACTCTAGGGTGGGCTGAAACTTTCCAGCTGAGAGCAAATGGGTTACCAGAGCTACTACAAAAATACGCCTCAGTCTTCAAGGATGAACTTGGGAAGATCCAGGGGCTACAAACAAAAATTCATGTGGATCCAGAGGCAACCCCCCGATTCATGAAAGCGAGACCAGCACCTTACGCGCTGTGGGAAAAGGTCAACACCAAACTGGGCAGGTTAGAGAAACTGGGTGTTATAAAACCTGTACAGTTCTCAGAATAGGCAGTGGCAATAGTCCCTGTCCTTAAACCCGACCAAAGTGTCCGAATTTGTGGTGACTACAAATTGACAGTTTATGAAGTGGCTAAGTTGGACAGACACCCCATACCAAAATTGAAGACCTGTATGCCAAGCTGGCAGGTGGAACCGACTACATGAAGCTTGATATGAGTCATGCTCATCAACAATTAGAATTAGAGAAGGCCACCTGGGAATTTGTCACAATTAATACCAACAAAGGGTTGTAACAATATACTCGATTGCCTTTCAGGGAAAACATCTTACCTGCATCTACCCTGTCTATTCCTTTAAGTATTTTGCAGGTTTCAATGAGATCACCTCTCACTCTTTGAAACTCTAGAGAACACAGGCCCAGTTTGCCCAATCTCTCTTCATAAGACAGTCCCGCCATCCCCACAGCAAGTCTGGTGAACCTTCATTGCTTTCCCTTTTATGGCAATAATATCCTTTTCAGGAAAGGGGATCAAAACTGCACACAGCACTCCAGATGCAGTCTAACCAAGCTTCTATACAATTGTAGTCTATACAAGCTTCTATACTCCTGTACTCAAATCCTCTTGCGGTAAAGGCTAACATTCCATTAGTCTTCCTAATTGCCTGCTGCATCTGCATGTTAGCCTTCAGTGACATATGGACAAGGACACCTAGGTCCCTTTATACATCTACACTTTCTAATCTCTTACCATTTAGGAAATACTCTGCACATCTGTTCCTTCTACCAAAGTGGATAACCTTACATTTTCCCACATTACATTCCATCTGCAATGATCTTGTCCACTCACTAAGCCTGTCCAAATCCTCCTGTAGCCGCTTTACATCTTCCTCACAACACCCATTTCCGCCTAGCTTTGTATCACCCGTGAACTTGGAAATATTATGTTTGGTCCGCACATTCAAATCATTGATATATATTCTGAACAGCTGGGGCCCACTAGTCACAGCTGCCAACATGAGAATGACACATTTATTCATACTCTCTGTTTTCTGCCTGTTAACCAATCCAAGCCTGGCCAGTATATTGCCTCCTATCCCATGTGCTTTTATTTTGCTAATCAACCTCCTGTGGGGGACTTTATCAAAAGCCTTCTGAATATCCAAGTACACTACATCCATCGACACTCCTTTATCAATTTTGTTACTAACATCCTCAAAAAACTCCAGTCAACTTCATCAAACATGATTTCTCATTCGCAAATCCATACTGACTATGCCGAATCAGATCATGGCCAGAATTTTTAGCTTGTCGGGCGAGCGCGCGCCCGACCCAAATGAACGTAAAATGACACGCAATGACGTCGGGCGAGTCCCGATGTCAGAGCGCACAAATGCGCACCCGCCGACAATTTACAGGCCTATTAAGGCCATTAACAATGTAATTGAATGAAAGTTTTCACTGCCTGTCCAATCTTACAGTTGGCAGGCAGGCGAAAAGGCCAAGCGGCCTTTGCATTTTTTGTGAAATCTCATCCACGGACATGATGAGGCTTTGATCTGTCATAAAACAAATAAAAAATTTTCATGCTAATTTCTAGCAGCTCTGTGCCTCAGAGAGTTTTTCCTGTGCGCACTCGTGCGCATGTGTGAAGTTCTCCACTCACCCTCCTCCCCCTCCCCCATACAGGCAGCGCTGAGCGCCACTGTGCATGTTTCATGCTGGGCAGGCTTTAATTGGCACGCCAGCGTGAAGTTGCGGTTGGGCCCCAATCACTGGCGGCGATTGTCTTCCTGACCGCTCCCGTCCATCCTTGCCGACCGGCTCGGCGAGGGAAAAATAGGCCCATGATTACCCAAGTATCCATGTATCACATCTTATTATACATTTTTAGCATTTTCCCTACTATTGATGTAAGGCTAACAGGACTGTAGCTCCCTGTTTTCTCTCCCCCACCCTTCTTAAATAGTGGGGTGACATTTGCGACCTTCCAATCTTCAAGAACCATTCCAGAATCTACAGAATTTTGGAAAATGATCAGCAATGCAACCACTATCTCTATAGCAACCTCTTTCAACACTCTGGATGCAGAATATCAGGTCCCAGGGATGTCATGAAAATATAATAACTTTCATAATATTATCGGGATTTATTATAAAGCAGGAAGAGTGGGGCCTGGATAGTCTGTGTGTGTGTGTGTGTTTCTGTGTGTGGAGCTTAATTGAATTAAAGACAGCTGGTCGGAAGGCTTTGATGTATCAGAAGAGAAGCTAGGTTTGAATTGCTAAATAAGTAAACATGGCTGAAGTTTTAGAATGTGAGGTGTAAAGGACAGTATGCATTTTTAGATAAGCCAAAGTAGTTTGAAGTTCAAAGGAGAGGGTGAAATGTTACACTTAGCCAGAAGAAGCCAAACAGCATATTTATTTTTCCCAAAGCTTACTGATAAAATTGGTACTATGAAAGATTTTTATTATTAGAAAGGTCAAGTCCAAAGGCATATTGAAACAATAAAATTTGCATTCAAAGGGGAAAATATGCATAAAGGAGAGAAGGCTATGTGTAAGAAGAAGGAATTCTAAGATCTAACAAGTGTGAAAAGCCTCCATCCTCTATGTACCAAGCTGCTGCCTATAGGAACTGAGGCTAAGAGAATTCACTGTGAGTATCCCTGTCCAGGGTATTGTGTGCTTTGCCTGGGTCTGTTAAAATCTATTTTGTTTTTATTGTTGCCTTAACAGGGGGGTAATTTGGAGTCAGCTTAATTAGGGAAGCTAGGGGTTATCATAGTAATAATTTGTAGACCTATGTATGTGCTTAAAATTATTTATTTTATTAATAAATGTTTAATTTAGTTTTGTTAAAAAACCTCTACTGAATTCAAGGCACACATCTCAAAATAAAAATACAAATTGCACAACAGTTGTGGAAGTTGTTTCAAGTTTCCCTCTGGGATTTCAGCAGCTTAGCATTTACCAACCGCTGTGCCATAACAAAATTGGGGGTTCATCTGGGATATATTTGAAATTCCTTCATTGGTTTGGAGTCGGTGAATCTTAAGCTTATGAGTACAAGAAGCACTTTGAATTCAGGAGTTGGTGTGAGGTTTTATTTTAAGTGGTGACACTGCAAAATAGCTTTGGCAGTTGCTAAGGCTTGTCTGAAAGTTGAAGTTACAATTTTGGTTGGATTACAAAAGGTAAATAAAGCTAAATTAATGGGATTGGCAGATTAGTTACAACTAGCGTTACCTGCAGAGTTAAGGAAATCAGACATAATTGAAGGTATAGCACAGCATTTAAATGTGGAAGGAACACCTGAGAGATCGAGTTCTCCAAGGGGCGGGTCATTGGAATGAGCTCAAATTCAGCTGCAATTGAAAAAATTGGAACTAGAGGCAGCAGGAAAGGAAAAAGAAAGGGCATTCCAAAGGTAACAGGCAGAAAGGCAGGAGAGAGAAAGAAAGTAGGAAAGGGAATTAGAAATGGTGAGTTTAGAAAAAGAGGAAAGGGAAAAAGAGGGAGGCAGAGAATTCCATCTTAAAAGGCTGGCAGTTGAAAAAGAGATAGCAGGAGGTGAGGAAGGACTTAGTTCCAGATCAGAACTCAGTGCGGAGATGCTTAAATTTGTACAAGCTCTTCCAAAGCTTGAAGAAAGAAATATTGAAGCACTCTTTATTTCATTTGAGAAGATAGCTAAACAGATGAAATGGCCACAGGAAATATGGACATTGATGTTACAATCCAGGTTTGTGGGTAAAGCACAAGAGGTTAATGCTTCACTGTCAGAAGAAATGTCGGTGAACTATGATATGGTTAAAAAAAGGCTATTTTGAGTGTATATGAGTTAGTTCCTTATCAACTTTCAGTCCCATTAATTTCTCCAATACAGCCTTCTTATTTATACTAATTTCCTTCAACTTCTCATTCTCCCTAGTCCCTTGGATCTCTAAATCTGGGAGATTTTCTGTATCTTCCTCAGTGAAAACAGGCACAAAGTAATCATTTAGCTCCTCTGCCATTTCTTTATTCCCCATTGTGAATTCTCCTGACTCTGCCTGCAATGGACCCACAGTCTTAGGCAAACGCCTCCTTTTTACATACCTATATAAGCATTTACAGTCCATTGTTATGCTTTTTGCTAGATTGCATTCATATTCTATTCTTCTTTTCTTTACCAGTTTCTTGGTCTTCCTTTGCTGTATTCTAAAAAACTCCCAATTCTCAGGTTTACGTCTACATCTGGAAACTTTATAAGCCTTTCCTTTTAATCTTGTTTTGGTAGGAAGAATGAAGAGAGGCAATACAAAACAATAAAGGATATAATCCTAAACGAGTGCAGGAACGGAGGGATTTGGGGTATAAGTGCACAAATTGTTGTAGGCAGCAGAGCAGGTTGAGAAAGTGTTAAGATGACATCCGGGATCCTGAACTTTAGAAATAGAGGCATAGGCCTGAGTTTTTGCTGAGTTGGAAGGGCTCCTTGCCTGAGCCAAAATGGTGCTGGAGTCCTGAATCCAGAATCCCCAAACATGGCACCCACCATTTTTGCCGGGGCAGGGGAAATGAGCATGGAATATATTTTGACCATCTGCGGTTCATGGAGGTAGCTGCACATTTAAAAATGCAGTTGTCTTCACTCAGAAACAATTTTGGTCACCCAGGTTTCTGAAACACAACTTGTGGGCTTTGGACATTAGAGAAAAGGGTTGAAACTTGCTGGAGTTCTTTGGAGAGGTAAGGTGCCCTTTTGGAGAAGTCAGGTCCCCTTTTGGGAGCAGCCAGGTACCTGCTGGGATTACTAAGAGTAGATGTGAATGTGTGTATAAAGTGGATAAAGTCTGTGGAACTGTCAAGCTGTCAAGTCATTTACATTTTTGAAAAAAAAGCCTGCAGTTGAAAAAAATTAGTGCTTGCAATTTCACTAGCTGTTTGTTGACATAAGCCTGAGGGCTCTCTTTATAAGATTAGTGCTGCGTGATACTGTTTCCACACCTATCATTATCACAGCAAGGGGCTTGTAACTTCACAGTTTGATTTAAACAGAGATTTAAATGTATTGAATGCTTTTTTTTATCAGTCAGAATGTTTTTTTAACATACTTAAGTGTATAATAGATATTTGGAACCTTATTTTATTTCATCTCAGCATGGTTTCTGATGTCTACCCATAGTGGATACTGGGTGAGTTGGCATGGAGCTTGTAAGGGAAAGTGGTGCTGAATGGGGCATGGGTTGACCTGAGTTGGCACTTAGTTGGCATAGGGATATAAAGGGCCATGGGGATGAGTGGGGGGCCATGCGTTGGCATGAGTTAATGCTAAGTTGGCATCAGGCTATAAAGGGCCAATGGGGTGGGTAGAAGTGCATAAGTTGGCATGGAGGGTAAGAAGGGCTTTGGTGGGTGGGTGTGAGGCATGAGGGTGCATGAGTTGGCTTGGATGGGGCATGGGAAGTGTGTAGGTGTGAGTGGGTGTAAGAGGTGAGGGCTAGATGGTAGTTTTTTATTACACTCTTTTTATTACAACTGGGATGAAGCCCCAGAACACTGAGGTAGGCCGTTTAAAAAGCCTGCCTCAGCACCTGGCAATCCCTGTGGCTTCCTCCGCACTGTTTCCAGGTTGGTGGAACCGACTCCAGTTAACACCTGTGCCCCCACCCCTGGAATGAAAATCTGGCGGTTTGGTTTGGAGCAGTTTCTCCTGAGTTGAGTTTGAGGAGTATGGAAATTTCTCGACTCTGCGCTCCCAGGTCAGGAGCAAAACATTTGGCCCATAGAATACAAAAGCAAGGAAGTTATGGTGAAGCTTTATAAAACTCTGGTTCGGTCTCGACTGGAGTATTCTCCCAATTCTGGTCACCACCCTTTGAGAAAGGTGTGATGGCATTAGATAGGATGCAGAAGAGATTTATGAAAATGGTTCCAGGGAAGAGGGACTTCAGTTATGTGGATAGATAGGAGAAGCTGGGGTTGTTCTCCTTAGAGAGGAGAAGATTGAGAGGAGATTCGAGAGAGGTGTTAAAAATCATGAGCAGTCTGGGTAGATTAGATAGAGAGCACTATCTCTACTGATGGAAGGTTGACCAGGGGACACTGATTTAAGATGAATAGCAAAAGAACCATAGATGAGGAAAATCTTTTTCATGCAGTGAGTGGTTAGGATCTGACATCGCCTGAGAATATGGTGGAGGCAGAGTCCAATCGTGGCTTTCAAAAGGGAACTAGATAATTATCTGAAGAGAAAAAAGTTGCAGAGCTAAAGGAAAGGGAGGGGGAGGGGGACTAGCCTTCCCAGGTTATTCTCCATTTCTGTGGTTGCTGCAGCCTGAAACAGCAATGGCAGATTTTATGTATGATGTGCTGGTGGTGGACCCCGCACGTCAGCGCTTAAAATGTCGCGTGCTGACATCGGGCGAGCGCACTGACATCAGTGCACACCATCGCGATATTTAGCTGGGCGGGCGTGCGATGAAGCACCACGTATGCCCGCCATTAATTAAAGGCCTTGTTAAGGCACTTAACTCGGCAATCGACGCTGATTTTGAGGCTCCCGTGCGATCTTCGGCTCGGCGCACGGGCGCAACGGGCAGGCGGGTAAGTGATTTTTTAACAAACCTCATCCACGGGCGGGATATGTAGGCTCAGAGGGGTTGTTAATGTTTTATCTGAAGTATTTATTGCAGAAAGCGTTTTAAACTAGCCTGTGTGATTGTTAGCAGTTCAGATCGAATTCCAACAGCTTTCTCTGTACTTTGAAGTACTTGGTACTTCAGCTCACCAGTCTGCAGACAGTAATCTTTATCGGGCCTGCAGCTTTCCGGAGGCCTCCATTTAGCCTGGGAGTATGGGTTCTGACATCTCCACTGGAGGCAGCTCCTCTGAGGAGGAAGGGAGTGATAGAATAAGGAGGAGGCCAGGGGTGGACAATCAGCCTCCAGGGGACCCACCTTTGGGAGGCCAGGCGCAGGCGCAAGGGGCACAGGGCCAAGAGGTTGTCCAAGATGGAAGTGGCCACAGAAGACGCCACTATCCTGCTGCCAGGGTATGCAGGCGGCGAAGCAGCTATCTCAATATGACTGAGGTGCAGTGCCGAAGGAAGCTCTGACTGGCAAGGGGGACAGTGATTGTCAGATGATTGGGCCTGAGATCTCCCCTAACTGTGTGGGTGGACACCTCATGCCAGTGGCTCTGAAGGTCACGGTTGCCCTCCACTTCTATGCATCTGGCTCCTTCCAGGGCTCGGTGGGTGATCTTTGTGGTGTCTCCCAATCAGCTGCCCACACTTTGTCAAGCAGGTTACAGACGCTCTGTTCAGACGTGCATTGACCTCCATCCACTTCCACTGTGACCAGGCAAGTCAGGCACAGCGAGCCAGAAGCTTCGCAGCCATTGCTGGCTTCCCCCACGTCCAGGGTGCCATTGACTGCACACATGTGGCCATCAAGGCAACAGCAGGTGAGCCCGGCGCCTTCGTAAACAGGAAGGGCTTCCACTCCATGAACGTGCAGATAGTATGTGACCACAGGATGCAGATTCTGCAAGTTTGTGCAAGGTACCCAGGCAGCTCCCACGATGCCTACATCCTCAGACACTCCCAGGTACCGGGGCTCTTCAGTGCTCCGGCTCGGCTGGATGGATGGCTGCTGGGTGACAAGGGCTATCCCCTCAGTAGGTGGCTCATGATGCCTCTCCACCATCCAAGAACAGAAGCTGAGGAGCGCTACAATAGGAGCCACGGCACCACAAGCGCTGTGATGGAGAGAACCAATGGTCTTCTCAAGATGCACTTCTGTTGCCTGGACCGCTCAGGGGGCGCACTCCAGTACCCTCCAGATCACGTCTCTGTGATAGTGGTGGCATGCTGCACTCTGCACAATCTTACACTGGAAAGGGGGGATGCAGTTGACGATGAAGACTTTGACGCAGTGGATGAGGCTGCACATGATGAATCCGGCAGTGGCTCAGAGGATGAGGAAGCACAGGGCAATGATGAGGGGCAGCACGTCGACCCGCTATTACACCAAGGAGGCAGGGACACCCGGGACAATTTAATCCAATGAACCTTCAGCTAGCACCACACACATGGATCAGCAGGACCAGCATTGCCTGGCGCTTCCACACGTGGCACTTAGGCACTGCATCTTCCACCTCATCAGCTGCAACTAAGGGCTTAGTACATAAACATCAATGTCCACTCAAACACTCATGATATGTCTGTGAAACATACAAATGCAGCACAAAGGAAACACCCTCACCCATGGTCAGAAAAGTGGACTTTATTGCCACCAAAAAAAATGACAAATGTCGCTCTGATGCTGATAATGAAACGTTCCCTAATCTAAGGCCAACACCAAATCACCAGTGACATACCCGTGGAGTGCCTAACATGCCTTATGCTTACGTTTGCGGGTGCTACGTCTAGGTGCCGCCCCATCGCTCGGAGTGGCTTGTGAGACAGCCTGCTGACTCTGCTGTCCTGTTGGCCTCGATGACCTTGGCGGCCGTCCTCTGGTCCGTGGAGCCTGTGATGGCCCCACCTGGGAGGGAGTGGCCAGTTCCAGAACTGGCACCTCCCCAGTTGTCGCAGCCTCAACGGTCACTGGCAGAGGGGCGGAGGAGCTGCTGCCCTCATCTGGAATGCCCTGAGAGGAGCTCGCAGCAACAACAGGCAGCTGCTGCGCCGACGTGAGGTCACATTGGACCTCCCCGATCACCGCAGATGGATGGGCACCAAGCTGGGACACTTGGTGCCCACAACATCTCCCACATTGCGAATGACCACCTGTGGCCATTAGCACAGTGAGGGCTTGTAGGTCAGAGCGTAACCCAATCAGATGATTCTCAATCTGTTGGAAGCCCCTCGCCATGAGAATCGCAATCTCTCAGTGGAGGAAGCCTGATGCTGTGTCCTGAGGTTCATGCTATCACTGACACTCTGCCTGGATTCCCCCACCACAGAGACCAAGTGAAGCATACCCTCATGCAACCCTGCCAGATGCTCCCGCGTACCCTGTCGCTTTCCTGCAGCTGCTGCATTGGTGACATCCCCAGAGGCACATCATCACTGGACTCAGCATGTGCCTGGTCCCCTGCAGTCCTCCGGCTGCTAACGCCATTGGCACTCTCTGTCCATGCCATCTCCTCCAGTGATTGTGAATGCCCTCTCCACTGTGCCCTGGGACACTAGCCGACGTCATAATCCCCACTGATGTGGTAGTCGCTGCGCTGGCGCCTGGCTCGCTGAAATGATGTGGCGCAAGTTGCAAGTGATGGCCCTCAGGTATGGAGGGGGAGCTCTGGACTTGTTGCTGGCGGCCATGCGGTGGTGATTTTGAAATTAACAAAAAGTACAGTGCATCGGTTAGCGTTCAGTCAGTAACACCTTTCATCCCTTTCAATCCCAGGCTCATAATGCGCTCAACCTTCAAGAATCTAAGGAGACGAACATTGGTGGGGTGGTAAATAGTCAAGAGGAGGCCCAAACATTACACGTGCATACAGACAGGTTGGTCAGATGGCCTAAGGAATGCCACATGGAATGTTATGTGGATAAGTGTTCAGTTAAGCACTTGAGCAAGACAAGCAAGGTACGGGAATACATGAGTAATGGTAGGATCGTGGGAAGTCACGACGATTACAGAGACCTTGCTGGGCAGATCCGTTAAGGTAGCAGGACAGGTACATAAGGCGTTTAACAAGGTCAAAGCCAGACTTGCCTTTATTAGCCGAGGAATAGAATGTAGGAAAAGGGAGGTCATGTTGCAAGTGCAAAAAACGCTGTCGAGGCCACATCTACACTTCTGCGTTCAGTTGTGACCTTCGCTTCATGGGAGGGATGGCATTGGAGTGGGGAGAGTGCAGAGGTTCCTGACTTGGATGCATGCTGGCCTGGAGAGTTGGAGTGATGAGGAAACATTGCAAACACTTGCAACATTTGCCGTGGAGCACAGGAGATTGACAGGTCACATTATTGACCTTCATACCGCTATGAGGGGCATAGACCGGGTGGACACAAGGCAACATTTCCCCTTGGCGCAGGGATGACTAACGTAGTGGCATTTATTTAAGTTGAGTGCCATGAGGTTGACAGGTGAGATGCTGAGCACCTTTTGGACAGAGTAATGTGGGTCGCACTGGCTGAAAGGGTGGTGGAGGTACAAACCCTCCTAAGATGCAGTAAGTCTTTGGATGTGCAGCAGCGATGCCATGGCATGTTTGGCCATGGGGATAGTGGTCACAAATGGGATAAGGCGACTTTGGAAGGTGCTAGAGACGCGCATCCTCAAGGGGCCGAGGGACCTTTGTGTATGACCTACATGTCTGACTGTGCCAGTCTGTGAATGAGCAGTGTTGCTGCATTAACGATTGCAGCAAGCATCAGTGCTTTGGATGGTGGGGCAACAGAGTGGATGGGACTGTGGGCCTCAAATACCTGGCTGCTGCACCTCAGCCTCATCGACACCTGCCGACCTGGCCGCTTGCTTCCTCCCCAGCTCCATGGCCTGGTCCTCATATGTGGTTACGTGCTGCAGCACGGTGTGCCCACCACCAGTCCGCAAATGCTCCCTCTGATTGTGCTCAGTTTTTGCCTGCAGAACAGAGAAGAGCATATATTGGGGCTGATCGCTCATGTACTCTGCACACGCACGCCGCACCCCAACCACAGGCCCATCTGAGGCCTCCAGCGGCTCCTGTCCACATTACTGGTGATCAATCCCCAGAAGATGGTACGGCTGCTCCCAACCCCCTCCCCCAACGGCCACCTTGGACACATTCGGCGTCCATCACTTTGAATAACGCACGGGTCTTAGCGCCCATGACAAGGAGGCGCAACTAGGTGCGGCGCCGAGGCCAGCAGATGGCTCTTGGCCACGACACCTTGAGGCTCCCCTTCCACCATCTCATCAACATCAATATGACATGTGTTGGAGTTCTGAGTATGTGTCTAGCTGCCTCCCCTGCAGGTTGCCCCCAGACTACTCAAATGCGACAACACCAACATATGCTGCGGGGAGAACCCATCTTCTCCTAAGGCTGATGTAAGCATGGTCACTATCTGTTTGTCCACCCAGCGTGCGCCAAATGCCCAATGCAGTAACGACAGCAAGACGTGGGGGTGGGATGGTAGGGGGGCGTTGGGGGGGCGTGTGGCCTCAAAGGCTAAAGCTACCTGCTGGGACAAATGGCCATAGCCAAGGCCAACATGGTTCTCACCCTTCCAGAGCGCAACAAATCATTGAAGCGCTTGTGGCACTGCGTGCCTGTGCGCTGCACAGCATCTTGAGAGCTTATTACCTCTGCCACCTCCTGCCAGGCCTGCTTGTTAACGTGGGGGGCCTTCCTCCTCCCATCTTCGGGAAACAACACCTCCCGACGATGTGACACCGCTTCGAGGAGGGCAGCAAGGCAGGCATCAGAAAACCGAGGGGCACATTGGCCCCCCTGCTGGCCTACCCTGCAGCCTTCCCCCCTCCTCCTCCTCCTCTTCCTGTGCCCTGACCTCCTCTGGAGCCCGGTCGCTGGCCATGCTGAACAGCCTAAAGGAGGCTACCTGGCCTTTCTTTATACGGACTGCTGGTTCCCCATTGGAACCAGCGGTCTGTACACGCCTGCCGCACATTTGAATTTCCCGCTGTACACGGGAGTCTGAAACGCGCTGGGCGAGCCTTAATTGGCCCGCCGCGCAAAATGGCGGCGCAGCCCGTTTCGCCGGTGGAGATTGGCTACGCGCCCGCCGCCGATTGGATCGGACCCTCTTGCCTGACAAACATAAAATTCTGTCCCAAGTGTTTATGAATCTTTTCAACCCATGTCATGGTCCCTTTAATTAAGAACCTTTCCTGAGACAGAATGGTCCGTCCTTCCTAATTGGTAGGGGAGACCAGAGATGTGATGTTTAATGCCATTGCTTTTGGGAAACAGCCTCGGCAATGCCCACACATTAGGAGGTTGGGTTCCCGAACCGAAGATGGTCCTGTTGATCCTGCAGGGACTAAGTCCAGAGATTCTTCCCCCATTGTCTGCCTTGTGTGCATGCTCTCCTGTGCTACTGCTCTTATGAGGTATGCCCCCAGTATCTACTGGAAAGGAGGTGGAAGTTTGCTAAGCTTCTACTGAGGCCTACTGAGATAAATCTGGTGGATGACCTTAAGTACCTGGCAGTAGAGGACACACTTACAGAATAAAGTATGTCAACAGCTTCAGCCAGGCCCATCTGGCTATCAAGAAGAGAACTGGTTGATGGTGTGATGAGCGCCCAGGCATACTATCATTCTGAGGACAGGATCCCTTTCTCATGGGGCCAAAACCACCCTCTGGGTCTGCACCCGAGCACTCCCATTGGCCTGCGAGAAAGCAGAGTGTAGGAGTGATGAGATCCTCTCAAAGCTCCTATCCACACACATCTTCATGGAATGCAAACCCTGCTGGAACCCAGGACCATGATGGCAGCAGTCTGATCTTCCATCGAATCTGTCAGACCTGCCACCCAAGTCTCTAACATTGTGGGTCCCAATACAGTGTTCACAGAGCTGACCACTTGTGCCATGGTTGACTGAATGGTATGGATTCCATGCTCAATGCCCTTATAGAGATTTGAGTTGGACTTCTTCATGCTTTCTGTTAATATCCAGAATCTCACTGGCAGGCTGTGCATGGCACTTTGGGGTTTGTGCTGTATAACTAACAGTTCACTTCTGTAAGCTTGAGGTCTACATTTCTACCCTCTGCAGCAAAGCTGTAATGCAAGGCAGTCTTACTGCGACATGTTTCCCTAAGCCATCCTGTCCACTTATCCTGTGCCCTTGCGGACTTCTCTACCTTAGTCTCTGCATTAATTAGGTAGCAATCCCTGAGCTGATGCCTGCTTAGGTCAGGTTATGTGATCTTCTGGAAGAATGTCTGCTCTTGCTCAGGTCCAGCTTTGAACTCTAGAGTTTCAGGATCTGAAATGGAAGAAAGGGACCACAGTTAATAGCAAGAGAAGCATTTTGCCAGGGATAGTCTGAGTGTGGGATTTCAATGAGAATGGACCGATGGCTAAAAACCATAATGGACTTCTCTTCAGCCTTTCTAGAAACAACAATCCTGATACATACCCTGTCCACAATGTCCATGCCTTCTTTAAACCTTTATACATCACTGCTGCCGTGTCTGCCCCAATGGTAGTTCCAGCAATATTGACAACTTTTCCAGCACTCCTGTAAGCAGTGAAGGCACAGAGTGCAGCTGCAGTCAAAGCTACCCCAGAGCTAAATTGTTTTGAAAATTGCCAAAACTCAGCAGTAGCCAAAAATACCTATTCAGAACCTTATATGAATGGAGGCAGTGATTACTTTAAATAGTTCTGCTTGCTGAATGTTCACGAGATGTTTTTCCTGACAGGCATAAGAATGAATGAACTAAATGCCTGCCCTTCCTCCCTCTCCGCCAGGCACCAATTTCCCAAAGGAGCCTAAATAAAAGGACAGAATCTATGCTTACAAATATTAATTGGTGAGTGAAATGGAGATTCCATGCTCAAAAACTTGGATGAAATGCAAATAAATTTCTACTTAATATTCATTAATGGTTGACTTATCTCTTTTTTGCCTCATGGTTGATATGTTGCTTATTTCAATCTATATTTGTTTGTTATGTGGTTTGCAACAAGGATTACATTAGCTTCAATTAGACAATAATCTTGCTTTCTTCTGTAGTCTATGTCATCTCTTTTGCTAAGGATTTACATTTCTGTTTCCTAACATATATAAAGAAGCAAATCAAATCAAGTGGATGTCTTCATTTGAAATTAGGGAATTACATTTTGTACAAGGGATGTAACACAGCTCGACACCCTGTAACATGGGAGTGGAAACTGTACAATTTGGATTTGAAATATTGAATCTGAGAGCTAGATTTTAGGTTGTAGTGATTTGATTGCATTGTTTAGATTTTGAAAATCCAATCAGATGGAGAAGACCAGAAGCATGGGTGGATTAGAACACCGTTTTTTCACTCCTGTCAGCCTGGAATTGAATCTTGTTCAGATTGATGAAATGAAAGTCTCCTTTTAATCTCTGGGTCCTAAATGAAATGAACTTAGACAACCCCTATCTCATTCAAAGTGGACAGGAGAGCATAATACAAAACTTCTGAGTTATTGGAGTTCAGATGCATCGTATGGGACAGAGTCATCTTGGTGGCTTGAGGTTGACAATGGTTGCCAATGTCAAAATATTGCATTCCCTAGCATTAGCATGCTCCACCTTGATTATATAAAAAACAATGTAATGCGTGTCAATGTTTTATTAATTATATTGTTAAGGTTTAATGGCAATTACATTGTTAAACAGGTGATGGGTATTTATACACCTGTAAGTGGGGATAGCTGGTACACTGGTGAGGTGGAGTGGTGTTGATTGTGAACTAAGTCAATAAACTCTCCAGCAAAGAAAGCTGCTGTGCCTTAGTTTTAATTTTGTGAACTGATGTGGAACCAGTTAACAATCAAATGATTAGATTTACTTTCTAAATTTTTCCCTTCCTAACAGCACTGTGGGTGTACCTACACCACACGGGGTGCAGCAGTTCAAAAAGGCGGCTCACTACTGCCTTTTCAAGGGCAATTAGGTATGGACAGATGACAGAAATTGTTGCTATGAATAAATATTAATTTCTGCACAGATAAATACTGTAGAATGCACTGGGGCTGAAATTGCTCACTGACAGTGACACGAAACACACGATAGTGAAACAACAACCAGTCAATGAAAAAGAAAATGGAAATGGAAATTGAGTGGGATGTAAATCAAGTTGCTGAATTGCTATGGTCTGTTTTGCCTTACCACCTATGACAAATTTCACTTCTATTGCCTCACTTGTTCCTGATATGACAAAATGGCAGAAGCTACTTCTTCCCCCAAATGCCCTGAAAGCTGTCAGACATTATTTTCAACAAACAACAAATTATAAATTACAACGTGCATTACTCCATGAAATGATCCTATTGAAACATCAATTTACAAATCAGACCGTAATAATCATAAATACCCAATGAGATCAGTATTCAGTATAAAGGCTGGCATAATGCTTAGAATTTCAACAATGGCCCTTTAAAGATTATCCAGATGTACCATTGTTGTTCCTCTTGCTTACTTTGTTAATAACACAAATAAATAATGCTAGTCCTTGGCATGGTGCCATCAGTACAACTTTCAACTCCACAGCTTGGACTGCAGTTCAGAACGCTGTTTGATAACCTACAAAGTGAGCCAAACTCCAGGTAATTAAGGTTTTCAATGAACTCTCATCAGCAGCAAAGAAAAGGTCATGGGGCAGAATTTTCTGCCTGTCGGGCGGGCGGGCGGTGCAGGAGCGAGCGCGGACCCGATCGCCGTCCGCAATCAGGTCCACGCTGCCATTTTACGTGGGTGGGCCAATTAAGGCCTGCCCAGCGTGAATCATGGCTCCTGAGGACAGCGGGAGTGGTCGGGCGGCGGCAGGACTGCAATGACCACCGGGTCCAATAGCGACCCGGAGGCCTGTTTTAAAAAGCTGCTGCAGCCTTTCAAAGGCTGTGAATCACGGCCAGTGGAAGGGCTCCTCAGAGCGCTGCTGCTGAGCAGGCCAGGCAGGAGGGTAGGGCAGGGGGGCGCTGTGCCCCTCGTTTTTCTGACGATCGCCTTGCTGCCCTCCTCGAGGAAGTGGCAGCACGGCGGGAGGTGCTCGTACCCCAGGACAGGAGGAGGAGGCTCCCCAACATGACCAAACATGCCTGGAAGGAGGTGGCAGAGGTGGTGATGTGGTGCGATGCACCTGGATCCAGTGTCGCAAGCGCTTCAACGACTTGTTGTGCTCGGGAAGGGTGAGTACCATGTTGGCATTGGTCACTTAACCCAGCAGTGAGGCTTTCCCCTCTGGAGATGGGCTGTGCACCCACAGCATGTGGTTCACTGAGACCCACATTACTGTTTTGGGGGCAACCTGGAGGAGCTGGAGCTCCAGGACATGTCAAAGTCAGGGTGATGACATTCTGGGATGGGAGCTTCAAGGTGGCGTTGGCACCGATCGATCTGCTGTCCTCTGCGCTCCACATGCTTGCGCCTCCTTGCTATGGAAGGTGTGTTGCCTGATGTGATGTAGGCAGCATTTGGCCAAGGGGGTGCGGGGTTGGAGGACAGGCCTAGCACCTTTGCGCGAGTGTCCGGCAGCAGCGGGATGAGGAGGCACTGGAGCCCAGAAATGTGTCTGGTTGGGGTGGGCCGTCTGCGAAGAGAATCCAGGTACAAGTAGCACCAATCAATGCTCTTCTCTCCTTTGTAGAAGAAGAGTGCACATAATGCCGCCGAGCGGGTGAGACCTGGCGGAGGGCCGGCCCAGTTGGCGAGTCTCAGCCGCTTTGAGCAGGAGGGCCTAGATTTGGAGAAGTGCCATGCGCCCAGATCCACTGGTGTCGGTGAGGCTGGGGTGCCATTGGCAGGTATGTATGCCCAGCAGTGAGGTCACCATTGTTCTCCCAACAGCCATGGCAATGCTGAATGTTCAGTGATTGAAGTTTGCAACATGGCTTGACCATTACTTATGGAAGGATGAGCGCATAATGATCCAGGGGACAGGGATGCAGATTGACATTGTGTCCACGTTAACTGATCCAACGTCCTTGTTCTTCCTTTCAGCATCAGCGGAGCAGGGCCGGGAGGAGGAGCAGCAGAGGCCCCCTCTCACACCTGAGGGTGCTGAAGTCACGGACTCATTAGTGTCACACCATCTCTGTCAGGCAGGCACTAGCGCAGATACTAGCACCTTGGTGGGAATTAGAACATCGGCTAGTGTCCCGGGGCACAGCGGTGAGGGCACTTCACACTCACTGGAGGAGCTGGCAGAGAAAAAGAGTGCCCATGGCACCAGCAGTTGGAGGACTGCAGTGGACCAGGCACGTGCGCAGTCTGTGGCTGGTGATGTGCCTCTGGCGTCGTCCGCGATGCAGCAAACGCAGGAAATGGGCCGGGTGTGCAGGAACATCTGGTGGAAATGCATGAGGCTATGCTTGGCTTGGTCTCCGTGGTGAAGGAGTCTATGCAGACCATCGCTGATGCAATGAGCCTTATGGCCGAGCGCCATGTTTCCTCCATGGAGAGAGTGGCGACTCTCGTGGAGAGGCTCCTCCAGGAGACCAATTAGGGCTTCCTGGGGATGCACTCGGACCAGCAAGCCCTCATTTCAGCATTGACCTCAGCTGGTCAGTGCCAGTGTGGGAGATGGTCTGGGCAACAAGTTTTCCAGCTCGGTGCCCATCCATCTATGGTGAGCAGGGAGGTCCGAAGTGACCTCACATCAATGCAGCAGCTGCCTGCTGTCTCTGCAGGCACCTGTCAGGGTGCTGTGGATGTGGGCGGCAGCTCCTCCGCCCCTCTGCCAGTGACTGTTGCATCCAATGAGGCTGCGATAACTGGGGAGATCCCAGCCATGGAACTGGCAGCTCCATCCCAGGCGGGGCCAGCACAGGCTCCACGGGCCAGAGGACGGCCGCCAAGGTCATCGAGGCCAACAGGACAGCAGAGTCAGCAGGCTGTCTCAGATACCACTCACAGTGAGGGGTCAGCACCAAGACGTAGCACCTGAAAATGTAAACATAAGGCACCTTAGCCACACCATGGGTTTATCACTGATGCTTTTGTGTTGACCCGCAATGAGGTCATTATGAGTTGGTGATTTTTAACACCTTTGTCATTATGTTTTCTTAAGTTCCTTTGGCTGTAATATTAAATTCAGACATGTCACCATGACTGAGGGTGCCTCTTTCCTTTTGCAGGTGTGTGGTTACCAATAATGTTATGAGTGATTTGTGGGACATTCAGCTTTATTAACAAGGCCCTTAGTTAATGTTCCTATCCAGGCAGATTTTGCACTTAGGTATCGAGTATGGAGCCTGCAGCCTAGTCTTGTCCTGGAGGTCCATATGTGGTGTGCTAGCTGAAGGTTCATTGGATTAAAGCCTCCTGGGTGTCCCTGCTTCCCTGGAGTATGCCCGGGTCAGTGTCTACCCACTCAGAATTCCCGCCTGTGCATGCTCATCCTCGGACTCGCTGCTGGACTCATCGTGTGCAGCCACAGCCACTGCGTCGACATCTTCATCGTCCACTGAGTCCCCCTTTTCCAGCGCAAAATTGTGTAGAGCGCAGCATGCAACCACTATCAGCGACACACGATCTGGGGGGTACTGGAGTACACCCCCTGAGCGGTCCAGGCATCGAAAGTGCATCTTGAAAAGACCGATGGCTTTCTCCACCACAGCCCTTGTGGAAGCGTGGCTCCTATTATACCATGGCTCTGCTTCTGTTCTTGGATGGCGGAGAGGCGTCATGAGCCACCTTCTGAGGCGATAGCCCTTGTCACCCAACAGCCGTCCATCAAGCCGGGCTGGAGCACTGAAGAGCCCCGGCATCTGGGAATGTCTGAGGATGTAGGTGTCGTGGGAGCTGCCTGGGTACCTTACACAGACTTGCAGAATCAGCATCCTGTGATCACACACTATCTGCACGTTCATGGAGTGGAAGCTCTTCCTGTTGACGAAGGTACCGGGCTCACCTGCTGGTGCCTTGATGGTCACGTGTACAGTCTATTGCACCCTGGACGCGGGGGAAGCCAGCAATGGCTGCGAAGCCTCTGGCTCGCTGTGTCTGGCTTGCCTGTTCCCAGCAGAAATGGATGAAGGTCAATGCACGCCTAAACAGTGCGTCTGTAACTTGCTTGACACAAGTGTGGACAGCTGATTGGGAGACACCACAAAAATCGCCCACTGACCCTTGGAAGGAGCCAGAGGCATTGAAGTTGAGGGCAGCTGTGACCTTTAGAGCCACTGGCATGGGGTGTCCACCCACACAGCAGAGATCTCAGGCCCAATCATCTGACAGATATAGTTGACTGTTTCCCTTGAGAGATGGAGCCTCCTTCGGCACTGCATCTCAGACATATTGAGGTAGCTGCTTCACTGCCTTAATACCCTGGCAGCAGGATAGTGGCATCTTCTGCGGCCCATTCCGCCTTGGACTACCTCTTGGCCCTGCACCCCTTGTGCTTGCACCTCTTCTCCCAAAGGTGGCTCCCCTGGAGGCTGAATGTGCACCCCTGGCTTCCTCCCCCTTCTAGCCCTCTCTTCCTCCTCAGAGGAGGTGGCTCCAGTGGAGAGTTCAGCTCCCATTCCCAGGCTAAGGGAAGGCTTCCTGAAACATGCAGGCCCAAAAAAGATTCCTTACTGCAGAGTGTCGACCTGAAGGTTGTGAGTCCAGTCTAAGCAGCTGGTATGAGTTTTGAAGTATTGCAGATCACACAGGCAAGTATCAGTAACTTCAAATAATCAATATTTGACAGAGCCCACTCGTGACCCCACTGAGCCCTCTTATCACGCCTGTGGATGAGGTTTATACAAATGTGTCCTACCCGCCTGTTGGCGCACAAGCGGCGAAAAGTCGCCATCGATTGGCGCCTCGAGGGCCTAAAGTGACCTGTTAATTAATGGCGGGTGCACATCGGGTATCATTGCGCGCCAGCCCAACGAAATATCGCAATGGCGCGTGGTGGCGTTGGGACACTCGCCCAGTGTTACCGTGTGTCATTTCACGCATCGGCGTGCGGGCCTCGCCCCTGCAAACTAACGGGAAAATTCTGGCCATGATCTAAATATTCCATCTATGAAGCATCTCCAGCTTATTGGGAATTCTGACTGGAAGCTTATGATCCTGGCCAAACTGGTCTCATTGTCAATTAATATTTTGGTGGTTGGCCAGTCAATGTCAGGGAGTTTGCAAGGATAGTTGGTTGCTGTCTCAGGCCTTGCAGGCTTATTTAAGATTGTCTTACTTTTGTATTTTTGGATTCGCTGCCATGGTCTGCATAGGCTTTTGGGATGTTATTAATGAAACTCTCCCCCCTAGCCCCACCCCAGCTTCACAACTACTGCCATAGCAATGCTGGATACCTGGGGAAAATGGATATCTCTGGCACCCAGTATGTTTTTGGGCAGTGAAATCGAAATTGTGCTATTTGGAGGGGTGCTCAAAATGATATGGCATCTTCATGGCTCTCTGCAAGCGGCAGGGAAAGTTGACAAGGCTGTTAAGAAACCCTAAGGGATATATGTCTTTATACATTGAACTCAAAACCTGGGAAGGCATGCTTTACAAATCATTGGTTAGGTCTCAGCTGGAATATTGTGCACAATTCTGGGCACCACACTTTAGAAAGGATGTCAAGGTCCTGGAGGGGGTATAGGTGACATTTGCTAGGATGACACCAGAGATGAGGGAGTTCCATTATATGGAGAGATAATCAGAGAAGCTTTGATTATTCTCCTTAGAGCAGAAGCTTAAGGGGAGACTGATTTAAACTTTTGAGGAGTTTTGAGAAATTATTTCATCTGGAAGTTGGTTGGCAACCAATGGTGTTAAATTTAAAAACATTGCCAAAAGAACTAGTAGGAGAAATATTTTCACACAGAGGGGTGCTAAGGTCTGGAATACCAACCTAAAAATGTGATAGAATCAGATTCCATAGTAACTTTCAAAAGGTAGTTGGACATGTACTTGAAGAGGACTATTTTCTAGGGTTAAGCTGGGGCGTAGGAGTAAATTGGACAACTCTTTAAAACATCAGCATAGGCAAGCCAAGCATAACAGACCCTTTCTGTGATATAAGATTCTCTGAAACTTTGGTACAACATACAAAGGATGATGTATTTTCAGCACTTGCATATGATTCTAATACAGGCAGATGCATTATACATTACACATTGCTTTCAAAGGCAAGTTAACAGAGTGTGAAAATGGGCATTGATGTAGCACAGCACATCCCTGTCCTATTTCACATTGCTATCCATTCCATTTCGACTGAAAAATCAGCAGATAGAGGGCTGAAGACTTTGCTCCAAAAATCAGGCCAAAGGAATACACTTTCCTCCGCTGCATTGAGCAAAAAGCTTTGTACAAGGGGTTTCGACTTGGCTCAGCCTAGTTTATAGGAGTTTACATTTTTTATCTACTGCGTAGACAATAATTGAAGGAAAAAGTTGATCTACTATTATACCAACAAATCTGGCCCTTTTTTAATTTTTTATAAATTGTTTATATTTTAAAATATATTACTTCCCTTGCTTTGTGAAAATCAGCCTGGACGTCGTGATGGAAGGTCACGGGGGACCAGTTTTGGTGTCTGTTGTGGTAACCAGTCTGTCACAGTAAATGTTTCATTGTTTGGGGAAATGAGGCCGTACTGTGAGGGATGGAATTCCTGACAGATGTACATCATAGCAAATCACAGTCCACGCTAGATTTTGGCACTCAGGAGTAATGAAGATCTTCCAACAAAAATTAATGAAGTAAATTGTATTACAGTTGTATTGGAATAAAATTGTATTTTGCCAGTATGTCATTTATTTTAGTTTTACTTCTCCTTTCCCATGTTGCATCTCTTTTGCTGTTATATGAAAGAGAACACTTTCTTATTTAATTATCCACTACATGACAATGTCATTATCTTTTGAAATAGAACATTTTAAAATTAAATCACTCATTTTTATTCATGTCCATTAGAATCAAGTGGCATCAACATTACTGAAACTGGTTGGCTAGATTATTTCTTCCCAGACCCATCAACAGAAGGTATAAAATGATTATCTGTTTAAGTTAAGTGTGTAATATTTATTTAACAACACTAACTGCTGCTTTGCAATGTTGAATACAATAACTAAAATAGTGTTTCAAATCACAGTGCACTATCATCCAAAGCAGCATGCTGTTTGAAAATAGTATTGGAATATTATTTGTAGCTAATGAGGTGTAAAAGTACAGCATTTATAATGTGCCATTTTCTTAAATAAACCAATGTCAGTGGCTTTTAAATTTTGAAAGATGACTCTGGTGTTAAGTTCTTATTTTAAATCTGAGTTGTTAAAGTAAACATAAGCACCAATAACATACTTAGCTTTATAAACTGAATTTTAAATTAGTGCCATTTCATATTTTCACTGAAGTTAGCAGGTGCATTCAATTTTCTAAAGTGCTGTTTAATCCAATTGGCGTTTTACTTTGAAGAGGGTGCATTGAAAAGAGAAGAGATTGCAGTTCCAAGCCATCCATTTCTCAGCAATGAGTGGAAATTTCCAAGAAGTATGCAAGTCATGTGTTGTATTAGACAGAACATTATTTACATTCCATTTAGTTAAGTAAAGATTAGTGAGGTCATTGTGACCCTTAGCCCAGTGTCTCTAACTAATTGCTATTAGTTTATGAAAAATTAAATAAAAGGTCACAGGTACTAAAGCATTTCCATTCTGAAGATGAATGCTGGCTTTCATTTGTTTCTAAGGTATAATACCTGCTCCAATATATGTGATTTATGGCATTGGCAATAGAGTCCTGAAAGCTTACTTTGTATTCTCATTTAAATTATCTCTATAAACACCGGATAACATAGATATAAACAATCAGACAAAATCTATCCTATATATCTTCATCTAAACCCAATGATGTATCCTTCTATTAAATGGTAAATACTTAATGATGTAAAAGTCAACAATAAAAATAATTAAATACATATCCAAGTGTTGATGATACCATGCTGTCATATATTATATCATTGGCTTTAATGATGCACTTGCCGTTGGAACATTTGGTACACAATATATTAATTAGTATTTTCCAAGATTAATGTAAAAACTTACATTTATTCAGCAATTTCCAGATTATATGAGGTCTGTATATTTGATGTTTTTTCTGTTTTTTATTCCCTACTGGGAAGCAATGCCATTACTTGGAAGAATCAAATAGTCACCTCTGGTTCCCTGGGCAAGTGGGTGTTTAGAGGGCAAATGAGGTTACCAGCTGGATTACTGTCAATTTTCAGGGCTGTCAGTATTACCCTTCAGGGATGGGTTTGATATTCTAGATGGACGGCACCAGAGCTAAGCTATTGAAAAATGACACCAGAGGGTCTCATTTTCTGTCTTATAAATCAAGGGCAGTCTGCCTATATGTGTTATGCATGCCATGGCTGGAATCTCCCACAGGAGCTTCAACTGTAAAGAAATTGATGCTGCTCTTTCTCCAAGCAGTTGAATGCTTCGTATTTTCTAGTTAGGAATAAATATAAAATTGATTAACCCTTTCTTCAATCTTCTTGGCACATTTTCATGTGACCAATTTAAACCATAGTAAATTATATCAAAGGTTTTTTTTATTCATTCATAGGATATGGAAGTTGCTGGCTAGGCCAGTACTTATTGCCCATCCCTAATTGCCCTTGAGAAGGTGGTGGTGAGCAGAGATTTTAAACTGTTGCAGTCCATGCAGTGGTGCTGTTAGGGAGGGAGTTCCAGGATTTTGACCCAGCGACAGTGAAAGAATGGTGATATACTTCGAAGTCAGGATGGTGAGTGGTTTAGAGGGGAAGTTAAGTGGTGGTGTTCCCATCTATCTGCTGCCCTTGCCCTTCAAGATGGTAGTGATTAAGGGTTTAGAAGGTGCTCTCCAAGGAAGCTTGATGAGTTCTTGCAGTGCATCTTGTAGATGGTACTCACTGCTATCACTGTGCATCGGTGGTGGAGGGAGTGAATGTTTGTGGATGTGGTGCCAATCAAGTGGGCTGCTTCATCCTGGATGGTGTCAAGCTTCTTGAGTATTATTGGAGTTGCACTCATCCAGGTAAGTGGAGAGTATTCCATTACACTCCTGACTTGTGCCTTGTAGATGGTAGACAGGCTTTGGGGAGTCAGGAGGTGAGATACTCATCGCAGGATTCCTAGCTTCTGACCTGCTCTTGTAGCCACAGTATTTATATGGCTGCTCCAGTTCAGTTTCTGGTCAGTGGTAATCCCCAGGAAATTGAGAGGGGGGATTCAGTGATGGTAATGCTGTTGAATGTCAAGGGGTGATTGTTAGATGGTAATGCTGTTGAATGTCAAGGGGTGATGGTTAGATTTTCTCTTGCTGGACATGGTAATTGCTTGGCACTTCTGTGACGTGAATGTTACTTGCCACTTGTCAGCCTAAGTCTGGATATTGTCCAGGTCTTGCTGAATTTGGACATGGATTGTTTCAGTATCTGAGGAGTCGCGAATGGTGCTGATCATTGTGCAATTAGCGAACATCCCCACTTCTGACCTTATGATGGAAGGAAGGTCATGGATGAAGCAGCTGAAGATGATTGGGCTGAGGACATTACCCTGAGGAACTCCTGTAGTGATGCCCTGGAGCTGAAATGACTGACCTTCACCAACCACAACCATCTTCTTTTGTACTAGGTTTGACTCCAACCGGTGGAGGGATTTCCCTCTGATTCCCATTGACTCTGTTTTGCTAGGGTTCCTTGATACCACACTATGCTGCCTTGATGTCAAGGGCAGTCACCTCAATCTGCAGTTCAGCTTTTTTATGCATGTTTGAACCAAGGCTTTGAAGCTGAGTGGCCCTGGTGGAACCCAAACTGAGTGTCAGTGAGCAGGTTATTGCTAAGCAAATGTCGCTCGATAGCACTGTTGATGACCTCTTCCAGGACTTTATTCTGATGATGGTGAGTAGGTTGATGGGGCGGTAATTGGCCGGGTTGGATTTGTCCTGCTTTTTGTGTATAGGATGCACCTGGGCAATTTTCCACATTGCTGGGTAGATGCCAGTGCTGTAGCTGTGCTGGAATAGCTTGGCTAGAGGGGTGGCAAGTTCTGGAGCACAAGACTTCAGTACTATTGCTGGAATATTGTCAGGACCCATCGCCTTTGCAGTGTCTAGTACCTTTAGCTGTTTCTTGATATCACGTGGAGTGAATCGAATTGGTTAAAGACTGGCATTTGTGATGCTGGGGTCCTCCAGAGGAGACTGAGATGGATCATCCATCCAGTAAATCTGGCTGAAGGCAGTTGCAAATACTTCAGCCTTATCTTTTGCACTAATGTGCTGGGCTCCCCCATCATTGATGATGGGGATATTTGTGAAGCCTCTTCCTCCTGTTAGTTGTTTAATTGTCCATCACCATTCATGACTGGATGGGACAGGACTGCAGAGTTTAGGTCTGATCCATTGGTTGGTGAAATTGCTTAGCTCTGTCTATCGCTTGCTGGTTATACTGTTTGGCATGCAAGTAGCCCTGTGTTGTAGCTTCATCAGGTTGGTATCTCATTTTTAGGTCTGCCTGGTGCTGTTCCTGGCATACCCTCTTCATTGTACCAGGGTTGACCCCCTGGCTCGGTCTTAATGGTAGAATGGGGGACATGCCGGGCCATGAGGTTGCAGATTGTGGTTGAATACAATTCTGCTGCTGATGATGGCCCACAGTGCCTCATGTTGCTCAGTCCTGAGTTGCTAGATCTGTTAAAAAAAAATCCCACTTAACACATTGGTAGTGCCACACCACATGATGGAGGGTATCCTCAATGTGAAATAGGACTTCAACGCCACAAAGACTGTGTGGTGGTCACTCATACCGAATCTGGGCAGAATTTTTTGTCCCGCGCACCTGAGCCAAACGGGAGTGAAATGGTGCACGATGACGCTGAGCAAGCGTCCTGACGTCATCGCGCACTCCTGCAATCTTTCGGTTGGCAGGCATGCCCGCCGACAATTAAGAGGCCTATTAAGGCCCTTAAGTAATTAATAAAGTTGCATTTTTCACTGCCCGTTCAATCATTTGGTTGGCGGGGAGACGAATAGGCCAGGTGGCCTTTGCATTATTATCAAAACCTCATCCACGGGCAGAATGAGGTTTCCAATACTTACTAAAAAAACAATGAAAAATTTTTAACATCCTTTTTTACATGTCCCTCTTCATGTGACTGAGTCACACATGGGGACATGTTTATCTCATATGTAAAAAGTTTATTTTTCATTTTAAAATCCTTCAGCTCCTTGAGGTAGCTCTGTGCCTTCAGGGAGCTGTCAGTGCATGCTCCCCCGTGCATGCGCACACTTCGGTGCTCGCGGTCCTCTGCCCCCACCCCGGCAGCGCTGAGGGTCTTAGTGCGCCGTTCACACTGGCTGGTCATTAATTGGCCCATCTGCTGCGCCCACCCGGCGAGGGGAAAATCCTCATGGACTGATGCATCTGGGGCAGCCAGGTTGGTGAGGATGAGATCAAGTATGTTTTTCCTTTTTGTTGGTTCCCTCGCCACCTACTGCAGACCCTGTCCAGCAGCTATGTCCTTTAGGACTCGGCCAGCTACGTTTGTAGTGGTGCTACCGAGCCACTCTTGGTGATGAAAGTTCCCCGCCTAGAGTACATTCTGCGCCCTTACCACCCTCAGTGCTTGCTCCAAGTTGTTAAGATACCAGCTGAGGTTACCCCTGGACAAGGCTGATCCCAGAGTGGAACCCAGCTTGATTGATCCTAAGTTTTATTTTGTTTGTTTAAATACGTGGAGAGTAGCTACCGAACAGAGTCACAGGAGTCAGCTGATGAACTTTGAACAAAAGAATGAAACATTTATTCAACTAGAAAAGATGAACTGTTTAACAATACTTCTTTACCCATAGCTCTACTTTTACAGATATGTACAGATTTGTAAGGATAACACAAGTTACAAAAGCTATCTTATATTTTAATGTTCACAGTAAATACACAGTCCATGTAAACCTATGGGAACCTGTGGTCAGACACCACACTCTGACCTCAAGTGACAGAAGCCACCTCAATCTGATGCTATGGATCTCTCCTCAACCCTCCTCAGACGCTTGTCACACCATGAGCCAACCGACCTCACTGCACTCCGTCTTTTACATGAGGGTTTCCAATCTCCGCTCTGCAAGACCTCACTTTGGAATCTTCTCCCAAACCGATGCTTTCTCTCAAACGTCTTCTGCAAGGGTTCACCTCCAGGATTTTGAACTCTCCTTCTGATGTTCCTCTTCCCACATGCATTCAAGCTGTCTTCTGCGCATTCTCTCTCACCGATTCAGCTGTCAACAGTACAACTGCTTCACATGCACACAGTAAAGAGTTACAAGACCTTCAGTTGTCCCTTTGGACCTTCTTGCCTCTTGCAAGCTGTTCTTATTTTAAATCTGCTTTCGGGAGCTTCTATTTCTTTAAATATGAAGCTTGGAGCCTTTATCTCTGACCCTCACTCTTAACTTCATGAACAGGACCTTTTCCAGGTTCCTGTCCTTCCTTGGAGTAGAAGGTCTGCTTGGGACTTTCTTCTGTTCCACTCCCCTGGAATTTGGGGTGTTTTCTTTAGCTTGGGACTGGCTATCTGTCCTCTTTGCTCCAGTCTCTCCTGGCAGCTACTTTCAAAACCAACCGAACTCAAATAGCTTCCAAAATCAAACTGCTGTTTCTCTTCTTCTGCATGTGTGTCTGTGGGAGGGATCTGTCTCTCTGTACCATTGTTGCTAGGCACTGTTTTTTTCTACTCTTGTTTACTTAACTTAGCTTACAATCATAAAATTCTCATTAGAAATGCAAGCAACCTTTTAAGTAGTTTGATACAACTAAGTGGCTTGCTAGACTATTTCAGAGGACAGTTAAGAGTCAACCACATTGTTGTGGGTCTGGAGTCACATGTCGGCCAGACGAGGTAAGGACAGCAGATTTCCTTCCTTAAAGGACACTTGTGAACCAGATGAACTTTTACAACAATCAACAATGGTTTCATGGTCATCATCAGACTTTTAATTCCAGATTTTTATTGAATTCAAATGTCACCATCTACCGTGATGGGATTCAAACCCAGGTGCCCGGAGCATCACCCTGGGTCTCTGGATTACTAGTCCAATGACAGTACCACTACACCACCACCTCTCCTCAAGTGAGACAACTTGCAACTTTATCTTTACCTTGCATAGATAAGAATATCTTAAAGCACTTCACATCAGCATAAATCTAGCAAAAATTGACATGAGCTGGAGAAGCAGTATCAGGAGAGATGTATTTGTTTGGACAAAGGGGGAAAGAGAGGTAGAGAGGTAAAGAAGTTCAGGAATAGAACCCTATATTATGGGCTTAGATAGTTTAAGACATGGCCTCCAATGGTGGGTTGAAATTTCTGGAGAACAGTAACACGGATATGTTTAAGAAGATTATCTGCTCAATATTCCCATAACTCGCCACATAACTAGGAAAAATATATAGGAATCATCCCCCCACTCTGGATCATCTGGGCAATCATGCTTACATGTTTTACAACTGAACATAAGCGACGTGCATCTGACGAGCTGCATTTTGCTCAGGACTTTGAGGCTTGTTTGCCTACCGTGCTTCGGGCAGCACTCGCAGTCATCAGCGCCAGGCTTTGCAGGCAGCACCATGTCACTTTTAGGGGGCTCATGGGCAGGTCTCTACTTATGAGTCCAGCCGTAAGGCTGGGGTGGCTTTTCAATGGCAGCAGGGATATGGCTCGCTTGGGGAAGGGAGAGAAGTGACCTCAGGCAAAGAAAGAGGCTGCAGGGCTAGGGCATTACTGGGAAGGGGGCTAATCCAGGGTGTGTCTGGGGACACATGTTGATCTGTGCAAGTGGTCTCAAGATGGTGAGGGCTGGCGAGGCAGTCTCCAGAGGAGATGAGTCCAAATGGAGATGTGAGGATGTGTGAGAGAATGAGTGGTGATGTCCTTTGAGCTGGCAGTGAGTGAGATGCTTGTGTGTGTGTGTGTGTGAGTTTAGGGTGATGAGATGGTTGCCTTACACTGGTGGCATGAATGAGATCATTCATCCTCCTTCTGCAATGGATGGCCAACCTCTTCTGTGCAGCATTGGCACTGACCACCACTGCAACTGCCTCCCAAGCCGGAGTAATGACACTGATGAGCCTCCTGCGGCCAGCGTGGGGGTAGAGGACATCGCGGTGGGCGCTAACAGTGTCCAGAAGGCCTCCCAGGGATGTGTCACTGAATCGGAGGGCTGTAGTTGTCTTGCCTTTCAGGGCCATGTCTTCTGTGCAGTAGTCCTGGGCTGGAAGCACTGAGACATGTGTGCGTGGCTGCACTTATTGTGTCCGACAAGAGGAAGCAACAAGGCGACGGCATGTGGATGAATTGGAGGCCACCCACCAGCGAAGTGGCGTGTTTCCTGGGAATGCATGATTAATGAGGCGGGATTGGGACGATATGGCACGAAAACTGGTAAAACGTCCTTTTTCCCGCCTGCTACCACGCTTAGTACAAATCTGGGATGATTCTGCCCTGTGCGTCCAAGTTTATAATTTAACAAAACAGCTGACGAGACCAGTTATCCACAAGTGAAGTGAGAAAGATCATCATCTATCTCCTATTGCGTATTGATGTCTTTGGACTTCTAAGCCATTCTAGTTTATCAATGTGACCAAAACTGGCTGGAGATAATGACTTTTGATCTAAAGACCCAGAAAAGACCTGGGCAGTCTGCAGAAGAACTTCACAAGCCATAGCAGCTGCAGAAAAGGCACTGTCAGCTTTGCCTTTTAAGAACAAGAAGGCTGTAATGTTTTCAAAAAGTCCATCTGTAAAGAAATTTGACCTTCTGATACAAAAACCACAAATGCATAGATGGTGACCTGCTGAACATGCATACCTTTGAGGGAATCCTGCAACAAAATGGATCTGATTTCAGCTACAATCCAAAGTGGAACAGGATTCCTTTCTCTTCCAGGCCCACAAGGACTGACCCCCTACAACAAGCTAAACATGTCAACTAGTAGCTATGCTTTTGGTTTAACACTTGTAGAAATACATTGTCTTCATCAATTGTATCTTTTTTGAGTGTATAATGTGTGACTGATGTAGCGTTTAGATTTTCAGAATAAGTGTGTGAATACATGATCCTCTTTTTAAAAACCCACGAAAGTCTGATTTGGTTCTTTAATTTGACCACATGCTAAAGGGGGCTTAGAAACACACATATCTACCTTTCCGACAAAATAAAACACACTGATTAAGGGCAGTAAGAGAAGGGTATTTGGGGGGGTTCAGCTTATCTCTCCTCCCCTGTCTGTTACACTGGGATTTTTGCACAGCTCTGTCGTTACCCTCATTGAAACAGGTCATTATCATAGCTTTACCCCATTGAAATCAATGGTAAACATGAGGTTCCTGCATTTAAAACCAATTTTCACACTGCTGCAATTTAGACCTCAAAACATTGGTCTAAGTGGCCTAGCAGGAGTGTAATGTTATTGCTCCAAGATCAGGGTAAACTCCAAGTTGTTAAAATGTATTACTGCTGAAAGAATAAACAAATAGGATCATTGAATATATACATCCTGCATCTGGGATTTTCAATTTTAATATTGCTATGCCATATGGCTGAAGCCTATTCAATTTATGAGATCGTTTTCAGAATTTAAATTAAGTCTGCTCTGTTTCCCCCCCAGTGCTCAACTTCACAAAGGCCACTAAAACAACAAACATATATTTTTGAATAATTAATTTGCTTATTGATCATAATTGTTTCAATCACTCATGAGTGAATTGATGTGCATCGGCCTCATAAATGTTTCAAACCCATCTACTTAGGGGAAAAGCAACGTGTCATTACATAAATGTTTTGCCCCCCATATGATCTTCGGTCTCATTCAAAGCCAGGGCTTTTTAATAGATTAAAAATTTAAAGCTGGCTTGCTTAGCTCATTTAATGCCTTCATAATCCACAAAAATAGAAGTTAATAATTATTTAATTTCTGAATTACTGGTGTAATTTGTAATGTAGTCACTTGGCTTGGCCTGGGTTCACAAATTACAGCAATAAAACTGACAAAAATCTCAATACTGAGAAAGGGTCAAGATGGTTTAAAATAATTGTAGGTTAAAGTTTACAGAATTACACTTCCATTCTCACCTCTGGATGGTGACTGTTTCATGACTTCAGCTCTTTGCTGAGCGATGCCTGATTCAGCATGCTCTTATTAGAAAACTAGGAACATTTGGAGTAAGTTAGCAACAGTGAGATCAGGGCACTTAATGGGCAATTTACAATGTACATTTTCGGTTTCACCATTGTGGGAAAATCTGGGCCAAAAATAATCAGAGCTACTGAAAATATGGATACAAGAATCACATAATCTCATTTTATTTGACCACCATGAACCAATGGCCCTAATAACATAATGAATATTACAGAGTAGAAAACAAAATTTCTGCAGCATCATGGGAAATCTATAGTTAAACCATTCAGACTTGTCATGGATAGCCACCTTTACCAGTCAAATGGCACTAACCATTTCCCATTACCGTACAAAGATGCAACTTATAGCATATTAACTATGCCAACTAGTTCAGGCAGTTGAATAAGTCCTTGTCCTGTACTTAGCCATTTAAGGGCTATCCTGATTTCAGCCAAAGTAGAATCTTAAAGCAGTTTCAATCAGCTGTTTGCAACTTTTTAAAGTCTGATTATCCGAGTGATAAGATTTTAGAGGCAACTGCTAATCTGTGCACTGTGTCAATTGACACACACACGTGTGTCAGCCAAAATGAGTTGGAGGCAGGGCAGGATTTATGACAGCAAATTTGCAGCAAATGTCTCTTATACAGCAAACAGTTCACTTAAACAGCACACTACAGCAAATAGTATAGTTACTCAGCAAACTTGAGTCTACTTAAAAAGAGTCTCTACAAACTACAGCAAATAGAATGCACAGCCAAAACTGCAGCAAAGTTACATTTTTTTTCAGAAAAACAAGATTATTTTTCCAGAATATGCAGAGGGTGGGGGATAATTATATATATATAGATAAATTATGTATGTAAAATCAACCCCAGTGCTTTACAGCATATTCCAAGGTTGATTGATAGGTAAATTACGACCATCTCTATTCTGGCCAGGAATATCTGTGTCACTATATGCAACCTTTTGTCCGCATATTGTCTTGTATTTTTTGGCCTAAGAATATTATATTTAGGACAGCTTGTAGGGGAAATTGAAGAAGGACCTGATTACGCCAGTTTTCGACTCCTTTGTCTGCTGGTCTATTTTCGGCAGACGTAACGGAGATTGTAATAAAACAACAGCAACTTACATTTACTTAGCACCTTTGAAGCAGTAAAACACTTCAGGATGCTTAACAAGAGCAATGCAAATAAAAACATTTTTGACACCAAACAACAGAAAAAGACTTCAGGGCCGATAACTAAAAGCTGGATCAAAGTGGTTGGATTTAAGGAGCATCTTAAAGAAGGAGGTAGAGAAGCCTAAACAAAAATAAAAATACCTGGAAAAACTCAGCAGGTCTGACAGCATCTGCGGAGAGGAACACAGTTAACGTTTCGAGTCCATATAACTCTTCAACAGAATTAAGGAAAAATAGAAGAGAGATGAAATATAAGCTGGTTTAAGTGGGGTGGGACAAGTAGAGCTGGATAGAGGGCCAGTGATAGGTGAAGATAGCCAAAAGATGTCATAGACAAAAGGACAAAGAGGTGTTGAAGGTAGTGATATTATCTAAGGAATGTGCTAATAGGTGACATTAAGGACAGAAAGCAGGACGAGCAAGGTACAGATAGCCCTAGTGGGGGTGGGGTGGGGGGAAGGGATCGAAATAGTCTAAACAGTAGAGATAAAACAATGGATGGAAATACGTTTAAATATAATGGAAATAGGTGGGAAAAGAAAAATCTATATAAATTATTGGAAAAAAGGGGGATCGGAAAGGGGTGGGGATAGAGGAGAGAGTTCATGATCTAAAATTGTTGAACTCAATATTCAGTCTGGAAGGCTGTAAAGTGCCTAGTCAGAAGATGAGGTGCTGTTCCTCCAGTTTGCGTTGAGCTTCACTGGAACATTGCAGCAGGCCAAGGATGGACATGTGGGCATGAGAGCAGGGTGGTGTGTTGAAATGGCAAGCGACAGGGAGGTCTGGGTCATGCATGCGGACAGACCGAAGGTAGAGAAGCCTAATTCATTTACTAATGTTCTTCAGGGAAGGGTAGCCACCATCTCCTCCTGTTCTGCCTTACACATGACTCTAGCCCAAGCTATATAGATGACTGTTAATCCTTGCTGAAATGGCCTATCAAACCACTCAATAGTAGAAACAATTGTTCAAGGAGGTAAACTCACCAGCTCCTCTGGAAAATGAGGGATGGGTAATAAATGTAATCTTGCCAACATCTGAATCTCAGGAACAAATTTTAAATATGATACAATGCCCTTGTCCTTATCACAGGGAGATCTGTCAGTATATAATATACACATCATCCATCTAGTGGAATGTGAGATACATGGCAAGGCAGAGGTTAAATTAAATATTAAAGTCTGTGCGTTCCCACAAACATAATGATGTTGGGTGGCTGAACCTGAAAAGTTTCTCAGGAATTGTTGCAGAAAAAAAAGTAATCTTGCAAAGGCAATCTTGCAATTTGAATCTAGAAAATTCTGATTCTCTTTCTTTTGCTCATTTTGCTGTCATTGATTCATTCAATCCATTTTCAGCCTGTATTCTCCAGTGATCACACACCATGTTATAAAGCCATGTTAGAATTTTCTAACTCGTCAATGTGCTGCTTGCTCTCTAACACACATCCTGTTCTTGAGGATATTGATCTCTGGATATTATCTAGTGAGTCCTCAAAGGAGTTGAATCACTTCCCTAGCTTCTATAGGTGAGAGCTCAATTTTGTTCTTTCACTTTTTTAATTTCTCACAAATTTTCTTCTCATCAAAGACAGGGATGTCTACGCTGGAGAATGGAATGAATTCTCATCTTTTTGTCAGTATTTGTGCTCATCAAAATGAAGGATACTATCGCTGGGAAATAGAACATTTTCCTATTAAAGGCACCCAGCATCCACATCAGCATCAAGACTCCCAGCTCAGGTCAGATGCAAATTAAAGCTCCTTCTATTCTGCCCCAACTTCAAGAGAACATGTCCTGCTTCATCAGTGTGATATTTCCTACACCAATCATCTTTGTGACGTCTCTGAATGAGACTGCTATTTTATTGTTAAATTAGGTCCAGTTTTCTGTTGTGCTTCCACTACCACTTGGAACTGACAGACTCATTTTCTGCAGGATTCTTATAGGCAGTAGACAGGTAAACTGCACACCCCGTCAATCTGGGCGGGATACAAAATCAGGGTCCACAGCTGGAAATTTCTACTACGTCAACCCATTACACGACACAGTCTTATTTCTGACACTGAGTTTTAACATTAATTTTAATCTATCCCATGGGAGTGCTTAAAGTTAAAAAACTGTCCTGGACCAATTTAATTTTCTAGTTTTAGAAATGGAATAGCAGAGTGTCCTGGTGAGCATTCACTGCTAATCCATTAATTAAGTAACAGGTAAAAATTGGTTTAAGCCCATTTTCAAGCAAGGTACAAGTATTGTGCTTGGAGCATATGCCCAATCATGTAGACACAATAAAGGGCCCAAAATTGTCTTCCTGGCTAATTTAAATGGAACAGAAGAGTTGCCAGTGTTATTTGTGCTGCTTATTGGCAACCTTTCTAATAAGCTCCAAACAACAGAAAGAGATTTCAGGACAGATAACTAAAAGCTGTATCAAAGTGGTTAGATTTAAGGAGCATCTTAAAGAAGGAGAGAGAGGCAGAGAAGCCCAATTCATTTACTAATGTTCTTCAGGGAAGGGTGGCCACCATTTCCACCTGTTCTGCCCTACGTACGATTCTAGCCCCATGCTATATAGTTGACTGTTAATGCCTTCTGAAATGGCCTATGAAACCACCCAATTGTAGGTACAATTGCTCAAGGAGGTAACTCACCACCTCCTCTGGAAAAGGAGTTTAAAAAAATCATGCAGCTCTTAATGGGGAGGTCCACTTTGGCTGCTGACTGAAGGATGCTAACAATGACAGGCAGAGAAGAAGCTGCAAGGATTCCCTGGTTTTCTGATGCTGTATTGGAGGTGTTGGTGGTGTGGGCCAGCAGGAGATAGGCAATTTTCAAATCCCCCAGGGGAAGTAAAATATCCAGGCAAACTGCCTAGCTTGAGTGGGCAGAGATGGCAGAGCATGCGAGTGTTAAAAGCATCGCACATAGGATAAAGCTGTAATGTAGGAAAAACAGATTAATGAACTCACAAGACTAGTTACGGTATGGCCTCTAATTATTCTAATTAATATCTTCTTAGCCATGCACTAATTGTAGCTCCAGAACTCGCAATCCATCCTTTCCCTGATTTCTACCACTCTCCTCTGATCACTGTTGCAATCTGTACATGCCATTCTCCACATTATTAATTCCCTCACCACCTCATTCCACTTTCACCTTTCACACAGCTGCACTATTCTACTCTGACATGCACATCCTCAAACTACAGCACTGTGCTAACACGAACACACATCCCGTACTTTCTTGCAGGAAAATTTTGCACACAATAAGAGGCAGTAGGGAAGCAAAGATAGATGGGAATTTTCATTTTATTGTTTGCTTTATCAGTATCCCTTTTCCAAATTCTGCCTTTTCCTTCATTAACATTTTTTTCACTTTTTTCATTCTATGACATTGACATCTCTTCATAATTATTGACATTCCTTGATAATATGTAATCTGGCTAAAATATTTGAGAACTTTTAAATTTCATTACGTAAATTGCTTTCCTTTAAAGTCTTCTGACATCAGGACAGACTTTATATGCTAATTAGCCACAATCTTCTAATGAAATGAACAGATTCTGCACCACTTCTTATTATTAAAACAGGCAGACCTTAACCTTGTGATCCCTCAGCAGTTTTTGATTTATTGAAGCTGTTTGGCACTTGTCATCCCTGAGCAGGTACATTTTAAAATCTTGTGAATTTAGGCTAATCTTAATTGATGACATGATACCCAGCATAGAAATTATTAGGAACAGATTTCATGTGTAGAAACCAGCTTGGAAACACTTGTTAGTGAATAGAAGTGCTATTATTTCAATCACTTCTGTAGGTTCCATTTTGTCCCTGGCATGTTTTCCCTTTGCGTCAGGACAACACACCGGCTTGTTGTGAAACAAAATCAGTATGTGTTTTATTCTTAAATTGCTTTTATTAAATTTAACATACTAGTTGCAGACCCAAGTTGCTCACCTTCAACCTGAAAGTGAAGTTCTATCATGCTATGGTCACTCTTGTCTAGATAATCCTTTACTGCTATGAGATTGTTAATTAATCTAGTCTTGTTACACATTACCAGGTCTAAAATAGCCTGATGTCTGGTTGGTTCCAAAACGTATTGTTCTAAGAAACTATCCTGAATACACTCTATGATCTCATCCACAAGGTGATTTTTGCCAATTTGCTTTGTCGAATTGATATGGAGATTAAAATCACCCACGATTATTGTAGTCCCTTTCTTACAGCCCCCTTTATTTCTTGATTTAAACTCTGCCCCACAGTGTTGCTACTGTGAGAGGGACAGTAAACTATACATACCAGTGACTTCTTTCCCTTGCTATTTCTTATTTCTACCCAAACTAATTCTGTATCTTGATCTTCTGAGGCAAGTTTATTTTTCACTACTGTACTGGTCTCATCCTGTATTAATAGAGTTACCCTCACCTCCTTTTTCCTTTCTTCCAATCTTTCCAAAATGTCAAATACCCTTGAATATTCAGTTCAGAATATTCCCCTGCAACCATGGCCTGAATTATACCCTCTGGGTGTGCCCAAAGTTGGTATGGCCAGAAGTGGACGTAAAACCTACTCCCGGCCAAGATTGCGCTTTGAATGTGACCTTACACTGGCTGGCCAATTAATGGCAGCCAGCGTGAAATGTGCCCAGAGAAAGGCTCAGCACTGCCATTGGCGACGGGAAGAGAGTGGGTACCAACGTCACTGCGAGTGCTGGTGAGCACTTCCACTGAGCTGGTGAGCACTTCCACACACAACGCTCTCACCTTTGCTGGGGGTGAGAAGTTTAACACCCCACTTCCTGCAATTTTTGTGGTGTGGGCCTCTTCAGTAAGTGGATATGGTTCATAGTCTCTCAGAGGAGGTGTGAACCATGGGGAAAGCCCTGAGTGGGGAACCGAGAGAAAAAACTGTCAACTACTCCTGGAATTCTTTCATTGATGGGATTGGAAGTATAAAAATATTGTTCTTTCAGTTAGATGCTGTATTGTAAGTTAGGTGTGTTTTAATTGCAGTGATTGGGATCGCTAGCGTAATAATCTGAAGTGATTTAAATGCCTACAATCCTTTTAAAATGAAAAAAAAGTTCAGTGGCTTTCATTTGGAGAGGAAAAAAAAACTGCTGCTTTGATTGACATGACATCCGGTGCAGCTTAGAAGCAAAGTGTTATCTGGTTTTTCCATTTCATTAGACTCAATTGTTCAAATGTTCAAGGGTTGTTATTATAGCTGAGCCCATTATGAATGCTTAGTTGATTTTTAAAAACTGCTGAACCACTTATCTCAGCAGGGGGGGGTCTGTGTTCACATTTTGATTGACAGTTTTAAGAGGTTATTAAAGGATTATCTGTTTTTGATGTGGTAACTGAAACAGGCATTTGTTTTTTTTTTAAAGCAGATTGGCCGCTTGAGGAGACTTTAATTTTTTGAATGGGTTTTATGAATGGGAATGAATGGCAATGCAATTCCTAGACAGGATTGTGTGTGGCTTAGAACTTGCAGATGGTGGTGTTCCCATGCATCTGCTGCCCTTATCCTTCAGGTTGTGTGCTTGGAAGGTCCTGTTGAAGGAGGCTTGATGAGTTGCTGCAGTGCATCTTGTATAGGGTACACTGCAACTGTGTATCAGTGATGGAGGGAGAGAATATTTAAGGTGGTGGATGGGATGTTAATCAAACGGGCTGCTTTGTCCTGGATGGTGTCAAAATTCATGAGTATTGTTCGAGCTGCACACATCCAGGCAAGTGGAGAGTATTCCATCACACCCCTGACTTGTGTCCTGTAGATGGTGGACAAACTTTGGGGAATCAGGAGGTGTCTTACTCACCGCAGGATTCCTAGCCTCTGACCTGCTCTTTTAGACACACAATGTTATGGCTCATCCAGTTAAATTTCTGGTCAGTGTTAACCCCAGGATGCTGATAGTGGGGGATTCAATGATGGTGATGCTATCGAATGTCAAGGGAAGATAGTAAGATTCTCTCTTGTTGGAGGAGGTCATTGCCTGGCACTTGTGTGGTGCAAATGTTACTTGCCACTTATCGGCCCAAGCATGAGTGTTATGGGTATGGACTGCTTCAGTATCTGAAGAGTCATGAAAGGTACTGTACATAATGTAATCATCAGCGAATATCCCCACTTCTGACTTTATGATGGAGGGAAGGTCATTGATGAAGCAGCTGAAGGTGATTGGGAGTAGGACACTACCCTGAAGAACCTCTGCAGATATATACTGTGGCTGAGATGTTTGACTTCCAACAACCATGGCCATCTTCCTTTGTGCTAGGTATGACTCCAACCAGTGGAGAGTTTCCACCTAGTTGCCATTAACTTCGGTTTTGCTAGGGCTCCTAGATGCCTCACTGGGTAAAGCGCTGACTTGATATCATGAGCAGCTATCGTCACCTCACTTTTGAGTTCAACTCTTTTGTCCATGTTTGGACAAAGATCTGAAATGAGGCCAGGAGCTGAGTGTCCATGGCAGGACTGAAACTGAGTGTCAGTGAGCTTTGTAAGTGCTGCTCGATAGCATCACTGACACCTTACCATCATTTTACTAATTAAGTTTTGAAAGGTTGGTGGTAGAGAAGCCTTTCATTGCCTTTAAAGCACAGGTTATGTCATATTCTCTGAGCAGGAGAAAGAAACTGTTTATGCATTAAAATATCTGGACCACCTTAGCTAGAGCAGGCGAGCCAATGTTCAAAGAGTTAGTGAGCTGCATCTTTATCCTTTTCCATAATAGAAGAGCAAAGATTAATTGATTGAACTCATCATAAAGACTGTCTATTGTTCATTCATGAATTTTTATGTAAAAATAAATCTGTTGTTTGTTTGAAGCTGTGCATCATTTCAATCAAGTGTTTCCCAATCTACCTTCTGCGTCAGCTCCTGTTATATTTCAATAGATAGTGTACAGAGTAAGGGCTCTCCTTTACAATTCTTGGGTCATGCTATTGTCTGACTAGGCTCTTTGCTGAATAAGATGAATTCTAGCTCATCAAGGATGCAAAGTTCATTTATGGGAGAGAGCAGTGATGCTCAGCCGAAAAGAATATTAAAGTTGCTGAAGTTGTGACATCCACTTATTTTAAGGAAAGTTCCTCTCTGATCACAAACAATAGTTGAGGAAAACTCTCTGGCATCTTTTTATTCATATCTCTATAAACTGGCGAGTTGTTTTCTACAATTAATATCTCTTCAAAAGAAAAACATTTTTCTTTAATATTGCATGCCAAAACATTAAAATCTGTGCTCTATTTTGATAGCTGTATTTATGTTTTTTTACTTTAAAAAATTCCAAAATAAGACAATGTTAGCCTTTGTTGCCAACCATTTTCCTATCAGTTCTCACTTCTTCACTGTCCCATTTTCTGTCACTGACTGTTTATTATCTTATCTTCCATGTTTTCCTGTTAATTGCTGAGTTTGTTTTTACAGCGTACACTACTCTCTGTGGGACTTTCTCTAAGTTCAGTTTTACTGAATCTTCGTGGCATACATAATACAGCTAACCTTGACTTTCATTTCCTTTAAACAAGTTGATTCACACTAAATGCCTTATGAATTTTTAGCTGCGTGTTATTAATAATACATTTTGGGCGTGGTACACAATTTCCTCGGCCGACAGTTAGCATTTGCAGCCAAAGGTACAGCCTGTTCTCAATCATGCCCAGTGTTACATCTGATGAGTTTTGGATCAGAATAGATTTTATACAGCAGCATTGGCCTACGCAATATTTTCTGCAGTGGTTTACACCAGCAACATCCAAGTTCCATAACACCGACATTTCAGTTTTATTTGCTAAATTGTGCTAAGTCACTTTGTTATAACACATCATATTTGATATCATAAAATTTGAATTATGACCTAAATATTTGGGTATTCCTGTGCAAGGAGGTTAATGCAGCTACTACTTCTCACTGCATCTTTAAAAATGTATTTTAATTATTTATTACTAGTCATGGTAAAAGTCTAAAATGATCTTTAATCAACTTCAAGGTCAAAGATCTGTATTTTTAAATTGAGTTTTCAAATATTATCTGAGATTGCATAAGCTCGGAGGTGAGGATATTGACAGTGTTATCTTAACATTTTAGGATTGATGCTCGTCTGTTTAAAACATGATTTTGTTTATTTTGGGTGAGATTTTCTAACTCAGTACATTTTTAATGCTGTAATGTTCCAGTAATATCTTTTGTAAAAGGCAAACGTCCAGATATAGAACCTTTCAGATATGATTTTTCTTTTAAGGCAAATTTTGCAGCTACTTAAAAAGCCTGTGTACAATGATGAGACAAATGAAATGCATTAAATATGATATGCTTGTTAACCTCAGCAGGATGAATATAACTATATAGATTGCCTTTGAGTTACTCACACTTGAGCAGCGCATTGTTGAACTTGAGAGGCAACTCAATGCAATATCCAGTACACAAGCTGGGGACAGAATTTTACATCGATGTTCTGAGGTATGAATGGGTCTGAACAGAAAGATGCTGAAGTGAAGGGATGGGAAAAGGTGACAGGAAGAGGACAGGCAACCAAAAGGTCAGGTCAAGAGGCAGATTATCAGAGTTGGCGCTATGCAATTCCTACCCCTGCCTAAAATATGAGGTAGGTTGTGGATCAGGCTCTGAATGGATGTAGAAGATTGGTATCATTATGTAGAGCACAGATCTATGGAACCTGCTGCTAACTTGGGGAGAACTGTGTGCAGGAGACAGGTGTCATTAGTGGGATTATCAATAGTTAGGGGATGAGCAGGTCAGACTGTGGCCTTGACTTGGAATCCAGTATGGCATGTTGCCTTCCTGATGCCAAGCAAAGTAGATCAAGGTGTATAATGACAGTTTGAATGTTTGTTGATCCTATGGGAATTAATGACATTAGTAGGACTGAGAAAAGGGGTCCTATAGAGGGAATTTTAGGCACTAGGAACAAAGCTCAAAAGCAACTCAGGGCTAGAATTCTCAATAATACTTGTGCTATTCACTATACCAGACAGGCAGAGGAAGGTTAAAAGACTTAATGAATGGTATGAACAGTAGTATAAGAGGGAGAATGTCAGATTGGCCAGGAACTTGACTAGTTTTGGAACAGAAGGTGTTTGTACAGCAGGAATCGACTTCACCTAAACCAAACTGGTGTCACTGTTCAAGGGCCAACTATAAATGAAGCTGTGGGTGAGAGTTTAAACTGGTGAGCTTGGGGATGAGGAGTAGGTTGGTGGTGTTGTTGTTGGTGTGGTAAGGTGGATAAATGGAGAAACCTATTTTGGAGTTTTTGAGCGATGGCTTAAGAATATTTATAGCAAAGGGAAAAGAAAACATTGAGAAAAGTACACTCAGGAGTGTGAATAGATCCAGTATTAGAAGTATTAGAAAACATGGCAGGTGACTAGAAACACTTATTGAAATGAAGGGATATGATATAACTATAACATGGTGAATGCCTGCGATTAATTTTTTAGGTCTTCCAGAAGATCACCCCTGCAAGAAGAGCTTTAACTCCCTACAAACTAGAATATAACATTTTGTGCAGAATAGTTAATTTCTTATGTCCCCATCGCCAATGGAGAGTCTTGACCACAGGCAGTTCATATAGGGAATTTGGTTGTGTGTTGTTTACACTTTACTGACTGAAAACTCATTCCTCCTAGGATAAAATAGAATATGCAACATATCACAGTAATACTAAGCTTCAACTATTGTGTTTAGCTTAACTTACATATGAGTCCCTGACGTATACTGTGTTAAGCTCAGGAGCGGTGATGAACTGTATTTAGGGATGAACAACAAATTCTGGCCTTGCCAGTGGGACCCACATCCCTTGAAAGAATAAAAAACTGGAAGAAGACTGTTGTCTATATCCTCAGAACTGATCGCCATTGGCTGAAAAACTGCCTGTTAAATGTACTTCACATTAAAAGAGCCCTTTCCTCAGAAATTTGTCTCAGGTTTTTCCATCATTTTGAGGATAAGGTCAAGCTGTAAGAACCTTAATGCATGGATCCCTTATCTAACATACTTATTCATCCCTATCTTCTGGAACCAGGTAAATAATATGAAGTAATTCTGCTACCTAATCATTATAGTCCAAAGGTCCATCTGCAAAAGAAGATTTTTCATTGTTTTGCACAGATGAATATTCTTTAACACAGTCTGTGCTGATTACAGCTTTTTGAGCCTTATTGGCCTCCATGTCTGTAGCTTTCTCATCTTTAAACTCTACAAAGAATTCTCAGTTAAGTTCATAGTTAAATTGTCTTCTTCTGCCTTAATTGTAAGTGCATCTTCATTTTTAAGTTAATTTTTCCAGACTCAAACATTTTAAATTCTTTTTGAGATAACAAGTTCAAAATGGCTTCTTTGTGTTCCAACAACTCGCTCCTTCTTTGATCAACATCTTCCTTAGTCACATTAAGAATATCATTCAGATGCTTTATATGCTCAAGCAGAAAAGTTTGATATACTTGTCTGGATTGATCTTTAAACAATTTGTGATCTTTCAATTTCCCCTGATCCCATTCAGATCAAATTTTATTTATCTCTTTCTGAGCAATATCAACAGCCTTCTCATTTTGGATCTCAAATTTTCTTTCTAAGACTTTAAGTCTTCCACATATTTCACAAATTACTTTATTCCAGCCAACCTGAGGTTGTGACTGGCCTTTTGAACTCAGTCCAGTTGCTTGGATTTTTCTAGCTGTATCCTGTATCTCAGCCCTCACAGGCATGGTTAATTCTCATGCTGTCTCAGCACTGACAGGACCATTTAATTCAGTGTTAACTGTTACTAACCTTTTAGCATCACTCAGAGGTCTCAGCCCTTTCTGTGATGAATTTTGATTTGGAAATTCTGCCAACATGTTTCCCTATCTCTGTACTGTCCTTTATGAAAATTATTCCATTGGTATCTTTTCTTACATCAGTTTGTTTCTTAACTGGATCATAGGTAAGTGAGGAGCTTTTACTCACAGGGACCATTCCTGAATTGTGGCATGCTGTCCCAGGTGGTGGAGAAACAACATTGCCAGCTATGCCATTCCCCAATATAAAATCTATATTTTTAATAGGCAATTTCAGAACAATTCCAACCACACAAGGCCCCTTCGTCAGAGCATAATTTAAATTTCCTTCATGCAATGGGAAAGGTGCACAATTACCATCATTATCCTGTGTTAATATAGTCTGATTCGGTAAACTTTCTGAAGAAGGCTCTAAATCCTTTTCAAACAATAAGCTCTGAGCTGAACCAATATCTCTCAGGATAACAATCTTTCCAGACTCTTTCTTAGACAAGAATAGAGTGAATTCCCCTTCAAATATAAACCCCTTATAACCCTTTGAATTCCTATCTATTCCTGAGGTAAAAACATTAGATGCAATGGGTTTCTCGCAATCTTCACTTTCTGGTATAGCTTACTCTGTGGAAATGTTTTATCATTTGCACCAGTAACACTGATTTAACACTTATCACCTTTTCTGGTAAAACCTTTCCTGAAGACTTGCTAAGAAGACTTGCTATTACTGCCACCGGTTTACCATTCCACTTCAAACAATTAGCTTTTGTATGCCCTGTCTTGTGAAAATAAAAGCATATTGGCTTCTTCATATCTCTTTTATCCTCCATACTATAATTGTCATTGACTGGAGCAGCTTATGCCTTCTCCCCACAGCTAGAATCTTTTCAATTCCTTCAGCTTCCCTGTGGGTTAACAAACAAGATTTACTGCACTCCTAGCAGCCTATGTGATTGATCAAAGCCATCTGTGAAAACTGTCACTTGCCTTACATTAGAAACCTTGTGGTCTTCCAGGTGTGACCTAATAGCTATTAGGATGCTGTTTCGAAATTCTTCCATTATCATTCACTTTTCTGCGATCTCAAAATTCAATCATGTTTCAGTGCCCAAAACCACCAGTCCCACATTTCTTTCTCCCTAGTAGATTCAATGCATGTTTCATTCTGTCTTTTCTTTAAAGACTGTTATGAAATCCACTCTTTCTGTGTCTCTGTTTGCTACGAAAGCTTACAGTCTGTGGAGATTGTAGCATTTAAAGTACAGGATGTTCCAATGCTTGTTAAAATATTTTCCTGCCTAGTGTTTCGATAGGTCAACAGATCAGTTTTTTCAGATCAGATTTGAGGCAGCCTGTTTGAGTCAGTCAGTCAATTTTAATCCGAAGAGAAGTGTCCCAGAGAAAGGGACATGGAAGAGGTCCCAAAAACTGTCCCAGGCAGAGGACAGGGAGAGGTCCCAGATAAGGGACAAAGAAAGGGGATAGAAACAGATCCCAGTTAAGTTCAGTTAAAAGAGAGGAGAAGAGAAACAGGCTCCAAATTAGAAAAAAAAAAGGCTGCGGGGGAGCAGATTTTAAATGAAGTGGGCCCGAGGGATGTCCTGGTAATTGAAGAGGACTCAGGAGAAGCCCTGAAGATCTGAGAAGGCAGGCGAAGGTTGGCGATTCTGTGCTGTGGGACACTAGGGCAAAGGTACCCTTTGGAGCATTGGTGGTCTCCTTGGCATGGCTAAAGAACTGGAATTGTGCTTGTAAGTTGATGCTTGAGTGTACTCGGGAACCCGGGAATTGGAATCTTAGAAGGCAAGATTGAAACCCTGCAAGGTGAGCTGTCGGTGAAGCAATCCAAGTTGAAATGGCTTTTGAAGAGAATTCCAAGGCGAGATCTTCGAGGGTGAAGATTGAAAACCCTCGTGAGAGAGACAGAGTTTCAGTGAGATTGGCTGACTCACAGTTTAACTAATATTTGGGTGGGTTGTTGAGAAATCCATGCAATCTCTATTGGTCACATTTGTTATTTATTGTGCAGTGTGGTGTGTTCGACCACAGTTTGCCTGTTAATTCACTTTACTTCATGCGCACCCTGAATGTTAGAGTAAAAGATAAATATTGTAAATCATTTTATCTTTCTGACTTTATACACTAAAGTTTATTTTTGTTTGTTCAAAATGGGTGGAATCTTGCGGCTTTATTCTATTAGCAAGTATCTTGAATCTCAAACTTGTTCTACTTTAAACAAAATGTTATTGATTCTTAACCGGATCTTACCAACAACTTGGGGGTCTGGCCAAGGATCATAACAAGTCTGAAATTTCAGCTGAAATGCTTCAGGGAGAAGCTCATAAGCATTGAGTTACACAATTTTAACGGCCTCATAGTGTGAGGATTGTTCTGCCGAAAGACTAGAATTCACATTCATAGATTTCCTGACCAAGACGCTCTTCAAAAGGAGAGTCCATGGGCAGGACAGGCCCAGCAGAGGTGGCGGCACAGTGGTATACAGTCGGGAGGGAGTTGCCTTGGAGTCCTCAACATCGACTCTGGACCCCATGAAATCTCATGGCATCAGGTCAAATATGGGCAAGGAAACTTCCTGCTGATTATCACGTACCGCCCTCCCTCAGCTAATGAATCAGTGCTCCTCCATATTAGACATCACTTGGAGGGAGCATTGAGGGTAGCAAGGGCTCACTCTGTGTGGGGGACTTCAATCTCCATCACCAAGAGTGGCTCGGTAGCACCACTACTGACCGAGAGTCCTAAATGACATAGCTGATAGACTAGGTCTGTGGCAGGTGGTGAAGGAACCAACAAGAGGGAAAAATGTACTTGATCTCATCCTCACCAGCCTGCCTGCCACAGATGCACCTGTCCATGACCGTATTGGTAGGAGTAACAAGCGCCCAGTCATTGTGGAGATGAAGTCCCACCTTCACATTGAGGATATCCTCCATCGTGTTATGTGGCACTACCACCGTGCTAAATGGGATAGATTTTGAACAAATCTAGCAACTCAAAACTGGGCGTCCATGAGGCGCTGTGGGCCATCAGCAGCAGAAGAATGGTACTCGAACACAATCTGTAACCTCATGGCCCAGCATATCCCCCAGTCTACCATTGCCACCAAGCCAGGGGATCAACCCTGGTTCAATGAAGAGTGCAGGAGGGCATGCCAGGAGCAGCACCAGGCATACCTAAAAATTACGTGTCAACCTGGTGAAGCTATAACACAGGACTACTTGCATGACAAACAGCATAAGCAGCAAGCGATAGACAGAGCTAAGCGATTCCACAACCAACGGATCAGATCTAAGCTCTGCAGCCCTGCCACATCCAGTTGTGAATGATGGTGGACAGTTAAACAACTCATTGGAGGAGGAGGCTCCACAAATACCCCCATCTTCAACGATGGAGGAGACCAGCACAGCAGTGCAAAAGATAAGGCTAAAGCACTCTCAACAATCTTTAGCCAGAAGTGCTGAGTGGATGATCCATCTCGGCCTCCTCCGGAGGTCCCCAGCACCAGAGATGCCAGTCTTCAGCGAATTCGATTCATTCCATGTGATATCAAGAAACAACTGAAGGCACTGGATAGTGCAAAGGCTATGGGCCCTCACAATATTCCGGCAATGGTACTGAAGACTTGTGGTCCAGAACTTGTCACACCCCTAGCCAAGCTGTTCCAGTACAGCTACAACACTGGCATCTACCCGGCTATGTGGAAAATTGGCCAGGTATGTCCTGTACACAAAAAGCAGGACAAATCCAACCTGGCCAATTGCCGCCCCATCAGTCGACTCTTGATCATCAGTAAAGTCATGTAAGGGGCCATCAACAGTGTTATCAAGCAGTACTTGCTTAGCAATAACCTGCTCACTGATGCCCAGTTTGGGTTCCACCAGGGCCACACAGCTCCTGACCTCATTACAGCCTTGATTCAAACATGGACAAAAGAGCTGAACTCTCGAGGTGAGAGTGACTGTCATTGACATCAAGGCAGCATTTCACCGAGTGTGGCATCAAGGAGCCCTAGCAAAACTGGAGTCAATGGGAATCGGGGGGAAAACTCTCTGCTGGTTGGAGTCATACCTAGCACAAAGGAAGATGGTTGTGGTTGTTGGAGGTCAGTCATCTCAGCTCCAGGACATCACTGCAGGAGTTCCCCAGGGTAGTGTCCTCGGCCCAACTATCTTCAAATACTTCATCAATGACCTTCCTTCCATCATAAGGTCAGAAGTGGGGAAGTTCGCTGATGATTGCATAATGTTCAGCACCATTCGTGACTCATCAGACATTGAAGCAGTCCATGTCCAAATGCAGCAAGACCTGGACAATATCCAGGATTGGGCTGACAAGTGGCAAGTAACATTCATGCCACACAAGTGTCAGGCAATGACCATCTCCAACAAGAGAGAATCCAACCATCACCCCTTGATGTTCAATGGCATTACCATCACTGAATCCCCCACTATCAACATCCTGGCGGTTACATTTGACCAGAAATTGAACTGGACTAGCCATATAAATACTGTGGCAAAAAGAGCAGGTCAGAGGCTAGGGATCGTGCAATGAGTAACTCACCTCCTGACTCCCCAAAGCCTGTCCACCATCGATACGTCACAAGTCAGGAGTGTGATGGAATATTTGCCTGGATGAGTGCAGCTCCCACAATACTCAAGAAGCTGGACACTGTCTAGGGCAAAGCAGTCTGCTTGGTTGGCACCCACCACATTCACAAACATTCACTCCCTCCACCACCAATGCACAGTATACGAAGTGTGTGCCATCTATAAGATGCACTGCAGGAATTCACCAAGGCTCCTTCGACAGCACCTTCCAAACCCATGACCATTACCATCTAGAAGGATAAGGGCAGCAGATAGATGGGAACAACACCATCTGGATGTTCCCCTCCAAATCACTCAATCCTGACTTGGAAATATATCGCTGTTCCTTCACTGTGGCTGAGTCAAGATCCTGGAACTCCCTTCCTAACAGCACTGTGGGTGTACCTACACCACATAGACCGCAGTGGTTCAAGATGGTAGCTCACTGCTGCCTTCTCAAGGGCAACTAGGGACGGGCAATAAATGCTGGCCCAGCCAGTGAAGCCCACATCCCATGAAAGAATAAAAAAAATTCAGTTGCGGTCCAATAACTTTTTGTTTGAAGTGGACAAAGTTTGAAATCCCAGTTATCCACTAGGAGAATAAAGGCACAAGATCCCAGAGTTTTAAACAAAGTAAACCTTACTGTATGAAGTCAAAAAAGTAAAACAATATAACATTCATATTTAACATGAGGTAAATATTAATTAACAGACAAACTGTGGTTGTACACACCGCACTACACATGAAATGACAGTTGTGACCAAGACAACTCCCATGGATTTCTTACCAACCAACCCAGGCATCAATGACCATTGTGAGCCACAATATCTCATTAAAATTCTGCCTCCCTCACGAGGGATTTCAACATTTCACTTTTGAAGAGCCAACCTCCGAATTCCATAAAAGGCGCTCTGAATCTGATGCCACACTGACTGCTCACCTCATGGTGGTTCAATTTCTTCTCCTGAGACAGCATTCCATAAAATTGTGCTCCCACATCTAATTACAAGCACAATTCCAACAGTTTTGCAGACTGCTAGCTTCACTAAGCTGGCACTGCCCTCGGTTTCACCAAACTCCAGTCCCTTGGTGGCATTGCTCTATAAATGTCTCCCAGAGCTCCTTCTGAACCCAAACCCTCTCCAGCTTCGAACCAGTGACCTTCTGCCACCTTCTTAGCTCCCTAAGACTTCCATGAGCCCTAGCTGCGCCGAAGGCTTTTTTGAGCCCTAACTGCCTGAAGCCTGCTAACGGCAGCATCTTTTCAGTCTGTCCTTTTCCCCTCCTGCAGAACATTCCATCTCCTAGCAACTCATAGATAAATTGAAGCCAGAAAACGTTTTTAAGCTCTACCCATCTCCATGGTGCTGAATGATTTTAAACTAATTTAGCTCTACCTCCAAAAACAATGTAAACACCACGGGCTGAATAATATACTCTGGCGCGATGGCCGGGACTCATAGCCTGAAGTAGGTAGTCTTCCGACTCTTGGCCCTGCAGTGCAAGTACGCTGTATAAAACAGCAATTAGGCAAATTGAGACTGAAGGGAGGGTTTCCTGGCCTAGTGGCCCAAAGGCACTGAGGATTCCGCCCAATCAATGCTGAAGGACAGGATGTCCGGCGTCCGAGGTCGTTGGCTGTGACTTGGAAGGAGGTCACGGCCAGTCATTTGAAGGGCCACCTGGCAAGGGGCAGTGTCAGGAGACCAAGCAAAGGTGTTCATTCAAAATAGATCTGCAGCATTTTTCAACTGGAAATACTTGCAGGCTTTTCAGGTAATTTTGAATCTGTTTAATCTTTTTCTGAAATGTCCATAGTGCATTTTTTTTTTTGCCACTGTTCACAGGTGGCATTCAATTTGAACATAAACATGTTTTCCAGATCTTAACATAGAGGAGTTGTCTTGTTGTAGCATGTTTCCCTCCTTAGTTAGCCGAGGTAAATGAGCAAGGGGAGAGGCAGCGGAGAAGGGCCAAAGCAGCCCCGAGATTTGATGATGAATCTCTGCGTGCCCTCCTCTGGGCTCTGTCCGTCAGATGGAGGCAACTAATGCCAGCAGAGGGCAAGAGGAGAGCTCCCTTGGTGAGATATGCAGCCTGGGAGGAGGTTGCAATGAAGGTCAACAGCATTGGGCTAGTGCGTTGCACTTGGATACAAATCCAGAAGGGGCTTAATGATCTCCCGAGGTCAGCCAGGATGAGTAAGTCCTTAGTATGTGCATTTTTGTGCCAGGAAGCTACAGGTTAGCGTCACAAATGCTGGAGGCTTGTGAGGTTGTTCAGGAGTTCAAGGCAGCACAATACAGCAAAGGCATTGGTTTTAGCACTGATGTCTGTGTGCCCTTTTCATTTTGGTCCAGTGGGGTGGTGGAGTGGATGGGTGGTGCGGTGGTAGCCTGTACAGATGAGGAAAGTGGACAGCATCTTGGCTGCCAAGCATTGTGCTGCTCATGCGTAGGGGGGCGGTGACATCAATTAACCTAACAGTGTTAGTCATGCAGTGTTACACCTACATCTATTCTCAGGAGAAGCGTGCCCACAATGCCAGGCAGAGAGGCAGACCTGGAGGCAGTGTCCCTGAGCCTGCAATACCAATGTCGTACGAGGAGGAGGTTCTCCTGCTCTCCTTAGCCGAATCCTCAAGATCGATTGACAGAAGCAAGATTGGAGGAAGGCGTGGGTCTGGTGAGTTAGCAAATGGCTGAAACTGGGGGGAAGGGGGAAAGAGCAAATGGGGGATGCATTGATACTTGGCAGGATTCAATGAATGTTGAAATTCTCATCCCGGTGCTAAAAGCCAGGAAAGCTTCCTAGTTGAAAACTTTTGATGTTGCTGCAAGTATTTGCATCATGTCGTATCTCTTGTTGCACTTGGCTGTAATGTTGCTGAGCACTGTGACCTTGCACAGCTCTGGATAGGTTTGTAATGACAACTAACGCCCTTTTCTCTATCTCTCTTGCACACATGAAGCCTCTTCCACGGACCAGATTGTCGATGCTGGCCCATCATTCCCCTCCAAGGATGAGGGAGAACCCTTGGAGGAAACATTGTCACACCCTCTCTCTGCCCTAAGCACCAGCACAGAGACGGGCACCTCGGCAGGGATTAGCGCATCGGGACAAGGGCAGTCACAATCTGGAGAGGGCATTTCATAGTCGCACATGCAGCTGCTGGAGAATGTGGTGGAGCAGGCCTTGGGCAGTCAGAGAAGTGTGTGAGGTGATCCAGAGACTGATTCCAGGTCAGATGATGAGCCTCTGGAGTCGACTGTATGGCGGCAGATGCTGGATGCCCAGTGTGACGTGTATGGAGGTTTGACGGATATACCAGGGAGGTTGTGTGCTCTGGCCTGGACTGTGGAGATGTCCATCCAGGCCATTTGCACTGCACCCACTCTTTGGAGTGCCAAGCTTCTTCCATGGACAGACTGGTGACCTCTCTGGAGGACAAATAAGGCCTCTAAATAAGATAAGTTTGAAATGCATACTCTACTTCTTGTTTGAAGCATTTCCAGCAGCCACAGAATCCTGAACTGCTAAGCTGACAGTCAGGGCTCAGGTGGAGCCTTTAAACCCGCACTAACAAGCTGCCTGACATAGAAACTGAGAAATCCACCTGGCATGAAACACACTCTGCAAGCGTTTTATTGTTCACGTGACGTGTTATTGTAGTCAATTGGAAGATTAATGAGCTTAACTACACCATTTAATGAAATTTGAATAATGCAGGCGAGCTCTCGATTTCTAGCCCTGCCCACCTAATATATTATCTGGATTGGCTGTGATGATGTTGAGACAACAAACCCGACATCACCGCGCCCAATAATACGTCGTCACAGGCGTGTAACGCTCCCGTTTTCAGAAGGCATTATTCAGTCCCACAACTCCAGTTCTCCAGCTAAGTAAGCCTACCTGCTGTTTTAGCTGTTAACCCCTTAAGCCAACATGGTCTCAACCTTCTAAGTGTAATAGAATGCAAGCTGTTTTAGTTGCATTTATCCCATTTTCTACAGTAAAACCGTAATCTTCCCAGAACTAAAAATTACCTCTAAAATATTACTATGAGCCATGAACTAGATATTTGTCACACTGTCTGAAGATGGGAATTGACAGGATGTTGGGAACAAGTTACCCCTTTAATTGGGAAGGGTACTGGAAGGAAAGGAATAAATAAAAAATAAAATATATCCCAAAGTTAGCTTTCTGATAAAAGGAACAATATGAATAATGAATTTTTGTTTTGCCATCTTTCAGCTGACAGTTAGAACAATGTAATTTGTCAATGTAGATATTGCTGAACTTCACTGTTTGATTTAAAATGTATGAATATGGGTATTTTGTAAGTGTGCTATCAGTTTTATAATGAGCAGAAATCCCTGACAGATTGCAAATGCTGCAGGATTTCCAAGTTGGAAGATTAATTTATTTAAACAATGTAATTGATCATTGTGTACAGAGTACTAAATCTCTAGAGAGAAGTGTTAATTTTGCTAGAAGGTTTTATAAGTTTGAATGGCAACATTATGTTTGAAAAATGCCTTAGACAGCAATTGCAGTCCTTTATTACTTCCACAGGGAACACGAAGGCAGTCACCACTCCAGCTCTTGTCTAATTGTGATGAGGCAGTGACCTTAAAATCAAGTGAAAAATCATTGTAGATCTGATGGCCAAGTTTTATGCCAAAACAGTTCAACTGGGGCACCAAGACATCCTCCACTAATCAATTAGGGTAATGTAAATATTGGCATAAATAAAGAAATTCCTTGCTGCAAAATGGAAAATTAACTCCCAATGAAAAAATCTCATCATAACCAAAAGGTTGTGCATTATAATACATAATAGTGTGTTATCTTGATGTTCTTTATTCTGTCACTAAATCATGGCAAAATATTTTTTAAACTTCTACAAAATGTTTTTTACCGGATTCATCCTGGCTTGCAATTTTTGTATTGTGCCAGTATCTAAATTTTGTACTTTATTTCCACAATCAAGATAAATTTATGTTTTTGTTTTCTATATAGTCATCTATTCCTTATATCACTTGACAAATCAGTGATAATTAGATATAAACTGATTGTCATTCATTTCACATAATGTAAACATTATTATTTTGACCAGTTAACCAGTAATTCATATGGGAATTTTGAAAGTTCATTAGGTACATCTAATACACCCCACAGCACTTACTCCTAAGTCTCAGCTATTAAAATTAATATTTTAGGTCAATTAGATAAGTTTTTCACATTCGTGTTTATAAATTATTTTGCTACTTCAAGATATCCAGATAAAATCTGTACCTCTTTTAATCTCAAAGTCATGACATCTTCATCAACCCAATATAGGATAAAGAGTAAATCCATGGCTAATTGCCATATACTTTCCTGTTTTTTGCACATCAAATCAACACTGGATAACTCACTAATGATTCAATCAGACCTTTTATCTTGGTTTTCCTCTGGTTAGCAGTTAGGTCAAGGGTAGATTTGATGTTAAATGAGTTTGTAAATACTCTAACATTAGCTGTAGTGAGAGCACTTTACCTGCAGCTGAAGGATTGTGTTACTCATTCTGTACTTTTCTGTTTAGAATTCTTGCCTTCTTCCTGCCATTCATGGTGAATCTCCAGAGATTTTAAGACAAATTTCTGTACCAATGCCAATAATTCAGCAGTTCTTCATTATTTTTGGCAGAAAATAATATCAATATTTTTGTAGATAGTGTCAAAAGTGTGAGCTTTTTTTGTAGAGTGGCGCAGAGATGTTGATACGGTTTATTAATAGACATATTATAAATGTTCATGATTTGTCCCTACATTAAATGGCAATTTCTATTGGGCAAAACAACCTTTGTTACAATTACCTGTACATTGTAGAACTACAGGAGATTGACCAATGTGCATATCAGCATTGATTTACTTTCAGCTAAGCTAGAGAAGAAGTTAAGCAATAAATACAACCTAAGAACCAAACTGATCTGAATTTGATTACCAACGACCCTTTGATTCTGGAATAGAAATAGTTGCAAATCTATGACCAGTGATTTACATAATGTGCAGATGAGTGATGTTAACTATGTACCCATCCAGCAACTCAACAAGACAATCTTCCAAATGGCATATCTATTCCAAAAAAGCAATATGTGAGCTATACGTAAGGTGAATTGGGAGAGGATCTTGAAAAAACAAGGAAACAGAAAAACAATGGGAAGCCATATAAGGGTAATCATTAGAATCCAAGAGAAAAGAATTCCACTGAAAACCAAATACAAACAAGCTAAATGTGGGACACTGTGAATGAATAAAGAACGAAAGGGAAAATTGAATCTAAATTTTAAAAAATCATACAAGAAGAACTTAGGTACTAAAGGGGAGGACAAAAAGGAATACAAATAACTTTGTAGAGAAATTTGCCTGAATTTTGTGGTCAGCGACGAAGCAATATATTTGCCTCTGATCGTGAAGAAAGCTAACAACAAAAAATTATCTGTCTCTCTGGCCTGGAGTGCGAATTTCCTGATCTTAATTGAATCTGGCTCCAACTCAATAGAAAGTCCAGGCTTTCATCAAGCAGCAAAAGCAGCCAGTCAAATTGAAGAGTCCTCACAGACAGCAAACCAGGAAATAAAATACACTGATTATCCTTCAATTTTACAGCGCAAAATGAAGATTAGGTGATATGTATTAGAAACTGAAATATCTTAAACAATCTCTAACATAATTATTGTTATATTTAAAATGAATGAAAATGTTATCATAATGGAAACATTTGACATTGCACAAATACAAAATTAGTTTTCCAGGGCAAGAGAGGTTGCTTAGCCATAATTATGACTTAATACCCCATTAAGAACCAATTGTAGCCCATCAACAGGAGTGGATTTGTCTATTCCAGTGGATTTTAACAGCAATATTACATCATAGAAGGGGAAGTTCATGTCAATTCAGTAGTTTCTAAAGATTGTCATCTGCAAGGACTTCAACATTCCACCCTATGAAAGAGCAGGGAATCACTGACAAGAAATTCTGAATTTCTGGTCTTCATTGCAAATGTATGGATGCCCGGAGTTACTGACAGTTTCACAGGATGACGACCATGCACACTGACAGTTTTGCCAAAATTACATCTGCAAAATCCAAGCCATTAAATAATTATCAGGGAGGCAAAGAGAAATTACAAAATCAAATTTATCAAGAAGCATAAGAAAGAAATATAAAGTATTCTATAGACACATAAATAACAAAAGGAAAATTAATAATTACAGCAGAAAATTCTCAAAATACTCAGCAACTCAGGCCGTAGCTATGAGGGAGAAACAGAGTTAACGGTCTAGATGTTCATCTTTGAAGGCCGTTGGTGGGAGTTGAATAAAGTAGGGGGAAAGTGCCAGGAAGGACAGGATTTTCATTCTGGGTGGTGGTGGGGGGTGGGGGTGGGAGGGGGGTGGGGGGAGGGGGTGGGTGGAGGTGGTCATGTGGGTGCAGGCTGCAGTTGGGCCAGCTGTCCCGAGAAAAAGTTCAAAGGCAGCTGTAGGTGCTGATAGGTGTGGAGGCAGGCTGTTTAAAAGGCCCACCATGGTTCTGTGGGACTTCATCCCTGTTATCACAAAAATAGAAAATCCCTCCAGCCCTCACATGCACCCCACACCAAGCTATGCACCGCCAACCAACCCCTATGGCTCATCATGCTCCCCCATGCCAAGGGATGGCCCCAACAAACCCCACAGCTCCTCATGCTCCCCCATGTTGCCCATCCTAGGTCATTTCAGAGGGCAATTAAGAGTCAGCTACATTACTGTGGGTCCGGAGTCACATGTTGGCCAGACCAGGTAAGGATGGCAAATTTTCTTCCCGAAAGGGCATTAGTGAACCAGATGGGTTTTTGCAACAATCAGTGATAGCTCCATGGTAATTATCACTGAGATTCGCTTTATATTCCAGATTTATTAACTGAATTCAAATTCCACCAGCTGCCATGGTGGGATTCAAACCCATGTCCCCATAGCATTAGCCTGGGCCACTAGATTGCTAGTCCAGCAACATTACCACTGTGCCACCATCTTCTTCACACATCCCCCATGGCCCCTTATGTGCCCCATGCCTATTCACCCACTACGCACTGGATAGAACCAATGAACCCTAAAGTGACAATAGGATGTATAAACAAAAAGCTTCAAAAAGCCCATTCATTCATTGATAACTTTCCACTTTCTTAATCAAATCAGACTAATCAAAGTTTCAATCAATCAGACTCTTTAAAGTGTCGATAGCTGAAACTGCAAGCACTTGAAATCTCTTTATGTTGTGTATATTAGCATTGTGCAATTGACCGCATAGATCAGAGAGACAGAGCTGGAAATTAAGTAATGGTTTCCCTGGGGCTCAAGTAGTTCTGCACTCTAATGGGTTTCTGGGCTCTCAGCCAAGCCTCATTATACATTCTTGGCTGAGAGCCCATTTGGATAGATTATTTTCAACCAAAAGTATTAAGGGATATGGGGAAAAGGCAGATATATGGAGTTAGGCCACAGATCAGTCATGACCTCATTGAATGGCAGAACAGGCTTGAGAGGCTAAATGGCCCAATCCTGTCCCAATGAAACGGTATGCAGTCCACCTGTGATTTTCCAATAAACCATCTGCTGTGTCTGAGATCCTGACAGTGATGTGGGCTGTTGGAAACCTTTACCCTTAATTTGAATGTATCCTTTTCTTCTTATTAAGGAACTAACCTGTCAAGGTAAGTGAAGTGATCCTGATTGGTATTAACATCTCACAAAATATAACTTGATCTGTCTCTACAATCAGGTTTATATAAAATGATAGGAGGATATAAAACCCATCTATTGCATTATTTAAAAATTGATCTCTTGTATTGCCAGGTTAAAAGGTTATACAAAATCCACTTGGCAATGCTAGATATAATGTAATCCATATTCATCACAAGGTTCATGGTAGTTGATTAACATATATGTAAATGGAACTGACTTGTGTAGAAAGTGCAGTGGAATGTTTCATACGTAGTTGGTGAGAACAACTTTGTTTAAAAAGAAATGTTTATAGCAAGTGAAGGGAATGTCTAAACTGGTATTTAGGATGTGAGGAAAGACTTGAAATTGATAAGCAATGGACATATATTGGGGCTTTGCATTTGTAGGAAATGGAAGTGTGTAGATTGATTGTGGTTTTATTCACTGATACAGTTGTTGATAAGTTGCATATGTGACGAAGAACCATTAAAGTAGAGTGGCAATATAAGTTATTGCAAGTAAGATAAGAGTAAAAAACTGATATGCACCAGGGTATCTGTTCCCATTTGTAAGCTCCGCTAACTGACGTAAGTGGGATAACTTTGATTTCTAGGGGTAGAATTTTGCCCTTGATGGGTGGGCAGTCCCCACCGGCTCGGCAGCGGGTGGGCAGCCGATCACCGCCGCCGAAATGGGCCCCGCCGCCATTTTGAATGGGCGGGCCAATTAAGGCCCGCCCAGTGGGCTGCCCGACGGAAAGCGCTATGCGCTTTCTGTACAGCGGGGGGGAGGGATTCCCCAACTGTCAAAGTGCTGTCTTTCACACATGCGCGCACATCTCCCTGAGACTAAGTGCTGTCTCAGGGAGATCGGTGAAAGCTTTATATACATCAAAAATGGAAAAATAAAAAAAATTATTAACATGTCCCCCTCTTGTGATAATGTCACATGAGATGGGACATGTTAATAAAAAGCACAGAAACTTTATGAAACTTTTTAAAAACAGACATGAAACCTCACCCCGCCAGTGGATGAGATTTCAAGTTTTTCAGAAGCCCGCTGGGGTTCCCCTGACCTTAAGGTCAGATGGGCAGGGACTTTAATTGATTTAACTATCCTGTTAATGGCCTCAATTGGCCATTGACAGGTCGGCCGGCGGACAGCTGATCTTGCTGTCCGCCCACCTTCCTGAATATTTAAATGGGGCGGGATGATGTCGGAGGTTTCCCCCAGCATCACCCTGCATCGGCGAGGGGGCTCTGCCCCCAACTCGCCGACAGAAAAATTCTGGCCCAGATATTTTTGTTTGGGCTTAAGTTCGTGAAATAATAACATTTTCTATGATGCGGAATGGCCTTAATTTTGCAGAAATGGTTCAATGAAAAGTGCAGGAGGGCATGCCAGGAGCAGCACCAGGCATACCTAAAAATGAGGCGTCAACGTGGTGAAGCTATAACACTGGACTACATGCGTGCCAGACTGCAAAAGCAGCAAGTGATAGACAGAGCTAAGCGATCCTACAACCAACGGATCAGATCTAACCTCTGCAGTCCTGCCACATCCAGTCATGAATGGTGGTGGACAATTAAACAACTCACTGGAGGAAGAGGCTCCACAAATATCCCCATCTTCAATGATGGGAGAGCTCACCACATCAGTGCAAAAGATAAGGCTGAAACATTTGCTACAATCTTCAGCCAGAAGTGCTGAGTGGATGATTCATCTCAGCCTCCTCCGGAGGTCCCCAGCACCAGAGATGCCAGCCTTCAGTGAATTTGATTCACTCCACATGATATCAAGAAACGGGTGAAGGCACTGGATACTGAAAAGGCTATGGACCCTGGCAATATTCTGGCAATGGTACTGAAGACTTGTGCTCCAGAACTTGCCACACCCCTAGACAAGCTGTTCCAGTATAGCTACAACACTGGCATCTACCCGGCTATGTGGAAAATTGCCCAGGTATGGCCTATACACAAAAAGCAGGACAAATCCAACCCAGCCAATTACCGCCCCATCAGGCTACTCTTGATCATCAGTAAAGTAATGAAAGGGTTCATCAACAGTGCTATCAAGTGGCACTTGCTTAGCAATAACCTGCCCACTGACACCCAGTTTGGGTTCTGGCAGGGTCACTCTGCTCCTGACATCACCACAGCCTTGGGTCAAAAAAAGACAAAAGAGCTGAACACCTGAGGTGAGGTGAGAGTGACCGCCCTTGACATCAAGGCAGCATTTGACAGAGTGTAGCATCAAGGAGCCCTAGCAAAACTGGAGTCAATGGGAAGCAGGGGGAAAACTCTCCGCTAGTTGGAGTTATACCTAGCATGAAATAAGATAGCTGTGGTTGTTGGAGGTCAGTCATCTCAGCTCCAGGACATCACTGCAGGAGTTCCTCAGGGTGAACAACCATCTTCAGCTGCTTCATCAATGACCTTCCTTCCATCATAAGGTCAGAAGTGGGGATGCTCGCTGATGATTGCACAATGTTCAGCACCATTCATGACTCCTCAGATACTGAAGCAATCCATGTCCAAATGCAGCAAGACCTGGACAATATCCAGGCTTGGGCTGACAAGTGGCAAGTAACATTTGCGCCACACAAGTGTCAGGCAATGACCATCTCCAACAATAGAGATTCCAACCATTGCCCCTTGATGTTCAATGGCATTACCATCACTGAATCCCCCACTATCAACATTCTGGGAGTTACCATTGACCAGAAACTGAACTGGACTGGCCACATAAACACTGTGGCTACAATAGCAGGTCAGAGGCTAGGAATTGTGCGATTAGTAACTCACCTCCTGACTCTCCAAAGCCTGTCCACCATCTACAAAGCACAAGTCAGGAGTGTGATGGAACACTCCTCACTTGCCTGGATGAGTGCAGCTCCCACAACATTCAAGAAGCTTGACACTGTCCAGGACAAAGCAGCCCAATGATCGGCACCATATCCACAAACATTGACTCCCTCCACCACCGATGCACAGTAGTAGCAGTGTGTACCATCTACAAGATGCACTGCAGGAATTCACCAAGGCTCCTTCGACAGCACCTTCCAAACCCACGACCACTGCCATCTAGAAGGACAAGGGCAGCAGTTAGGTGGGAACACCACCACCTGGAGGTTCCCCTCCAAATCACTCACCATCCTGACTTGGAAATATATAATCGTTCCTTCACTATCGCTAGGTCAAAATCCTGGAACTCCTTTCCTAACAGCACTATGGGTGTACCGACACCACATGGACTGCAGCAGTTCAAGAAGGCAGCTCACCACCACCTTCTCAAGGGAAATTAGGGATGGGCAATAAATGCTGGCTCAGCCAGCGAAGCCCACATCCCATGAAAGATTAAAAAAAGAGAGAACAAACATGATCAGAATTATATGAGGTGACAAGGATTTGCCTAAATTAGTTCAATATGTTATAAAAAAGATTTGCAATGTTTAGAGTTCACAGAGGTCTTCACAAAAGGACTGAGGTTCTTAAAAATCCAGGAGCACATAAAGTATATGAGAATTTCTGCAGATCAATATGATAAATAACTGAAATTCATCAGTTTCCCACTAAAGAAGCAGATATGCATGTTCTTGTCTGCTTTCATTTTAACTATTCACACTGAAAACAAGCATGAGTTCGAACTCAAAATTCTGAGAAGAATTTTGCAAAGTGCTGCAGGAAGACAAATATGTTATTATGCAAATAACATATTCCATATGTCCTCAACAAAGCTTCTTAACAAAAGATCTACTGTGAAAGTTAACAATTGTACCTTAAAAATGAAGTTGGGTGATTAGCTACAAAAAGAGGCATAAACAAACTGAGAGAGCCAACTGATAGAAAGTTTCAGTCATATAAGGCACAATGTTCAACACCATTCTCAACTCCTCAGATACTGATGTGGTCCATGTCCATGTGCAGCAAGACCTATACAATATTCAGGCTTGGGCTGACAAGCTGCAAGTAACATTCGCGCCACACAAATGCCAGGCAATGACCATCCCTAACAAGAGAGAATCTAACCATCGCCCCTTGGTATTCAATGGCATGACCATTGCTGAATCCCTCACTATCAACATCCTGGGGGTTACCATTGACCAGAAACTGAACTGGACTAGCCATATAAATACGGTGGCTGTAAGAGCAGGTCAGAGGCTAGGAATCCTGTAACAAGTAACTCACCTCCTGACTCCACAAAGCCTGTCCACCATCTTCAAGGCACAAGTCAGCAGTGTGATGGAATACTTTCCACTTGCCTGGATGAGTTCAGCTCCAACAGCACTCAAGAAGCTTGACACCATCCAGGACAAAGCAGCCCGCTTGATTGGCACCCCATCCACAAACATTCACTCCCTCCACCACCGACACACAGTGGTAGGAGTGTGTACCATCTATAAGGTGCACTGCAAGGACTCACCATGGCTCCTTCGGCAGCACCTTCCAAATTCACGACTGCTACCATCTAGAAGGACAAGGGTAGCAGATGCATGGGAATACCACCACCTGGAAGCTCCTCTCCAAGCCACTCATTATCCTGGAATCCCTCCCTAACGGCACTGTGGGTGTACCTCCACCACATGGACTGCAGGGGTTAAAGAAGGCAGCTCACCAGCACCTTCTCAAGGGCAACTAGGGATGGGCAATATAATGCTGGCCTTGTCAGCAATGCTCACATACCATGAATGAATTAAAAAACATAAGCACCCAAGAATTTAACACTTGGATATTACTCCTGGGAACTAATAATGCACCATAATGTGGGAGACTGGTGTAGTGGTAATGTTACTGGAATAGTGATCCAGAGGACCAGACTAATGCTCTGGGGGACATGGGTTCAAATCCCACCACAGCAGCTAGTTGCAGTAATGACGACCATGAAAATATCATTGTTGTAAAAACCCATCTGGTTCACTAATGCCCTTTAGGGAAGGAAATCTGCTGTCCTCATCTGGTCTGGCCTACATGTGACTCCAGAACAACAGGAATGTGGTTGACTCTTAACTGCCCTCTAAAATGTTGTGGTAAGCCACTCCGTTCAAGAAGAATTTGTGTTGGGTAACAAATGCTGGCCTTGCCCACATCACATGAAAGATTAGAATGTCAGCAGATGTTTAGCTGAAACACTGAATGGATAAATAAATGGACTTCTGCTGAAGTTAAGGTAGTCAATTGGAAGTGACATCCAGGAAATTCCCAGTGCTCCAACTTTCTCATGGGATGCCAGCATAAGGAATGAAATGAGAATGTGGCCTATTTGTCTCCCATACCTGCTCCTTTTACAGATCATGTAATAGTGATTCTCTCATGGACTTTACAACACTTACTTTATTCTGAGTGAAAGTTCTGCAATAATGCTCCATGCTCTCCAATGGACTTTCAGCTGGGCTGCCGAATCTTCTGTGGCAGGTCTTGCCATGATGGGCTGGAGAATCCTGGCCTATGTCTCCTGACTTGCATCTCCAACACATAAACTTAATTCCATTCACTATCCTATATTTATTCAACTCCTTTTCTTAATAAAACAATTAATCGACACTTTTGTCATGAATTTTGTTCTGTACTAGGAAAAATTCTTCCAATTTCTACTTTCTAATCTAAGTCAAATAAGTTTGTTTACATCATTTACATCCATTTTAAAATTCTGGATCAAGTGAACCTGAATCTTCTAACCTGCAATGAAAATAACAGTTTCTTCTTCATTTTTCTTCTTCATTTCCTTTCTTCTTCATTTGAGGTCCTGAATCCTGGAAGTATTCTCATTGTCAGCATATAGATTTCAAGTCATAGGGCAGGATTTTCCCCCTTCGGGGGTGAAGTTGAAGGGTGGGTGAGCACAGGCATGCTTCCGATCGGCACCCCCCTATTGGTGGCGCGGTGCCATTTTACGTGGGCGGGCCAATTAAGGCTGGGGATCAAATATTGGCAATGTGAAAGTAGTTTCCAGCTACAGTGATCAGGACTATTTTTCCCAAGCAACAACTTTAACGTCACAACCCAAATACTATGACAATACGATGGGGTGGGTGAGGTGTGAAGGTGGGCAGGGTGGATAGGAGGGTGAGTGGGTATCTGGTTGGGGGATAGTCAGATTGGGTCAGGTCAGGAGGTTTATCGGACCAAGTTGAAAGGGCAGTTGGGTGGTTGAGATGGATACTTGGGTGTGGAGGTGGGGTAGTTGGTTCAGGTCAGGAGGGCGCTTGGGTGGCCTGGTGGAGTAGTCAGGTAGAGGTGGGTTGTCAGGTCAGTTCAGTAGAGTGGTTGGGTCAAGAGGGTAGTTGGCTCAGGTTGAAGGGGTAGTCAGGTGGTTGGGGGGTAGTCAGGGTGATGATTGGGGGGGTCAGTTATGGAGTTAGCCGGTGTTAGACCAGGTTTTAATCTGTCTAACATTTCTGGGTATCCAGGTAAGTGCTGCAAAACTGTCCAAAGTCTCTGACTCAAACTCAGTCTCTGACTCAAACTCAGATGATCAATGATCCTGACTTAATCCTGTTTCTCTTTCTAACAATGCAAACTTCTACTTATGCTTCTCTCCTCTTGGAACAAGGTGGCACATGGCAAATGAGAACACATTTGTACAAGACAATGGCCACACAACTAGAAACCCCTCAGTTATTGCGACAAAATGGTACACAAGCTTGTTACCATCCGGTTAGGGACCAGTAACTTTTTCCCATTCAGATCCCATTCAGATCAAATTTTATTTTATTTTTCTCGAGCACAATATCAATAGCTACTTCATTTTGGATCTCGAATTTTCTTTCTAAAACTGAGTCTTCCATACATTTCACAAATTATTTTATTCCAGCCATCTTGAGGTTGTAACTGGTCTTTTGATCCCAGTCTAGTTGCCTGGATTTTTCTAGTTGTATCCTGTATCTCAGCCCTGACAGGCATGGTTAATTCTCATGCTGTCTCAGCACTGACAGGAAGGACCATTTAATTCAATGTTAACTGTCATTAACCCTTTAGCAGCGCTTGGAGGTCTCAATCTTTTCCGTGACAAATTTTGATTTGGAAATTCTGCCAACATTTTCCCTATCCCTGTACTGTGCATTGTGAGAATTATTCCATCAGTATCTTTTCTTACATCAATTTGTTTCTTAACTGGATCACAGATAAGTGAGGAGTTTTTAGTCACAGGAACCATTCCTGAATTGTGGCACGCTGTCCCAGACTGTGGAAAAACAACATTGCCCATTATATAATTTCTCATCATAAATATATTTTTTTAATAGGTAATTTCAGATTAATTCCAACCACACAAGGCACCTTCATAAGAGCACAATTTAAATTTCCTTTATGTAATGGGAGAGGCGCATAATTACCATCAACACCCTACATTAATACATTCTGGGCAGGATTTTTAGCTTGGCGGGTCAGCGCGCGCCCAACCTGACTGAGTGTGAAATGATGCGCGATGATGTCGACTGGGCGTGCCGACGTCAATGTGCAGCAGCGCAGTAGTTTGGTCGGCGGGTGCTCGCCGGAGCCAGCAGTGCGCCCACCAACAATTAAAAGGCCTCTTAAGGCCATTAAGTTAGCAATTGTGCTGAATTTTTCACTGCCTGTTCAACCTAATGGTTGATGGGCTGGCAAAAAGGCCAAGCGGCCTTTGCATGTTTTTTGGAAACCTCAACCACGTGGGGGGGGATGAGGTTTCCTAAAGCAAATACAAATGAAACAAAAACTTTAATTTTTAATTAAAAACATGTCCCTACTCATGTGACAGAGTTACATGAGGAGACATGTTTCATTAATTTTTTTCTGCTCTTTATTATTTAAAAAAATATCTCTCATTCGGCGCTCTCTCGCACGCTTGCGCTAGGCCTGCTCACCCTCCTCCCCCGCCCACACAGGCAGCGCTCAGCGCTACCACTCGCGTATCATGCTGGGCAGGCCTTAATTGGCCCACCCGCTTAAAATCACGGAGCGCTGCCAATCGTGGGTGGCGGGCAGCTTCCTGACCGCCCCCCGCCGACCCCGTACACCAAGGGAAAAATTCTGCCCTCTGGTTCAGCAAACTTTCTGAAGAAAGGTCTAAATCCTTTGCTAACAATAAGCTCGAAGACGAACCAGTATCTCTCAGGATAACAATCGTTCTAGACTCTTTCTTAGACAAAAATTGAGTGACTTCCCCTTCAAATACAAACTCCTTATAATCCTTTGCATCCCTCTCTATCCGCAAGGCAAAAAACATTCGATGCAATGGATTTCTCACAAACTTCACTTTCTCGTGCAGCTTTCCCTGTGGAAACATCTGTCACTTGCACCAGTGTCACTGGTTTAACACCCATTTCCTTTCCTGAAGTCTTGACCCATCACCCAAACTACTATCTTTTCTTTCACTGCGTAACCTAGGCTTTTCTTTAGCCAGTTCATACTGTCCGATTTCTTTCTCTCTTTGAAGATCTCTGTCTCTTTCCATTTCTCTTTCTTCCCTTGCTAACTTCTCTCTGGAGTTCAAGCTCAAGCTTTGGCATTTCTCTTTCTTTCTTTTATTTGAGTTCAAGTTTTTACATTTCTTTATCTCTTTCTATCGCAATCTGCTTCATCTGCAACTGAACTTTAGCTAACTCAAGCTGTGTTATATCTGTGTCAGGCTTTTCTTTTTCTAATTCCAAATGCTGTGCTATTACCGCAACTATGTCTGCTTTCCTAACCCCTGCTTTTAACACTTCAACTCTTCTGCTAATGTGACTAACCTTGGTTAATTTATGCAAGTCACTAAGGGATAAATATTCCCTCTCCAGAAAAGTCATAGCCACTGACAAAGCCATTCTGCTTTTCAATAAATTTAGTGAACTTCACTGTGAAAACCTTATCAGCCTTAACTTTTGCAAGCCCCAAACCCAGTAATTGTCTGTTGATTTGTGATCCCAGACAAGACCCAATTTATGTTACGATCAGTTTAAGGACCAGTCGACAAAGTTTGGAATCCCAATTACCCACTAAGATAATAAACCCACAAGATTCCAAGGTTTTAAACAAACAAAATAAACTTTACTATACCTTGTCAGCAAAGTAAAAAAAATTACAATATCTGTCTTATGCCCTAACATTAAGAATTAACGTGAGGTAAATATGAATTAACAGGCAAACAGTGGCCCAATGCACCACACAGCACATTAAATGGCAGATGTGACCAAGACCAAAACCCATGGATTTCTCTGCAATCCACCCACATGTCAATGCCTACTGTGAGTCACAAAATCTCATTACAACTCTGTCTTCCTCATGAGAGATTTAAATTCTTCAATTCCCTCGAAAGCCACTCTAACTCGGACTGTGTCAACAGCTGCTCACCTCCTGATGGTTCAATCTCTTCTCCTGAAAATGTGTATCATGGGATTCACAAAGCTGCACTCCCACCTCCAATTACCAGCACAATTCCAACTCTTTCTCAGACCGTTAGCTTCAATAAGCAGGCATTGCCCCTGGGATTCTCTGACTTCTAGTCTCCCAGCTGCAGTGAGCTATAAATAGCTCCCAGGGCTTCACTGAGCCTGAACTGTCTCCAGCATGGAATCAGTGATCTTCTGCCACCTTCTCAGCTCCCTAGGACTTCTCTTGAGCACTAACTGCCTGGAGCCTGCTAACAGCTCCCAGGGCTTCTCAGTGAGCTGCAAACTGCACAAAGTCCAAACTGCCACAATCCCACTTCTGCACCTCCCATCAAACACGCAGATAAATTGAAAGCAGGGGACCTTTTTAAGCACCACCCATCTCCATGACAATGTAGCCTTTCAGGGCTCACTGAATGCTTTTAAACTAATTTAACTTTAACTCCCAAAACAAAACATCCCTCCCAACTGCGCTTCTTTGCAAGCAGTGTAGACATCATGTTTCCAGCTCTCCCATTAAGTAAGCCCACCTGCTGTTTTAGGATCTTACCTTTCTCGCTGCTCACCCCTTTAAGTCAACACGGCCCCAGCCTTTTAGGTATAATAGACTCCAAGCTGCTTGAATTGCATTTATCCCATTTTCTACAGTTAAACTCTTATTTTCCCAGAACTAAAAATTACTTCAAAAATATTAACATCAACCATGGACTGAATATTCATCACAAGCTATTTAGGACTGAGGCAGTAAAGAGGTGGGGAAGTTGCAGGTCTCCCTCAAGCTGAAGGCACGTATCACCTTTTTTATTCTGTCATTTTCACTCTGTCACATATGCACATTCACTCACTGCAGCCAATGCATAATACTAGTGGAATTGTAGCTTTCAATTTGGAACAGCTGTGGAAAAATTTATAGGCAACATCTGCACAGGGAGGATTTACCACTTCACTGCATGGCAAATCTAAACATGTTATTAGTATCCATTGGATAGAAGGACCACTTAATTGTTAAGCCTAGATGTTCAGCATGCACATTCCAGTGGAGGGATAAAGGAAGTGCTTATCAGCCAGGGTCTGTGCCGTTTATTTAAAACACTCTCATGCACGTGCCCCCTGAAAAATTAGTAATAATTTAGAAAAAACAATTTGGCTGTTTCACTGGCAGTTAGGTGATTATTGACAATCCTGCACAATGAGGGGTATCTGAGACTTACTGATTAACCCAGCCTTCTACTGCAGTGGCAGACCCGGGCAGAGTTGGGGAGACCAGCTCCTGCATTTAAATGACCCCAAGGCTGGCATTTTGTCAGGGTTTGGAGGGCACCTTTGCATGATCGGATATCCTGTGCCACCAGAGTTGCATCCCAATTGGAAAATATAGGCTGTCATCTCCTGCAGGAAGATCAAGGCCATCTCACTCTCAGTTCATAAACATACATAGTCTTTTCCAGCTTAGGACTTGTGTTATTTGCAGGATCTGTTAGTTTTATATATGCAAATATATCAAGTAAATCATAGATGTGTAACTTAGCCATGTTAACAACTTCAATATATTTCTCACTGACCAGCAATAGCAGCAGGAAAGCGATGCACTATCCTACCACTGTGATGATTATTCAAGTGTCCAGGGGATCAGTCATTGCACCTTAATGGTCATTCTGCTGTCTGTGTCTAATGCTGTGTCTTACATGAACCAGAAGGATTTTTACTCTGTGTGTCGCTGATATGTGGTCACTAGTGCAGAATCTTGTACGTCAATGCCTGCTTTCCCAATGGCCTCAGAATGCTTTTATCTTACACCAATCATCTGCACCAGCTTAATTTGAAAGGAAAGGAAGAGTTGAACTATGACTCCAGGGAGACCAAAACTACACTTGTGCCAAATTATGGACAGATGCAGAGAGCAGATACAATGTGACTCATGCTGTTGCGAGGATAATTATAGAGCATGCAGCTGGAATCTTGAAGCAACACTTCACAGTCTTGACAGATCATGGGGTGTATTGCAGTTCAGGCACTCACAACACACTGCCATCTGCTGCATGACCCATAACTTAATTCTGCGATAGGCCTTACCGTAAAACATAAAGAGCATGGAAGAACAGAAGGATAATAGTAACAGCGAGAGAGTAACTCCTGAAGCACCACAACAGGTTGGAAGATGTATTTCAATGAGTGTCTGTGCTGCCTCAATTTTGGCACTTCTTGAGAGCAGAGCCAAGTAAATGCAGGCTCCACATCTTCATTTATACTCAGTTAAAGAAAGAATTTTAAATTATAGTGCCCTTCACAATCTCAGGCAGCCCCAAAGCATTTCACAATCAACTACATACTTATGTAGCTTTATCACTGTTATAATATCACGGCAATCAATTTGCATAAAGCAAGATTCCCAAAGCAGCAGTTAGATAAGTGATCAGATAACCTGGTTTAGTAGGTGAGAAGTTCATCAAGGCAGATGATTCTGCCCTATGAGCTCAAGCATCTGGCACAGAACTTGAACCCATGCCCTTCTGAGTCAGATAAAAGAATACAACCACGGTACCATTGCTGACACTGCAATTCTTCAATACAAAATGGCTTACACCATGCTGCTTTTCTAGTATCTGTAATTCTCTCAACAAACTTCATTTGGACAAATAGGTTACAGCTGATTACAGGTTAGTCTACCCTACATCGGAATATCCCTTTAACTGTCATGATTACATTCTGTTGAAGAGTCATACAGACTCGAAACATTAACTGTGTTCCTCTCCGCAGATGCTGTCAGACCTGCTGAGTTTTTCCAGGTATTTTTGTTTTTGTATTACATTAATATAAACTGCTAATCCCTCTTGAATTGTGGTAACAGTTCATTTAATTATTTATTAATTTTCTATAACTATTATTTCCCTCCCCTCCCTCTTTACTCAATGTTAGAATGTGGAACTTGTCAAATAGGGTATATGTTTTTAAGAGGAAGCCAGAAAAACACATCGGGCAGATTTTTTGGGTGGGCGAGTAGGGGTGGGGCCCACTCGCCGACGCGTAAAATGACGCGCGGTGATATTAGGCGTGCGTCCCAACACCATCGTGCGTCATTAGATTTCCAGTTTGGCGGACGCGCAGCTGACTTGGCTGCGCGCCCGCCAAACTGCTAAAGGCCTATTAAGGCCTGTTAAAAACTAATTAAAATAGTTAAATGAGCTGCCCGTCCAACCTTAAGGTTGACCTTAACAGCCCAGGCGGCCTTTGCATTTTTCATGGAACCTCATCCACTGGCGGGATGAGGTTTCATGAAGGTTTTATAAATTAAATAAAGTTTTTCATTAATGTTCCTTGACATGTCCCAGCTCATGTGACACTGTCACATGAGGGGACATGTCTTAAAATATTTTCTTTCCTTTATTTAGCTTTTAAAAGCATTAACTAATCTCCCTGAGGCACCTCAGTGCCCAACTCAGGGAACCCACCCCCCCCACCCCCCCCCCCCCCCCACCCCTCCCAAACCCCCTCACCCCCGCCTGTTTAGCATTTCCAGGTGTGCATCACACTGGGCCGGCCTTAATTGGCCCGCCCATGTAAAATGGCAGCATGGGTCCGATTGGGGGCGCCGATTGGGTTCGCGCCTTCTCCCTCCTGCCCCCGCACAGCCCCCACCGCCCCAAACAGGGGGAAAATTCTGCCCATGAGGAAGAAGACAATAGAAAAATATACTGAAAAGGCTAGATGAAGAGGGGTGGGAGGAGGCTTGGATGGAGCACACAAACCGGTGTGGACCAGTTGGGCTGAATGGCCTGTTTCTATACTGTACATTCCATATAATTCTATGGAAAGGCTTATGAAAGAATTATGTTGATGTATCGTTCTACATGTGCTAACAGCCCTCTGCTAACTTGTCTAAATTGATTTGTTTGAGACTATTCAAACTGGGAGCATCACAGCCATTCTGCTGAATGCCCATATGTGCATTTTCTAACAAGGGCTAATAGATCACAGGGATGATTGCAAACTTTACTTTATTTATTTTTCTTTATTGAGACTCACTGATGCAACCCACCAGTTCCTTCAGGTGAGATTAGCTAGTAGCACTGACAGGGAATTGAATCAGGGACCCTTTGGTGGTTATGGCTGCACACACAGCCCCTTCACCCAGTAAACCATTAGGAAACAAATTACTTATTGCTTAGGTCAGAAAGTATGAACTTTTTTTGGGTGCATTCATCCTTCTGGTTGAATACTCAGGATATTCGAAAGGTTTGCTTTGTTTTGGAGAACGTGGTGTTGGATAATTGCCACCAGTGTTAGTGTTCTGATTGGAACCTGTCAGGGCTGCTCTGAAGGCTTCTCTTTTTGTAAAGCATGGAATCCAGACACAGGAGATTCTGGAAGCACATCAGAAGAGTTTTGGCATGCCACAGAGACTTGCTTGGAAATCTAATTAACAGGACAGATAAAATCTCATGCAGTACATTAACAAAATTATGCTATCATTTTCATGCATCCAGTGAATCATGTATGTGGTAGATTTACCTATTAAGTAATTCTATATAAATTAAGACTTGGACTCGTATCATGATTTTGATAAAAATGCAAGCTGGCAAAAATTAAAGTCAATATTAAATCAGGACGAGAATTGGGAATATGGGGGATGTAGATTGGAAAGCATACAGCACTTCTGCAACACCCCTACCCCCACCTCAAGAGCATTAAAATCTCCCAGGCTCCTTTGCAGCCTCCCACATTGACTCCTGCCCCGAACTGACGACAATAGAAACATGGGAGCAAGGATATTCAGCCGCTCAAACATGTTCTGCCATCCATTTAGATCAAGGCTGATTAGTACTTCAATTTTGTTTATGGCATTTGTTTCATATTCCTCGATAACTTTACCTAAGTAAAATCCATCTATCTCAGTCCTGAAAGTTTCACTTAATCCAATGTCTACAGTCTTTTGGGAAGACAGTTTCAAATTTTTACTACCCTTTGTGTGAAACCCTTTCCAAGTTCACTCCAAAATGGCTCAGTTTAATTTTACGGGTAGAATTTTACATTCAGTGTGCAGGTGCGTGCCCCTCATGCCGAAACGTAACATGACGCGTGATGATGTCGGGCGTGCGTCCCAACGTCATCGCGCTGTGCGCCCGCTGATAATTGAAAGGCCTATTAAGGCCATTTAATGAACTAATTAACTTCAAATTCACACTGCCCGTCCATCCTAACGGTTGGCGGGCAGGCGAAAAGGCCAAGCAGCCTTTACATTTTTTAGGAAACCTCATCCACGAGCAGGATTAGGTTTCCTAAAGCTATTACAAATTAAATAAAAACCTTCTGACGACAGTAAAAACAGGTCCCATCTCATGTGACAGTCGTTCAATAGGATTCATTAAATTTTTAATGTCTTCAAAATTTTTTTGTAAAAGCGCTTCAGTCCCCCTGAGGCACGGAGATTGAAGCGCTCCTTCGTGCGCTGGACCCGAATCTCCTTCCTCCCCCCGCCCGCACAGATAGCGCTCAGCGCTACCGCTCGTGATCCACACTGGGCGGGCCTTAATGGGCCCAGGCCGCATGAAGTTGAGCTGCGGAGCCGATTGCGGGTGGCGGTCGGCTCTGTGACCGCCCCCTGCCTGCTCCTGCTGAGCCCGCCCGACCAATGTAGAATCCTGGCCCATGTGTTTGCCCTTTTGTCTGAATTCCCCCAACCACAGGAAATATTCCTTCATGGAATGTGGACATTGTAGCAATGCCACCATTTATTGTCCACCTTTAATTGCCCATGAGGAGGTGGTGGTGACCAGCCTTCTTAAATCACTGCGGCCCACACCCACAGTGCTTTTAGAGAGGGGTTTCCAGGATTTTGACCCAGGGACAGTGAAAGAATGGCGCCATGTTTCCCAGTCAGGAAAGGGTGTGGCTTGGAGGGGGACTTGGGTGCTGTTCCCATATGCCTGCCACCCTTGTTGTTCTAGACAATAGAAGTCTCAGGTTTTCAAGGTGATGTTGAAGAAAACTTGATGAGTTGCTGCATTGCATTTTGTAAATGGTACATACTGAAACCATGGTGCATAGATGGTGGAGGCAGTGAATGTTTGCCTGCATCCCTCCTATTGAATCCCTTTATCATTTTACACAGCTCAACCCTAAACCTTCTAAGTTCAAGGCAATACAAGCAAATTTATCCTCATAATTTAACACATTAAGCCCCAGTATCATTCCAGTGAATCTGCACTGCACTCCCTCCAAGGGCAGTATATTTTTCCTTTCAGTGACCAAAACTGAGTGCATACTCCAGATGGGGCTTGATCAAGGCTCTGTACAATGGAAACTTACGCTCACTCTTAAAGTGCAAACCCCTTGGGAGAAAGGCCTTTTTAATTACTTCTTATCCTGACACCACCAGGTGTCAATATCAGTGGCAGTTCCAGGGGCCCATGGAAATGATCCCTGGCAAGATAAGTAAGGACTTGGGCTTGGTTGGGGGTGTTGGAGTGGGGTTAGCTGGAAAGCCCATGATCTGGGGAAGGGTCAATTCCAGGGATTACAATCTCACATGGGTGAGATGCAGATCAGAGTAGCTTTGTGGTCCCAGGAAGAGCACAACTGCTTCTCCTGGCCCAGAAAAATAAAAGTTTTTCAATTGACCCTTTAAGAGCTGTTGGTGCAAATGGAGAAAATGTTACCCCCATTTGTATCTCAAAATTTGAATTGGGATCCTATATACATCATAAAGACTTCAATTTGCATATTACAAAAGTGCACTTCCCATTTGAAACAGGCAGTTGCTTTGGCTGCCCTCGTGAGGACCCTTGTCAAGATAATGGTTGCCAAAGCACCACATAAATTTGTGGCAAAAGGTGCGGCCCATATTCCAATATCTTAGGGAGATGCTTCTCAAGTTTCAGCTGCACTTCAGCCCTAGGCTCCTGATCTTTAGCCACCCAGTGTTGAGGGGCGGCAGGCACATCAGAAGGCCTCCTTGTTAGCCTGCTCCTGGGCCTGACCAAGGTGGCTATAAATAGGTCCAGACAGTGGGCAACTGAGCAGGTCATTCAACTGGACTGCCTGCCTTGCTTCCGTGGTTATGTCCGTAACTGGGTGTCACTGGAGAGGGAACATGCAGTGTCCACCGGTCGCTTGAGACCTTCACGATCAGTGGGCACTGAGGGGCTGGAGTATATCATCAGCCCCCAAAACAACATTTTAATGTAATTTTGATAAGTTTCTTTAAAAAAATTTTTTTAACAGTGCCCCTTTAAGGTGTTGATCATTTGATTATTTGTTCATTTGTTGTTTTTATTGCTCAAAAGAGTATAAATTGGCAGCAAGTAGCCTGAAGCAATTTTCAGGTCTTTACAACCCTGCTTACTCTGCTTAAATCATTCCCAGCAATCCTTAAAGATGGGAATGAAGATAGAAAAGGCCTTAAGAAAGCTGAATAGGATTCTGCATTTTGAAACTAAAAAGAAAGAAGGGATGCTTAATTTTTTGCAAGATATTGGTTAATCTACAGTTGAAAAATGTGGTGCATCATCAAGAGTATAACGGGCATGGAGAAGATACAACAAAGATTCGCTAAAGTGAAACCAAGAATGAGAAGGCGTAGTCCTATGTACCTGAAAAAATTGTGTCCTTTTTCAGAGAAGGTTAAGGGGAAAAATCTATTAGCAATTTTCAGAAGGGAATTAATGAAAGAATATTTCCACTGCTTGTGAATTGCTAACAGTGGGGCATAGACTGGTCATTATCACCAGGCGAGCAAAGGCGAACAGAAGATAATTCTTTTCACACTCTGCTCCTGCTACAAACATTTATTAGCACAGTTAGGAAAATATTATAGCTCGTCAACGTTACCATTCTGGTGCTGCTAATGGAGCTCTGCACTGTGAACAGAGTCTCACGAAGTTAACCCCTAAAGAAAACTTTACCATGAATGGTTATTGAGGCAGAGACTATAATATGGTTTAAAAGGGAGCAAAATAAGTATCTGAAGAAGAAGAATATAAAAGATTACTTGAAAGGGGCAGGAAAATAGGCTGAGAGCATAGTGCTTTTGTTTGAAGAGCTAGAACACACTGGCCAAGGATGCACTGAGTCACCTTCTTCTCTGTTATAGGGTGGAATGTTCAACTTTGGTGGGCCATAAAACTGGCAAATAGTGGATCGGCCGCCCATTATACATCCTGCCAAGTTTCCCTTTCTATTGACTTCAATGGCACCAAAGTGGAAAATCCCATCCATAATTTTTAAGATTCTATAATTAACCTTTTTCATTTCATTCTTTTTATTCTTAAATGGAAGCTGATGGATTGTTGAGAGGGCGATGGCCTCGCTCGTCCCTAACTCTGTAATCTCTGCCAACCCCACATCCCACCAAGGTATCTGCACCCCTCTAATTCTGGCCTCTGGTGCATTGCCAATCGTAATTACTCCACCATTGGTAGCCATGCGTTCAGTTGCCTATGCCCCAATTATTTTTGTATTGCTCCTGTGAAGTACCTTGAGACTTTTCATGAGGTTAAAGGCACAATATAAATATAAGTTGTTATTGTTGTTGTTGAGATGGGGTTATTGAGGTCAACAGCAATTCCTCATTTGGATCAGGTGTAAGCATGTGGATAGCATTTACAAGGGTTGAGCTGAAGATTCCATCATTGCATTAAACTGTCTGAGTAGATGATTATATATTTTCTGGTTGAAGATATCAAAAATTGAAAGCAATTATTTTTCGTACGTCCTAAAGGCATGTTAATTTATTATTTTCTTTTGGGGACAAGGCGATTGATTTAATATTTGGGGGTAACCCCCGACGTCATCCCACCCCATTTAAATTTTCAGGAAGGCGGGGGGACAGCGCGATCAGCTGTCACCCGCTGACCTGTCAATGGCCAATTGAGACCATTGACAGGGTAGTTAAAACAATTAAAGGCCCTGCCTGTCCAACCTTAAGGCTGGCGGGCAGGCCAGGAGCCCCAACGGGCTTCTGAAAAACATGAAACCTCATCCACCAGCGGGATGAGGTTTCATGTCGGTTTTAAAAAACTTTAATAAAGTTTCTGTGATATTTATTAACATGTCCCATCTCGTGTGACATTGTCACATGAGGGGGACATGTTAATGATTTTTTTATTTTTCTATTTTTAAACTTTCAAACACTGTCAGCGCTCTCCCTGAGGCAGCACTTAGTCTCAGGGAGCTGTGCGCTATTTCGCGCACATGTGTGAAACAGCGCACTCTGGCAGCGCATAGTGCTTCCCATCGGGCGGCCTGCTGGGCGCGCCTTAATTGGCTTGCCCACTCAAAATGGCGGCGGGGCCCGTTTCGGCAGCAGTGATCGGCTGCCCGCCCGCCGCCAAGTCGGTGGGGCCCGCCTGCCTATCAAGGGCAAAATTCTGCCCATAGGTTATGTTTGCAGGATGAAACTTCCACTAGTAGCTGCAGCAACACAGTGATATCCCTTCCATATGCTACAAATGATTTACATTCTTAGTCTTATGTGATTTACTTGGTGATAAATTTGTAAAGTGATGACAAGTGCAATAGGTGCATGACTATTTCTACTGTTTATATTGGCAAATGCTATAGTTAAAACAGGACTCTTGAGGGGTTCCAAAATGAATACTTTAAGAGGATAAGACTCAATTGCAACTTCTATGAATTGCAGTGTAAGTATGTAAGTCTTAATACATAATTCATCAAATAATTAAATTAATTGAAAACATGCATTTATATTTTTGTTTCTCCATTATTAATCAGTAAGCATATATGCATGATTATTACCTAGGGAAGGATGCCCTGGAGGCAGTGTGACACAGGTTCACTGGATTGATTCTAGGGCTGAGAGGGTTGTCCCATTAGTAGAGTTTGAGCAGACTGGGCCTATATTCTCTGGAGTTCAGAAGGATGAGAGGTGATCTCATTAAAAGATATAGGGCAGAATCTTTCGTCCTGTTGGTGGGTGCCTGCCCGACCCGATCGGGAGTAAAATAGTGCGTGATGACATCGGGCAAGCGCCCCAACATCATCGCGCACTATTTCGCTCGGCGGGCGTGTGCGGGTGCTGGAGTGGTGCCCGCCATTAATTAAGTGACCACTTAAGGCCCTTAGCAGTCCAATTGACTGATTTTTCCTTGCCCTTGCAATTTTCTGCTCGTCACACGGAAAAAACGGGCAGGCGGCCAGCCGACATTTTCATGAACCTCATCCAAGAGCAGGATAAAAAGGGTCAGCAGCATTGCCAGTGTGAGTAGTGAGGAGTTTTGGAGATAGATGGTAGCTGGTTGCTTATTGGTACTTGGTAGCTTCATCTCTGTTCGGGGCTTCATTCTTAGCATTTCCAGGCTTTATTTCAGGACTCATTGCTGTCTACCAGGCCCCCTGAGGATTCAGACTGTGTGGACCCTTCCAGGTATCAGACAGCCTTCCCTTACCCTGGTAATGGGGATTGTGGTGTCCGCTGGAGGCACCTCCTCTGAGGAGGAAGAGAAGGGCAGAAGGTAAAGGAGGCCAGGTGTCCCAATGAGCTTCCAGGGGAGGGACTTGTGGGAGGGGAGCCACAGGCACAAGGGGCGCAGGGCCAGCAGGCAATTCGAGGTGGAAGGGGCCACAGAAGATGCCACTATCCTGCTGCCAGGGTTTACAGGAGGTGATGCAGCTACCTCAATATGTCTGAGGTGCAATGCCAAAGAAGCTCCTCCTCTCAAGGGAGAGCGTGTCCACCATTTGCCAAATGATTGGGCCTGAGATCAGCTCTGACTGTGGGTGGACACCCCTTGCCAGTGGAGCTGAAGATCACTGTGACCCTCAACTTCTATGACTCCAGCTCTTTCCAGGGCTCAGTGGGGGATCTGTGTGGAGTCTCCCAATCAGCTGTCCACAGTTGCGTCAAACTGGTGACAGAAACTCTATTCAGGTGGGTACTGACCTTTATTCTTTACCGTACGGAGGAGGCCAACCAGGCACAGTGAGCCAGAGGCTTTGCAGCGATTGCTGGCTTCCCCTGCATCCAGGGCACAATCGACTGCAAATATGTGGCCATCAAGGCGCCAGCGGGTCAGCCGGGTGCTTTCGTCAACAGGAAGGGATTCCACTCCATGAACGTGCAGATAGTGTGTGATCACAGGATGCAGTTTCTATAAGTCTGTGCAAGGCACCCTGGCAGCTTCCTTGATACTTACATCCTCAGACACTCCCAGGTGTGGAGGCTCTTCAGTGCTCCAGCCCGACTGGATGAATGGCTGCTGGGCAACAAGGGCTATCGTTTGAAGAGGTGGCTCATGATGCCTCTCCACCACCCAAGAAGAGAGGCAGAGAAGTGTTACACTACGAGTCATGCCTCCACAAAGGTGGTGGTAGAGAGGACCATAGGTCTTCTCTAGATGCATTTCCTATGCCTGGACAATTCAGGGGGAGCATCACAATGCCCCCCAGAATGGGTGTCACTGATACTGGTTGCATGCTGTGTTCTCTGCAATCTGGCACTGGCAAGAGGGGACCCACTGGAGGAAGAGGATCTTGACGCAGCTCCACAGGCCACAGATGATGAGTCCAGTAGTGAGTCCGAAGAGGAGCACGGTGAGGAGAACGCTGAGGGCGTGGAGTCAAACCTTGGTAACCTCCCGGGAGGCAGGGACATCAGGGTCGCTTTGATCCAACACTCCTTCAGCGAGGCTACCAAAGATCAGCTTCAAACACACGCCAGGGCTGCCGCCTCCATCCCGGATGTCTGAAAGGACCCTTTCATTTGAACACAGAGAACACTCCATGCCTGTGCAATAAAGTCCAGAGTCAGCTTTGTTCAATACTATGTACTTTTTTAAAAATTCATTCATGGGATGTGGGCTTCACTAGCTGGGCCAGCATTTTATGGCCCACCCCTAGTTACCCTTGATAAGGTGGTGGTGAGCTGCCTTCTTGAACTGCTGCAGTCCATGTGGTGTAGGTACACCCACAGTGCTATTAGGAAGGGAGTTCCAGGATTTTGACCCAGCGACAGTGAAGGAACAGCGATATATTTCCAAGTCAGGATGGTGAGTGACTGGGAGGGGAACTTCCAGGTGGTGGTGTTCCCATCTAACTTACGCCCTTATCCTTCTAGATGGTAGTGGTTGTGGGCTTGGAAGGTGCTGTCTCAGGAGCCTAAGTGAATCCCTGCAGTGCATCTTGCAGATGGTGCATGCAGCTGCTACTGTGCGTCAGTGTCGGAGGGAGTGAGTGTTTGTGGATGTGGTGCCAATCAAGCGGGCTGCTTTGTCCTGGACAGTGTAAAGCTTCATGAGTGTTGTGGGAGCTGCAATCTTCCAGGTAAGTGGGGAATATTCCATCACGCTCCTGACTTGTGCCTTGTAGATGGTGGACAGGCTTTGGGGAGTCAGGAGGTGAGTTACTCACCACAGGATTTCTAGCCTCTGACCTGCTCTTGTAGCCACAGTATTTATATGGCTAGTCCTGTTCAGTTTCTGGTCAATGGTAGCCCCCAGGATGTTGATAGTGGGGGGTTCAGTGATGGTAATGCCATTGAACATCAAGGGACGATTGTTGGATTCTGTCTTGTTGGAGATGGTCATTGCCTGACGCTTGTGTGGCATGAATGTTACTTACAACTTGTCAGTCCAAGCCTGGATATTGTCCAGGTCTTGCTGCATTTGTACATGGACTGCTTTAGTATCTGAGGAGTCGCGAATGGTACGGAACATTGTGCAATCATCAGAGAACATCCTCACTTCTGACCTTATGATGGAAGGAAGGTCATTGATGAAGTAGCTGAAGATGGTTGTGCCAAAGACACTACTCTGAGGAACTCCTGCAGTGATGTCCTGGAGCTGAGATGACTGACCTCTAACAACCACAACCATCTTCCTTTGTGCTAGGTATGACTCCAACCAGTGGAGAGTTTTCCCCCTGATTCCCATTGACTCCAGTTTTGCTAGGGCTCCTTGATGCCACTTTCAGCCAAATGCGGCCTTGATGTCGAGGGCAGTCACTCTCATCTCAGCTCGGGAGTTCAGCTCTTTTATCCATGTTTGTACCAAGGCTGTAATGAGGTCAGGAGCTGAGTGGCCCTCGTGGAACCCAAACTGGGCATAAGTGAGCAGGTTATTGCTAAGGAAATGCTGCTTGTTAGCACTGTTGATGACCCCTTCCATTCCTTTACTGATGATTGAGAGTAGACTGATGGTGTGGTAATTGGCTGGGTTGGATTTGTCCTGCTTTTTGTGTACAGGACATACCTGGACAATTTTCCATATAGCTGGGTAGATGCCAGAGTTGTAGCTGTACTGGAACAACTTGGCTAGGGGCGCAGCAAGTTCTGGAGCACAAGTCTTCAGTACTATTGCTGGAACATTATCAGGCCCATAACCTTTGTGGTATCCAGTGCCTTCAGCTGTTTCTTGATATCATGTTGAGTGAATCGAATTAGCTGAAGACTGACATCTGTGATGCTGGGGACCTCCGGAGGAGGCCGAGATGGATCATCCATTTGGCACTTCTGGCTGAAGATTGTAGCAAATGCTTACCTTTTGCACTGATGTGCTGGGCTCCTCCATCATTGAGGATGGGGATATTTTTGCAGCCTCCTCCTCCTCCAGTGAGTTGCTTAATTGTCCACCACCATTCATGACTGGATGCGGCAGGACTGCGGAGCTTAGATCAGATCCAGTGTTGTGGGATCGCTTAGCTCTGCCTGTCACTTGCTGCTTATGCTGTTTTGCATGCAAGTAGTCCTGTGTTATAGTTTCACTGGTTGACACCTCATTTTTAGGTATGCCTGGTGCTGCTCCTGACATGCCCTCCTGCACTCTTCATTGAATTGATGATAATGGTAATGGTAGAGTGCCAGGCCATGAGATTACAGATTGTGTTTGAGTACAATTCTGCTGCTGCTGACGGCCCACAGCGCCTAATGGATACCCAGTCTTGAGTTGCTAGCTCTGTTCACAATCTATCCCATTTAGCATGGTAGCAGTGGCACACAACAAGATGGAGTGTATCCTTAATGCGAAGGTGGGATTTCGTCTCCACAATGACTGTGCAGTGGTCACTCCTACTGATACTGTCATGGGCAGATGCATCTGCGGCAGGTAGGTTGGTGAGGATGAGGTCAAATGTTTTTTTCCCTCTTGTTGGTTCCCTCACCATCTGACACAAATCCAGCCTAGCAGCTATATCATTTAGGACTCGGCCAGCTCGGTGAGTAGTGGTGCTACCATTCTTCGTGATGGACATTGATGTGCCCCACCCAGAGTATATTCTGTGCCTTTGCCACCCTCAGCGCTTCCTCCAATTGGTGTTCAACATGGAGGAGCACTGCTTCATCAGCAGTATGTGGTAATCAGCAGGAGGCTCATGTTTGACCTGATGGCATGAGACTTCATGATGTCTGGAGTCGATGTTGAGGACTCCCAGGGCAACTCCTTCCTGACGGTGTACCACTGTACTGCCACCTCTGGGGCCTGTCCTGCCGGTGGGGCAGGATATACCCAGGGATGGTAATGGGGTGTCTGGGACATTATCTGTCAGGTTTGATTCCATGAGAATGACTATGTCTGTGTCTGTGAGACAGCTCTCTCAATGTTAGCAAGGAGGACTTTGCAGGGTCGACAGGGCAGAGATTGACGTTGTCGTTTGCGGTGCCTAGGTCGATGCCGGGTGGTCCATTCAGTTTCATTCCTTTTTTGTGACTTTGCAGCAGTTTGTTACAACTGAATGGCTTGCTTGGCCATTTCAGAGTCAACCACATTGCTGTGGGTCTGGAGTCACATGTAGGCCAGACCACAGATTTCCTTCCCTAAAGGGGATTAGTTAACCAGATGGGTTTTTACAACAATTGACATGGTCATCATCAGACTTTTAATTCCAGATTTTTCCATCTGCCCTGGCGGGTTTCAAACCCGGGTCCCCAGAGCATTACCCTGGGTCTCTGGATTACCAGCCCAGCGACCATACCACTTTGCCATCGCCTCCCTAAGGTACTGGCGTTCACCGCACCAATGAAATAAAAAGGTGAAGCATACTCAGGCCATGACGACAAAAACAAAATTTGTGCCATTCTAACAGTTCAATAATCTTAACAGAAATGTTTCTGGTATTCAGCATCAGACCAGTATTCATAAATTAAGCAAAAATGAATGGAAAATCACCCGTGACCTGTCCCTCTTGTGCTCATGGCACCTTTATTTTAGGTTTGCGAGTGCTACATCTTGGTGCTCCCCCCTCACTGGCACCGGCATTGGAGACAGCCTGCTGACTGCTGTCTTGTTGGCCTTGATGACCTTGATGGTCGTCCACTGGCCAGTGGAGCCTGTGCTTGCCCCGACTGGGAGGGAGTGGCCAGTGCCATGGCTGGCATCTCCCCAGTCATTATCACTTCCAAAGGGGCGGCAGAGCTGCTGCTGTCATCCAGAATGCCCTGAGAGGAGCCCACATAGATGACAGGCAGTTTGTGGGTCAACGCGAGGTCACTGTGGACCTTCCTGCTCACCACTGATGGACGGGCACCTAGCTGGGATACTGAGTGCCTCATCCATCTCTCACACTGACACTGATCACCTGTGATTGCCTGTGTGAGAGCTTGCAGGTCGGAGCGCAACACCAGGAACCCCTCATTCTGCCCCTGGAGCTGCCTCTTCATGAGAGTTGTCAATCTCTCAATGGAGGAGGCAGTGCACCGGGCCATGATGGTCAATGCAGTGCTGATGCTCTGCATGGACTCCTCCATCAAGGAGATCATAGCACGCATACCCTTGTGGATCTCCGCCAGATCCTTCCACACATCTCGCTGGACATCCAGCATCTGTCGCCTAATGGATGACTCCAGATGCTCATCATCAGCCTTCGACCGAGCATCGTCCTGGTCCCCAGCAGTCCTCCGACTGCCGGCGCCCTGGGCACTCTCTGCTTCCGCCTGCACCTCAAGTGAGTGTGAAGTGTCCTAACCAATGTGCACCGACATACTAGCTGCTGTTCTAATGTCCATGAGGTGCTGGTATCTGTGCTGGTGCTTGCTTCAGAGAACGGGTGTGATGCAGGCGCAAATGGCACTCGGTCGTCCTCCAGTGTCAGGGTGGCCCTTCGGAGTCCGGAGATCGATCTTGCTGGCGAACCTAAAAGGGAGAAGAAAGACATATCGTTAGTTTAAGTCATCACGCTGTCACTGTGCATGCCGGGTACCCTGGTGAGACAATGGAGATCTTCATCATGGTGTCCTAGTCTTCCAATGATCAATGGGGACTCCAAGTTTGTAGCTCCCATCAATGAAAAGACTACACTAGAATGGTTGCACAAGCCAAAAGCCTCATCTCTGCACTGCGCTCTTACCTTCATCTGGCACCCCCGCCTCTCAATGCCCTGGAAGTATGTGGAGCGTGCCAACCCTTGAGCTCAAGGACATCTTGCTCATAACTCGAGAGGATTAGGAGGCTAGCAGGGCTTTCGCTGAGTCGCGACCGTCCTATTTTGTTGTGGGCCGTCTTCTCCTGAAACAACAGAGGAGCATTGATTAGTCCAGTCTCTACCTGCAGCCCCATTGCAGCCTGGTGAACACACATCTGAGCCGTGGCCCTTGAGCTGCAAGGCACCCAGTCCAAGCAGTCAGGGCTCACCCAATGGGCCAGCTCCAGTGTGATTGAGAGTTGGCACTCAGGCTCTAGCACCCCGAGGTCCACGGGGGGAACAGCCAGACCTTAACACATTGGCATACTGATCCATGCCAACGTGGTACTTACCCTTCCTCAGCGTAGCAGATCATTGAAGCGCCTGCGGCACTGCACCCAGGAGCACTGCATTACGTCACAGCTGCTGACCAGCACTGCCGCCTCCTCCCATGCCCTCTTGGTGAGGTGTGATGGCCTCCTCTTCCCATCCCTTGTGACAAGGATGTCCCTCCAGGCAGCCACCTCCTCCAGGAGGATGGCAAGGCACTCATCAGAGAAGCGGGGAGACGAGTGCCCACCTGAATTGCCCTCCTGTCTGCCATGTCCAGCTGCACTCGGGTCCATAGTGCCCACTCAGGGAACATCCTCCATGGCAGCCTTCCAGGGGCTGCCTGGCCGCCGCTTTTAAACTGGCTGTCAGGTTGCCATTGGACCCAGCGGCTGACAGGCCCCCTCCCCTGCACGCTGCTTGCCGACCAGTGAGGAGCCACGTTTCACGCTGGGCAGGCCTTAATTGGCCCACCAGCGTGAAATCGGGGTCGGGGCCCGATCGCAGGTGGCGGTCCATTTCGCAGCCGCTCCCGGGCCCACCGTTGCGCCCGCCTGATGAAGGAAAAATCCTGCCCATAAAATGTGAGAGGAATTGACAGGGTAGATGCCGAGAAGCTGTTTCCCTGGTTGGAGAATCCTGAACTAAGACACAATTTTGACCTAGATCTTCTGGTCAGCGGGTCTGGTTGGGGGGGGTAATCAGGCTGCTCGGGAGGTATTCAGGTCTGGCCAGGTGGTTAGTCAGGTAGTTGGGTGGTCGCTGAGCCTGGTCAGGGAGTAGTCGGATGGACACGGTGGTAGTCGGGTCCAGTCAGGGGGTTAGTCCGGTGGTCGGGGGAATAGTCAGGTTGGGTTGGTTGGTGTTGATTGAGTGGGGGGTTGGTGGCATGTGGTTTGTTGAAGTGCTCAGTTGAGTTACCCAGGTTAATCTCTGAGTTAGTCCAGGTATTAAACAGTCTAACATTTCCAGGGTAATTATGCAGGTAGGTTCTGCATATCTGGCCCAAGTCTTCGCCCTGAGCGATTCGCAGAGGGTCCCAGTCAGTGGAAATCAACCCATCGGAAGTGTAAACTTCCCGGGCAATTTCCACATATGTGTGTGTCAGGACACCTCCAGGGTCTTGACACGCATCTCCCAACTTACATCCCATTGACAGAAGATTTTGGCGATTGTCTCAGGATAAGGGGTCAGCCAGGACTGGGATGAGGAGATATTTCTGCATTCAGAGTGCTGTGAATATTTGGAATTAGATTCAAATTTACTCCATTTAATATAAAACCACTGCTGCAAAAATCCGTAGCGCTGATGGTTTAGCTGATTAAAGCAGTCTGCAGTTAAACTATATGGGATGGAAGAAGTCTGGCTCGATCCTCAGTCTGTGGTAAGTTATGACAAAGATATGGAAGATACAGTTAACTGTAGCAGCCATGACATAGGGAGGAGAAAATTGGTTAGTGCTTCTAAGCTGCATACACTGGGTGGTCCCTGCTGCATGTACATCTGCTGTGGAAGGGATTGAGCTTGGGTGTTCTGTCCGATCTGAATGAATTTTATGCTGATGTTCACTGCTTAGAACTCAAGCATAAAGAATGGCCTCTGGGCCAGGTTCTAGAAGACATGTGGCACCTGTGGAACTGTACCTGAGGAAGCAGTCAATGCCTTCAGGAATAAGACAGAGCAGAAGGATCCAAGTGGACGAAACTCAAAGGAAAAACAATTAAAATTTTCATTTTAGGTGACAGCCTTCCCAATGCTTGGGGAAGATCAATGAAGCCAACTACACAAAAGCCATATTTCTGCTCGTTTGCATGCCAGCCTGAAGTCAGAGTACAATGACAACTTTCCACGTTTGCTTGTGGTGTGAGGTAAAGTATTTTGAGAATGTACTCCAAGTTGCCAGAGGCATGAGTAGTGGTTCATTTACATTACATCGTTGCCACCAAAGTTACTATCAGTCTCGTCATACAAATGCAGTATTGCTACAATCTATTTTACATTAATTGTGAAAAGCAATTCCATTCCATTTGTCCAATGGATGAATTACATGACCCAGGGATGACAGCTGCTCTGCTACCTATGTCACAGAGCTCTGAAACACTCAGCTGTCAAAAGATATTCAGCTGTTCACAAAATGCTTTCACAAGATGCATAACATTGTTTCCATAGCATGGAATTAGACTGACGACCACCGATTCCGTCAATAGCTGAAGTACTTGATTTGACATCTACAGATGTAATATAGTCACTGCAATCCTACCTATGTACGTTTTTATATTTGGCACATGAACTTATTTGTCAATAAAAGTTCTTTACAATTGAGCATACATGAAAATTGAAGAAGAATACCATCTGCAGGTCTCTGTAAAAAGTCAAAAGGAACTTTTAGAACTGAAAATCATTTACAAAAATGTCCCTGTGTTTTATTTGCACCAAATTTCTATGGAATGCATTTGTGATCAGTTTGGTTAGATCACAGTAATAGATGCTGATCCTAATTCCAAATCAATCACAGATACATTGGTGTTTGAGTTTAATTATACAAAACTGGAATTGACAAGCGGATCGTTGGGAGAATATCCTGGCTCTCTCATTTTATTCTAAAACAAAAGCTAAATATTGTGGATGCTAGAAATCAGAAATAACAACAGAAATTGCTGGAAAATCTTAACAGATCTGGTAGCATCCACGGAGACAGAAACAGAATTAACATTGTAGGTGGATCAATTATAAGAAATATATACGGAAATAATAAAGTATTCTATAGACACATAAATAACAAAAGAAAAATTAAGATAAGGATCATACCACTAGGAATGCACAAGCTAAATTCACAAGTAATAACAACATAATGGCAGAAATGTCGAATTGTTACTTTGCTTCAGTATTTATGAGGGAGACTATCAAGGTGGGCATGACATTAGAGGAAGAGATCAAGACTTTTAAGAGGGAAGGTGGTGGGGGCCAGCGGTGGAATTATTGATAAACTAATCAAACTTAGAAAGGATAAAACCCCTAGCCCGGATGGATTGCATCCACGCATTTAAAAGTAGTTTAGGGAGTGATAGAAGAGGCACTATTAGCTAACTATTAATCCTATCTTTACAAAGGGAAATAGAGCAAGTCCAGGGAACTATAGGTCAGTTAGCTTAGCACTGGTGGTTGGAAATATGATGGAAATTTTAATCAAATCTGTAATAGAAAAACACCTAAGGCAGAATTTTACAGCCCCTCCCGCTGGCGGGATTTTTCGGTCCAGCTGAAGTCAATGGAATTTTCAACATCTTGCAGCATTTTATGGCCCCATCATGTGACAGGGCCATAAAATTCTGCCCCTAGAAACCAAAATATAATTAAGAATAGTCAGTACAAATTGCAAAAGGGAAGGTCATGCTTGACCAACCTTATTGGATTCTTTGAAGAAGTAGCAAAGTTGACAAGCTAGATATAACATATTTCCATTTTCAAAAGGACTTTAATTAGGTACCACAAGTTAAATTCATGACTAAGGTCAGAGTATGTAGAGTCAGGAGACAGGTAGCAGCATGGATAGCAAGCTGGCTGCAAAATAGAAAGCAGAGAGTAGGGGATAAGGATAGTTATGTAGACCGGCAAAATGTGGCAAGTAGTGTTCCATGGGAATCAGTGCTGGCCCATTGTTGTTAACAATTTACATGAACAACTTGGACTCAGGAATCAGGAGTACAATTTCTAAATTTGCAGATGACACCAAGTTGGAGGGGGGTGCAGTTAATGACAATGAAGATTGTGATAAAATAGAAGAAGACATTAATAAACATGCTGAATGGGAGATTGACAAATGAATTTCAATATAAATAAGTGCGAGGTGGTGTACTGGTATGAAAAGAAAAAGAAGCCATCATACTGCTTGCAAAATGGGTGTCTAAATGGGATAGAGGAATAAAGGGACCTAGGGGTACAGATAGACAAATTACTAAAAGTAATGAGTCCATAAAAAAAACAAATCAAACACTGAGGGATAGAATTGACAAGCTAAAAATTGGAGTGGAATCTTGTGCCTGATGTTTGTGCAAGTTTGGTGGCCGGGGTGCAGGGCATTTAATTGGGTGGGGTGATGGTGGGTGGGAACTTTGCTGGGACTCTGCCACTTGTTCGCCTTCACTCTGATGAAGTTTGTGACGGGAAGGCCTTCCTGTCCCACCACCAATTGAGGCCCTTAAGTTGGCAATTAATGCCTGCTTAAGGGCTTCATCCTGCTGTCACTGGTATTAACCCAGTGCCGGGTGGGGGACTTGCCAAGCGGGGAGCATGACAAGTTTGCTTCTGGGCTCCCGGGGGCGGGAGAGTCCCTCGTTCAAAGGCACTCAGTGCCTGATCGAGGGACCTGGCATCAGGAAGGAGGGGCCTGCGGAAAGCCACCCCCCTGCCCTTGCTGCCCACCCACCTCACTTCCCCTCCACTGCGACCCACACCATGAGAACCCCCTACCATCGTTCGCATATGCCTGGGTCCCTCTTCGATCCAAGGCCTCGGGTGAGCATAGTACCAGCAGCAACCACTGCCTCCCTGTTGGCGCTGCTGAGTACAGAAGAGCTGCTGGCCTCTGATTGGCTGGAAGCTCGAGGCAGGCAGAACTTCCCCCTGGGGGTTCTTGGTCCCAGGGGAAGGCCCGCCCCTGGCCTGTTAAGTGCCTGAATGGCTCTTAATTTGGCTGGCCTCCCCTAAAAGAGGCAACGCGGGGCTCTCACTGGTTCCTCAGCTGGCGAGTGAAACCCCTGTCACCTCCATTAAATTCAGCCCGTCATGTTAAAATTATATAGAACTTTGGTTAGACCACACTTAGAGGACTATGATCAGTTCTGGTCTCCATATTAGCCTGGAGTTTGCGTTCAGCAAGGATGTTCTCCTTTTACCTCAAAATAGGTCTGACTGTCAAGTGATCTCTCCAGCGAGAATTTCACCTTGATCGCTGTGCAATGATACCTCAACCAATTGTAGCATTTTTTACTGGACATTTCTCAGTGTGGAGCAGGAGTGATGTCATCAGGTTGTTAAGCAGCCAATCAAGTGAAAGGATTTTTGCAGCCACCCAAGCAGGAAACAAAAAGCACTGACGATCATTTTAAAAAAAATTTATATAGAGCGAATTGAAGATTGGGACATACACAAGGGGCATAGGGGCATAGGAGGTGGGAAGGAGTCCAGGGGAGGGGAGGAGTTTGGGGGTGGAAGGAGATCACTGGGGGGAAGGAGTCCAGGGGGAGGAAGGAGTAAAGATGGTGGAAGAAGTAAGGGGATGGGGGCAGTGGCGATGTCCAGGTGAATGTGCAAAGGAGTCTGTGGAGTCGATGGCTGCTTCCTGAGAAGCCAAATGAGGGTGGGCATGGTAAGAGGGAATGGTGAGAATGAAAGAGGCCAAAGTGAGCAATTAGGGTGGGAGAATGAGGATGCAAAGGTAGCGGCAGAAGAGACGGTGAGGGTGGCTGGTGGGGACTTGGAAGCAGACACGGAACCGGGGGGTGGTAAGGAGGAGGTCGGGGAGGTCAATGCGGACTGGGGTGTGATTCTCTGGAAGGTAGGGCATGCGCACATTCAGCTGGACACCCTGGAAAGCAAAGGGTTCTGGTTGGTAGGTGAAGGTGGGGAGGTGGAAAGTGATGCCAGGGTGTCGACAGTGATAGGGGAAAGGACATGGGTGACAGGGGGAGGGGAAAGGATGGCAGAGCTGAAGGCAAACTTTATCAGTACTGTGCTTCTAAAATCAAAAGTGAAAGGAGCCTCGTGTTGGGCGGGAACAGGTGCAGCATGGGAATGTGGTCAGGAGGTGAGCAGACGTACAGGTCAGCTCAGATGGACAACTGAAAGAAAATCCCAGCAGGCAGCACTGAAAATGCTCAGGAGTTTGAGATGACTGTGATGGAGTAAGGATCTGCATGCATGGGGGAGTGCTTGCACAAGGTTCTGAAGGGCCCTGTCTCACATTCACACTTCTCCTTCCAGAATCACTCGTGGGCCGGCTGTGTGCAGCTGAACTGCAAGTTGGGGGGAGGGGGGAGATGTAGGGGGAGGATTCCCAAAGCCTGGAAATGAAGCTGAAAAACACCATTACACATTATTCAGTGAAAGTGAATATATTTCCAGATTATAAAGTGACAAAATGTGTTCACCCATGGAACACTTTTAGGTGCTGCCCTGACATCCACAGCAGGGGTGGAGACAGCCTGTGCAATGGTTGGTCCTGTTGCCTCTGATGACTTTGGCGTGCGTCTTCTGGACAGCCGAGGCTTTGAGGCCCCAGCTTGCTTTGGCTGTCCTCCTGTGGGCCAGCTGTTCCCTCTGCAGTGACAGAAGATGAGGTTGAGGGGGTTATAGGCAAAGGGGACTCAGAGGGAGAGGACAGGCTCTGAGATTCATAAGTAGACAACCCAGGGGTGTCCAGCTGCCGCTCCTCATCCGCCCAGGCCTGACTACTGAGGGGAAGGGTCACCCAGAGGAACGTTGAGGTCCCCCATTTCCCTCTCGCCTTGCCACTGCAGGAACCCGCCCATGGCTACCATGATGGAGTGCAGGTCTGTGTGCATCTCTGCATTCTACTGGACCAGGGTCTCCTTGGCATCCGTCATCCTTCCCATGGAGACCTCCATACGTGCACATGTGGGCACCACTTCATCAGAGAGCAGGTGGATGCACTCCTCCAACTAGCGTGCCACTCTGTTGAGGGCTTCCAAAAGCTCTGTGTAGTGTTCCCGTGCTTCCTGCTGAATCTCCATGATGAGTTGGAAGACCAAATCCAGAGGCTCCTCATCTGACTGGAACCTCACAGATGCCTCTTCCCCAGCAGCTCTCCGAGTGCCAGGGAGCTCGGCTGAACCTGCCACCTCCTGCTGCGGACAATTGTCTGTGTGGTGACCATCAGATTGTGAACTCGAGCCTGCTCTACATCTAGGTCCCACCGAGGCGTATGTCTCTGCGTTGGCGGAGAGTGTGGGTAAGCGCTGTGACGGGTCTTCCAGGCTGCTTATTTCGAGCTCTTCAATGGAGGAGGTAGCCTCTGGGATGGAGGTGAAGATGTGGATGGAGCTGAGGGACTGGCTGGCTGAGGGCATCGGTTATTTGGCAGAGCTCCCTGTGAACCAAAGTAGAGATAATTACTGCATAGCAGCAGAGTCAAAAGCAGGAGAGAGAGAACTCACAGTTGCGATGAGAGAGAGATGATGTGGTGCAGGATCCTTATGTGGGTGTTCGCCGCTAACCTCATTGTCGGTGCAGGCACAGTCCACGTCCTCACCAGTCAGCGCAATGGCACGCTCCTCAAAGTGAGTGAGAGACCTAATGTGGGCCACTCCACCCCCTGTCTGGGAGCTCTCACTGCTGTTGTGAGCCATATCCTCCTGCATGAAAACAGATGGAGAGAGTGTGAGCAGGACACATGGCACTGCGTGAAATGTTTGTGTGGTGAGCGAAGCTATGGAGGAGATGAGGAAATGAGCTCAAGAGGATATGGAGATGTGAGGGTGTGTGTGAGAGTTAGTGGTGTTGTCCCTCGAGGTGTGAGATCCCTGTGGATGTGTGATGGGTTTGTGAGCGTGTGAGTTGAGAGTGATGAGAAGAGTGACTTACCCAGGCGGAACAGATGAAACCATTCATCCTCTTTTGGCACTGGGTGGCTGTCCTCTTCTGCAGGGTGTTGGCGCTGACCACCGCTGCCACTGCCTCCGGTACTGGATTTGTCACCTTGCTTGCTGGCCTTCGCCCAGAGCGGGAGTTAAGTACATTGCGGCGGGCCTCCATTGCGTCCAGTTGGTGCTCAAGGGAGGGGTCGCCAAATCTGGGGGAAACATATTTCCTCCCTTTGGCAGCCATCAATTCCCAGCAGCTTCCTATCCCTTGAAGAATGTTAGCTTTTTGCAGGGGAGGCCTTTAGATATGGCGCCTGGTTTACGGCAGGCCTGACGTCTGACGGTGGGGCAGGCGAATGAGAGGCCGCCCTGCCAGCAAACCTGGCGTGCTTCCCAGGTATGCATGGTTAATGAGGCGGGATTAGGACCATAAGGCATGAAAAGCCGCCATTGCGTATAGCGGGTAAAATGTCCTTTTTCCCATCCGCTACCGTACTTAGTGCAAATCTGGGACCATTCTGCCCTTAGTTTAAAATTTTTCTAATTAATAATTTAACAGCACTCCAAGATTACAAAATTATTTTTTTCAGGGCAAGTTCTGTTGTTCATCAAATTTTATTAATCACATTGCTATTAAAAACCTCCATCACATTTGACTGAATAAAGTACAACTTTTTATGAGGTTTCTAACATTGATGTGGGAGTGGGGAAGTTGAAATTCTCACTGATCTCAGCCATCGCTAACTCTGGGAGGTGCCACAGCACAACTTGCACCGGAACTCTGAGTGACAGACCACAACTTCAAGATTTCAACACTAATCCGTTCATGCCTGATGACCTGAAGTGGAGGTCAGTTTCAGAGGAGTAATGATAGCGAATGCTAATAGTTCACCTTCACCCTCTCCCGCAAAATCTAGCCCATTATAAATTAATGTAAAAAAAACAACAGAAAGACTTGCACTGATGTACAGCCTTTTATGACCTCAAGGCGTCTCACCTGCTTTACAGCCAATAAAGTACATTTGAAATGTAGTTCCTGTTATAGTGTAAGAAATAAGCTAAAATGCAGGCATTGTGGAAGTTGCAAAGAAGATTAACAAGGATGATACTAGAACTGAGAGGATATCGTTTCAAGGAAGTCCGAACAGGTTGGATCTCTTTTCACCATACAAGAAATGGTTGAGGGGTGACCTGGTATAGATCTTTAAAATAATGAAGGGTTGATAGGATAGTCACAGAGAAGACAGGCAGAATTTTACCTGCCCTCAGGTCGCGGGGATGTTCGGGGGTGCTGGTAAAATTTCAGGGAGCTGTGGTGGCTCAGCTCCCCATATGTCCTGCTGCTGGGGAATTTTACCAAACGGCAGGACTGGATTTGGGCAGGCCTAATTTAAATATGTAAATGCCCTATTAAGGCAGTGAAGGCAGCACTCATGCCCCCAAGGATAACCCCAGAGAGGTTTCCCTTCAGGTATACTCAGTCGCTCAAATTTTTCAAAGGTGTTTTATCCTGCCTCCTGTAGGCTGCAGGGCCCCTGCCTGTTTCAGCAGCAGCCACTGCTCCTGGTGGCGCTGCTGAGGCTGCAGGGCTCCTGGCCCTCTGATTGGGCTGGCAATTCTTGGGGCCAGTGGCTGTCTTGAGTAGGACGGCAGCCCTGGTGGCAGATGCTCAATTAGCTGCTGCCCGCAAACTACAGAGGGGAGTCCGCTGACCGCCCCATGTAATATTTCCATCTGACATCGGGCCTTCTGCCTAACGGCTAAAATTCAGCCTGATGTTTCCACTTGTAGGGGATTCAAAAATGAGGGGCTATAAGCATAAGGTAATAAATCCAATAGGAAATTCAGGAGGTATTTCTTTATCTAAAAAGTGGTAAAAATGTGGAACACACTACCACAGGGAGTAACTGAGGAAAATAACAAAGATATATTTAAGGGGAATCTAGATAGTAGAGAGTATGCTGATTGAGTTAAGTAAAGTAGTTGGGAGGAGGCACTAAGGAGCATAAATGCTGGCATAGTAGACCAGTTGGCCTGAAAGGCCTTTTTCTATGCTTTAGACTCAACATGATCTTTCATCAGAAATAGAAAAAGTGAGAGATTTAACAGTTTTGCAAGTACAGAGCCAGGGAAAGGGAAGGGGTGGGGTGCTGAAGAACAAATAGAAGGTTGTGATTGGGTAGAGCAGAAATAAAATTACAAACAGGATGATGGTGCAAGGCAAAAGTGTGGTGGTAATGGGATAAGTAAATAAATGCAAGATATGTCTAGAGGAGGTGTAAATGACAAATGCAGAACCATTAACGACACCGACTGTTAGAGGAAATGGAGGAGTGGTCATGATCTGAAGTTGGTAAATGTCAAAGCCTGCAAGATGCCTAATGGAAGATGAAGTGCTGTTGCTTGATCTGCTAAGTGTTTCCAGCCTTTTCCATTCTTAGCTCTAATGTTATTATACGTTCCAATGATTTTGGATTAATATCAATACTTTCAAAAAAGAAAAGCAACGCAAGTTAAACAGCATTCCTTGGTAGTTTTTTTCCAGAAGATCATGACCAGGATTTTCCGGTCGTTGGGTGGGTTCGGCCGGGGGCAAGCGGGACCGGCCGCGAAATGGACTGCGATCAGGCCTCGACATCTATTTCACACAGGCTGGCCAATTACCGGCCAGCCAACATGAATCGCGCGCTGCAGCGCTGCCTGTGTGGGGGTGGGGAGGATGGCGAGCTCGGGGGTTCACCCATGCGCGCGGGTGCGTGCAGTAAAAGTTCCCCGAGGCACGGAGCTGCCTCAGGGAGCTAAAGATTTTCCAAATAGACAATAAAAAATTTGAAAATGTTAAAAAACATGGCCCCTCATGTGACTCTGCCACATGAGCAGGGACATGTTGGAGGTGAGCGCAAAAAGTTTTTTTTAAAATCACTGGACGAAACCTCATCACCCAGAATGCAAAGACTGCTTGGCCTTTTCGCCTGCCCGCCAACCAGACGGTTAGACGGGCTGCAAAAAGTTTTGATCAATCAGTTCATTAAGGGCCTTAATAGGTTGCTTAATTGTTGATGGGCATGCCACCGACTCACCTGCAGGCCCGCTGACTGAAATATCGTGTGAATGCGCGATGACGATGGGGCCCTCGCTTGATGTTATCGCACGTTATTTTCACTCATTCGGGTCAGGCACGCACACCATGTGTCTCCTTGAAATCAAAAACCGCATAAATACTTTGTGTGATGTTGAAATTATAATACAATACTTCAATGTGCCAATTTTGTTTTCTTTTTAAGTGCTTTTGGCACCAAATCAATCCAGTGTCTGTGGTATAACTAATTTAAGGTAACTAATCCCACCATGAATTGATTTGTCCAAATTAATAACTGAACCCCCACTATTTGGCTGCAGTAAAAGTACTAAAAGTATGAAGTGGAAATTTTAAACTTTAAAATTTAAATTACTCTCAGCGGGCCTCCTGTCCTGACTTCTTTTGATTTTTATTTTTTTAATGCTAATAAAGAACTAGTACCACAATCAATTCTTTTGTGATGTTACAAATTTCAATGGCATTCAGACATTAGTTAGCAGAGTTCTGTACCTGAGCTTAAGCACAAAATGTGCTGTGTTTGCCCCGTTATGGAGGATAATGTGGGAAAACGTGAAGTTGTTCATTTTGGCAGGAAAAAACAAGAGTATCACTTAAACGGAGAATGACTGCAGAATTCCGTGATGCAGGCGGATCTAGGTATTGTCGTGCATGAGTTACAAGAAGTTAGTATGCATGTACAGCATGTAATCAAGAAGGCCAATGGAATACTATCCTTTATTATGAGAGGAATTGAACATAAAAGTAAGGATATTGGAGAGACTGCATCTTAAATACTGTGTGCAGTTTTGGTCCACTTATTTAAGGAAAGATGTAAATGCGTTGGAGGCGGTTCAGAGGAGGTTTACTAGATTGATACCTGGAATGACCATGTTGTCTTATGAGGATGGGTTGGACAGGCTGGGCTTGACTCATTTGGAGTTTAGAAGAGTGAGGGGTGACTTGATTGAAGTATACAAGACCCTGAACAGCCTTGACAAGGTGGGCATGGCAAGCATGTTTCCTCTTGTGGGTAAGTCCAGAACAGTTTTAAAATTAGGGGTCACCCTTATAGGACAGATATGAGGAGAATTTTTTTCCCTCAGAGGGTTGTGCGACTTTGGAACTCTCTGCCTCAGAAGGCAGGAGGCAGGGTCATTGAATATTTTTAAGGCAGAGGTAAATAGATTCTTGTTAGTCAAGGGAATCAAAGGTTATTGGGGGTAGAGGGGATTGTGAAACTCGAAACACAAACAGATCAGCCATGATCTTCATGGTTCTGTCAGAGGTGTTAACACATTTATTTAAAACAGGTTAATGCCCCTCGTAAAAAGTAAGAAATTTCAGACAAATGTATTGATGCCTGTATCTGGTATTGCACGGCATCAGCTCTGAAGACGAGTCATACGCATTCGGAAGGTTAACTCTGTTTTTCTCTCCACAGATGCTGTTAGACCTGCTGAGTTTTTCCAGCATTTTCTGTTTTTGTTTCAGATTTCCAGCATCTGCAGTATTTTGCTTTTATCAGCAATGATCTTATTGACTGGCAGAGCAGGCTCAAGGGGCTGAATGGCCTACTTTTGCTGCTGTTTCGTATGTACGTATCAGACAGTTATAGATTAACTGAGCCTTTATCTCAGTTCTTAGTGATTCTTTGCAAATTCACTGCTTAGATTGCCTTTAAAACAACAGTGACTACACTTCAAAATAATTAATTTGTGGTACTGACGCACTTCAGGGCATTCTGAGGAGATGAACAGTATATGAATACAAGTTCTCACTTTATATTCCCCTAAATAATTATGGACAGTGTGGTGTGGATCCAATACTCTGTCTTATAGAATGACTTGATAGGAATTTACAGCTCTGATAGGTCAACATGTTGAGTTACTAATTTGATGTGCTGTTTCAGAGAGAGAAAAAGTCTTGTGATCAGACATTTACCCAAAGGGGAAATTAGAACAGGGGTCACCAAGGCACACTAATGCACCTCTTAAAGTGCAGAGCGCCAGAGCACTATTAGTGGACTGTTAGGAGCAGTTTGATCATCTGACACCTCTCATGAGGCAGTTTATGTATTGAGGAGTTGCAGGAAACATAACAATAAATCAAAACGAAAAGAGAGAGCTATAGCCACGGTAGGTCACACTTGTTTTAGAAATGGGGCTGCATTTTACATGCCTGGCTGGGCGTGTTTCCGACAGGGGTGGCACATAAAATAGGGCGGGTGCCCACCCCAGCGCCTTCCTGCCCATCCCCGAGCTCACACCCATAATACAAGGGGTGCGTGGGCGTTGAAGTTGGCAGCCTGTCCGCAGCACATTACGGCTGTGGGGGGGTGGGGGGTGGGGGGGTTGCGGGCTGGCGTGGAATGGGTTGGCTCCATGCCGACTTTGCTACTGGTGGAGCGGGGGGTGGGCGGGTGCAAGTTATCCTCCCCTTGTAATATTCTGCCCATGGACCAGAATGACTAACATTAAATTTATATCTGGTAAGTAATTAAAGGGGGATTGATGATTCAACGGCCTTGAAATTATGCCATGGGATAGCAGCATACAGACATCAATGGATTTGTCTGAAATTTCTTACTTTTTAGGAGGGGCATTAATCTGTTTTAAATAAATGTTAACACCTCTGACAGAACCATGAAGAGAGGAATTTCAAATGATCACACTGATGTTGGAATTATTTGTAACCAGAAATGATGCCTCAATACAGGCATACTTTTTTTTCTTCAGTTGATTTTCTTATTCAGATACCCAATGGAAATGTAATCATTCTTGCAAGCTAGCAGAACAAGTTCAATGAACCAACCCTTTTAATAAATCATAACTGTATTCTATTTTATGCCACACTTGTCCTGAGGTGTGAAATGCAGCAATGAATTCTACTGCTCTGCTTTCTCATACAGGCTCAGGGAATGCATGGGGCTCAATATTGCAATGGCTAGTCACTACTTAGCCTGCAGCCCTTAAAAAGCAGGTGCATTGTGGATGTTGAAAGTGCTGTGAGGAAGTTAATTGTTTCGAAAGATTATTTTTCAAGATGGGTCAAAATATGAGGGAGTGTGCAACAAGGTTTTGCTGGTAATTCACCGCACACCTTGCGATATTGAGCCTCTTGTTGATGTGTGCAGCCAATGAACAGTATGGGTTTCACTGCAGCTATCATTCAAATCAACAAGAAGCAATGAATTTGCTGTCCTGCTCACAGTGTAATGAAATGGCATGGTTCAGGAGTGCACCACCATCACTGTGCCCATTTTTGAATCTTAACCAGATTAATTCCCAAAGTGTTTGGTTTACATTCAATTTCCAGCATAGCTTCAGGTGCAGATTTGGATAGTTCCAGAGAGCACACACATGATAGGAGAAAGAATTGTAAGTGGACTTTAAATAAAACAAGAGGGACAATTAAAGAGTATCAGAAAGAGGTTGACAAGAATTCAGAACAGCTTTGGAGAGCCTCAAAAGGCATCTCAAACCATTAACATCTTCACTAAGGCAGGAGGAGTAGGGGATTAAGAGACTGACAAAAATACAAAGACAGAAATTCCAAGCTGCAGGCATGAATTTGGAATTTTCAATTATACAGTTAGGTTGATTGAATGGGGGAAGAATTTCATCCTCACTTTGTCCCTATTTTGAACATCCCTATTTTAGGCATAAAACAATGGAAAAGCTGATGAAGATTAGGATGGGATCTCCCATGTTGATTTGCATTTGAAGTTTAGTGACTGCCATTTTATATTGGCTGACATTTAGTCAGCCAGAATGTATGCTTGAAACAGGTATTAGATATCTGGTATATGGCCATCAGGGGCTTACTGCCTATTTTTGGACCCTGCTGCTAAATCCAAAACCTGGATGAAGCATGCCTTGTTCAGTTTTCCTGGGTGCAGGGCAATCATTAATATGACACCAGGAGGAGAAGAAGCCTTCTCTGGCTGCATAGCATGACTGAGGGCCACCGCTGGCTCAATTGACCCCTCATTCCACAAATAGCAGGGCAATCTAATCCGGCCACTTACTGCCCCATCAGCCATCTCTTAATCATCAACAAAGTGATGAAAGTGTCATCGACAGTGCTATTAACTGGCACATACATAGCAATAGCCTGCTCACTGATGTTTTGCCAGAGCCACTAGGCTCCTGACCTCATTACAGCCTAGTTCTAAACACGGACAAAAGAGCTGAACTCAAGAGGGGAGGTGAGAGTGACTGCTCTTGACATCAATGAAGCATTTGATGGAGTGTGGCATCAAGAAGTCCTAGCAACATTGAAGTCAATGAGAATCAGAGGGAAAGCTCTCCACTGTTTGGAGTTATACCTTGCAAAATGGAAGATGGTTTTGGTTATCAGAAGCTGATCACCTCAGTGCCAGGGCTTCGCTGCAGCTGTGCCTCAGGGTAGTGTCCTAGGCCAAACCATCCTCAGATACTTGATCAATGACCTTCTTCCATCATAAGGTTAATTGGATGTTCGCTGATGATTGCACAATGTTCAGCACCATTTGCAACTGCTCAGATACGGAAGCAGTCCATGCACATATGCAGAAAGATCTGGGCAACATTCAGGCCTAGGCTGATAAATGGCAAGTAACATTCGTGCCACACAAGTGCCAGGCAATGACCATCTCCACAGAGAGAATCTAAACATCTCCCCTTGACATTCAGTGGCATTACGATCACTGAATCTTCCACTATCAATATCCTGGAAGTTATCATTTACCAGAAACTGAACTGGACCAGCCATACTGTGGCTACAAGAGCAGGTCAGAGGCTGGGAATTCTGAGGTGAGTAACTCACCTCCTGACTCTCCAAAGCCTGTCCACCATCTACAAGGCACAAGTCAGGAGTGTGATGGAATACTCTCCATTTGCCGAGATGAGTGCAGCTCCAAAAACACTCAAGAATTTCGACAAAATCCAAGACAAAGGAGACTACTTGATTGGTAACCCATCCACCCCCTTAAACATTCACTCCCTCCACCACCAATGCACAATGGCAGCAGTGTGCACTGTTTACAAGCTGTGCAGTGGCAGCAACTCACCAAAGCTCCTTTGACTAGACCTTCCAAGCCCATGACCTCTACCACCTAGAAGAACAAGTGCAGCAGAAAAACTCATCTGGTCTGACAGCATCTGTGGAGAGAAAGACAGAGTTAATGTTTCGAGTCCGAATTGAAACATTAACTCTGTTTTTCTCTCCACAGATGCTGTCAGACCTGTTGAGTTTTTCCAGCATTTTTTGTTTTTGTTTCAGAATTCTAGCATCTGCAGTATTTTGCCTTTATCTTAAGTTCAAACATCCGATGGGCAATTTCACTGTACTGGGAACCATCCGAAAATGTGGTTAAAATCGCAAACTTCAGATGGTTCCAACTCTCTTACAGCAATATTTACCCAGAAAAAGTTAGAAGAATTAAGACCACTCCTAGCTTCTGGGTAATTATTGTACTGACCTCCTCCGACCCTACATGGGACACCAGACTACCCCCCACTTCCCCACTACACCCTCCCAAGTACTTCCCCAGCCCTCCCAACTCCCCCTATGGGACCACCCACCCACCCATGGGACCCCCGAAACCCCCCTAATGCCTCACAGGACCCCCTGATTACCTCCCAATCGCCACTAGCCCCCACCCATGCACCTCCCCCGACCCCTCCATGGTGTGCCCCTAACTGCCCCGACCCCCCACCGAAACACCCCCCTCGACCACCCCACCCCACCTGACCACCCCCCTAAATCCTACCCACTTACCTTACAAACCTACCTTCTCCCTGGCTTGAAAATGGATGGACTTTTAAACTTACTTAATTTACCGCAGCTATTGCCATAAAAAAGCGTCGCGGCCTCCTTGCGTCTGACTCTTCAGCCCTAGACAGGAGGCCTCAGGAGGGCACTGTACTATACTGTTCTCACCCGGCTGGAGTGGGACGCTCGGGCGAGAAAGGATTGAAAGAATTTTGGGGTAAGAAACTAGGAGTGCACTGGCAGTACAACTCTGACTTCCTCTCTGCGGATGTTCAGGCCCGTGGGAACACCACTACCTGCAAGTTCCCCTTAATGCCGCATACCATCCTGACTTGGAACTATATTGCCGTTCCTCCATTGTTGCGGGATCAACAGCCTGGAACTCCCTTCCCAGCAGCACTGTTGGTGCATCTGCACCAGACAGACTGCAGCGGTTCAAGAAGGCGGCTCACCACCACCACCACCTTCTCAAGGGCAATTATGGATGGCTGACAAATGCTAGCCTTGCCAGTGACCCCCACATCTCATGATAGAATATATTTTAAAATTTGCCTCCCCTGCATGCACCCTCAATACTTACCTTTGGGTCGGTTCAGAGTCCAAACCAGCAGAATTTCAAAAATGCTGGCATTGCACCGGGTGGCCTGTTAGCATCTTCAGCTTGCTGCAGTAATGGAGATGAGGTCCAAGGCCCAATTATGTGTGAGCCATAGACTTTGTCTTCAGGTACGCATTTCCAATGCATGCCAAACTCCTGCTCGTCCTGTGCAAAAGTCCAATTTCTCTCCCACAGCTGCACGGATGGGAGCGATCTCCTCCACAGTTGGCAGCATCGCACATAAAGTGCTTTCCACGCTCTCAAATAACTGCACAAACCCGTTGCTGTTTAGCTAGTATCCTTCCTACATGCAGGCCATACGGGCGTGGCAGTTGAGGACAGGCATAAGCTGGTTTTCCAAGCTCTCCTCTGCAACTACCAGAAATGATGCCTGTTCACCTGGGCTTGGTTATTCACCTGATGCTCTCTCCTCAAACTTCCTCTTTAAATTCCCCAGGGTGGATATGCTTGAGCTCCTGTTTACAATGGATCAAGTGATATGAGGAATTGGCTTCTTGGGAGGCACTGGATGCCATGGCTGGTCCTTGAACTGTGCCTATAGAAATAGAAGAGGAAAACATATGAGAATCTGGCTGCATAAATCCTGTTTATTGTTATTTGTTGTTTACATGGCAATACATTGTCTAACAAGATACTGTGCTTCAGTGTATGCCTGGGAACAGTGAGTAAATAGGGAGTGAAGGAGGGACAAGAATAAGGATGGTTCCAGCCCTTAATTTAGGCAAGGTTTTATTATCTCCCATTTCTTTATATGCTCTTTTGCAATGATTTTCTTGAAGATCCTGGGCTGTCTCATTATACATGCCTATTTCTTTCTGTTACATACTGTCACCTTATCCTGTTTAGCAGACAAGTAATATTGAGACATTGGAGGTTTCTGGGACACATAAAGGAACATCCAGCCGTCAATCCTCAATAATAACAATGTCTAGATTTATACAATCCCTGTATCACTCACTGATATGAGTACATGCATACATCATGGAGCAGAATCGTCTCCTTTTTGCACTAAGTGCAGTAGCGGGCAGGAAAAAGAATGTTTTACCCCCCAGCTGCAATGGCGGCTTTTCACGCCATAATGTCCCCTTTCGCGGCACGTCCCGCTTCATTAATAACGTATTCCTGGAAAACACGCCATGTCGCTGGTGGAGCGGCTTCTGATTCACCCACCACATCGTCACCTCAGGCCTTTAGTAAACTGGGCACCATATTTAAAGGTTTCCCCTGTGCAGAGCTAGCAGGCTTCAGGGATAGGAAGCTGCTGGGAACTGATGGCTGTCAAAGGGAGGAAACATGCTGCCCCCAAATTTAGTGACACCTCCCTCAAGCGCCTACTGGATGCAGTGGAGTTCCACCGTGAAGTCCTCTACTCCCGCTGTGGGCGAAGACCGGCAAGCAAGATCACCAAATCAGCATGGGAGGCGATGGCAACGGTGGTCAGTGCCAATGTCCTGCAAAAGAGAACAGCCATCCAATGCAGGAAGAGGATGAATGGTCTCATTTGTTCCACTAGGGTAAGTCACTCTTCTTATCACTCTCAGCTCACACACTCAAAAACCCATCACGCATCCACAGGGATCTCGTACCTCAAGGACAATACCACTGACGCTCACACAAAGCTTCATAGCTCCATCAGACTCATATCCTCTGCCACTCACGTCCTTATCCTGTCCATGGCTCTGCTCACCACACAAACATTCCATGCAGTGCCATGTTTCCTGCTCACGCTCTCTCCATCTGTTCTCATACAGGAGGAGCTGGCTCACAACAGCAGGAAGAGGCCCCAGATGGTGGGGGACGGGGTGGGGGGGCGGGTGTGGTGGTGGATGGCCCACATTAGAACCCCAACTCACTTTGAGGAAACTGCCATTGCTCTGACTGGTGAAGATGTGGACCGTGCCTGCGGCGATGGTGAGGTCTGCGGTGAAAACCCACTTGAGGATCCTGCCCCACATCATCCCTCCCTCAGTGAAACTGTGAGTACTCTCTTTCCTGATTTTGACTGTGCTGCCATGCACTATCTCTACTTTGGTTCAGAGGGATTTCCGCCAAGGGACAAACACCCTCAGCCAGCCAGTCCCTTAGCTTCATCCAGGTCCTCATCTCCCCAAAGAGGCCACCTCCTTCATTGAAGAGCTGGAAATAAGCAGCCTGGAAGACCCATCACAGCGCTTACCAGTGCAGAGGCACACACCTCATTGGAACCTAGATCTAGAGCAGGCCCAGGGTTCACAATCTCGAGGTCAGCACATGAACACAGCAGGAGGAGGCAGCTTCAGCCGGGCTCCCCAGCACTTGGAGGACTGCTGGGGAAGAGACATCGGTGAGGCCCGAGCCAGATGACGAGCCTCTGGATTTGGACTTCCAACTCATTGTGGAGAATCAGCAGAAGGCGGGGGAACATTGCGCAGAGCTGTTGGAAGCCCTCAACAGAGTGGCATGCAAGTTGGAGGCCTGTGTCCACCAGCCCTCTGATGAAGTGGTGCCCATATGTGCACGCATTGAGGTCTCCAAGGGGAGGATGGCAGACGCCATGGCGACCAATATCCAATAGAGTGCAAAGATGCATGCAGACTCGTGTAGCCATGGGTGAGTTCCTGCAATGGCAATGAGAGAGGGAAACTGGGCACCTCGACGTCCCTCCATGTGGTCCGGGGCCCTCGAGCATCCAAAGGGAGGAGGAGCGGCAGCTGGACACCCCTGGGACAGCCACTCAGGAATCTCAGAGGCTGTCCTCTTCCTCCGAGTCCCCTTTGCCTATGACCCCCCTCGTCCTCTGTCACCGCAGATGGAACAGCTGGCCCCCAGGAGGGCAGCCAAAGCAAGTCGCGGCCCCCAAGGCCTCGCCTCTCTAGAGGGTCCATGCTGAAGTCATCAGAGGCAACAGGACCAACCATTGCACAGGCTGTCTCCACCCCTGCTGCAGATGTCAGGGCAGCACCTAGAAGGAGTGTTAGGCATAGGAAAGTTAAGAATTTCTGATCACAAGTGGTCACATCGTTGAACAAATTTTGTCACTTTACAATCTGAAATTATATTCACTTTCACTGAGTAATGTGTAATGGTATCTTTCACCTTCATTGACAGGTTTGGCAAGTCCTCCCCCTGCATCCCTCCTGCCACCCCTGACTAGCAGTTTAGCTGCACGCAGCTGGACCACAAGTGATTCTTGAGGGAGAAGTGTGTGTGTGTGTGTGATAGGGTCTTTCGGAGCTTCGTACGAGCATTCTCTCGTGCGTAAGGAGCCTTCCTCCATCACGTTCATCTCAATATAATGAGCATTTTCAATGCTGCCTGCTGGGATTCTCTTTCAGTTGACTATCTGAGCTGACCTGTATATCCGATCACCCACCCACTACACTCCCATGCAGCACCTGTACACATCCAACACAAGGCTCCACTCACTTTCAATTTGAAAAAAATGGTAGTCGTCACATTTCTGCTCAGCTCCCGCATCCTTTCCACTCCCCTAGTCACCCATGTCCTTCCCATCACTGTCGATCCCCACCATCACATACCAACCAGAACCCTTTTCTTTTCAGGATATCCAGGTGAACGTGCACGTTCCCTACCTTCCTGAGAATCCCTCCTCCATCAATATTGACCTCCCCGACCTCCTCTTTCCCACCCCGAGGATCCCTGTCTTCCACCAACTACCCGCGCTGTCCTTTCTACCGCTACCATTTCACCCTCACCCTCCCATCCACCCGGCTCACTCTGTCTTCTCTCATACTCACCACTCACTCCTACCACGTCCACCCTCAGTTCAATCCCCAGGATGCAGTCACCGACTCCACAGATCCCTCCCTTGCACGTTCACCTGGACATCTCCCCGTTATTCCCTCCTCTACCCTTACTCTGTATTCCACCCTTACTCCCTCCTCCACCTGGACTCCTTCATCCCCCCAGACTCCATCGCCACTCTGAATTTCTGCCTTCCCCAAAGTCCTTCCTTCCACCCCCCCACCTCTCAGACTCCATCCTCCCCCCTGGACTCCTTCTCCCCTCCGATCTCCTTCCTCCCTCTGGACTCCTTCCCCCTTCTGAACACCTTCCTCCCCCCGAAGTCCTGGCCCGCTCCGAACTCCTTCCCACCTCCAAACTCCTTTCCTTTCACCTTCTTCCCCACCTACACCTACCTCCCCAGTTGCTGCATTTTCCGCCATTATACCCTCCCTCCGTACTACCTCCCCTCCTCCAGACCTCACATCCTTGACACTATCATTCCCTCCTCCCCACCTCACCCCGACCAACACCTTCGCTCCCCCGCTCCCAAACCCACACCTATCCACTACACCTTCTTCTTCCAGTTGAACCTAGACCTTCCTCTCCACCACTCCCCCAACCCTGGAAAACCTTCCTCTCCCACTCACAGCTGAACCTACTCCTCCCCACCCACTGATGATCATCCATGGCAGACCATGGCTAAGACACTGATGTCCCAAAGCAGACCCCAGATATCAATGGTGACCTCCCACCTTCCATGAGCTGTTTCGCGGTGGAGCCATGACAATGAGAATCCACGTGATGCATGTGTTCCTCCAGGGCCCGGTAGCTGTAGGGTTCCAGCATCTTCTGCTTCTCGGATGCACGCGATCTGAACAAGGCCCCAAAGGTAACTCCTGACTTCTACACGTCACACTTGTCCAGACGTGTTCTGGGCCGGTGCGTTTTCCTATCGACGTGGGCAGTAAATTTGACGTGGAGGATGATTCCGGTGAGCAGGCAAGATGATGAGATGCAAATGCATTGAAATTACATCTGGGGGTGGGAAAGATGGCCCACCATTGACGTGTGGAGCAGACGTTCGCAAACTGGTTTCACGTTAGTGTGAAACCGATTTTTGGCCTTCTTGCCATTTTGTCCGCTCACGCCCGCCATGACGCCCGATGCCAAAAGGAAAATTCAGGCCATAGTTTTGGAACAGGGTAAAATGCAGCCTCAATTTGTGCCCTGCTGAAAAATGAACGTGAAGGGTACACATTTAAATAAATACACTTTGTGCCATGCATACTTTGCCCACTTACTTGGTGCAAGGTAAAGATGAGTATACTCACTTTGGCTGATTTTGTCAGGTTTTTATATCTTTTTCACATTTGGCACTCCACCCAATGCATCTTGGGTCACAGCGTGCTCAGGTTGGAAAATCACTTCTGAGGAGAAGAGGTCCTGGAGTGCCAAATAGCTGTGCTTCCTTTTTTCCAGCAGCGTCTTTCCTGTTGCATCAAAACATTTTGGAATTGTAACGCGCTGCTGCTCCATTCTCGCACATCCCTGGACCTGTATGGCAAAACGTCTTTACATTTAAAACGCCTTTAAAAGCCAGCATTGGTGTCAGGTGTACTGTCCCCAAAACAATGATGATAGGAAAATTAAATAGAATCACTTTGGACGTAATTCCTCCATTTTCATCAAGGTCAACCTGGTGCACCTTGAGTGGGCACCATGCCTACATGCCAACATTCCCACCGCCTACTTGATCAGATCAGAAATTTGGCAGTTCTGCCTCCCTGGTACACGGTGCTTTCTAAGCTTTGATCTTTGGTGCAGTGAACTGCAGAGAAATATTTTCTTTCCCTCTGCCAGCATGCAAGCAAAATTTTCACTGTAAGACATTGTTCGGCATCTAAATCAAAATGACTGCATTACTTGGATGCCGTGAGTGCTACCCATCATCCTGAATCTTAATTAGATAGTGAAGTGTCAAGAGCAGATGACAGCAAGTATGATCAAGGAACACAGGAGTGCAATTTCATTGAACAATTTAGTTTTGTGGACTGCCTCGTCAACTGATGACAAATCCTGTTTTCCATACAATAGTCATGCAGTGCAGGAAAGGGTTCTGATTAGTATCAACGTAAAGAAAAGAAACTAATGTGTTTTCATTTTTCCACCTATTTAGGCTCCAAGGGACAGAACCTGAATAAAGAGTTTGGTTGTGTAATACACGTTTCATAGATACAGCATAGAAAGAGGCCATTCAGTACAACTTACCTGTGCTTGCTCTTTGAGAGAACTATTTAAATAGTCTCATCCCCTTGCTCTTTCCCATAGCCCTGTCAATTTGTTGGACCTTGGGGATACAACAGAGAAAAAGTTACATTTGCAATGTTTGCAGGTTTAACAGATGTTTGATAGATTAGCAACATCCAGCCTGAAAATAAAATCATAACTATCAATCTGAAGAAAATGTAAATGAGGCAAATCTTACATTTCTAAATTAACACAGGCTCTTCCTCAACACAAATACACACATTTCCCGGCAAACAGGAAATAAACGAACATGAAAGGAAGATGGTGTGTAAATGATAATAGCTGAGTTGACTTATTAGAGTCCGATCAATGTCACCCCCTGCCAGCCCCCAAAAAGACACAGGGATAAATTTTTGCTTTCACTGCATGAGTGTTAATCTGCTGCAGCGGGTCACCCAGCTGTTATGGAACCCGCTCAAATTTCATTCAATTTATTACAAGCTTGAGTGGATATATAAAGAGAACATACTGCAGCCACCTTAATGCTGGTTTTAGGGAGGAAGAATTTGGGGTTGGTAGCAAGGGCACAAATTAAACCATTTGTTTTGCCTTAGAGGCATTGTGCTTTTTGAATTTTCAAGTGGCTGTGCCTAACCAGAAAAGTGATAAGTGTTCCATCACCTCCAAATTTATAAAAGCAAAAAACTGCGGATGCTGGAAATCCAAAACAAAAGTAAAAATACCTGGAAAAACTCAGCAGGCCTGGCAGCATCTGCGGAGAGCAACACATTTAACGTTTCGAGTCCGTATGACTCTTCAACAGAACCAAGTAAAAATAGAAAAGGGGTGAAATATAAACTGGTTTAAGGGGGCGGGGGTGGGACAGGTAGAGCTGGATAGAGGGCCAGTGATAGGTGGAGATAACCAAAAGATGTCACAGACAAAAGGACAAAGAGGTGTTGAAGGTGGTGATATTATCTAAGGAATGTGATAATTAAGGGTAGAAAGCAGGACAAGCAAGGTACAGATAGCCCTAGTTGGGGTGGGGTGAAGGGAACTAGGCTAAAAGGTAGAGATAAAACAATGGATGGAAATACATTTAAAAATAATAGAAATAGGTGGGAAAAGAAAAATCTATATAAGTTATTGGAAAAAAAAGAGAGGATCAGAAAGGGGGTGGGGATGGAGGAGAGAGTTCATGATCTAAAATTGTTGAACTCAATATTCAGTCCGGAAGGCTGTAAAGTGCCTAGTCGGAAGATGAGGTGCTGTTCCTCCAGTTTGCGCTCAGCTTCACTGGAACAATGCAGCAGGCCAAGGATGGACATGTGGGCATGAGAGCAGGGTGGAGTGTTGAAATGGCAAGCGACAGGGAGGTCTGGGTAATGCGTGCGGACAGACCGAAGGTGTTCTGCAAAGCAGTCACCCAGTCTGCGTTTGGTCTCTCCAATGTAGAGGAAACCGCATTGGGAGCAACGAATGCAGTAGACTAAATTGAGGGAAGTGCAAGTGAAATGCTGCTTCACTTGAAAGGAGTGTTTGGGCCCTTGGATGGTGAGGAGAGGGGAAGTAAAGGGGCAGGTGTTGCACCTTCTGCGGTTGCATGGGAAGGTGCTGTGGGAGAGGGTTGAGGTGTAGGGGGTGATGGAGGAGTGGACCAGGGTGTCCTGGAGGGAATGATCCCTGCGGAAAGCCGTTAGGGGGGTAAAGGGAAGATGTGTTTGGTGGTGGCATCATGCTGGAGTTGGCGGAAATGGCGGAGGGTGATCCTTTGAATGCGGAGGCTGGTGGGGTGATAAGTGAGGGCAAGGGGGACCCTATCATGGTTCTGGGAGGGAGAGGAAGGTGTGAGGGCGGATGCTTGGGAGATGGGCCTGGCATGGTTGAGGGCCCTGTCAACCATCGTGGGTGGAAATCCTCGGTTAAGGAAGAAGGAAGACATGTCAGGAACTGTTTTTGAAAGTGGCATCATCAGAGCAGATGCGACGGAGGTGAAGGAACTGAGAGAATGAGATGGAGTCCTTACAGGAAGCGGGGTGTGAGGAGCTGTAGTCGAGGTAGCTGTGGGAGTCGGTAGGCTTGTAATGAATATTGGTGGACAGTCTACCACCAGAAATTGAGACAGAGAGGTCAAGGAAGGGAAGGGAAGTGTCAGAGATGGACCATGTGAAAATGATGGAGGGGTGGAAATTGGAAGCAAAATTAATAAATTTTTCCAGGTCCAGACGAGAGCATGAAGCAGCACCGAAGCAATCATTGATGTACTGGAGAAAGAGTTGTGGGAGGGGGGCCGGAGTAGAACTGGAACAAGGAATGTTCCACATACCCCATAAAGAGACAGGCATAACTGGGGCCCATGCGGGTACCCATAGCCACACCTTTTATTTGGAGGAAGTGAAAGGAGTTTAAGGAGAAATCGTTCAGTGTGAGAACAAGTTCAGTCAGATGGAGGAGAGTAGTGGTGGATGGGGATTGTTCAGGCCTCTGTTAGAGGAAGAAGTGGAGAGCCATCAGACCATCCTGGTGGGGGATGGAGGTGTAGAGGGGTTGGACGTCCATGGTGAAGTGGAGGCAATTGGGGCCAGGGAACTGGAAATTGTTGATATGATGTAGGGTGTCAGAGGAATCACCTCCAAATTTATGGTAGTTAATCTCTGGTACTTATGCAGCATGAATAGTATCTGCAGCATATCAGCCCAAACCTTGATCTTCCTCAAATTGTGCTGTTGGCTTACATGGTCTACTTCATTATTGGATGGGCTAGGAATGGAGCTGAATGTCATAGAAATGTCAAAACAAACTCCATCCCTGGCAGCAGGAAGGCCACTGATAAGACAGCTGATGATAATTGGACCAGGAATGTTGCCCTGCCGTGATGTTTTGAGACAGTAACAACCACAATTGTCTTTCTGTATGTCAGCTGTATCCCCAGTCACTATGGTTTTCTCATTACTCCCAGTAACTCTAATTTTGCTTAGGTTGCTTGGTAGTTAGTCAAATGCTGCACTGATGTTGAGGAGAGCTACTCTTACCTTTTCTCTGGCATTCTTTTCTTCATGGAGGCTGTAACCAGGACTGGAGTCAAGTGGTCCTAGAACCCGAAGTGAACATTCACGAGCAGGTTTTTATTGGGCAGGTGTCATTTGTTGGCACTATTGATTATTTTTTTTCCATTGCTTTACTGATGATTGAGAGGAAGCTGATTGACCAGGTTAGATTTGTTGTGGATACTGTGGATAGAGCATATCTGAACAGGATGGTATATTCAGCATTAAGACCAGAATGTTATCAGACCACATAATGATTGCTATGCTCAATATTCTCAGCCACTTATTAATGTTATTTAAAGTGACAATTTGCTGCAGTTTGCTCCATATTTGTTGGTTTTGCTGGGGAATCTGCTGGTTTTGTATTTTCTTTCCTGTCAACATTTTGCTTCATTTTTTAAAAATCAAAATCCTTTCATGTCCTTTTTTTCTTGATTAATGCAGCCATTTAAGTTGTGGCATACAAAATATGACTAGCGTAGAGAGTTCCAAATGTGCTGCATTATTGAAATGAGGAAGAAGGGCTTATGACAGGTCAACAAATGAAAGCCCCACAATATCGGTTCATGCCCTTCAGTGTTCCACATATACCTTGACATGGTAAAAAAAAATCGTATTTTCCTCTTCCCAAAATAGGCTATTGTAAAGTTATAACATCTGCTGCAGGATGACCGGCAGACAGCATCTGGAATATAGACAGCTCATCTCATGGAGGTAAAGTTTAAAATAGTATTAAACTTTCATGTCATCCCAGGGGGCCATCATCACATCAGGCAGTTTGCAGTGCACACATTTCAATAAGTGCTCATGCTGTAATGAAAGCAGCACCATCTGTGGAGAGAGAAACATAGGGGTGAATTTTACACTCCTGCCCACCCCCCCCACCCCCCCCCCCCCCACCCCCCCCCCCCCCCACCCCCACCCCCCCACCCCACCCACCCCCCCACCCCCACCCCACCCCCCCCACCCCACCCACCCCCCCCACCCCCCCCACCCCCCCACCCCCCCCCCCCCACCCCCACCCCCCCACCCACCCCCCCCCCCCACCCCCACCCCCCCACCCCCCCCCCCCCACCCCCACCCCCCACCCCCCCCCACCCCCCCACCCCCCCCCCCCCACCCCCCCCCCCCACCCCCACCCCACCCCCACCCCCCCCCCCCCCCACCCCCCCACCCCCCCCCCCACCCCCCCACCCACCCCCCACCCCCCCCCCACCCCCCCCCCCACCCCCCACCCCCCCCCCACCCCCCCCCCCACCCCCCCCCCACCCCCCCCCACCCCCCCCCCCCCACCCCCCCCCCCCCCACCCCCCACCCCCCCCCACCCCCCCCCCACCACCCCCCCCCCCACCTCCACCACCCCCCACCTCGCTGCCAGCATATTTGCAGATGGGAGTTGAGTAGAATAAAGTGAGCTGCCAGCCCACCACCTTCCTGCCCACTCCCAACCTGTCCCCCATATTGCAGGGATGGGTAAGGTGTCAGGCAGCCCACCCATCCTTAGGCCTATTGAGGCCCTTAAGTGGACAATTAATTGCTACTTAAGGGCCTCATTCTGCCTCCTCTGCAATTTTTCAGTCTATGGAGGAAGGCAGAAGGAAGGTGACCAACCTGGCAGCTTTCATTGCACAGGCTGCTGGTGGGCAGGAAGGGGAAATGCCTCCTTTGGGAGGCCCTGTGCCCATCAGGAGCACCCCCCCTCACCCCCCCCCACCCCGGCCAAGATGGTACCCCCACCAGCCCAGCCACCTCCCTATCCCCCCTAGCTTATTTAACCTCATCCCCAAACCCCTTAACTAACCCCCCTCCCTCATTGGTGACTCCCAGCCATTCGCACCCAAAATCTCTGGACCAGAGATCTAATATATTCCATCTTATTTTCTTCTCTGAGCACTGCTTGTAATCCCAGCAGTGCTCTCTCCTGGCACTGCTGGGACTACAGAGCTGCCAACCAATCAGATTGCCCGGCAACTCTCTAGGGGACGATTTCCTGTCTCTAAGGGACGGAAGTACTACACTCACTCTATTAGTGCCACCCCCAGCATATTATCCCTGCAGGGCAGCTGGATTTCTGGTTGGTCAAATGCCGACCAACCTTTAGCTTGGTGGGGTGGGTGCGGTTGGTAATGCATCCACCTGTAAAATCCACCCCATAGAGTTTGCATTTCACGATGTTGACCTCTCATTTGGGCTCTGACGACAGGTAATCAGCCTGCAATGTTAACTCTGTTTCTCACCTTCACAGATGCTGCCTGACTTGCTGAGTATTTGCAGCAATTCTTGTTTTATGCTTTACGTAGTACTCTGGGCCCCACAGGAAAGTGTGGGAAAGTGTGTGCTGCCTTTCCCGCTCCCAACTGTGAGTTACCTGAGTAAAAGCAAGCGGGCTTCAGGCCACCTGAACTTCTGTCTGTAGCCAGCCAGCTACCTGCTCCTTCTGGTATCCCTAAGGTAATTTTTTGACCTATGTGGAGGGCTTATTTTCCTTTATAGGCTTCCTTGCTCAAGCTACAATTAAAATCCCAGTGGGGTCATGGTGAAGTAATAGAACTCTAGCTTGCATGAATTCATTTGTGAGGTTTCCATTGTCTGATGGTGGTGCAGTGATAATGTCACTGACCTAGTAATCCGGAGGCCCAGGCTAATGCCTTGGGACGTGGGTTTGAATCCCATCACAGCATCTGGTGAAATTTAGCCCGTGACTATGAAGTGATCATTGATTGTTGTTAAAAACCCATCTGGTTCACTAATGGGGAAGGAAATCTGCAATCCTTACCTGGTCTGGCCGACATGTGACTCCAGATCCACAGCAATGTGGTTGATTCTTAACTGGCCTCTGAAATGGCCTAACAAGGGCAGTTAAGGATGGCCAACAAATGCAGTGAGTGACACTCAAATCCCATTAAAGAAAAAAAGTAGTGGAGAACCATGAACAACCTGCTTGTAACCTGTTTGTTTCTAACTACAGTTTCTGTCATGTGGGTTGAGTTAAAGTTAATGCCTTTGAGTCTGAAACTGAATTAAAGATTCCATTGTCACATGAGACTTGCTGAGCATTGCGAACAAATTTTTATCTTGGTTTACAAGTTGGAGAATCAGGCAGTTTTTGTTCAAAGGTGGGTGGGTGCAGGGAAGAGGGTGTAAGACTAGAATTCTTTTATCTTTCTCATTTCCACTTTTGGGAATAGCAGCTAAATTGTTAATAGTTGTCCTTGACTGGTTCACACAAGATAAGAAGTACTGGAAGAAATAAATAAATTAAATCAGCAGTGATTACTCAGTACACTGTATTCAAAAATCCTGCCAGGTTATGCTTTTAATCATGAGGAAATCCTTTGGATCCAACAGCTACTTAAATATTCCAGGGCAGGAAATTACCATTTAACAAACACATGAAATATATTTGTTAATCAGAGGCTTCACTGTATCATTTGTCTGTAATTGATAGCACACAGCGCTGTCAGAATTCTATGCAAACAAAATCCATAAATAACTTATGTCGATTAACATTGTTTTGTGACAACAGACTTCCTTCCTTACATTGGCGATGTTACATTGACAACAAAATCTTACCCCGATGATGCCCACAGAAGATACTTATGAGCATAACTTTTGCTGCAGTAGGTTCACCACTATTAATATCAGTAGTAGTTCCATGGCTACCCAAGTGGTTGTTTTTCCCTTTGCAGTGATTAAAGCAGAAATCTAAAACAAAAACAAAAATACCTGGAAAAACTCAACAGGTCTGGCAGCATCAATGGAGAGGAACACAGTCGAGTCCGAATGACCCTTCAACAGAACTAAGTAAAAATAGAAGAGAGGTGAAATATAAGCTGGTTTAAGTGGGGGTGGGACAGGTAGAGCTGAATAGAGGGCCAGTGATAGGTGGAGATAAGCAAAAGATGTCACAGACAAAAGGACAAAGAGTTGTTGAAGGTGGTGATATTATCTAAGGAATGTGATAATTAAGGGTAGAAAGCAGGACAAGCAAGGTACAGATAGCCCTAGTGGGGGTGGGGTGGGGTGGGGTGAAGGAATCAAAAAAGGCTAAAAGGTAGAGATAAAACAATGGAAAGGAAATACATTTAAAAATAATGGAAATGGGTGGGAAAAGAAAAATCTATATAAATTATTGGAAAAAAGAGAGGGGGATCGGAAAGGGGGTGGGGATGGAGGAGAGAGTTCATGATCTAAAATTGTTGAACCCAATATTCAGTCCGGAAGGCTGTAAAGTGCCTAGTCGGAAGATGAGGTGCTGTTCCTCCAGTTTGCGTTGAGCTTCACTGGAACAATGCAGCAAGCCAAGGACGGACATGAGGGCATTAGAGCAGGGTGGAGTGTTGAAATGGCATGCGACAGGGAGGTCTGGGTAATGTTTGCGGACAGACCGAAGGTGTTCTGCAAAGCAGGCACCCAGTCTGCGTTTGGTCTCTCCAATGTAGAGGAAACCGCATTGGGAGCAACGAATGCAGTAGACTAAATTGAGGGAAGTGCAAGTGAAATGCTGCTTCACTTGAAAGGAGTGTTTGGGCCCTTGGACGGTGAGGAGAGGGGAAGTAAAGGGGCAGGTGTTGCACCTTCTGCGCTTGCATGGGAAGGTGCCGTGGGAGGGGGTTGAGGTGTAGGGGGTGATGGAGGAGTGGACCAGGGTGTCCCGGAGGGAATGATCCCTGCGGAAAGCCGTTAGGGGGGTGAAGGGAAGATGTGTTTGGTGGTGGCATCATGCTGGAGTTGGCGGAAATGGTGGAGGATGATCCTTTGAATGCGGAGGCTGGTGGGGTGATAAGTGAGGACAAGGGGGACCCTATCATATTTCTGGGAGGGAGAGGAAGGTTTGAGGGTGGATGCTTGGGAGATGGGCTGGGCACGGTTGAGGGCCCTGTCAACCATCGTGGGTGGAAAACCTCGGTTAAGGAAGAAGGAAGACATGTCAGAGGAACTGTTTTTGAAAGTAGCATCATCAGAACAGATGCGATGGAGGCGAAGGAACTGAAAGAATGGGATGGAGTCCTTACAGGAAGCGGGGTGTGAGGAGCTGTAGTCGAGGTAGCTGTGGGAGTCGGTAGGCTTGTAATGGATATTCGTGGACAGTCTATCACCAGAAATTGAGACAGAGAGGTCAAGGAAGGGAAGGGAAGTGTCAGAGATGGACCATGTGAAAATGATGGAGGGGTGGAAATTGGAAGCAAAATTAATAAATTTTTCCAGGTCCAGGCGAGAGGATGAAGCAGCACCAAAGTAACCATCGATGTACCGGAGAAAGAGTTGTGGGAGGGAGCCGGAGCAGAAATCTAAATATGAACTTAACCATCTGGCAAGTTTCACCCATGGAGTCAATGCAACAAAAAGCCATGTGAAAGTTGGTTAAATGTAAATTTTTTTGCTGGTCAAAACAGAATCCACATCTCCTTTGAAAACTCCCTAACACAGTTTAAACCATCTCCACCAAAATGTATAGGTTGTAATTTAAGTTTTAACATTGATGAAGCATTTTCAACTTTACAGTCATGTTATATGCAGGTTTACTACTAGTTAGTCAGACGTAGACCCTCGGCACGCAAACACCAATTGTCACTACGTGCTGAGGTTCTACCTGTCCCTGGTGTTGCGAAGGATGGGTCTGGCCACGCTACCGCGGAACGCTCCAAGTAGTTGGATCGTGCCATACCACCTGTCCCTCGTGGAAAAATTTATGCAGAGAAACACCTTTGACCACAAGTCCATCAGGCAGTGGTCGGCACGTAACGTCTTAGAGGCCCTGCGGGAAAAGGAGATGGTGGATCCTGTGGGATGGTTCCCCGAGCAGACTGTCAAAGTCATTTGGCAGAATGCCTCATCGCCAGAACTTTCCAACAAGCACGAAGTTGTAGCTTGGCTGGTGGTGAGAAAGGCCCTCCCAGTCAGATCCTTCCTACACGCCAGGAGTCTCACCCCCTCAGCACGTTGTCCTCGAGGTGGCTGTGGTGGGGAAAAGACCGTTGTTCACCTCCTTGTAGATTGTGCCTTTGCAAAGAAGGTCTGGAGAGAGATGCAGTGGTTTCTGTCGAGGTTCATCCCGAGCAGTTCTGTGACACAGGACTCTGTGCTCTACGGGCTGTTCCCAGGGACACACACTGAGACAAACATCAACTGCAGCTGGAGGATCATCAACTCGGTGAAAGACGCTCTTTGGTCTGCCCAAAACTTGTTGGTCTTCCAGCGCAAAGAGTTGTCCCCGACCGAGTGTTGCAGACTGGCACATTCCAAAGTCCAGGACTACGTGCTGAGGGACGCTCTAAAGCTTGGGGCAGCTGCCGCAAAGGTGCAATGGGGAAGGGTCGCTGTCTAAGACCTTTCTGCCACAGTGCACCGAGGGACTGGGAACTGTTTAAATCCCCTCAGGCTGTACAGCTCAAAATGAATGTCTACAAATGATTGTAATATTGTTTGTACTGATGCACCTGGTGATACATGTTGTAAAAGTTGAACCTGATTGTACCCTTGTAATGGTGTTTTTGAAATGGTTTGGAATGTGGTTGAAGATATTTTATGAATAAAGTATATTTTTGCGAAAAAAAAGTTAGTCAGACATTCAGGAAATTTTCATTGACATGATGTAGTGATTGAAACTACATTGAATGCACTGTATGTTTGTAGCATCAGGGAGGCTGAGGGAAGTTGCTTATATTTCTGATGTTTTTAATAGCTTTTTAAAAATTTCATAGATAGCAAACAGTAAAAAGAACTGTGTATAAGCAGGAGAAAAACACCAGTCAGATAATAAGATGCCAGTGAGTCTCCCAAACAGGTAATATTACAGGCAAACCAAGAGTAATCTTGATCCAGTTGGGACAAAGCAGAGATACAGATCTCTATATGGAGAATCCAGGGAGCCAGAACAAAATAGCTCATTAACAGACCATATAAGGGAAAAGGCACTTCTTTGCCCATTCTCCTAACCTGTCCAAATACTTCTGCAGCCTCCCCGCCTCCTCAATACTACCTGCCCCTCCACCTATCTTTGTATTATCTGCAAACTTAGCCAGGATGCCCTCAGTTCCTTCATCTAGATCATTAATGTATAAAGTGAAAAGTTGTGGTCCCAACATTGACCCCTGCGGAACTCCAATAGTCACCGGCCGCCTACCTGAGAAGGACCCCCTTATCCCCACTCTCTGCTTCCTGCCAGACAGCCAATCTTCTATCCATGCTAGTACCTTGCCTCTAACACCATGGGCTCTTATCTTTCTGAGCAGCGTCCTGTGCGGCACCTTGTCAAAGGCCTTCTGGAAGTCCAAGTAGATAACATCCATTGGCTCTCCATTGTCTAACCTACTCGTTACCTCCTCAAAGAATTCTAGCAGATTTTTCAAGCATGACCTCCCCTTGATGAAACCATGCTGACCATGACTATTTTACCATGCACTTCCAAGTATTCTGAAATCTCATCCTTAATAATGGACTCTAAAATCTTACCAACGACTGAGGTCAGGCTAATCGGCCTGTAATTTCCCGTCTTTTGCCTCACTCCCTTCTTAAACAGGGGGTTTACATTAACGATTTTCCAGTCCTCTGGGACCCTCCCTGACTCGAGTGATTCCTGAACGATCACCACTAACGCCTCCGCTAACTCATCAGCTATCTCCTTCAGAACTCTGGTGTGTAATCCATCTGGTCCAGGTGATTTATCCACCTTCAGACCTTTCAGTTTTCCTAGCACCTTCTCCTTTGTAATGGCCACCATACTCACCTCTGCCCCCCGACTCTCTTGAACTTTGGGGATGTTACTCGTGGCTTCCACCGTGAAGACTGACGCAAAGTACCTATTCAGTTCCTTCGCCATTTCTTTGTTTCCCACTACAACTTCTCCAGCATCATTTTCCAGCGGCCCAATGTCCACTTTTGCCTCTCTCTTACCCTTTATATATCTAAAAAAAACTCTTGCAATCTTCTTTTATATTACTGGCTAGATTACCCTCATATTTAATCTTCCCCCTCCTTATTTCTTTTTTAGTTGTCCTCTGTTGGTCTTTGTAGGCTTCCCAATCCCCTGGTTTCCCACTACTCTTCACCGCATTGTATGCTTTCTCTTTAGTTTTTATGCTGTCCTTGACTTCCCTTGTCAGCCATGGTTGCCTCATCCTCCCTTTAGTATGCTTCTTCTTCCTAGGGATGAATTTTTGCTGTGTCTCCCAAATTACTCCCAGAAACTCCTGCCATTGCTGTTCCACTGTCTTTCCTGCTAGGCTCATCTCCCAGTCAATTCTGGCCAGCTCCTCCCTCATGCCTCTGTAGTTGCCTTTATTCAACTGTAATACTGTTACATCTGATTCCAGCTTTTTCCTCTCAAATTGCAGGGTAAATTCTATCATATTATGGTCACTTCCTCCTAAGGGTTCCTTCACCTTAAGCTCCCTTATCAAATCTGCCTCATTACACATCACTAAATCTAGAATTGCCTGTTCCCTAGTGGGCTCCACCACAAGCTGCTCCAAAAAGCCATCTCGTAGACATTCCACAAATTCCTTTTCTTGGGATCCACTACCAACCTGATTTTCCCAGTCTACTGCATATTGAAACCCCTCATTATCACTGTAATCTTGCCTTTCTTACACGCCTTTTCTATCTCCTGGTGTATCTTGTGCCCCACATCCTGACTACTGTTCAGAGGCCTGTACATAACTCCCATTATAGTTTTTTTACCTTTGCGGTTCCTCAACTCTACCCATACAGATTCTACATCATCTGACCCTACGTCGTTTCTTGCTATCGATTTAATTTTATTTCTTACTAACAAAGCAACCCCACCCCCTCTGCCAACCTGCCTATCTTTTTGATAGGATGTATATCCTTGGATATTTAGCTCCCAGTCCTGATCCCCTTGTAGCCAAGTCTCTGTGATGCCCACCACATCATACCTGCCAATTTCAATCTGCGCCACAAGCTCATTTACCTTATTTCGTATACTGGGTGCATTCAGATACAACACCTTCAGTCCTGTATTTCCCGTCCCCTTTCTCATTGTCGTCCCTTTATCTGATGTGCTTGAAGTTAGATTCCTAGCCCTTTCCAAACACTGTCTTATTTTGTGTTCTGGAGACTTTAATAGCCTCTCCTGGGCTCTCCTTTCTTTCCAGTTTTTTCATAATTTTCCATGAAGTTGAATCCACCCCCCACACGCTAACCTGCTGCTTTGTTTCCCATTAGTCGTACTTCTTGGAGTTTTACCCTTCCCTTCCCCCCCACTTTCTAGTTTAAAGTCCTATTGACCACCTATTTACCTTTTTCGCTAGAACATTGGTCCCAGATCGGTTCAGGTGGAGACTGTCCCAATGATACAGATCCCTCCTGTTTCAATACTGATGCCAGTGCCCCACGAAATGGAAATCCTCTTTCACGCCTTTAGCCACATGTTTACTTCCCTTATTCTCGCGCCCCTATGCCAATTTGCAAGTGGCTCGGGTAGTAATCCAGAGTTTATAACCCTTGAGGACCTGTTCTTTAATTTAGTTCCTAGTTCCTGATAATCCCCAAACAGGTCCTCTTTCCTAGTCTTACCTATGTTATTTGTCCCGACGTGGACCACAACAACTGGATCCTCCCCCTCCCTCTCCAATATCCTTTCAAGCCGGTCAGAGATGTCCCTCACCCTGGCACCGGGCAGGCAACATACCATGCGGGACTCTCAATCCTGCTTACAAAGGATGCTATCAATTCCCCTAATTATAGAATCCCCTACAACTACAACTTGTCTTTTTGCTCCCCCCTCTTGAATGGCCTCATGTGCCACG